>NW_028225284.1:0-600000 GCF_052327205.1 Somniosus microcephalus | reverse complement strand
TCTACTTCTTCTGATTCACCCTCCTGACTTCACCTTCTCCTTCTCCATCTTCTACTTCTTCTGCTTCACCCTCCAGACTTCAACTTCTCCTTCTCCTTCTTCTACTTCTTCTGATTCACCCTCCAGACTTCACCTTCTCCTTCTCCTTCTTCTGCTTCTTCTGATTCACCCTCCAGACTTCACCTTCTCCTTCTCCTTCTTCTGCTTCTTCTGATTCACCCTCCAGACTTCACCTTCTCCTTCTCCTTCTTCTACTTCTTCTGATTCACCCTCCAGACTTCACCTTCTCCTTCTCCTTCTTCTGCTTCTTCTGATTCACCCTCCAGACTTCACCTTCTCCTTCTCCTTCGTCTACTTCTTCTGATTCACCCTCCAGACTACACCTTCTCCTTCTCCTTCTTCTACTTCTTCTGATTCACCCTCCAGACTTCACCTTCTCCTCCTCCTTCTTTTGTTTCTTCTGATTCACCCTCCAGACTTCATCTTCTCCTTCTCCTTCTTCTACTTCTTCTGATTCACCCTCCAGACTTCACCTTCTCCTTCTCCTTCTTCTACTTCTTCTGATTCACCCTCCAGTCTTCACCTTCTCCTTCTCCTTCTTCTGTTTCTTCTGCTTCACCCTCCAGACTTCACCTTCTCCTTCTCTTTCTTCTGCTTCTTCTGATTCACCCTCCAGACTTCACCATCTCCTTCTCCTTCTTCTGATTCTTCTGATTCACCCTCCAGACTTCACCTTCTCCTTCTCCTTCTTCTGCTTCTTCTGATTCACCCTCCTGACTTCACCTTCTCCTTCTCCTTCTTCTACTTCTTCTGATTCACCCTCCTGACTTCACCTTCTCCTTCTCCTTCTTCTACTTCTTCTGCTTCACCCTCCAGACTTCACCTTCTCCTTCTCCTTCTTCTACTTCTTCTGATTCACCCTCCAGACTTCACCTTCTCCTTCTCCTTCTTCTGCTTCTTCTGATTCACCCTCCAGACTTCACCTTCTCCTTCTCCTTATTCTGCTTCTTCTGATTCACCCTCCAGACTTCACCTTTTCCTTCTCCTTCCTTTGCTTCTTCTGATTCACCCTCCAGACTTCACCTTCTCCTTCTCCTTCTTCTGATTCTTCTGCTTCACTCTCCTGACTTCACCTTCTCCTTCTCCTTCTTCTACTTCTTCTGATTCACCCTCCAGACTTCACCTACTCCTTCTCCTTCTTCTGCTTCTTCTGATTCACCCTCCTGACTTCACCTTCTCCTTCTCCTTCTTCTGCTTCTTCTGATTCACCCTCCAGACTTCACCTTCTCCTTCTCCTTCTTCTGCTTCTTCTGATTCACCCTCCAGACTTCACCTTCTCCTTCTCCTTCTTCTGCTTCTTCTGATTCACCCTCCAGACCTCACCTTCTCCTTCTCCTTCTTCTACTTCTTCTGATTCACCCTCCAGACTTCATCTTCTCCTTCTCCTTCTTCTGCTTCTTCTGATTCACCCTCCAGACTTCACCTTCTCCTTCTCCTTCTTCTGCTTCTTCTGATTCACCCTCCAGACTTCACCTTCTCCTTCTCCTTCTTCTACTTCTTCTGATTCACCCTCCAGTCTTCACCTTCTCCTTCTCCTTCTTCTGTTTCTTCTGCATCACCCTCCAGACTTCACCTTCTCCTTCTCTTTCTTCTGCTTCTTCTGCTTCACCCTCCAGACTTCACCTTCTCCTTCTCCTTCTTCTGATTCTTCTGATTCACCCTCCAGACTTCACCTTCTCTATCTCCTTCTTCTGCTTCTTCTGATTCACCCTCCTGACTTCACCTTCTCCTTCTCCTTCTTCTACTTCTTCTGATTCACCCTCCTGACTTCACCTTCTCCTTCTCCTTCTTCTACTTCTTCTGCTTCACCCTCCAGACTTCACCTTCTCCTTCTCCTTCTTCTACTTCTTCTGATTCACCCTCCAGACTTCACCTTCTCCTTCTCCTTCTTCTGCTTCTTCTGATTCACCCTCCAGACTTCACCTTCTCCTTCTCCTTATTCTGCTTCTTCTGATTCACCCTCCAGACTTCACCTTCTCCTTCTCCTTCTTCTGCTTCTTCTGATACACCCTCCAGACTTCACCTTCTCCTTCTCCTTATTCTGCTTCTTCTGATTCACCCTCCAGACTTCACCTTCTCCTTCTCCTTCTTCTGCTTCTTCTGATTCACCCTCCAGACTTCACCTTCTCCTTCTCCTTCTTCTACTTCTTCTGATTCACCCTCCAGACTTCACCTTCTCCTTCTCCTTCTTCTGCTTCTTCTGATTCACCCTCCTGACTTCACCTTCTCCTTCTCCTTCTTCTACATCTTCTGATTCACCCTCCTGACTTCACCTTCTCCTTCTCCTTCTTCTACTTCTTCTGCTTCAACCTCCAGACTTCACCTTCTCCTTCTCCTTCTTCTACTTCTTCTGATTCACCCTCCAGACTTCACCTTCTCCTTCTCCTTCTTCTACTTCTTCTGATTGACCCTCCAGACTTCACCTTCTCCTTCTCCTTATTCTGCTTCTTCTGAATCACCCTCCAGACTTCACCTTCTCCTTCTCCTTCTTCTGCTTCTTCTGATTCACCCTCCAGACTTCACCTTCTCCTTCTCCTTCTTCTGCTTCTTCTGATTCACCCTCCAGACTTCACCTTCACCTTCTCCTTCTTCTACTTCTTCTGATTCACCCTCCAGACTTCACCTTCTCCATCTCCTTCTTCTGCTTCTTCTGATTCACCCTCCAGACTTCACCTTCTCCTTCTCCTTCGTCTACTTCTTCTGATTCACCCTCCAGACTTCACCTTCTCCTTCTCCTTCTTCTGCTTCTTCTGATTCACCCTCCAGACTTCACCTTCTCCTTCTCCTTCTTCTACTTCTTCTGATTCACCCTCCAGACTTCACCTTCTCCTTCTCCTTCTTCTGATTCTTCTGATTCACCCTCCAGACTTCACCTTCTCCTTCTCCTTCTTCTGCTTCTTCTGATTCACCCTCCTGACTTCACCTTCTCCTTCTCCTTCTTCTACATCTTCTGATTCACCCTCCTGACTTCACCTTCTCCTTCTCCTTCTTCTACTTCTTCTGCTTCCCCCTCCAGACTTCACCTTCTCCTTCTCCTTCTTCTACTTCTTCTGATTCACCCTCCAGACTTCACCTTCTCCTTCTCCTTCTTCTACTTCTTCTGATTCACCCTCCAGACTTCACCTTCTCCTTCTCCTTCTTCTACTTCTTCTGATTCACCCTCCAGACTTCACCTTCTCCTTCTCCTTCTTCTACTTCTTCAGATTCACCCTCCAGACATCACCTTCTCCTTCTCCTTATTCTGCTTCTTCTGAATCACCCTCCAGACTTCACCTTCTCCTTCTCCTTCTTCTGCTTCTTCTGATTCACCCTCCAGACTTCACCTTCTCCTTCTCCTTCTTCTGCTTCTTCTGATTCACCCTCCAGACTTCACCTTCTCCTTCTCCTTCTTCTACTTCTTCTGATTCACCCTCCAGACTTCACCTTCTCCATCTCCTTCTTCTGCTTCTTCTGATTCACCCTCCAGACTTCACCTTCTCCTTCTCCTTCATCTACTTCTTCTGATTCACCCTCCAGACTACACCTTCTCCTTCTCCTTCTTCTACTTCTTCTGATTCACCCTCCAGACTTCACCTTCTCCTTCTCCTTCTTCTGTTTCTTCTGATTCACCCTCCAGACTTCACCTTCTCCTTCTCCTTCTTCTACTACTTCTGATTCACCCTCCAGACTTCACCTTCTCCTTCTCCTTCTTCTACTTCTTCTGATTCACCCTCCAGACTTCATCTTCTCCTTCTCCTTCTTCTGCTTCTTCTGATTCACCCTCCAGACTTCACCTTCTCCTTCTCCTTCTTCTGCTTCTTCTGATTCACCCTCCAGACTTCACCTTCTCCTTCTCCTTCTTCTACTTCTTCTGATTCACCCTCCAGACTTCACCTTCTCCTTCTCCTTCTTCTACTTCTTCTGATTCACCCTCCAGTCTTCACCTTCTCCTTCTCCTTCTTCTGTTTCTTCTGCTTCACCCTCCAGACTTCACCTTCTCCTTCTCTTTCTTCTGCTTCTTCTGATTCACCCTCCAGACTTCACCTTCTCCTTCTCCTTCTTCTGATTCTTCTGATTCACCCTCCAGACTTCACCTTCTCCTTCTCCTTCTTCTGCTTCTTCTGATTCACCCTCCTGACTTCACCTTCTCCTTCTCCTTCTTCTACTTCTTCTGATTCACCCTCCTGACTTCAGCTTCTCCTTCTCCTTCTTCTACTTCTTCTGCTTCACCCTCCAGACTTCACCTTCTCCTTCTCCTTCTTCTACTTCTTCTGATTCACCCTCCAGACTTCACCTTCTCCTTCTCCTTCTTCTGATTCTTCTGATTCACCCTCCAGACTTCACCTTCTCCTTCTCCTTCTTCTGCTTCTTCTGATTCACCCTCCTGACTTCACCTTCTCCTTCTCCTTCTTCTACATCTTCTGATTCACCCTCCTGACTTCACCTTCTCCTTCTCCTTCTTCTACTTCTTCTGCTTCCCCCTCCAGACTTCACCTTCTCCTTCTCCTTCTTCTACTTCTTCTGATTCACCCTCCAGACTTCACCTTCTCCTTCTCCTTCTTCTACTTCTTCTGATTCACCCTCCAGACTTCACCTTCTCCTTCTTCTACTTCTTCTGATTCACCCTCCAGACTTCATCTTCTCCTTCTCCTTCTTCTGCTTCTTCAGATTCACCCTCCAGACATCACCTTCTCCTTCTCCTTATTCTGCTTCTTCTGAATCACCCTCCAGACTTCACCTTCTCCTTCTCCTTCTTCTGCTTCTTCTGATTCACCCTCCAGACTTCACCTTCTCCTTCTCCTTCTTCTGCTTCTTCTGATTCACCCTCCAGACTTCACCTTCTCCTTCTCCTTCTTCTACTTCTTCTGATTCACCCTCCAGACTTCACCTTCTCCATCTCCTTCTTCTGCTTCTTCTGATTCACCCTCCAGACTTCACCTTCTCCTTCTCCTTCGTCTACTTCTTCTGATTCACCCTCCAGACTGCACCTTCTCCTTCTCCTTCTTCTACTTCTTCTGATTCACCCTCCAGACTTTACCTTCTCCTTCTCCTTCTTCTGTTTCTTCTGATTCACCCTCCAGACTTCACCTTCTCCTTCTCCTTATTCTACTACTTCTGATTCACCCTCCAGACTTCACCTTCTCCTTCTCCTTCTTCTACTTCTTCTGATTCACACTCCAGACTTCATCTTCTCCTTCTCCTTCTTCTGCTTCTTCTGATTCACCCTCCAGACTTCACCTTCTCCTTCTCCTTCTTCTGCTTCTTCTGATTCACACTCCAGACTTCACCTTCTCCTTCTCCTTCTTCTACTTCTTCTGATTCACCCTCCAGACTTCACCTTCTCCTTCTCCTTCTTCTACTTCTTCTGATTCACCCTCCAGTCTTCACCTTCTCCTTCTCCTTCTTCTGTTTCTTCTGCTTCACCCTCCAGACTTCACCTTCTCCTTCTCTTTCTTCTGCTTCTTCTGATTCACCCTCCAGACTTCACCTTCTCCTTCTCCTTCTTCTGATTCTTCTGATTCACCCTCCAGACTTCACCTTCTCCTTCTCCTTCTTCTGCTTCTTCTGATTCACCCTCCTGACTTCACCTTCTCCTTCTCCTTCTTCTACTTCTTCTGATTCACCCTCCTGACTTCAGCTTCTCCTTCTCCTTCTTCTACTTCTTCTGCTTCACCCTCCAGACTTCACCTTCTCCTTCTCCTTCTTCTACTTCTTCTGATTCACCCTCCAGACTTCACCTTCTCCTTCTCCTTATTCTGCTTCTTCTGATTCACCCTCCAGACTTCACCTTCTCCTTCTCCTTATTCTGCTTCTTCTGATTCACCCTCCAGACTTCACCTTCTCCTTCTCCTTCCTTTGCTTCTTCTGATTCACCCTCCAGACTTCACCTTCTCCTTCTCCTTCTTCTGATTCTTCTTATTCACCCTCCAGACTTCACCTTCTCCTTCTCCATCTTCTGCTTCTTCTGATTCACCCTCCTGACTTCACCTTCTCCTTCTCCTTCTTCTACTTCTTCTGATTCACCCTCCTGACTTCACCTTCTCCTTCTCCATCTTCTACTTCTTCTGCTTCACCCTCCAGACTTCAACTTCTCCTTCTCCTTCTTCTACTTCTTCTGATTCACCCTCCAGACTTCACCTTCTCCTTCTCCTTCTTCTGCTTCTTCTGATTCACCCTCCAGACTTCACCTTCTCCTTCTCCTTCTTCTGCTTCTTCTGATTCACCCTCCAGACTTCACCTTCTCCTTCTCCTTCTTCTACTTCTTCTGATTCACCCTCCAGACTTCACCTTCTCCTTCTCCTTCTTCTGCTTCTTCTGATTCACCCTCCAGACTTCACCTTCTCCTTCTCCTTCGTCTACTTCTTCTGATTCACCCTCCAGACTACACCTTCTCCTTCTCCTTCTTCTACTTCTTCTGATTCACCCTCCAGACTTCACCTTCTCCTCCTCCTTCTTCTGTTTCTTCTGATTCACCCTCCAGACTTCATCTTCTCCTTCTCCTTCTTCTACTTCTTCTGATTCACCCTCCAGACTTCACCTTCTCCTTCTCCTTCTTCTACTTCTTCTGATTCACCCTCCAGACTTCATCTTCTCCTTCTCCTTCTTCTGCTTCTTCTGATTCACCCTCCAGACTTCACCTTCTCCTTCTCCTTCTTCTGCTTCTTCTGATTCACCCTCCAGACTTCAACTTCTCCTTCTCCTTCTTCTACTTCTTCTGATTCACCCTCCAGACTTCACCTTCTCCTTCTCCTTCTTCTACTTCTTCCGATTCACCCTCCAGACTTCATCTTCTCCTTCTCCTTCTTCTACTTCTTCTGATTCACCCTCCAGTCTTCACCTTCTCCTTCTCCTTCTTCTGTTTCTTCTGCTTCACCCTCCAGACTTCACCTTCTCCTTCTCTTTCTTCTGCTTCTTCTGATTCACCCTCCAGACTTCACCTTCTCCTTCTCCTTCTTCTGCTTCTTCTGATTCACCCTCCAGACTTCACCTTCTCCTTCTCCTTCTTCTACTTCTTCTGATTCACCCTCCAGACTTCACCTTCTCCTTCTCCTTCTTCTACTTCTTCTGATTCACCCTCCAGTCTTCACCTTCTCCTTCTCCTTCTTCTGTTTCTTCTGCTTCACCCTCCAGACTTCACCTTCTCCTTCTCTTTCTTCTGCTTCTTCTGATTCACCCTCCAGACTTCACCTTCTCCTTCTCCTTCTTCTGATTCTTCTGATTCACCCTCCAGACTTCACCTTCTCCTTCTCCTTCTTCTGCTTCTTCTGATTCACCCTCCTGACTTCACCTTCTCCTTCTCCTTCTTCTACTTCTTCTGATTCACCCTCCTGACTTCACCTTCTCCTTCTCCTTCTTCTACTTCTTCTGCTTCACCCTCCAGACTTCACCTTCTCCTTCTCCTTCTTCTGCTTCTTCTGATTCACCCTCCAGACTTCACCTTCTCCTTCTCCTTCTTCTGCTTCTTCTGATTCACCCTCCAGACTTCACCTTCTCCTTCTCCTTATTCTGCTTCTTCTGCTTCACACTCCAAACTTCACCTTCTCCTTCTCCTTATTCTGCTTCTTCTGATTCACCCTCCAGACTTCACCTTCTCCTTCTCCTTCCTCTGCTTCTTCTGATTCACCCTCCAGACTTCACCTTCTCCTTCTCCTTCTTCTGATTCTTCTGATTCACCCTCCAGACTTCACCTTCTCCTTCTCCATTTTCTGCTTCTTCTGATTCACCCTCCTGACTTCACCTTCTCCTTCTCCTTCTTCTACTTCTTCTGATTCACCCTCCTGACTTCACCTTCTCCTTCTCCATCTTCTACTTCTTCTGCTTCACCCTCCAGACTTCAACTTCTCCTTCTCCTTCTTCTACTTCTTCTGATTCACCCTCCAGACTTCACCTTCTCCTTCTCCTTCTTCTGCTTCTTCTGATTCACCCTCCAGACTTCACCTTCTCCTTCTCCTTCTTCTGCTTCTTCTGATTCACCCTCCAGACTTCACCATCTCCTTCTCCTTCTTCTACTTCATCTGATTCACCCACCAGACTTCACCTTCTCCTTCTCCTTCTTCTGCTTCTTCTGATTCACCCTCCAGACTTCACCTTCTCCTTCTCCTTCGTCTACTTCTTCTGATTCACCCTCCAGACTACACCTTCTCCTTCTCCTTCTTCTACTTCTTCTGATTCACCCTCCAGACTTCACCTTCTCCTTCTCCTTCTTCTGTTTCTTCTGATTCTCCCTCCAGACTTCATCTTCTCCTTCTCCTTCTTCTACTTCTTCTGATTCACCCTCCAGACTTCACCTTCTCCTTCTCCTTCTTCTACTTCTTCTGATTCACCCTCCAGACTTCATCTTCTCCTTCTCCTTCTTCTGCTTCTTCTGATTCACCCTCCAAACTTCACCTTCTCCTTCTCCTTCTTCTGCTTCTTCTGATTCACCCTCCAGACTTCAACTTCTCCTTCTCCTTCTTCTACTTCTTCTGATTCACCCTCCAGACTTCACCATCTCCTTCTCCTTCTTCTACTTCTTCTGATTCACCCTCCAGTCTTCACCTTCTCCTTCTCCTTCTTCTGTTTCTTCTGCTTCACCCTCCAGACTTCACCTTCTCCTTCTCTTTCTTCTGCTTCTTCTGATTCACCCTCCAGATTTCACCTTCTCCTTCTCCTTCTTCTGATTCTTCTGATTCACCCTCCAGACTTCACCTTCTCCTTCTCCTTCTTCTGCTTCTTCTGATTCACCCTCCTGACTTCACCTTCTCCTTCTCCTTCTTCTACTTCTTCTGATTCACCCTCCTGACTTCACCTTCTGCTTCTCCTTCTTCTACTTCTTCTGCTTCACCCTCCAGACTTCACCTTCTCCTTCTCCTTCTTCTACTTCTTCTGATTCAACCTCCAGACTTCACCTTCTCCTTCTCCTTCTTCTGCTTCTTCTGATTCACCCTCCAGACTTCACCTTCTCATTCTCCTTCTTCTGCTTCTTCTGCTGCGCCCTCCAGACTTCACCTTCTCCTTCTCCTTCTTCTGCTTCTTCTGCTTTACACTCCAGACTTCACCTTCTCCTTCTCCTTCTTCTGCTGCGCCCTCCAGGCTTCACCTTCTCCTTCTCCTTCTTCTGCTTCTTCTGCTTCACCGTCCAGACTTCACCTTCTCCTTCTCCTTCTTCTACTTCTTCTGCTACACCCCCCTGAATTCACCTGCTCCTTCTCCTTCTTCTGCTTCTTCTGATTCACCCTCCTAACTTCACCTTCTCCTTCTCCTTCTTCTGCTTCTTCTGATTCACCCTCCTGACTTCACCTTCTCCTTCTCCTTCTTCTGCTTCTTCTGATTCACCCTCCAGACTTCACCTTCTCCTTCTCCTTCTTCTGCTTCTTCTGATTCACCCTCCAGACTTCACCTTCTCCTTCTCCTTCTTCTGCTTCTTCTGATTCACCCTCCAGACCTCACCTTCTCCTTCTCCTTCTTCTACTTCTTCTGATTCACCCTCCAGACTTCATCTTCTCCTTCTCCTTCTTCTGCTTCTTCTGATTCACGCTCCAGTCTTCACCTTCTCCTTCTCCTTCTTCTGCTTCTTCTGATTCACCCTCCAGACTTCACCTTCTCCTTCTCCTTCTTCTACTTCTTCTGATTCACCCTCCAGACTTCACCTTCTCCTTCTCCTTCTTCTACTTCTTCTGATTCACCCTCCAGTCTTCACCTTCTCCTTCTCCTTCTTCTGTTTCTTCTGCTTCACCCTCCAGACTTCACCTTCTCCTTCTCTTTCTTCTGCTTCTTCTGCTTCACCCTCCAGACTTCACCTTCTCCTTCTCCTTCTGCTGATTCTTCTGATTCACCCTCCAGACTTCACCTTCTCTATCTCCTTCTTCTGCTTCTTCTGTATCACCCTCCTGACTTCACCTTCTCCTTCTCCTTCTTCTACTTCTTCTGCTTCACCCTCCAGACTTCACCTTCTCCTTCTCCTTCTTCTACTTCTTCTGATTCACCCTCCAGACTTCACCTTCTCCTTCTCCTTATTCTGCTTCTTCTGATTCATCCTCCAGACTTCACCTTCTCCTTCTCCTTATTCTGCTTCTTCTGATTCACCCTCCAGACTTCACCTTCTCCTTCTCCTTCCTTTGCTTCTTCTGATTCACCCTCCAGACTTCACCTTCTCCTTCTCCTTCTTCTGATTCTTCTGATTCACCCTCCAGACTTCACCTTCTCCTTCTCCATCTTCTGCTTCTTCTGATTCACCCTCCTGACTTCACCTTCTCCTTCTCCTTCTTATACTTCTTCTGATTCACCCTCCTGACTTCACCTTCTCCTTCTCCATCTTCTACTTCTTCTGCTTCACCCTCCAGACTTCAACTTCTCCTTCTCCTTCTTCTACTTCTTCTGATTCACCCTCCAGACTTCACCTTCTCCTTCTCCTTCTTCTGCTTCTTCTGATTCACCCTCCAGACTTCACCTTCTCCTTCTCCTTCTTCTGCTTCTTCTGATTCACCCTCCAGACTTCACCTTCTCCTTCTCCTTCTTCTACTTCTTCTGATTCACCCTCCAGACTTCACCTTCTCCTTCTCCTTCTTCTGCTTCTTCTGATTCACCCTCCAGACTTCACCTTCTCCTTCTCCTTCGTCTACTTCTTCTGATTCACCCTCCAGACTACACCTTCTCCTTCTCCTTCTTCTACTTCTTCTGATTCACCCTCCAGACTTCACCTTCTCCTCCTCCTTCTTCTGTTTCTTCTGATTCACCCTCCAGACTTCATCTTCTCCTTCTCCTTCTTCTACTTCTTCTGATTCACCCTCCAGACTTCACCTTCTCCTTCTCCTTCTTCTACTTCTTCTGATTCACTCTCCAGACTTCATCTTCTCCTTCTCCTTCTTCTGCTTCTTCTGATTCACCCTCCAGACTTCACCTTCTCCTTCTCCTTCTTCTGCTTCTTCTGATTCACCCTCCAGACTTCAACTTCTCCTTCTCCTTCTTCTACTTCTTCTGATTCACCCTCCAGACTTCACCTTCTCCTTCTCCTTCTTCTACTTCTTCCGATTCACCCTCCAGGCTTCATCTTCTCCTTCTCCTTCTTCTACTTCTTCTGATTCACCCTCCAGTCTTCACCTTCTCCTTCTCCTTCTTCTGTTTCTTCTGCTTCACCCTCCAGACTTCACCTTCTCCTTCTCTTTCTTCTGCTTCTTCTGATTCACCCTCCAGACTTCACCTTCTCCTTCTCCTTCTTCTGCTTCTTCTGATTCACCCTCCAGACTTCACCTTCTCCTTCTCCTTCTTCTACTTCTTCTGATTCACCCTCCAGACTTCACCTTCTCCTTCTCCTTCTTCTACTTCTTCTGATTCACCCTCCAGTCTTCACCTTCTCCTTCTCCTTCTTCTGTTTCTTCTGCTTCACCCTCCAGACTTCACCTTCTCCTTCTCTTTCTTCTGCTTCTTCTGATTCACCCTCCAGACTTCACCTTCTCCTTCTCCTTCTTCTGATTCTTCTGATTCACCCTCCAGACTTCACCTTCTCCTTCTCCTTCTTCTGCTTCTTCTGATTCACCCTCCTGACTTCACCTTCTCCTTCTCCTTCTTCTACTTCTTCTGATTCACCCTCCTGACTTCACCTTCTCCTTCTCCTTCTTCTACTTCTTCAGCTTCACCCTCCAGACTTCACCTTCTCCTTCTCCTTCTTCTGCTTCTCCTGATTCACCCTCCAGACTTCACCTTCTCCTTCTCCTTCTTCTGCTTCTTCTGATTCACCCTCCAGACTTCACCTTCTCCTTCTCCTTATTCTGCTTCTTCTGCTTCACACTCCAGACTTCACCTTCTCCTTCTCCTTATTCTGCTTCTTCTGATTCACCCTCCAGACTTCACCTTCTCCTTCTCCTTCCTCTGCTTCTTCTGATTCACCCTCCAGACTTCACCTTCTCCTTCTCCTTCTTCTGATTCTTCTGATTCACCCTCCAGACTTCACCTTCTCCTTCTCCATTTTCTGCTTCTTCTGATTCACCCTCCTGACTTCACCTTCTCCTTCTCCTTCTTCTACTTCTTCTGATTCACCCTCCTGACTTCACCTTCTCCTTCTCCATCTTCTACTTCTTCTGCTTCACCCTCCAGACTTCAACTTCTCCTTCTCCTTCTTCTACTTCTTCTGATTCACCCTCCAGACTTCACCTTCTCCTTCTCCTTCTTCTGCTTCTTCTGATTCACCCTCCAGACTTCACCTTCTCCTTCTCCTTCTTCTGCTTCTTCTGATTCACCCTCCAGACTTCACCATCTCCTTCTCCTTCTTCTACTTCATCTGATTCACCCTCCAGACTTCACCTTCTCCTTCTCCTTCTTCTGCTTCTTCTGATTCACCCTCCAGACTTCACCTTCTCCTTCTCCTTCGTCTACTTCTTCTGATACACCCTCCAGACTACACCTTCTCCTTCTCCTTCTTCTACTTCTTCTTATTCACCCTCCAGACTTCACCTTCTCCTTCTCCTTCTTCTGTTTCTTCTGATTCTCCCTCCAGACTTCATCTTCTCCTTCTCCTTCTTCTACTTCTTCTGATTCACCCTCCAGACTTCACCTTCTCCTTCTCCTTCTTCTACTTCTTCTGATTCACCCTCCAGACTTCATCTTCTCCTTCTCCTTCTTCTGCTTCTTCTGATTCACCCTCCAAACTTCACCTTCTCCTTCTCCTTCTTCTGCTTCTTCTGATTCACCCTCCAGACTTCAACTTCTCCTTCTCCTTCTTCTACTTCTTCTGATTCACCCTCCAGACTTCACCATCTCCTTCTCCTTCTTCTACTTCTTCTGATTCACCCTCCAGTCTTCACCTTCTCCTTCTCCTTCTTCTGTTTCTTCTGCTTCACCCTCCAGACTTCACCTTCTCCTTCTCTTTCTTCTGCTTCTTCTGATTCACCCTCCAGACTTCACCTTCTCCTTCTCCTTCTTCTGATTCTTCTGATTCACCCTCCAGACTTCACCTTCTCCTTCTCCTTCTTCTGCTTCTTCTGATTCACCCTCTTGACTTCACCTTCTCCTTCTCCTTCTTCTACTTCTTCTGATTCACCCTCCTGACTTCACCTTCTCCTTCTCCTTCTTCTACTTCTTCTGCTTCACCCTCCAGACTTCACCTTCTCCTTCTCCTTCTTCTACTTCTTCTGATTCAACCTCCAGACTTCACCTTCTCCTTCTCCTTCTTCTGCTTCTTCTGATTCACCCTCCAGACTTCACCTTCTCATTCTCCTTCTTCTGCTTCTTCTGCTGCGCCCTCCAGACTTCACCTTCTCCTTCTCCTTCTTCTGCTTCTTCTGCTTCACACTCCAGACTTCAGCTTCTCCTTCTCCTTCTTCTGCTGCGCCCTCCAGGCTTCACCTTCTCCTTCTCCTTCTTCTGCTTCTTCTGCTTCACCGTCCAGACTTCACCTTCTCCTTCTCCTTCTTCTACTTCTTCTGCTACACCCCCCTGACTTCACCTGCTTCTTCTCCTTCTTCTGCTTCTTCTGATTCACACTCCTAACTTCACCTTCTCCTTCTCCTTCTTCTGCTTCTTCTGATTCACCCTCCTGACTTCACCTTTTCCTTCTCCTTCTTCTGCTTCTTCTGATTCACCCTCCAGACTTCACCTTCTCCTTCTCCTTCTTCTGCTTCTTCTGATTCACCCTCCAGACTTCACCTTCTCCTTCTCCTTCTTCTGCTTCTTCTGATTCACCCTCCAGACCTCACCTTCTCCTTCTCCTTCTTCTACTTCTTCTGATTCACCCTCCAGACTTCATCTTCTCCTTCTCCTTCTTCTGCTTCTTCTGATTCACCCTCCAGTCTTCACCTTCTCCTTCTCCTTCTTCTGCTTCTTCTGATTCACCCTCCAGGCTTCACCTTCTCCTTCTCCTTCTTCTACTTCTTCTGATTCACCCTCCAGACTTCACCTTCTCCTTCTCCTTCTTCTACTTCTTCTGATTCACCCTCCAGTCTTCACCTTCTCCTTCTCCTTCTTCTGTTTCTTCTGCTTCACCCTCCAGACTTCACCTTCTCCTTCTCTTTCTTCTGCTTCTTCTGCTTCACCCTCCAGACTTCACCTTCTCCTTCTCCTTCTGCTGATTCTTCTGATTCACCCTCCAGACTTCACCTTCTCTATCTCCTTCTTCTGCTTCTTCTGATTCACCCTCCTGACTTCACCTTCTCCTTCTCCTTCTTCTACTTCTTCTGATTCACACTCCTGACTTCACCTTCTCCTTCTCCTTCTTCTACTTCTTCTGCTTCACCCTCCAGACTTCAACTTCTCCTTCTCCTTCTTCTACTTCTTCTGATTCACCCTCCAGACTTCACCTTCTCCTTCTTCTGCTTCTTCTGATTCACCGTCCAGACTTCACCTTCTCCTTCTCCTTCTTCTGCTTCTTCTGATTCACCCTCCAGACTTCACCTTCTCCTTCTCCTTCTTCTACTTCTTCTGATTCACCCTCCAGACTTCACCTTCTCCTTCTCCTTCTTCTACTTCTTCTGATTCACCCTCCAGTCTTCACCTTCTCCTTCTCCTTCTTCTGTTTCTTCTGCTTCACCCTCCAGACTTCACCTTCTCCTTCTCTTTCTTCTGCTTCTTCTGATTCACCCTCCAGACTTCACCTTCTCCTTCTCCTTCTTCTGATTCTTCTGATTCACCCTCCAGACTTCACCTTCTCCTTCTCCTTCTTCTGCTTCTTCTGATTCACCCTCCTGACTTCACCTTCTCCTTCTCCTTCTTCTACTTCTTCTGATTCACCCTCCAGACTTCACCTTCTCCTTCTCCTTCTTCTCCTTCTTCTGCTTCACCCTCCAGACTTCACCTTCTCCTTCTCCTTCTTCTGCTTCTTCTGATTCACCCTCCAGACTTCACATTCTCCTTCTCCTTCTTCTACTTCATCTGATTCACCCTCCAGACTTCACCTTCTCCTTCTCCTTCATCTGCTTCTTCTGATTCACCCTCCAGACTTCACCTTCTCCTTCTCCTTCGTCTGCTTCTTCTGCTTCACCCTCCTTACTTCACCTTCTCCTTCTCCTTCTTCTACTTCTTCTGATTCACCCTCCAGACTTCACCTTCTCCTTCTCCTTCTTCTGCTTCTTCTGCTTCACCCTCCAGACTTCACCTTCTCCTTCTCCTTCTTCTGCTTCTTCTGCTTCACCCTCCAGATTTCACCTTCTCCTTCTCCTTCTTCTGCTTCTTCTGCTTCACCCTCCTGACTTCACCTTCTCCTTCTCCTTCTTCTACTTCTTCTGATTCACCCTCCAGACTTCACCTTCTCCTTCTCCTTCTTCTGCTTCTTCTGCTTCACCCTCCAGACTTCACCTTCTCCTTCTCCTTATTCTGCTTCTTCTGCTTCGCCCTCCAGACTTCACCTTCTCCTTCTCCTTCTTCTACTTCTTCTGCTTCACCCTCCAGACTTCACCTTCTCCTTCTCCTTCTTCTACTTCTTCTGATTCACCCTCCAGACTTCACCTTCTCCTTCTCCTTCTTCTGCTTCTTCTGATTCACCCTCCAGACTTCACCTTCTCCTTCTCCTTATTCTGCTTCTTCTGATTCACCCTCCAGACTTCACCTTCTCCTTCTCCTTCTTCTACTTCTTCTGATTCATCCTCCAGACTACACCTTCTCCTTCTCCTTCTTCTACTTCTTCTGATTCATCCTCCAGACTACACCTTCTCCTTCTCCTTCTTCTACTTCATCTGATTCACCCTCCAGACTTCACCTTCTCCTTCTCCTTCATCTGCTTCTTCTGATTCACCCTCCAGACTTCACCTTCTCCTTCTCCTTCGTCTGCTTCTTCTGCTTCACCCTCCTTACTTCACCTTCTCCTTCTCCTTCTTCTACTTCTTCTGATTCACCCTCCAGACTTCACCTTCTCCTTCTCCTTCTTCTGCTTCTTCTGCTTCACCCTCCAGACTTCACCTTCTCCTTCTCCTTCTTCTGCTTCTTCTGCTTCACCCTCCAGATTTCACCTTCTCCTTCTCCTTCTTCTGCTTCTTCTGCTTCACCCTCCTGACTTCACCTTCTCCTTCTCCTTCTTCTACTTCTTCTGATTCACCCTCCAGACTTCACCTTCTCCTTCTCCTTCTTCTGCTTCTTCTGCTTCACCCTCCAGACTTCACCTTCTCCTTCTCCTTATTCTGCTTCTTCTGCTTCGCCCTCCAGACTTCACCTTCTCCTTCTCCTTCTTCTACTTCTTCTGCTTCACCCTCCAGACTTCACCTTCTCCTTCTCCTTCTTCTACTTCTTCTGATTCACCCTCCAGACTTCACCTTCTCCTTCTCCTTCTTCTGCTTCTTTTGATTCACCCTCCAGACTTCACCTTCTCCTTCTCCTTATTCTGCTTCTTCTGATTCACCCTCCAGACTTCACCTTCTCCTTCTCCTTCTTCTACTTCTTCTGATTCATCCTCCAGACTACACCTTCTCCTTCTCCTTCTTCTACTTCTTCTGATTCACGCTCCAGACTTCACCTTCTCCTTCTCCTTCTTCTGCTCCTTTTGATTCACCCTCCAGACTTGACCTTCTCCTTCTCCTTCTTCTACTTCTTCTGATTCACCCTCCAGACTTCACCTCCTCCTTCTCCTTCTTCTACTTCTTCTGATTCACAATCCAGACTTCACCTTCTCCTTCTCCTTCTTCTACTTCTTCTGCTTCTCCCTCCAGACTTCACCTTCTCCTTCTCCTTCTTCTGCTTCTTCTGATTCACCCTCCAGACTTCACCTTCTCCTTCTCCTTCTTCCACTTCTTCTGATTCACCCTCCAGACTTCACCTTCTCCTTCTCCTTCTTCTACTTCTTCTGATTCACCCTCCAGACTTCACCTTCTCCTTTTCCTTCTTCTACTTCTTCTGATTCACCCTCCTGACTTCACCTTCTCCTTCTCCTTCTTCTGCTTCTTCTGCTTCACCCTCCTTACTTCACCTTCTCCTTCTCCTTCTTCTACTTCTTGTGATTCACCCTCCAGACTTCACCTTCTCCTTCTCCTTCTTCTGCTTCTTCTGCTTCACCCTCCAGACTTCACCTTCTCCTTCTCCTTCTTCTGCTTCTTCTGCTTCGCCCTCCAGACTTCACCTTCTCCTTCTCCTTCTTCTGCTTCTTCTGTTTCACCATCCAGATTTCACCTTCTCCTTCTCCTTCTTCTGCTTCTTCTGCTTCACCCTCCTGACTTCCCCTTCTCCTTCTCCTTCTTCTACTTCTTCTGATTCACCCTCCAGACTTCACCTTCTCCTTCTCCTTCTTCTGCTTCTTCTGCTTCACCCTTAGGACTTCACCTTCTCCTTCTCCTTCTTCTGCTTCTTCTGCTGCGCCCTCCAGGCTTCACCGTCTCCATCTACTTCTTCTGCTTCTTCTGCTTCACCCTCCTGACTTCACCTTCTCCTTCTCCTTCTTCTACTTCTTCTGCTTCACCCCCCTGACTTCACCTTCTCCTTCTCCTTCTTCTGCTTCTTCTGATTCACCCTCCTAACTTCACCTTCTCCTTCTCCTTCTTCTGCTTCTTCTGATTCACCCTCCTAACTTCACCTTCTCCTTCTCCTTCTTCTGCTTCTTCTGATTCACCCTCCTAACTTCACCTTCTCCTTCTCCTTCTTCTGCTTCTTCCGATTCACCCTCCAGACTTCACCTTCTCCTTCTCCTTCTTCTGCTTCTTCTGATTCACCCTCCAGACTTCACCTTCTCCTTCTCCTTCTTCTGCTTCTTCTGATTCACCCTCCAGACCTCACCTTCTCCTTCTCCTTCTTCTACTTCTTCTGATTCACCCTCCAGACTTCATCTTCTCCTTCTCCTTCTTCTGCTTCTTCTGATTCACGCTCCAGACTTCACCTTCTCCTTCTCCTTCTTCTGCTTCTTCTGATTCACCCTCCTGACTTCACCTTCTCCTTCTCCTTCTTCTACTTCTTCTGATTCACCCTCCTGACTTCACCTTCTCCTTCTCCTTCTTCTACTTCTTCTGCTTCACTCTCCAGACTTCACCTTCTCCTTCTCCTTCTTCTACTTCTTCTGATTCACCCTCCAGACTTCACCTTCTCCTTCTCCTTCTTCTGCTTCTTCTGATTCACCCTCCAGACTTCACCTTCTCCTTCTCCTTATTCTGCTTCTTCTGATTCACCCTCCAGACTTCATCTTCTCCTTCTCCTTCTTCTGCTTCTTCTGATTCACCCTCCAGACTTCATCTTCTCCTTCTCCTTCTTCTGATTCTTCTGATTCACCCTCCTGACTTCACCTTCTCCTTCTCCTTCTTCTACTTCTTCTGATTCACCCTCCAGACTTCACCTTCTCCTTCTCCTTCTTCTGCTTCTTCTGCTTCACCCTCCAGACTTCACCTTCTCCTTCTCCTTCTTCTACTTCTTCTGATTCACCCTCCAGACTTCACCTTCTCCTTCTCCTTCTTCTGCTTCTTCTGCTTCACCCTCCAGACTTCACCTTCTCCTTCTCCTTCTTCCACTTCTTCTGATTCACCCTCCAGACTTCACCTTCTCCTTCTCCTTCTTCTACTTCTTCTGATTCACCCTCCAGACTTCACCTTCTCCTTTTCCTTCTTCTACTTCTTCTGATTCACCCTCCTGACTTCACCTTGTCCTTCTCCTTCTTCTGCTTCTTCTGCTTCACCCTCCAGACTTCACCTTCTCCTTCTCCTTCTTCTGCTTCACCCTCCAGACTTCACCTTCTCCTTCTCCTTCTTCTGCTTCTTCTGCTTCACCCTCCTTACTTCACCTTCTCCTTCTCCTTCTTCTACTTCTTCTGATTCACCCTCCAGACTTCACCTTCTCCTTTTCCTTCTTCTGCTTCTTCTGCTTCACCCTCCAGACTTCACCTTCTCCTTCTCCTTCTTCTGCTTCTTCTGCTTCACCCTCCAGATTTCACCTTCTCCTTCTCCTTCTTCTGCTTCTTCTGCTTCACCCTCCTGACTTCACCTTCTCCTTCTCCTTCTGATACTTCTTCTGATTCACCCTCCAGACTTCACCTTCTCCTTCTCCTTCTTCTGCTTCTTCTGCTTCACCCTTAGGACTTCACCTTCTCCTTCTCCTTCTTCTGCTTCTTCTGCTGCACCCTCCAGACTTCACCGTCTCCATCTCCTTCTTCTGCTTCTTCTGCTTCACCCTCCTGACTTCACCTTCTCCTTCTCCTTCTTCTGCTTCTTCTGCTTCACCCTCCTGACTTCACCTTCTCCTTCTCCTTCTTCTACTTCTTCTGCTTCACCCCCCTGACCTCAACTTCTCCTTCTCCTTCTTCTGCTTCTTCTGATTCACCCTCCTAACTTCACCTTCTCCTTCTCCTTCTTCTGCTTCTTCTGATTCACCCTCCTGACTTCACCTTCTCCTTCTCCTTCTTCTGCTTCTTCTGATTCACCCTCCAGACTTCACCTTCTCCTTCTCCTGCTTCTGCTTCTTCTGATTCACCCTCCAGACTTCACCTTCTCCTTCTCCTTCTTCTGCTTCTTCTGATTCACCCTCCAGACCTCACCTTCTCCTTCTCCTTCTTCTACTTCTTCTGATTCACCCTCCAGACTTCATCTTCTCCTTCTCCTTCTTCTGCTTCTTCTGATTCACGCTCCAGACTTCATCTTCTACTTCTCCTTCTTCTGCTTCTTCTGATTCACCCTCCAGACTTCACCTTCTCCTTCTCCTTCTTCTACTTCTTCTGATTCATCCTCCAGACTTCACCTTCTCCTTCTCCTTCTTCTACTTCTTCTGATTCACCCTCCAATCTTCACCTTCTCCTTCTCCTTCTTCTGCTTCTTCTGCTTCACCCTCCAGACTTCACCTTCTCCTTCTCTTTCTTCTGCTTCTTCTGATTCACCCTCCAGACTTCACCTTCTCCTTCTCCTTCGTCTGATTCTTCTGATTCACCCTCCAGACTTCACCTTCTCCTTCTCCTTCTTCTGCTTCTTCTGATTCACCCTCCTGACTTCACCTTCTCCTTCTCCTTCTTCTACTTCTTCTGATTCACCCTCCTGACTTCACATTCTCCTTCTCCTTCTTCTACTTCTTCTGCTTCACCCTCCAGACTTCACCTTCTCCTTCTCCTTCTTCTACTTCTTCTGATTCACCCTCCAGACTTCACCTTCTCCTTCTCCTTCTTCTGCATCTTCTGATTCACCCTCCAGACTTCACATTCTCCTTCTCCTTATTCTGCTTCTTCTGATTCACCCTCCAGACTTCACCTTCTCCTTCTCCTTCTTCTGCTTCTTCTGATTCACCCTCCAGACTTCACCTTCTCCTTCTCCTTCTTCTGCTTCTGCTGATTCACCCTCCAGACTTCACCTTCTCCTTCTCCTTCTTCTACTTCTTCTGATTCACCCTCCAGACTTCATCTTCTCCTTCTCCTTCTTCTGCTTCTTCTGATTCACCCTCCAGACTTCACCTTCTCCTTCACCTTCTTCTACTTCTTCTGATTCACCCTCCAGACTTCGCCTTCTCCTTCTCCTTCTTCTACTTCTTCTGATTCACCCTCCAGACTTCACCTTCTCCTTCTCCTTCTTCTACTTCTTCTGATTCACCCTCCAGACTTCACCTTCTCCTTCTCCTTCTTCTGCTTCTTCTGATTCACCCTCCAGACTTCACCTTCTCCTTCTCCTTCTTCTGCTTCTTCTGATTCACCCTTCAGACTTCACCTTCTCCTTCTCCTCCTTCTGCTTCTTCTGATACACCCTCCAGACCTCACCTTCTCCTTCTCCTTCTTCTACTTCTTCTGATTCACCCTCCAGACTTCATCTTCTCCTTCTCCTTCTTCTGCTTCTTCTGATTCACCCTCCATACTTCACCTTCTCCTTCTCCTTCTTCTGCTTCTTCTGATTCACCCTCCAGACTTCATCTTCTCCTTCTCCTTCTTCTGCTTCTTCTGATTCACCCTCCAGACTTCACCTTCTCCTTCTCCTTCTTCTACTTCTTCTGATTCACCCTCCAGTCTTCACCTTCTCCTTCTCCTTCTTCTGCTTCTTCTGATTCACCCTCCAGACTTCACCTTCTCCTTCTCCTTCTTCTGCTTCTTCTGATTCACCCTCCTGACTTCACCTTCTCCTTCTCCTTCTTCTGCTTCTTCTGATTCACCCTCCAGACTTCACCTTCTCCTTCTCCTTCTTCTACTTCTTCTGATTCACCCCCCAGACTTCACCTTCTCCTTCTACTTCTTCTGCTTCTTCTGATTCACCCTCCAGACTTCACCTTCTCCTTCTCCTTCTTCTGCTTCTTCCGATTCACCCTCCAGACTTCACCTTCTCCTTCTCCTTCTTCTGCTTCTTCTGGTTCACCCTCCAGACTTCACCTTCTCCTTATCCTTCTTCTACCTCTTCTGATCCACCCTCCAGACTTCACCTTCTCCTTCTCCTTCTTCTGCTTCTTCTGATTCACCCTCCAGACTTCACCTTCTCCTTCTCCTTCGTCTACTTCTTCTGATTCACCCTCCACACTACACCTTCTCCTTCTCCTTCTTCTACTTCTTCTGATTCACCCTCCCGACTTCACCTTCTCCTTCTCCTTCTTCTGCTTCTTCCGATTCATCCTCCCGACTTCACCTTCTCATTCTCCTTCTTCTACTTCTTCTGATTCACCCTCCAGACTTTACCTTCGCCTTCTCCTTCTTCTACTTCTTCTGATTCACCCTCCAGACTTTACCTTCGCCTTCTCCTTCTTCTACTTCTTCTGATTCACCCTCCAGACTTCACCTTCTCCTTCTCCTTCTTCTACTTCTTCTGCTTCTCCCTCCAGACTTCACCTTCCCGTTCTCCTTCTTCTGCTTCTTCTGATTCACCCTCCAGACTTCACCTTCTCCTTCTCCTTCTTCTACTTCTTCTGATTCACCCTGCAGACTTCACCTTCTCCTTCTCCTTCTTCTACTTCTTCTGATTCTCCCTCCAGACTTCATCTTCTCCTTCTCTTCTTCTGCTTCTTCTGATTCACCCTCCAGACTTCACCTTCTCCTTCTCCTTCTTCTGCTTCTTCTGATTCACCCTCCAGACTTCGCCTTCTCCTTCTCCTTCTTCTACTTCTTCTGATTCACCCTCCAGACTTCACCTTCTCCTTCTCCTTCTTCTACTTCTTCTGATTCACCCTCCAGTCTTCACCTTCTCCTTCTCCTTCTTCTGCTTCTTCTGATTCACCCTCCAGACTTCACCTTCTCCTTCTCCTTCTTCTGCTTCTTCTGATTCACCCTCCTGACTTCACCTTATCCTTCTCCTTCTTCTGCTTCTTCTGATTCACCCTCCAGACTTCACCTTCTCCTTCTCCTTCTTCTACTTCTTCTGATTCACCCTCCAGACTTCACCTTCTCCTTCTACGTCTTCTACTTCTTCTGATTCACTCTCCAGACTTCACCTTCTCCTTCTCCTTCTTATGCTTCTTCCGATTCACCCTCCAGACTTCACCTTCTCCTTCTCCTTCTTCTACTTCTTCTGATTCACCCTCCAGACTTTCCCTTCGCCTTCTCCTTCTTCTACTTCTTCTGATTCACCCTCCAGACTTCACCTTCTCCTTCTCCTTCTTCTACTTCTTCTGCTTCTCCCTCCAGACTTCACCTTCCTGTTCTCCTTCTTCTGCTTCTTCTGATTCACCCTCCAGACTTCACCTTCTCCTTCTCCTTCTTCTGCTTCTTCTGCTTCACCCTCCAGACTTCACCTTCTCCTTCTCCTTCTTCTGCTTCTTCTGCTTCACCCTCCAGACTTCACCTTCTCCTTCTCCTTCTTCTGCTTCTTCTGCTTCACCCTCCTGACTTCACCTTCTCCTTCTCCTTCTTCTACTTCTTCTGATTCACCCTCCAGACTTCACCTTCTCCTTCTCCTTCTTCTGCTTCTTCTGCTTCAACCTCCTGACTTCACCTTCTCCTTCTCCTTCTTCTACTTCTTCTGTTTCACCCTCCAGACTTCACCTTCTCCTTCTCCTTCTTCTGCTTCTTCTGCTTCACCCTCCAGACTGCACCTTCTCCTTCTACTTCTTCTGCTTCTTCTGCTGCGCCCTCCAGACTTCAGCTTCTCCTTCTCCTTCTTCTGCTTCTTCTGCTTCACCCTCCTGACTTCACCTTCTCCTTCTCCTTCTTCTACTTCTTCTGCTTCACCCCCCTGACTTCACCTTCTCCTTCTCCTTCTTCTACTTCTTCTGATTCACCCTCCAGACTTCACCTTCTCCTTCTCCTTCTTCTGCTTCTTCTGCTTCACCCTCCAGACTTCACCTTCTCCTTCTCCTTCTTCCACTTCTTCTGATTCACCCTCCAGACTTCACCTTCTCCTTCTCCTTCTTCTACTTCTTCTGATTCACCCTCCAGACTTCACCTTCTCCTTTTCCTTCTTCTACTTCTTCTGATTCACCCTCCTGACTTCACCTTGTCCTTCTCCTTCTTCTGCTTCTTCTGATTCACCCTCCAGACTTCACCTTCTCCTTCAACTTCTTCTACTTCTTCTGATTCACCCTCCTGACTTCACCTTCTCCTTCTCCTTATTCTGCTTCTTCTGATTCACCCTCCAGACTTCACCTTCTCCTTCTCCTTCTTCTGCTTCTTCTGATTCACCCTCCAGACTTCACCTTCTCCTTCTCCTTCTTCTGCTTCTTCTGATTCACCCTCCAGACTTCACCTTCTCCTTCTCCTTCTTCTACTTCTTCTGATTCACCCTCCAGACTTCACCTTCTCCTTCTCCTTCTTCTGCTTCTTCTGATTCACCCTGCAGACTTCACCTTCTCCTTCTCTTTCGTCTACTTCTTCTGATTCACCGTCCAGACTACACCTTCTCCTTCTCCTTCTTCTACTTCTTCTGATTCACACTCCAGACTTCACCTTCTCCTTCTCCTTCTTCTGCTTCTTCTGATTCACCCTCCAGACTTCACCTTCTCCATCTCCTTCTTCTACTTCTTCTGATTGACCCTCCAGACTTCACCTTCTCCTTCTCCTTCTTCTACATCTTCTGATTCACGCTCCAGACTTCACCTTCTCCTTCTCCTTCTTCTACTTCTTCTGTTTCACACTCCAGGCTTCGCCTTCTCCTTCTCCTTCTTCTACTTCTTCTGCTTCACCCTCCTGACTTCACCTTCTCCTTCTCCTTCTTCTACTTCTTCTGATTCACCCTCCAGACTTCACCTTCTCCTTCTCCTTCTTCTGCTTCTTCTGCTTCACCCTCCTGACTTCACCTTCTCCTTCTCCTTCTTCTACTTCTTCTGTTTCACCCTCCAGACTTCACCTTCTCCTTCTCCTTCTTCTGCTTCTTCTGCTTCACCCTCCAGACTGCACCTTCTCCTTCTCCTTCTTCTGCTTCTTCTGCTGCGCCCTCCAGACTTCACCTTCTCCTTCTCCTTCTTCTGCTTCTTCTGCTTCACCCTCCTGACTTCACCTTCTCCTTCTCCTTCTTCTACATCTTCTGCTTCACCCCCCTTACTTCACCTTCTCCTTCTCCTTCTTCTGCTTCTTCTGATTCACCCTCCTAACTTCACCTTCTCCTTCTCCTTCTTCTGCTTCTTCTGATTCACCCTCCAGACTTCACCTTCTCCTTCTCCTTCTTCTGCTTCTTCTGATTCACCCTCCAGACCTCACCTTCTCCTTCTCCTTCTTCTACTTCTTCTGATTCACCCTCCAGACTTCATCTTCTCCTTCTTCTTCTTCTGCTTCTTCTGATTCACCCTCCAGACTTCACCTTCTCCTTCTCCTTCTTCTGCTTCTTCTGATTCACCCTCCAGACTTCACCTTCTCCTTCAACTTCTTCTACTTCTTCTGATTCACCCTCCAGACTTCACCTTCTCCTTCTTCTACTTCTTCTGATTCAGCCTCCAGTCTTCACCTTCTCCTTCTCCTTCTTCTGTTTCTTCTGCTTCACCCTCCAGACATCACCTTCTCCTTCTCTTTCTTCTGCTTCTTCTGATTCACCCTCCAGACTTCACCTTCTCCTTCTCCTTCTTCTGATTCTTCTGATTCACCCTCCAGACTTCACCTTCTCCTTCTCCTTCTTCAGCTTCTTCTGATTCACCCTCCTGACTTCACCTTCTCCTTCTCCTTCTTCTACTTCTTCTGATTCACCCTCCTGACTTCACCTTCTCCTTCTCCTTCTTCTACTTCTTCTGCTTCACCCTCCAGACTTCACCTTCTCCTTCTCCTTCTTCTACTTCTTCTGATTCACCCTCCAGACGTCACCTTCTCCTTCTTCTGCTTCTTCTGATTCACCCTCCAGACTTCACCTTCTCCTTCTCCTTATTCTGCTTCTTCTGATTCACCCTCCAGACTTCACCTTCTCCTTCTCCTTCTTCTGCTTCTTCTGATTCACCCTCCAGACTTCACCTTCTCCTTCTCCTTCTTCTGCTTCTTCTGATTCACCCTCCAGACTTCACCTTCTCCTTCTCCTTCTTCTACTTCTTCTGATTCACCCTCCAGACTTCATCGTCTCCTTCTCCTTCTTCTGCTTCTTCTGATTCATCCTCCAGACTTCACCTTCTCCTTCTCCTTCTTCTGCTTCTTCTGATTCACCCTCCAGACTTCACCTTCTCCTTCTCCTTCTTCTACATCTTCTGATTCACCCTCCAGACTTCACCTTCTCCTTCTCCTTCTTCTACTTCTTCTGATTCACCCTCCAGACTTCACCTTCTCCATCTCCTTCTTCTGCTTCTTCTGATTCACCCTCCAGACTTCACCTTCTCCTTCTCCTTATTCTGCTTCTTCTGATTCACCCTCCAGACTTCACCTTCTCCTTCTCTTTCTTCTGCTTCTTCTGATTCACCCTCCAGACTTCACCTTCTCCTTCTCCTTCTTCTGCTTCTTCTGATACACCCTCCAGACTTCAACTTCTCCTTCTCCTTCTTCTACTTCTTCTGATTCACCCTCCAGACTTCACCTTCTCCTTCTCCTTCTTCTGCTTCTTCTGATTCACCCTGCAGACTTCACCTTCTCCTTCTCCTTCGTCTACTTCTTCTGATTCACCGTCCAGACTACACCTTCTCCTTCTCCTTCTTCTTCTTCTTCTGATTCACCCTCCAGACTTCACCTTCTCCTTCTCCTTCTTCTGCTTCTTCTGATTCACCCTCCAGACTTCACCTTCTCCTTCTCCTTCTTCTACTTCTTCTGATTGACCCTCCAGACTTCACCTTCTCCTTCTCCTTCTTCTACATCTTCTGATTCACGCTCCAGACTTCACCTTCTCCTTCTCCTTCTTCTACTTCTTCTGCTTCTCCCTCCAGACTTCACCTTCTCCTTCTCTTTTTTCTACTTCATCTGATTCACCCTCCAGACTTCACCTTCTCCTTCTCCTTCTTCTACTTCTTCTGATTCACCCTCCAGACTTCACCTTCTCCTTCTCCTTCTTCTGCTTCTTCTGCTTCACCCTCCTGACTTCACCTTCTCCTTCTCCTTCTTCTACTTCTTCTGATTCACCCTCCAGACTTCACCTTCTCCTTCTCCTTCTTCTGCTTCTTCTGCTTCACCCTCCAGACTTCACCTTCTCCTTCTCCTTCTTATGCTTCTTCTGCTTCGCCCTCCAGACTTCACCTTCTCCTTCTCCTTCTTCTGCTTCTTCTGCTTCACCCTCCAGACTTCACCTTCTCCTTCTCCTTCTTCTGCTTCTTCTGCTTCACTCTCCTGACTTCACCTTCTCCTTCTCCTTCTTCTACTTCTTCTGATTCACCCTCCAGACTTCACCTTCTCCTTCTCCTTCTTCTACTTCTTCTGATTCTCCCTCCAGACTTCACCTTCTCCTTCTCCTTCTTCTGCTTCTTCTGATTCACCCTCCAGACTTCACCTTCTCCTTCTCCTTATTCTGCTTCTTCTGATTCACCCTCCAGACTTCACCTTCTCCTTCTCCTTCTTCTACTTCTTCTGATTGACCCTCCAGACTTCACCTTCTCTTTCTCCTTCTTCTACATCTTCTGATTCACGCTCCAGACTTCACCTTCTCCTTCTCCTTCTTCTACTTCTTCTGCTTCACCCTCCTGACTTCACCTTCTCCTTCTCCTTCTTCTACTTCTTCTGATTCACCCTCCAGACTTCACCTTCTCCTTCTCCTTCTTCTGCTTCTTCTGCTTCACCCTCCTGACTTCTCCTTCTCCTTCTCCTTCTTCTACTTCTTCTGTTTCACCCTCCAGACTTCACCTTCTCCTTCTCCTTCTTCTGCTTCTTCTGCTTCACCCTCCAGACTGCACCTTCTCCTTCTCCTTCTTCTGCTTCTTAAGCTGCGCCCTCCTGACTTCACCTTCTCCTTCTCCTTCTTCTGCTTCTTCTGCTTCACCCTCCAGACTTCACCTTCTCCTTCTCCTTCTTCTACTTCTTCTGATTCACCCTCCAGACGTCACCTTCTCCTTCTTCTGCTTCTTCTGATTCACCCTCCAGACTTCACCTTCTCCTTCTCCTTATTCTTCTTCTTCTGATTCACCCTCCAGACTTCACCTTCTCCTTCTCCTTCTTCTGCTTCTTCTGATTCACCCTCCAGACCTCACCTTCTCCTTCTCCTTCTTCTGCTTCTTCTGATTCACCCTCCAGACTTCACCTTCTCCTTCTCCTTCTTCTACATCTTCTGATTCACCCTCCAGACTTCACCTTCTCCTTCTCCTTCTTCTACTTCTTCTGATTCACCCTCCAGACTTCACCTTCTCCATCTCCTTCTTCTGCTTCTTCTGATTCACCCTCCAGACTTCACCTTCTCCTTCTCCTTATTCTGCTTCTTCTGATTCACCCTCCAGACTTCACCTTCTCCTTCTCCTTCTTCTGCTTCTTCTGATTCACCCTCCAGACTTCACCTTCTCCTTCTCCTTCTTCTGCTTCTTCTGATTCACCCTCCAGACTTCACCTTCTCCTTCTCCTTCTTCTACTTCTTCTGATTCACCCTCCAGACTTCACCTTCTCCTTCTCCTTCTTCTGCTTCTTCTGATTCACCCTGCAGACTTCACCTTCTCCTTCTCCTTCGTCTACTTCTTCTGATTCACCGGCCAGACTACACCTTCTCCTTCTCCTTCTTCTACTTCTTCTGATTCACCCTCCAGACTTCACCTTCTCCTTCTCCTTCTTCTGCTTCTTCTGATTCACCCTCCAGACTTCACCTTCTCCTTCTCCTTCTTCTACTTCTTCTGATTGACCCTCCAGACTTCATCTTCTCCTTCTCCTTCTTCTACATCTTCTGATTCACGCTCCAGACTTCACCTTCTCCTTCTCCTTCTTCTACTTCTTCTGCTTCTCCCTCCAGACTTCACCTTCTCCTTCTCTTTCTTCTTCTTCATCTGATTCACCCTCCAGACTTCACCTTCTCCTTCTCCTTCTTCTACTTCTTCTGATTCACCCTCCAGACTTCACCTTCTCCTTCTCCTTCTTCTACTTCTTCTGATTCACCCTCCAGACTTCACCTTCTCCTTCTCCTTCTTCTACTTCTTCTGATTCACCCTCCTGACTTCACCTTCTCCTTCTCCTTCTTCTGCTTCTTCTGCTTCACCCTCCAAACTTCACCTTCTCCTTCTCCTTCTTCTGCTTCTTCTGCTTCACCCTCCAGATTTCACCTTCTCCTTCTCCTTCTTCTGCTTCTTCTGCTTCACCCTCCTGACTTCACCTTCTCCTTCTCCTTCTTCTACTTCTTCTGATTCACCCTCCAGACTTCACCTTCTCCTTCTCCTTCTTCTGCTTCTTCTGCTTCACCCTCCAGACTTCACCTTCTCCTTCTCCTTCTTATGCTTCTTCTGCTTCGCCCTCCAGACTTCACCTTCTCCTTCTCCTTCTTCTGCTTCTTCTGCTTCACCCTCCAGACTTCACCTTCTCCTTCTCCTTCTTCTGCTTCTTCTGCTTCACTCTCCTGACTTCACCTTCTCCTTCTCCTTCTTCTACTTCTTCTGATTCACCCTCCAGAATTCACCTTCTCCTTCTCCTTCTTCTACTTCTTCTGATTCTCCCTCCAGACTTCACCTTCTCCTTCTCCTTCTTCTGCTTCTTCTGATTCACCCTCCAGACTTCACCTTCTCCTTCTCCTTATTCTGCTTCTTCTGATTCACCCTCCAGACTTCACCTTCTCCTTCTCCTTCTTCTGCTTCTTCTGATTCACCCTCCAGACTTCACCTTCTCCTTCTTCTTCTGACTCACCCTCCAGACTTCACCTTCTCCTTCTCCTTCTTCTACTTCTTCTGATTCACCCTGCAGACTTCACCTTCTCCTTCTCCTTCGTCTACTTCTTCTGATTCACCGTCCAGACTACACCTTCTCCTTCTCCTTCTTCTACTTCTTCTGATTCACCCTCCAGACTTCATCTTCTCCTTCTCCTTCTTCTGCTTCTTCTGATTCACCCTCCAGACTTCACCTTCTCCTTCTCCTTCTTCTACTTCTTCTGATTGACCCTCCAGACTTCACCTTCTCCTTCTCCTTCTTCTACTTCTTCTGATTAACCCTCCAGACTTCAACTTCTCCTTCTCCTTCTTCTACTTCTTCTGCTTCTCCCTCCAGACTTCACCTTCTCCTTCTCCTTCTTCTGCTTCTTCTGATTCACCCTCCAGACTTCACCTTCTCCTTCTCCTTCTTCTACTTCTTCTGATTAACCCTCCAGACTTCACCTTCTCCTTCTCCTTCTTCTACGTCTTCTGATTCACCCTCCAGACTTCACCTTCTCCTTCTCCTTCTTCTACTTCTTCTGATTCACCCTCCTTACTTCACCTTCTCCTTCTCCTTCTTCTGCTTCTTCTGCTTCACCCTCCAGACCTCACCTTCTCCTTCTCCTTCTTCTGCTTCTTCTGCTTCACCTTCCAGACTTCACCTTCTCCTTCTCCTTCTTCTGCTTCTTCTGCTTCACCCTCCTGACTTCACCTTCTCCTTCTCCTTCTTCTACTTCTTCTGATTCACCCTCCAGTCTTCACCTTCTCCTTCTCCTTCTTCTGCTTCTTCTGCTTCACCCTCCAGACTTCACCTTCTCCTTCTCCTTCTTCTGCTTCTTCTGCTTCGCCCTCCAGACTTCACCTTCTCCTTCTCCTTCTTCTGCTTCTTCTGCTTCACCCTCCAGACTTCAACTTCTCCTTCTCCTTCTTCTGCTTCTTCTGCTTCACTCTCCTGACTTCACCTTCTCCTTCTCCTTCTTCTACTTCTTCTGATTCACCCTCCAGACTTCACCTTCTCCTTCTCCTTCTTCTGCTTCTTCTGCTTCACCCTCCAGACTTCACCTGCTCCTTCTCCTTCTTCTGCTTCTTCTGCTGCGCCCTCCAGACTTCACCTTCTCCTTCTCCTTCTTCTGCTTCTTCTGCTTCACCGTCCTGACTTCACCTTCTCCTTCTCCTTCTTCTACTTCTTCTGCTTCACCCCCCTGACTTCACCTGCTCCTTCTCCTTCTTCTGCTTCTCCTGATTCACCCTCCTAACTTCACCTTCTCCTTCTCCTTCTTCTGCTTCTTCTGATTCACCCTCCTGACTTCACCTTCTCCTTCTCCTTCTTTTGCTTCTTCTGATTCACCCTCCAGACTTCACCTTCTCCTTCTCCTTCTTCTGCTTCTTCTGATTCACCCTCCAGACTTCACCTTCTCCTTCTCCTTCTTCTGCTTCTTCTGATTCACCCTCCAGACTTCACCTTCTCCTTCTCCTTCTTCTGCTTCTTCTGATTCACCCTCCAGACTTCACCTTCTCCTTCTCCTTCTTCTACTTCTTCTGATTCACCCTCCAGACTTCACCTTCTCCTTCTCCTTCTTCTGCTTCTTCTGATTCACCCTGCAGACTTCACCTTCTCCTTCTCCTTCGTCTACTTCTTCTGATTCACCGGCCAGACTACACCTTCTCCTTCTCCTTCTTCTACTTCTTCTGATTCACCCTCCAGACTTCACCTTCTCCTTCTCCTTCTTCTGCTTCTTCTGATTCACCCTCCAGACTTCACCTTCTCCTTCTCCTTCTTCTACTTCTTCTGATTGACCCTCCAGACTTCATCTTCTCCTTCTCCTTCTTCTACATCTTCTGATTCTCGCTCCAGACTTCACCTTCTCCTTCTCCTTCTTCTACTTCTTCTGCTTCTCCCTCCAGACTTCACCTTCTCCTTCTCTTTCTTCTTCTTCATCTGATTCACCCTCCAGACTTCACCTTCTCCTTCTCCTTCTTCTACTTCTTCTGATTCACCCTCCAGACTTCACCTTCTCCTTCTCCTTCTTCTACTTCTTCTGATTCACCCTCCAGACTTCACCTTCTCCTTCTCCTTCTTCTACTTCTTCTGATTCACCCTCCTGACTTCACCTTCTCCTTCTCCTTCTTCTGCTTCTTCTGCTTCACCCTCCAAACTTCACCTTCTCCTTCTCCTTCTTCTGCTTCTTCTGCTTCACCCTCCAGATTTCACCTTCTCCTTCTCCTTCTTCTGCTTCTTCTGCTTCACCCTCCTGACTTCACCTTCTCCTTCTCCTTCTTCTACTTCTTCTGATTCACCCTCCAGACTTCACCTTCTCCTTCTCCTTCTTCTGCTTCTTCTGCTTCACCCTCCAGACTTCACCTTCTCCTTCTCCTTCTTATGCTTCTTCTGCTTCGCCCTCCAGACTTCACCTTCTCCTTCTCCTTCTTCTGCTTCTTCTGCTTCACCCTCCAGACTTCACCTTCTCCTTCTCCTTCTTCTGCTTCTTCTGCTTCACTCTCCTGACTTCACCTTCTCCTTCTCCTTCTTCTACTTCTTCTGATTCACCCTCCAGAATTCACCTTCTCCTTCTCCTTCTTCTACTTCTTCTGATTCTCCCTCCAGACTTCACCTTCTCCTTCTCCTTCTTCTGCTTCTTCTGATTCACCCTCCAGACTTCACCTTCTCCTTCTCCTTATTCTGCTTCTTCTGATTCACCCTCCAGACTTCACCTTCTCCTTCTCCTTCTTCTGCTTCTTCTGATTCACCCTCCAGACTTCACCTTCTCCTTCTTCTTCTGACTCACCCTCCAGACTTCACCTTCTCCTTCTCCTTCTTCTACTTCTTCTGATTCACCCTGCAGACTTCACCTTCTCCTTCTCCTTCGTCTACTTCTTCTGATTCACCGTCCAGACTACACCTTCTCCTTCTCCTTCTTCTACTTCTTCTGATTCACCCTCCAGACTTCATCTTCTCCTTCTCCTTCTTCTGCTTCTTCTGATTCACCCTCCAGACTTCACCATCTCCTTCTCCTTCTTCTACTTCTTCTGATTGACCCTCCAGACTTCACCTTCTCCTTCTCCTTCTTCTACTTCTTCTGATTAACCCTCCAGACTTCAACTTCTCCTTCTCCTTCTTCTACTTCTTCTGCTTCTCCCTCCAGACTTCACCTTCTCCTTCTCCTTCTTCTGCTTCTTCTGATTCACCCTCCAGACTTCACCTTCTCCTTCTCCTTCTTCTACTTCTTCTGATTCACCCTCCAGACTTCACCTTCTCCTTCTCCTTCTTCTACGTCTTCTGATTCACCCTCCAGACTTCACCTTCTCCTTCTCCTTCTTCTACTTCTTCTGATTCACCCTCCTTACTTCACCTTCTCCTTCTCCTTCTTCTGCTTCTTCTGCTTCACCCTCCAGACCTCACCTTCTCCTTCTCCTTCTTCTGCTTCTTCTGCTTCACCTTCCAGACTTCACCTTCTCCTTCTCCTTCTTCTGCTTCTTCTGCTTCACCCTCCTGACTTCACCTTCTCCTTCTCCTTCTTCTACTTCTTCTGATTCACCCTCCAGTCTTCACCTTCTCCTTCTCCTTCTTCTGCTTCTTCTGCTTCACCCTCCAGACTTCACCTTCTCCTTCTCCTTCTTCTGCTTCTTCTGCTTCGCCCTCCAGACTTCACCTTCTCCTTCTCCTTCTTCTGCTTCTTCTGCTTCACCCTCCAGACTTCAACTTCTCCTTCTCCTTCTTCTGCTTCTTCTGCTTCACTCTCCTGACTTCACCTTCTCCTTCTCCTTCTTCTACTTCTTCTGATTCACCCTCCAGACTTCACCTTCTCCTTCTCCTTCTTCTGCTTCTTCTGCTTCACCCTCCAGACTTCACCTGCTCCTTCTCCTTCTTCTGCTTCTTCTGCTGCGCCCTCCAGACTTCACCTTCTCCTTCTCCTTCTTCTGCTTCTTCTGCTTCACCGTCCTGACTTCACCTTCTCCTTCTCCTTCTTCTACTTCTTCTGCTTCACCCCCCTGACTTCACCTGCTCCTTCTCCTTCTTCTGCTTCTCCTGATTCACCCTCCTAACTTCACCTTCTCCTTCTCCTTCTTCTGCTTCTTCTGATTCACCCTCCTGACTTCACCTTCTCCTTCTCCTTCTTTTGCTTCTTCTGATTCACCCTCCAGACTTCACCTTCTCCTTCTCCTTCTTCTGCTTCTTCTGATTCACCCTCCAGACTTCACCTTCTCCTTCTCCTTCTTCTGCTTCTTCTGATTCACCCTCCAGACCGCACCTTCTCCTTCTCCTTCTTCTACTTCTTCTGATTCACCCTCCAGACTTCATCTTCTCCTTCTCCTTCTTCTGCTTCTTCTGATTCACCCTCCAGACTTCACCTTCTCCTTCTCCTTCTTCTGCTTCTTCTGATTCGCCCTCCAGACTTCACCTTCTCCTTCTCCTTCTTCTACTTCTTCTGATTCACCCTTCAGTCTTCACCTTCTCCTTCTCCTTCTTCTGTTTCTTCTGCTTCACCCTCCAGCCTTCACCTTCTCCTTCTCCTTCTTCTACTTCTTCTGATTCACCCTCCAGACTTCACCTTCTCCTTCTCCTTCTTCTGCTTCTTCTGCTTCACCCTCCAGACTTCACCATCTCCTTCTCCTTCTTCTGCTTCTTCTGCTTCGCCCTCCAGACTTCACCATCTCCTTCTCCTTCTTCTGCTTCTTCTGCTTCACCCTCCAGACTTCACCTTCTCCTTCTCCTTCTTCTGCTTCTTCTGCTTCACTCTCCTGACTTCACCTTCTCGTTCTCCTTCTTCTACTTCTTCTGATTCACCCTCCAGACTTCACCTTCTCCTTCTCCTTCTTCTTCTTCTTCTGATTCACCCTCCAGACTTCACCTTCTCCTTCTCCTTCTTCTGCTTCTTCTGATTCACCCTCCAGACTTCACCTTCTCCTTCTCCTTATTCTGCTTCTTCTGATTCACCCTCCAGACTTCACCTTCTCCTTCTCCTTCTTCTGCTTCTTCTGATTCACCCTCCAGACTTCACCTTCTCCTTCTTCTTCTGATTCACCCTCCAGACTTCACCTTCTCCTTCTCCTTCTTCTACTTCTTCTGATTCACCCTCCAGACTTCACCTTCTCCTTCTCCTTCTTCTGCTTGTTCTGATTCACCCTGCAGACTTCACCTTCTCCTTCTCCTTCGTCTACTTCTTCTGATTCACCGTCCAGACTACACCTTCTCCTTCACCTTCTTCTACTTCTTCTGATTCACCCTCCAGACTTCATCTTCTCCTTCTCCTTCTTCTGCTTCTTCTGATTCACCCTCCAGACTTCACCTTCTCCTTCTCCTTCTACTTCTTCTGATTAACCCTCCAGACTTCACCTTCTCCTTCTCCTTCTTCTACTTCTTCTGATTCACCCTCCAGACTTCAACTTCTCCTTCTCCTTCTTCTACTTCTTCTGCTTCTCCCTCCAGACTTCACCTTCTCCTTCTTCTGCTTCTTCTGATTCACCCTCCAGACTTCACATTCTCCTTCTCCTTCTTCTACTTCTTCTGATTCACCTTCCAGACTTCACCTTCTCCTTCTCCTTCTTCTACGTCTTCTGATTCACCCTCCAGACTTCACCTTCTCCTTCTCCTTCTTCTACTTCTTCTGATTCACCCTCCTTACTTCACCTTCTCCTTCTCCTTCTTCTGCTTCTTCTGCTTCACCCTCCAGACTTCACCTTCTCCTTCTCCTTCTTCTGCTTCTTCTGCTTCACCCTTCAGACTTCACCTTCTCCTTCTCCTTCTTCTGCTTCTTCTGCTTCACCCTCCTGACTTCACCTTCTCCTTCTCCTTCTTCTACTTCTTCTGATTCACCCTCCAGACTTCACCTTCTCCTTCTCCTTCTTCTGCTTCTTCTGCTTCACCCTCCAGACTTCACCTTCTCCTTCTCCTTCTTCTGCTTCTTCTGCTTCGCCCTCCAGACTTCACCTCCTCCTTCTCCTTCTTCTGCTTCTTCTGCTTCACCCTCCAGACTTCACCTTCTCCTTCTCCTTCTTCTGCTTCTTCTGCTTCACTCTCCAGACTTCACCTTCTCCTTCTCCTTCTTCTGCTTCTTCTGATTCACCCTCCAGACCTCACCTTCTCCTTCTCCTTCTTCTACTTCTTCTGATTCACCCTCCAGACTTCATCTTCTCCTTCTCCTTCTTCTGCTTCTTCTGATTCACCCTCCAGACTTCACCTTCTCCTTCTCCTTCTTCTGCTTCTTCTGATTCACCCTCCAGACTTCACCTTCTCCTTCTCCTTCTTCTACTTCTTCTGATTCACCCTTCAGTCTTCACCTTCTCCTTCTCCTTCTTCTGTTTCTTCTGCTTCACCCTCCAGACTTCACCTTCTCCTTCTCCTTCTTCTACTTCTTCTGATTCACCCTCCAGACATCACCTTCTCCTTCTCCTTCTTCTGCTTCTTCTGCTTCACCCTCCAGACTTCACCTTCTCCTTCTCCTTCTTCTGCTTCTTCTGCTTCGCCCTCCAGACTTCACCTTCTCCTTCTCCTTCTTCTGCTTCTTCTGCTTCACCCTCCAGACTTCACCTTCTCCTTCTCCTTCTTCTGCTTCTTCTGCTTCACTCTCCTGACTTCACCTTCTCCTTCTCCTTCTTCTACTTCTTCTGATTCACCCTCCAGACTTCAACTTCTCCTTCTCCTTCTTCTACTTCTTCTGATTCACCCTCCAGACTTCACCTTCTCCTTCTCCTTCTTCTGCTTCTTCTGATTCACCCTCCAGACTTCACCTTCTCCTTCTCCTTATTCTGCTTCTTCTGATTCACCCTCCAGACTTCACCTTCTCCTTCTCCTTCTTCTGCTTCTTCTGATTCACCCTCCAGACTTCACCTTCTCCTTCTTCTTCTGATTCACCCTCCAGACTTCACCTTCTCCTTCTCCTTCTTCTACTTCTTCTGATCCACCCTCCAGACTTCACCTTCTCCTTCTCCTTCTTCTGCTTCTTCTGATTCACCCTGCAGACTTCAACTTCTCCTTCTCCTTCGTCTACTTCTTCTGATTCACCGTCCAGACTACACCTTCTCCTTCTCCTTCTTCTACTTCTTCTGATTCACCCTCCAGACTTCATCTTCTCCTTCTCCTTCTTCTGCTTCTTCTGATTTACCCTCCAGACTTCACCTTCTCCTTCTCCTTCTTCTACTTCTTCTGATTGAACCTCCAGACTTCACCTTCTCCTTCTCCTTCTTCTACTTCGTCTGATTCACCCTCCAGACTTCAACTTCTCCTTCTCCTTCTTCTACTTCTTCTGCTTCTCCCTCCAGACTTCACCTTCTCCTTCTCCTTCTTCTGCTTCTTCTGATTCACCCTCCAGACTTCACATTCTCCTTCTCCTTCTTCTACTTCTTCTGATTCACCCTCCAGACTTCACCTTCTCCTTCTCCTTCTTCTACGTCTTCTGATTCACCCTCCAGACTTAACCTTCTCCTTCTCCTTCTTCTAATTCTTCTGATTCACCCTCCTTACTTCTCCTTCTCCTTCTCCTTCTTCTGCTTCTTCTGCTTCACCCTCCAGACTTCACCTTCTCCTTCTCCTTCTTCTACTTCTTCTGCTTCACCCTCCAGACTTCACCTTCTCCTTCTCCTTCTTCTGCTTCTTCTGCTTCACCCTCCTGACATCACCTTCTCCTTCTCCTTCTTCTACTTCTTCTGATTCACCCTCCAGACTTCACCTTCTCCTTCTCCTTCTTCTGCTTCTTCTGCTTCACCCTCCAGACTTCACCTTCTCCTTCTCCTTCTTCTGCTTCGCCCTCCAGACTTCACCTTCTCCTTCTCCTTCTTCTGCTTCTTCTGCTTCACCCTCCAGACTTCACCTTCTCCTTCTCCTTCTTCTGCTTCTTCTGCTTCACTCTCCTGACTTCACCTTCTCCCTCTCCTTCTTCTACTTCTTCTGATTCACCCTTCAGACTTCACCTTCTCCTTCTCCTTCTTCTGCTTCTTCTGCTTCACCCTCCAGACTTCACCTTCTCCTTCTCCTTCTTCGGCTTCTTCTGCTGCGCCCTCCAGATTCACCTTCTCCTTCTCCTTCTTCTGCTTCTTCTGCTTCACCGTCCTGACTTCACCTTCTCCTTCTCCTTCTTCTACTTCTTCTGCTTCACCCCCCTCACTTCACCTGCTCCTTCTCCTTCTTCTGCTTCTTCTGATTCACCCTCCTAACTTCACCTTCTCCTTCTCCTTCTTCTGCTTCTTCTGATTCACCCTCCTGACTTCACCTTCTCCTTCTCCTTCTTTTGCTTCTTCTGATTCACCCTCCAGACTTCACCTTCTCCTTCTCCTTCTTCTGCTTCTTCTGATTCACCCTCCAGACTTCACCTTCTCCTTCTCCTTCTTCTGCTTCTTCTGATTCACCCTCCAGACATCACCTTCTCCTTCTCCTTCTTCTGCTTCTTCTGATTCACCCTCCAGACTTCACCTTCTCCTTCTCCTTCTTCTGATTCTTCTGTTTCACCCTCCAGACTTCACCTTCTCCTTCTCCATCTTCTGCTTCTTCTGCTTCACCCTCCTGACTTCACCTTCGCCTTCTCCTTCTTCTACTTCTTCTGATTCACCCTCCAGACTTCACCTTCTCCTTCTCCTTCTTCAGCTTCTTATGCTTCACCCTCCAGACTTCACCTTCTCCTTCTCCTTCTTCTGCTTCTTCTGCTTCGCCCTCCAGACTTTACCTTCTCCTTCTCCTTCTTCTGCTTCTTCTGCTTCACCCTCCAGACTTCACCTTCTCCTTCTCCTTCTTCTGTTTCTTCTGCTTCACCCTCCAGACTTCACCTTCTCCTTCTCTTTCTTCTGCTTCTTCTGATTCACCCTCCAGACTTCACCTTCTCCTTCTCCTTCTTCTGATTCTTCTGATTCACCCTCCAGACTTCACCTTCTCCTTCTCCTTCTTCTGCTTCTTCTGAATCACCCTCCTGACTTCACCTTCTCCTTCTCCTTCTTCTACTTCTTCTGATTCACCCTCCTGACTTCACCTTCTCCTTCTCCTTCTTCTACTTCTTCTGCTCCACCCTCCAGACTTCACCTTCTCCTTCTCCTTCTTCTACTTCTTCTGATTCACCCTCCAGACTTCACCTTCTACTTCTACTTCTTCTCCTTCTTCTGATTCACCCTCCAGACTTCACCTTCTCCTTCTCCTTATTCTGCTTCTTCTGATTCACCCTCCAGACTTCACCTTCTCCTTCTCCTTCTTCTGCTTCTTCTGATTCACCCTCCAGACTTCACCTTCTCCTTCTCCTTCTTCTGCTTCTTCTGATTCACCCTCCAGACTTCACCTTCTCCTTCTCCTTCTTCTACTTCTTCTGATTCACCCTCCAGACTACATCGTCTCCTTCTCCTTCTTCTGCTTCTTCTGATTCACCCTCCAGACTTCACCTTCTCCTTCTCCTTCTTCTGCTTCTTCTGATTCACCCTCCAGTCTTCACCTTCTCCTTCTCCTTCTTCTACTTCTTCTGATTCACCCTCCAGACTTCACCTTCTCCTTCTCCTTCTTCTACTTCTTCTGATTCACCCTCCAGACTTCATCTTCTCCTTCTCCTTCTTCTGCTTCTTCTGATTCACCCTCCAGACTTCACCTTCTCATTCTCCTTATTCTGCTTCTTCTGATTCACCCTCCAGACTTCACCTTCTCCTTCTCCTTCTTCTGCTTCTTCTGATTCACCCTCCAGACTTCACCTTCTCCTTCTCCTTCTTCTGCTTCTTCTGATTCACCCTCCAGACTTCACCTTCTCCTTCTGCTTCTTCTACTTCTTCTGATTCACCCTCCAGACTTCACCTTCCCCTTCTCCTTCTTCTGCTTCTTCTGCTTCGCCCTCCAGACTTCACCTTCTCCTTCTCCTTCTTCTGCTTCTTCTGCTTCACCCTCCAGACTTCACCTTCTCCTTCTCCTTCTTCTGCTTCTTCTGCTTCACTCTCCTGACTTCACCTTCTCCTTCTCCTTCTTCTACTTCTTCTGATTCACCCTCCAGACTTCACCTTCTCCTTCTCCTTCTTCTGCTTCTTCTGCTTCACCCTCCAGACTTCACCTTCTCCTTCTCCTTCTTCTGCTTCTTCTGCTGCGCCCTCCAGACTTCACCTTCTCCTTCTCCTTCTTCTGCTTCTTCTGCTTCACCCTCCTGACTTCACCTTCTCCTTCTCCTTCTTCTGTTTCTTCTGCTTCACCCTCCAGACTTCACCTTCTCCTTCTCCTTCTTCTACTTCTTCTGATTCACCCTCCAGACATCACCTTCTCCTTCTCCTTCTTCTGCTTCTTCTGCTTCACCCTCCAGACTTCACCTTCTCCTTCTCCTTCTTCTGCTTCTTCTGCTTCGCCCTCCAGACTTCACCTTCTCCTTCTCCTTCTTCTGCTTCTTCTGCTTCACCCTCCAGACTTCACCTTCTCCTTCTCCTTCTTCTGCTTCTTCTGCTTCACTCTCCTGACTTCACCTTCTCCTTCTCCTTCTTCTACTTCTTCTGATTCACCCTCCAGACTTCAACTTCTCCTTCTCCTTCTTCTACTTCTTCTGATTCACCCTCCAGACTTCACCTTCTCCTTCTCCTTCTTCTGCTTCTTCTGATTCACCCTCCAGACTTCACCTTCTCCTTCTCCTTATTCTGCTTCTTCTGATTCACCCTCCAGACTTCACCTTCTCCTTCTCCTTCTTCTGCTTCTTCTGATTCACCCTCCAGACTTCACCTTCTCCTTCTTCTTCTGATTCACCCTCCAGACTTCACCTTCTCCTTCTCCTTCTTCTACTTCTTCTGATCCACCCTCCAGACTTCACCTTCTCCTTCTCCTTCTTCTGCTTCTTCTGATTCACCCTGCAGACTTCAACTTCTCCTTCTCCTTCGTCTACTTCTTCTGATTCACCGTCCAGACTACACCTTCTCCTTCTCCTTCTTCTACTTCTTCTGATTCACCCTCCAGACTTCATCTTCTCCTTCTCCTTCTTCTGCTTCTTCTGATTTACCCTCCAGACTTCACCTTCTCCTTCTCCTTCTTCTACTTCTTCTGATTGAACCTCCAGACTTCACCTTCTCCTTCTCCTTCTTCTACTTCGTCTGATTCACCCTCCAGACTTCAACTTCTCCTTCTCCTTCTTCTACTTCTTCTGCTTCTCCCTCCAGACTTCACCTTCTCCTTCTCCTTCTTCTGCTTCTTCTGATTCACCCTCCAGACTTCACATTCTCCTTCTCCTTCTTCTACTTCTTCTGATTCACCCTCCAGACTTCACCTTCTCCTTCTCCTTCTTCTACGTCTTCTGATTCACCCTCCAGACTTAACCTTCTCCTTCTCCTTCTTCTAATTCTTCTGATTCACCCTCCTTACTTCTCCTTCTCCTTCTCCTTCTTCTGCTTCTTCTGCTTCACCCTCCAGACTTCACCTTCTCCTTCTCCTTCTTCTACTTCTTCTGCTTCACCCTCCAGACTTCACCTTCTCCTTCTCCTTCTTCTGCTTCTTCTGCTTCACCCTCCTGACATCACCTTCTCCTTCTCCTTCTTCTACTTCTTCTGATTCACCCTCCAGACTTCACCTTCTCCTTCTCCTTCTTCTGCTTCTTCTGCTTCACCCTCCAGACTTCACCTTCTCCTTCTCCTTCTTCTGCTTCGCCCTCCAGACTTCACCTTCTCCTTCTCCTTCTTCTGCTTCTTCTGCTTCACCCTCCAGACTTCACCTTCTCCTTCTCCTTCTTCTGCTTCTTCTGCTTCACTCTCCTGACTTCACCTTCTCCCTCTCCTTCTTCTACTTCTTCTGATTCACCCTTCAGACTTCACCTTCTCCTTCTCCTTCTTCTGCTTCTTCTGCTTCACCCTCCAGACTTCACCTTCTCCTTCTCCTTCTTCGGCTTCTTCTGCTGCGCCCTCCAGATTCACCTTCTCCTTCTCCTTCTTCTGCTTCTTCTGCTTCACCGTCCTGACTTCACCTTCTCCTTCTCCTTCTTCTACTTCTTCTGCTTCACCCCCCTCACTTCACCTGCTCCTTCTCCTTCTTCTGCTTCTTCTGATTCACCCTCCTAACTTCACCTTCTCCTTCTCCTTCTTCTGCTTCTTCTGATTCACCCTCCTGACTTCACCTTCTCCTTCTCCTTCTTTTGCTTCTTCTGATTCACCCTCCAGACTTCACCTTCTCCTTCTCCTTCTTCTGCTTCTTCTGATTCACCCTCCAGACTTCACCTTCTCCTTCTCCTTCTTCTGCTTCTTCTGATTCACCCTCCAGACATCACCTTCTCCTTCTCCTTCTTCTGCTTCTTCTGATTCACCCTCCAGACTTCACCTTCTCCTTCTCCTTCTTCTGATTCTTCTGTTTCACCCTCCAGACTTCACCTTCTCCTTCTCCATCTTCTGCTTCTTCTGCTTCACCCTCCTGACTTCACCTTCGCCTTCTCCTTCTTCTACTTCTTCTGATTCACCCTCCAGACTTCACCTTCTCCTTCTCCTTCTTCAGCTTCTTATGCTTCACCCTCCAGACTTCACCTTCTCCTTCTCCTTCTTCTGCTTCTTCTGCTTCGCCCTCCAGACTTTACCTTCTCCTTCTCCTTCTTCTGCTTCTTCTGCTTCACCCTCCAGACTTCACCTTCTCCTTCTCCTTCTTCTGTTTCTTCTGCTTCACCCTCCAGACTTCACCTTCTCCTTCTCTTTCTTCTGCTTCTTCTGATTCACCCTCCAGACTTCACCTTCTCCTTCTCCTTCTTCTGATTCTTCTGATTCACCCTCCAGACTTCACCTTCTCCTTCTCCTTCTTCTGCTTCTTCTGAATCACCCTCCTGACTTCACCTTCTCCTTCTCCTTCTTCTACTTCTTCTGATTCACCCTCCTGACTTCACCTTCTCCTTCTCCTTCTTCTACTTCTTCTGCTCCACCCTCCAGACTTCACCTTCTCCTTCTCCTTCTTCTACTTCTTCTGATTCACCCTCCAGACTTCACCTTCTACTTCTACTTCTTCTCCTTCTTCTGATTCACCCTCCAGACTTCACCTTCTCCTTCTCCTTATTCTGCTTCTTCTGATTCACCCTCCAGACTTCACCTTCTCCTTCTCCTTCTTCTGCTTCTTCTGATTCACCCTCCAGACTTCACCTTCTCCTTCTCCTTCTTCTGCTTCTTCTGATTCACCCTCCAGACTTCACCTTCTCCTTCTCCTTCTTCTACTTCTTCTGATTCACCCTCCAGACTACATCGTCTCCTTCTCCTTCTTCTGCTTCTTCTGATTCACCCTCCAGACTTCACCTTCTCCTTCTCCTTCTTCTGCTTCTTCTGATTCACCCTCCAGTCTTCACCTTCTCCTTCTCCTTCTTCTACTTCTTCTGATTCACCCTCCAGACTTCACCTTCTCCTTCTCCTTCTTCTACTTCTTCTGATTCACCCTCCAGACTTCATCTTCTCCTTCTCCTTCTTCTGCTTCTTCTGATTCACCCTCCAGACTTCACCTTCTCATTCTCCTTATTCTGCTTCTTCTGATTCACCCTCCAGACTTCACCTTCTCCTTCTCCTTCTTCTGCTTCTTCTGATTCACCCTCCAGACTTCACCTTCTCCTTCTCCTTCTTCTGCTTCTTCTGATTCACCCTCCAGACTTCACCTTCTCCTTCTGCTTCTTCTACTTCTTCTGATTCACCCTCCAGACTTCACCTTCCCCTTCTCCTTCTTCTGCTTCTTCTGCTTCGCCCTCCAGACTTCACCTTCTCCTTCTCCTTCTTCTGCTTCTTCTGCTTCACCCTCCAGACTTCACCTTCTCCTTCTCCTTCTTCTGCTTCTTCTGCTTCACTCTCCTGACTTCACCTTCTCCTTCTCCTTCTTCTACTTCTTCTGATTCACCCTCCAGACTTCACCTTCTCCTTCTCCTTCTTCTGCTTCTTCTGCTTCACCCTCCAGACTTCACCTTCTCCTTCTCCTTCTTCTGCTTCTTCTGCTGCGCCCTCCAGACTTCACCTTCTCCTTCTCCTTCTTCTGCTTCTTCTGCTTCACCCTCCTGACTTCACCTTCTCCTTCTCCTTCTTCTACTTCTTCTGCTTCACCCCCCTGACTTCACCTGCTCCTTCTCCTTCTTCTGCTTCTTCTGGTTCACCCTCCTAACTTTACCTTCTGCTTCTCCTTCTTCTGCTTCTTCTGATTCACCCCCCTGACTTCACCTTCTCCTTCTTCTTCTTCTGCTTCTTCTAATTCACCCTCCAGACTTCACCTTCTCCTTCTCCTTCTTCTACTTCTTCTGCTTCACCCTCCAGACTTCACCTTCTCCTTCTCCTTCTTCTACTGCTTCTGATTCACCCTCCAGACTTCACCTTCTCCTTCTCCTTCTTCTACTTCTTCTGATTCACCCTCCAGACTTCACCTTCTCCTTCTCCTTCTTCTACTTCTTCTGATTCACCCTCCAGACTTCACCTTCTCCTTCTCCTTCTTCTGCTTCTTCTGATTCACCCTCCAGACTTCACCTTCTCCTTCTCCTTATTCTGCTTCTTCTGATTCTCCCTCCAGACTTCACCTTCTCCTTCTCCTTCTTCTGCTTCTTCTGATTCACCCTCCAGACTTCACCTTCTCCTTCTCCTTCTTCTGCTTCTTCTGATTCATCCTCCAGACTTCACCTTCTCATTCTCCTTCTTCTACTTCTTCTGATTCACCCTCCAGACTTCACCTTCTCCTTCTCGTTCTTCTGCTTCTTCTGATTCACCCTCCAGACTTCACCTTCTCCTTCTCCTTCGTCAACTTCTTCTGATTCACCCTCCAGACTACACCTTCTCCTTCTCCTTCTTCTACTTCTGCTGATTCACCCTCCAGACTTCACCTTCTCCTTCTCGTTCTTCTGCTTCTTCTGATTCACCCTCCAGACTTCACCTTCTCCTTCTCCGTCTTCTACTTCTTCTGATTCACCCTCCAGACTTCACCTTCTCCTTCTCCTTCTTCTACTTCTTCTGATTCACCCTCCAGACTTCACCTTCTCCTTCACCTTCTTCTACTTCTTCTGCTTCTCCCTCCAGACGTCACCTTCTCCTTCTCCTTCTTCTGCTTCTTCTGATTCACCCTCCAGACTTCACCTTCTCCTTCTCCTTCTTCTACTTCTTCTGATTCACCCTCCAGACTTCACCTTCTCCTTCTCCTTCTTCTACTTCTTCCGATTCACCCTCCTGACTTCACCTTCTCCTTCTCCTTCTTCTGCTTCTTCTGCTTCACCCTCCTGACTCCACCTTCTCCTTCTCCTTCTTCTACTTCTTCTGATTCACCCTCCTGACTTCACCTTCTCCTTCTCCTTCTTCTACTTCTTCTGATTCACCCTCCAGACTTCACCTTCTCCTTCTCCTTCTTCTGCTTCTTCTGCTTCACCCTCCAGACTTCACCTTCTCCTTCTCCTTCTTCTGCTTCTTCTGCTTCGCCCTCCAGACTTCACCTTCTCCTTCTCCTTCTTCTGCTTCTTCTGCTTCACCCTCCAGACTTCACCTTCTCCTTCTCCTTCTTCTGCTTCTTCTGCTTCACTCTCCTGACTTCACCTTCTCCTTCTCCTTCTTCTACTTCTTCTGATTCACCCTGCAGACTTCACCTTCTCCTTCTCCTTCTTCTGCTTCTTCTGCTGCGCCCTCCAGACTTCACCTTCTCCTTCTCCTTCTTCTGCTTCTTCTGCTTCACCCTCCTGACTTCACCTTCTCCTTCTCCTTCTTCTACTTCTTCTGCTTCACCCCCCTGACTTCACCTGCTCCTTCTCCTTCTTCTGCTTCTTCTGATTCACCCTCCTGACTTCACCTTCTCCTTCTCCTTCTTCTGCTTCTTCTAATTCACCCTCCAGACTTCACCTTCTCCTTCTCCTTCTTCTGCTTCTTCTGATTCACCCTCCAGACTTCACCTTCTCCTTCTCCTTCTTCTGCTTCTTCTGATTCACCCTCCAGACCTCATCTTCTCCTTCTCCTTCTTCTACTTCTTCTGATTCACCCTCCAGACTTCATCTTCTCCTTCTCCTTCTTCTGCTTCTTCTTATTCACCCTCCAGACTTCACCTTCTCCTTCTCCTTCTTCTGCTTCTTCTGATTCACCCTCCAGACTTCACCTTCTCCTTCTCCTTCTTCTGCTTCTTCTGCTTCACCCTCCAGACTTCACCTTCTCCTTCTCCTTCTTCTGCTTCTTCTGCTTCACCCTCCTGACTTCACCTTCTCCTTCTCCTTCTTCTACTTCTTCTGATTCACCCTCCAGACTTCACCTACTCCTTCTCCTTCTTCTGCTTCTTCTGCTTCACCCTCCAGACTTCACCTTCTCCTTCTTCTTCTTCTGCTTCTTCTGCTTCGCCCTCCAGACTTCACCTTCTCCTTATCCTTCTTCTGCTTCTTCTGCTTCACTCTCCTGACTTCACCTTCTTCTTCTCCTTCTTCTACTTCTTCTGATTCACCCTCCAGACTTCACCCTCTCCTTCTCCTTCTTCTGCTTCTTCTGCTTCACCCTCCAGACTTCACCTTCTCTTTCTCCTTCTTCTGCTTCTTCTGCTGCGCCCTCCAGACTTCACCTTCTCCTTCTCCTTCTTCTGCTTCTTCTGATTCACCCTCCAGACTTCACCTTCTCCTTCTCCTTCTTCTACTTCTTCTGCTTCACCCTCCAGACTTCACCTTCTCCTTCTCCTTCTTCTGCTTCTTCTGCTTCACCATCCTGACTTCACCTTATCCTTCTCCTTCTTCTACTTCTTCTGATTCACCCTCCAGACTTCACCTACTCCTTCTCCTTCTTCTGCTTCTTCTGCTTCACCCTCCAGACTTCACCTTCTCCTTCTCCTTCTTCTGCTTCTTCTGCTTCGCCCTCCAGACTTCACCTTCTCCTTCTCCTTCTTCTGCTTCTTCTGCTTCACTCTCCTGACTTCACCTTCTCCTTCTCCTTCTTCTACTTCTTCTGATTCACCCTCCAGACTTCACCCTCTCCTTCTCCTTCTTCTGCTTCTTCTGCTTCACCCTCCAGACTTCACCTTCTCCTTCTCCTTCTTCTGCTTCTTCTGCTTCACCGTCCTGACTTCACCTTCTCCTTCTCCTTCTTCTACTTCTTCTGCTTCACCCCCCTGACTTCACCTGCTTCTTCTCCTTCTTCTGCTTCTTCTGATTCACCCTCCTAACTTCACCTTCTCCTTCTCCTTCTTCTGCTTCTTCTGATTCACGCTCCTGACTTCACCTTTTCCTTCTCCTTCTTCTGCTTCTTCTGATTCACCCTCCAGACTTCACCTTCTCCTTCTCCTTCCTCTGCTTCTTCTGATTCACCCTCCAGACTTCACCTTCTCCTTCTCCTTCTTCTGGTTCTTCTGATTCACCCTCCAGACCTCACCTTCTCCTTCTCCTTCTTCTACTTCTTCTGATTCACCCTCCAGACTTCATCTTCTCCTTCTCCTTCTTCTGCTTCTTCTGATTCACCCTCCAGACTTCACCTTCTCCTTCTCCTTCTTCTACTTCTTCTGATTCACCCTCCAGACTTCACCTTCTCCTTCTCCTTCTTCTACTTCGTCTGATTCACCCTCCAGACTTCACCTTCTCCTTCTCCTTCTTCTACTTCTTCTGATTCACCCTCCAGTCTTCACCTACTCCTTCTCCTTCTTCTGTTTCTTCTGCTTCACCCTCCAGACTTCCCCTTCTCCTTCTCTTTCTTCTGCTTCTTCTGATTCACCCTCCAGACTTCATCTTCTCCTTCTCCTTCTTCTGATTCTTCTGATTCACCCTCCAGACTTCACCTTCTCCTTCTCCTTCTTCTGCTTCTTCTGATTCACCCTCCTGACTTCACCTTCTCCTTCTCCTTCTTCTACTTCATCTGCTTCACCCTCCAGACTTCACCTTCTCCTTCTCCTTCTTCTACTTCTTCTGATTCACCCTCCAGACTTCACCTTCTCCTTCTCCTTATTCTGCTTCTTCTGATTCACCCTCCAGACTTCACCTTCTCCTTCTCCTTATTCTGCTTCTTCTGATTCACCCTCCAGACTTCACCTTCTCCTTCTCCTTCTTCTGCTTCTTCTGATTCACCCTCCAGACTTCACCTTTTCCTTCTCCTTCTTCTGCTTCTTCTGATTCACCCTCCAGACTTCACCTTCTCCTTCTCCTTCTTCTGCTTCTTCTGATTCACGCTCCAGACTTCACCTTCTCCTTCTCCTTCTTCTACTTCTTCTGATTCACCCTCCAGACTTCACCTTCTCCTTCTCCTTCTTCTGCTTCTTCTGCTTCACCCTCCTGACTTCACCTTCTACTTCTCCTTCTTCTACTTCTTCTGCTTCACCCCCCTGACTTCACCTGCTCCTTCTCCTTCTTCTGCTTCTTCTGATTCACCCTCCTGACTTCACCTTCTCCTTCTCCTTCTTCTGCTTCTTCTAATTCACCCTCCAGACTTCACCTTCTCCTTCTCCTTCTTCTGCTTCTTCTGATTCACCCTCCAGACTTCACCTTCTCCTTCTCCTTCTTCTGCTTCTTCTGATTCACCCTCCAGACCTCATCTTCTCCTTCTCCTTCTTCTACTTCTTCTGATTCACCCTCCAGACTTCATCTTCTCCTTCTCCTTCTTCTGCTTCTTCTTATTCACCCTCCAGACTTCACCTTCTCCTTCTCCTTCTTCTGCTTCTTCTGATTCACCCTCCAGACTTCACCTTCTCCTTCTCCTTCTTCTGCTTCTTCTGCTTCACCCTCCAGACTTCACCTTCTCCTTCTCCTTCTTCTGCTTCTTCTGCTTCACCCTCCTGACTTCACCTTCTCCTTCTCCTTCTTCTACTTCTTCTGATTCACCCTCCAGACTTCACCTACTCCTTCTCCTTCTTCTGCTTCTTCTGCTTCACCCTCCAGACTTCACCTTCTCCTTCTCCTTCTTCTGCTTCTTCTGCTTCGCCCTCCAGACTTCACCTTCTCCTTATCCTTCTTCTGCTTCTTCTGCTTCACTCTCCTGACTTCACCTTCTTCTTCTCCTTCTTCTACTTCTTCTGATTCACCCTCCAGACTTCACCCTCTCCTTCTCCTTCTTCTGCTTCTTCTGCTTCACCCTCCAGACTTCACCTTCTCTTTCTCCTTCTTCTGCTTCTTCTGCTGCGCCCTCCAGACTTCACCTTCTCCTTCTCCTTCTTCTGCTTCTTCTGATTCACCCTCCAGACTTCACCTTCTCCTTCTCCTTCTTCTACTTCTTCTGCTTCACCCTCCAGACTTCACCTTCTCCTTCTCCTTCTTCTGCTTCTTCTGCTTCACCATCCTGACTTCACCTTATCCTTCTCCTTCTTCTACTTCTTCTGATTCACCCTCCAGACTTCACCTACTCCTTCTCCTTCTTCTGCTTCTTCTGCTTCACCCTCCAGACTTCACCTTCTCCTTCTCCTTCTTCTGCTTCTTCTGCTTCGCCCTCCAGACTTCACCTTCTCCTTCTCCTTCTTCTGCTTCTTCTGCTTCACTCTCCTGACTTCACCTTCTCCTTCTCCTTCTTCTACTTCTTCTGATTCACCCTCCAGACTTCACCCTCTCCTTCTCCTTCTTCTGCTTCTTCTGCTTCACCCTCCAGACTTCACCTTCTCCTTCTCCTTCTTCAGCTTCTTCTGCTTCACCGTCCTGACTTCACCTTCTCCTTCTCCTTCTTCTACTTCTTCTGCTTCACCCCCCTGACTTCACCTGCTCCTTCTCCTTCTTCTGCTTCTTCTGATTCACCCTCCTAACTTCACCTTCTCCTTCTCCTTCTTCTGCTTCTTCTGATTCACGCTCCTGACTTCACCTTTTCCTTCTCCTTCTTCTGCTTCTTCTGATTCACCCTCCAGACTTCACCTTCTCCTTCTCCTTCCTCTGCTTCTTCTGATTCACCCTCCAGACTTCACCTTCTCCTTCTCCTTCTTCTGGTTCTTCTGATTCACCCTCCAGACCTCACCTTCTCCTTCTCCTTCTTCTACTTCTTCTGATTCACCCTCCAGACTTCATCTTCTCCTTCTCCTTCTTCTGCTTCTTCTGATTCACCCTCCAGACTTCACCTTCTCCTTCTCCTTCTTCTACTTCTTCTGATTCACCCTCCAGACTTCACCTTCTCCTTCTCCTTCTTCTACTTCGTCTGATTCACCCTCCAGACTTCACCTTCTCCTTCTCCTTCTTCTACTTCTTCTGATTCACCCCCCAGTCTTCACCTACTCCTTCTCCTTCTTCTGTTTCTTCTGCTTCACCCTCCAGACTTCCCCTTCTCCTTCTCTTTCTTCTGCTTCTTCTGATTCACCCTCCAGACTTCATCTTCTCCTTCTCCTTCTTCTGATTCTTCTGATTCACCCTCCAGACTTCACCTTCTCCTTCTCCTTCTTCTGCTTCTTCTGATTCACCCTCCTGACTTCACCTTCTCCTTCTCCTTCTTCTACTTCATCTGCTTCACCCTCCAGACTTCACCTTCTCCTTCTCCTTCTTCTACTTCTTCTGATTCACCCTCCAGACTTCACCTTCTCCTTCTCCTTCTTCTGCTTCTTCTGATTCACCCTCCATACTTCACCTTCTCCTTCTCCTTATTCTGCTTCTTCTGATTCACCCTCCAGACTTCACCTTCTCCTTCTCCTTCTTCTGCTTCTTCTGATTCACCCTCCAGACTTCACCTTTTCCTTCTCCTTCTTCTGCTTCTTCTGATTCACCCTCCAGACTTCACCTTCTCCTTCTCCTTCTTCTGCTTCTTCTGATTCACGCTCCAGACTTCACCTTCTCCTTCTCCTTCTTCTACTTCTTCTGATTCACCCTCCAGACTTCACCTTCTCCTTCTCCTTCTTCTGCTTCTTCTGATTCACCCTCCTGACTTCACCTTCTCCTTCTCCTTCTTCTACTTCTTCTGATTCACCCTCCTGACTTCACCTTCTCCTTCTCCTTCTTCTACTTCTTCTGCTTCACCCTCCAGACTTCACCTTCTCCTTCTCCTTCTTCTACTTCTTCTGATTCACCCTCCAGACTTCACCTTCTCCTTCTCCTTCTTCTACTTCTTCTGATTCACCCTCCAGACTTCACCTTCTCCTTCTCCTTCTCCTTCTTCTACTTCTTCTGATTCACCCTCCAGACTTCACCTTCTGCTTCTCCTTATTCTGCTTCTTCTGGTTCACCCTCCAGACTTCACCTTCTCCTTCTCCTTCTTCTGCTTCTTCTGATTCACCCTCCAGACTTCACCTTCTCCTTCTCCTTCTTCTACTTCTTCTGATTCACCCTCCAGACTTCATCTTCTCCTTCTCCTTCTTCTGCTTCTTCTGATTCAGCCTCCAGACTTCACCTTCTCCTTCTCCTTCTTCTACTTCTTCTGATTCACCCTCCAGACTTCACCTTCTCCTTCTCCTTCTTCTGTTTCTTCTGATTCACCCTCCAGACTTCACCTTCTCCTTCTCCTTCTTCTACTTCTTCTGATTCACCCTGACTTCACCTTCTCCTTCTCCTTCTTCTACTTCTTCTGATTCACCCTCCAGACTTCATCTTCTCCTTCTCCTTCTTCTGCATCTTCTGATTCACCCTCCAGACTTCACCTTCTCCTTCTCCTTCTTCTGCTTCTTCTGATTCACCCTCCAGACTTCACCTTCTCCTTCTCCTTCTTCTACTTCTTCTGATTCACCCTCCAGACTTCACCTTCTCCTTCTCCTTCTTCTACTTCTTCTGATTCACCCTCCAGTCTTCACATTCTCCTTCTCCTTCTTCTGTTTCTTCTGCTTCAGCCTCCAGACTTCACCTTCTCCTTCTCTTTCTTCTGATTCTTCTGATTCACCCTCCAGACTTCACCTTCTCCTTCTCCTTCTTCTGATTCTTCTGATTCACCCTCCAGACTTCACCTTCTCCTTCTCCTTCTTCTGCTTCTTCTGATTCACCCTCCTGGCTTCACCTTCTCCTTCTCCTTCTTCTACTTCTTCTGATTCACCCTCCTGACTTCACCTTCTCCTTCTCCTTCTTCTCCTTCTTCTGCTTCACCCTCCAGACTTCACCTTCTCCTTCTCCTTCTTCTACCTCTTCTGATTCACCCTCCAGACTTCACCTTCTCCTTCTCCTTCTTCTGCTTCTTCTGATTCACCCTCCAGACTTCACCTTCTCCTTCTCCTTATTCTGCTTCTTCTGATTCACCCTCCAGACTTCACCTTCTCCTTCTCCTTATTCTGCTTCTTCTGATTCACCCTCCAGACTTCACCTTCTCCTTCTCCTTCTTCTGCTTCTTCTGATTCACCCTCCAGATTTCACCTTCTCCTTCTCCTTCTTCTGTTTCTTCTGATTCGCCCTCCAGACTTCACCTTCTCCTTCTCCTTCTTCTGCTTCTTCTGATTCACCCTCCTGACTTCACCTTCTCCTTCTCCTTCTTCTACTTCTTCTGATTCACCCTCCTGACTTCACCTTCTCCTTCTCCTTCTTCTACTTCTTCTGCTTCACCCCCCAGACTTCACCTTCTCCTTCTCCTTCTTCTACTTCTTCTGATTCACCCTCCAGACTTCACCTTCTCCTTCTCCTTCTTCTGCTTCTTCTGATTCACCCTCCAGACTTCACCTTCTTCTTCTCCTTATTCTGCTTCTTCTGATTCACCCTCCAGACTTCACCTTCTCCTTCTCCTTCTTCTGCTTCTTCTGATTCACCCTCCAGACAGCACCTTCTCCTTCTCCTTCTTCTGCTTCTTCTGATTCACCCTCCAGACTTCACCTTCTCCTTCTCCTTCTTCTACTTCTTCTGATTCACCCTCCAGACTTCACCTTCTCCTTCTCTTTCTTCTGCTTCTTCTGATTCACCCTCCAGACTTCACCTTCTCCTTCTCCTTCTTCTGATTCTTCTGATTCACCCTCCAGACTTCACCTTCTCCTTCTCCTTCTTCTGCTTCTTCTGATTCACCCTCCTGACTTCACCTTCTCCTTCTCCTTCTTCTACTTCTTCTGATTTACCCTCCTGACTTCACCTTCTCCTTCTCCTTCTTCTACTTCTTCTGCTTCACCCTCCAGACTTCACCTTCTCCTTCTCCTTTTTCTACTTCTTCTGATTCACCCTCCAGACTTCACCTTCTCCTTCTCCTTCTTCTACTTCTTCTGATTCACCCTCCAGACTTCACCTTCTCCTTCTCCTTCTTCTGCTTCTTCTGATTCACCCTCCAGACTTCACCTTCTCCTTCTCCTTATTCTGCTTCTTCTGTTTCACCCTCCAGACTTCACCTTCTCCTTCTCCTTCTTCTGCTTCTTCTGATTCACCCTCCAGACTTCACCTTCTCCTTCTCCTTCTTCTGCTTCTTCTGATTCACCCTCCAGACTTCACCTTCTCCTTCTCCTTCTTCTACTTCTTCTGATTCACCCTCCAGACTTCACCTTCTCCTTCTCCTTCTTCTGCTTCTTCTGATTCACCCTCCAGACTTCACCTTCTCCTTCTCCTTCGTCTACTTCTTCTGATTCACCCTCCAGACTTCACCTTCTCCTTCTCCTTCTTCTACTTCTTCTGATTCACCCTCCAGACTTCACCTTCTCCTTCTCCTTCTTCTACTTCTTCTGATTCACCCTCCAGTCTTCACCTTCTCCTTCTCCTTCTTCTGTTTCTTCTGCTTCACCCTCCAGACTTCATCTTCTCCTTTTCCTTCTTCTCCTTCTTCTGATTCACCCTCCAGACTTCACCTTCTCCTTCTCCTTCTTCTACTTCTTCTGATTCACCCTCCAGACTTCATCTTCTCCTTCTCCTTCTTCTCCTTCTTCTGATTCACCCTCCAGACTTCACCTTCTCCTTCTCCTTCTTCTGCTTCTGCTGATTCACCCTCCAGACTTCACCTTCTCCTTCTCCTTCTTCTACTTCTTCTGATTCACCCTCCAGACTTCACCTTCTCCTTCTCCTTCTTCTACTTCTTCTGATTCACCCTCCAGTCTTCACCTTCTCCTTCTCCTTCTTCTGTTTCTTCTGCTTCACCCTCCAGACTTCACCTTCTCCTTCTCTTTCTTCTGCTTCTTCTGATTCACCCTCCAGACTTCACCTTCTCCTTCTCCTTCTTCTGATTCTTCTGATTCACCCTCCAGACTTCACCTTCTCCTTCTCCTTCTTCTGCTTCTTCTGATTCACCCTCCAGACCTCACCTTCTCCTTCTCCTTCTTCTACTTCTTCTGATTCACCCTCCTGACTTCACCTTCTCCTTCTCCTTCATCTACTTCTTCTGCTTCACCCTCCAGACTTCACCTTCTCCTTCTCCTTCTTCTACTTCTTCTGATTCACCCTCCAGACTTCACCTTCTCCTTCTCCTTCTTCTACTTCTTCTGATTCACCCTCCAGACTTCACCTTCTCCTTCTCCTTCTTCTACTTCTTCTGATTCACCCTCCAGACTTCACCTTCTCCTTCTCCTTCTTCTGCTTCTTCTGATTCACCCTCCAGACTTCACCTTCTCCTTCTCCTTATTCTGCTTCTTCTGCTTCACCCTCCAGACTTCACCTTCTCCTTCTCCTTCTTCTACTTCTTCTGATTCACCCTCCAGACTTCACCTTCTCCTTCTCCTTCTTCTACTTCTTCTGATTCACCCTCCAGACTTCACCTTCTCCTTCTCCTTCTTCTACTTCTTCTGATTCACCCTCCAGACTTCACCTTCTCCTTCTCCTTCTTCTGCTTCTTCTGATTCACCCTCCAGACTTCACCTTCTCCTTCTCCTTATTCTGCTTCTTCTGATTCACCCTCCAGACTTCACCTTCTCCTTCTCCTTCTTCTGCTTCTTCTGATTCACCCTCCAGACTTCACCTTCTCCTTCTCCTTCTTCTGCTTCTTCTGATTCACCCTCCAGACTTCACCTTCTCCTTCTCCTTCTTCTACTTCTTCTGATTCACCCTCCAGACTTCACCTTCTCCTTCTCCTTCTTCTGCTTCTTCTGATTCACCCTCCAGACTTCACCTTCTCCTTCTCCTTCGTCTACTTCTTCTGATTCACCCTCCAGACTACAGCTTCTCCTTCTCCTTCTTCTACTTCTTCTGATTCACCCTCCAGACTTCACCTTCTCCTTCTCCTTCTTCTGTTTCTTCTGATTCACCCTCCAGACTTCATCTTCTCCTTCTCCTTCTTCTACTTCTTCTGATTCACCCTCCAGACTTCACCTTCTCCTTCTCCTTCTTCTACTTCTTCTGATTCACCCTCCAGACTTCATCTTCTCCTTCTCCTTCTTCTGCTTCTTCTGATTCACCCTCCAGACTTCACCTTCTCCTTCTCCTTCTTCTGCTTCTTCTGATTCACCCTCCAGACTTCACCTTCTCCTTCTCCTTCTTCTGCTTCTTCTGATTCACCCTCCAGACAGCACCTTCTCCTTCTCCTTCTTCTGCTTCTTCTGATTCACCCTCCAGACTTCACCTTCTCCTTCTCCTTCTTCTACTTCTTCTGATTCACCCTCCAGACTTCACCTTCTCCTTCTCTTTCTTCTGCTTCTTCTGATTCACCCTCCAGACTTCACCTTCTCCTTCTCCTTCTTCTGATTCTTCTGATTCACCCTCCAGACTTCACCTTCTCCTTCTCCTTCTTCTGCTTCTTCTGATTCACCCTCCTGACTTCACCTTCTCCTTCTCCTTCTTCTACTTCTTCTGATTCACCCTCCTGACTTCACCTTCTCCTTCTCCTTCTTCTACTTCTTCTGCTTCACCCTCCAGACTTCATCTTCTCCTTCTCCTTTTTCTACTTCTTCTGATTCACCCTCCAGACTTCACCTTCTCCTTCTCCTTCTTCTACTTCTTCTGATTCACCCTCCAGACTTCACCTTCTCCTTCTCCTTCTTCTGCTTCTTCTGATTCACCCTCCAGACTTCACCTTCTCCTTCTCCTTATTCTGCTTCTTCTGTTTCACCCTCCAGACTTCACCTTCTCCTTCTCCTTCTTCTGCTTCTTCTGATTCACCCTCCAGACTTCACCTTCTCCTTCTCCTTCTTCTGCTTCTTCTGATTCACCCTCCAGACTTCACCTTCTCCTTCTCCTTCTTCTACTTCTTCTGATTCACCCTCCAGACTTCACCTTCTCCTTCTCCTTCTTCTGCTTCTTCTGATTCACCATCCAGACTTCACCTTCTCCTTCTCCTTCGTCTACTTCTTCTGATTCACCCTCCAGACTTCACCTTCTCCTTCTCCTTCTTCTACTTCTTCTGATTCACCCTCCAGACTTCACCTCCTCCTTCTCCTTCTTCTACTTCTTCTGATTCACCCTCCAGTCTTCACCTTCTCCTTCTCCTTCTTCTGTTTCTTCTGCTTCACCCTCCAGACTTCATCTTCTCCTTTTCCTTCTTCTCCTTCTTCTGATTCACCCTCCAGACTTCACCTTCTCCTTCTCCTTCTTCTACTTCTTCTGATTCACCCTCCAGACTTCATCTTCTCCTTCTCCTTCTTCTCCTTCTTCTGATTCACCCTCCAGACTTCACCTTCTCCTTCTCCTTCTTCTGCTTCTTCTGATTCACCCTCCAGACTTCACCTTCTCCTTCTCCTTCTTCTACTTCTTCTGATTCACCCTCCAGACTTCACCTTCTCCTTCTCCTTCTTCTACTTCTTCTGATTCACCCTCCAGTCTTCACCTTCTCCTTCTCCTTCTTCTGTTTCTTCTGCTTCACCCTCCAGACTTCACCTTCTCCTTCTCTTTCTTCTGCTTCTTCTGATTCACCCTCCAGACTTCACCTTCTCCTTCTCCTTCTTCTGATTCTTCTGATTCACCCTCCAGACCTCACCTTCTCCTTCTCCTTCTTCTACTTCTTCTGATTCACCCTCCTGACTTCACCTTCTCCTTCTCCTTCATCTACTTCTTCTGCTTCACCCTCCAGACTTCACCTTCTCCTTCTCCTTCTTCTACTTCTTCTGATTCACCCTCCAGACTTCACCTTCTCCTTCTCCTTCTTCTACTTCTTCTGATTCACCCTCCAGACTTCACCTTCTCCTTCTCCTTCTTCTACTTCTTCTGATTCACCCTCCAGACTTCACCTTCTCCTTCTCCTTCTTCTGCTTCTTCTGATTCACCCTCCAGACTTCACCTTCTCCTTCTCCTTATTCTGCTTCTTCTGATTCACCCTCCAGACTTCACCTTCTCCTTCTCCTTCTTCTGCTTCTTCTGATTCACCCTCCAGACTTCACCTTCTCCTTCTCCTTCTTCTGCTTCTTCTGATTCACCCTCCAGACTTCACCTTCTCCTTCTCCTTCTTCTACTTCTTCTGATTCACCCTCCAGACTTCACCTTCTCCTTCTCCTTCTTCTGCTTCTTCTGATTCACCCTCCAGACTTCACCTTCTCTTTCTCCTTCGTCTACTTCTTCTGATTCACCCTCCAGACTACACCTTCTCCTTCTCCTTCTTCTACTTCTTCTGATTCACCTTCCAGACTTCACCTTCTCCTTCTCCTTCTTCTGTTTCTTCTGATTCACCCTCCAGACTTCATCTTCTCCTTCTCCTTCTTCTACTTCTTCTGATTCACCCTCCAGACTTCACCTTCTCCTTCTCCTTCTTCTACTTCTTCTGATTCACCCTCCAGACTTCATCTTCTCCTTCTCCTTCTTCTGCTTCTTCTGATTCACCCTCCAGACTTCACCTTCTCCTTCTCCTTCTTCTGCTTCTTCTGATTCACCCTCCAGACTTCAACTTCTCCTTCTCCTTCTTCTACTTCTTCTGATTCACCCTCCAGACTTCACCTTCTCCTTCTCCTTCTTCTACTTCTTCTGATTCACCCTCCAGTCTTCACCTTCTCCTTCTCCTTCTTCTGTTTCTTCTGCTTCACCCTCCAGACTTCACCTTCCCCTTCTCTTTCTTCTGCTTCTTCTGATTCACCCTCCAGACATCACCTTCTCCTTCTCCTTCTTCTGATTCTTCTGATTCACCCTCCAGACTTCACCTTCTCCTTCTCCTTCTTCTGCTTCTTCTGATTCACCCTCCTGACTTCACCTTCTCCTTCTCCTTCTTCTACTTCTTCTGATTCACCCTCCTGACTTCACCTTCTCCTTCTCCTTCTTCTACTTCTTCTGCTTCACCCGCCAGACTTCACCTTCTCCTTCTCCTTCTTCTACTTCTTCTGATTCACCCTCCAGACTTCACCTTCTCCTTATCCTTCTTCTGCTTCTTCTGATTCACCCTCCAGACTTCACCTTCTCCTTCTCCTTATTCTGCTTCTTCTGTTTCACCCTCCAGACTTCACCTTCTCCTTCTTCTTCTGCTTCTTCTGATTCACCCTCCAGACTTCACCTTCTCCTTCTCCTTCTTCTGCTTCTTCTGATTCACCCTCCAGACTTCACCTTCTCCTTCTCCTTCTTCTACTTCTTCTGATTCACCCTCCAGACTTCACCTTCTCCTTCTCCTTCTTCTGCTTCTTCTGATTCACCCTCCAGACTTCACCTTCTCCTTCTCCTTCGTCTACTTCTTCTGATTCAACCTCCAGACTACACCTTCTCCTTCTCCTTCTTCTCCTTCTTCTGATTCACCCTCCAGACTTCACCTTCTCCTTCTCCTTCATCTACTTCTTCTGATTCACCCTCCAGACTTCATCTTCTCCTTCTCCTTCTTCTCCTTCTTCTGATTCACCCTCCAGACTTCACCTTCTCCTTCTCCTTCTTCTGCTTCTTCTGATTCACCCTCCAGACTTGAACTTCTCCTTCTCCTTCTTCTACTTCTTCTGATTCACCCTCCAGACTTCACCTTCTCCTTCTCCTTCTTCTACTTCTTCTGATTCACCCTCCAGTCTTCACCTTCTCCTTCTCCTTCTTCTGTTTCTTCTGCTTCACCCTCCAGACTTCACCTTCTCCTTCTCTTTCTTCTGCTTCTTCTGATTCACCCTCCAGACTTCACCTTCTCCTTCTCCTTCTTCTGATTCTTCTGATTCACCCTCCAGACTTCACCTTCTCCTTCTCCTTCTTCTGCTTCTTCTGATTCACCCTCCAGACCTCACCTTCTCCTTCTCCTTCTTCTACTTCTTCTGATTCACCCTCCTGACTTCACCTTCTCCTTCTCCTTCATCTACTTCTTCTGCTTCACCCTCCAGACTTCACCTTCTCCTTCTCCTTCTTCTACTTCTTCTGATTCACCCTCCAGACTTCACCTTCTCCTTCTCCTTCTTCTACTTCTTCTGATTCACCCTCCAGACTTCACCTTCTCCTTCTCCTTCTTCTACTTCTTCTGATTCACCCTCCAGACTTCACCTTCTCCTTCTCCTTCTTCTACTTCTTCTGCTTCACCCTCCAGACTTCACCTTCTCCTTCTCCTTCTTCTACTTCTTCTGATTCACCCTCCAGACTTCACCTTCTCCTTATCCTTCTTCTGCTTCTTCTGATTCACCCTCCAGACTTCACCTTCTCCTTCTCCTTATTCTGCTTCTTCTGTTTCACCCTCCAGACTTCACCTTCTCCTTCTCCTTCTTCTGCTTCTTCTGATTCACCCTCCAGACTTCACCTTCTCCTTCTCCTTCTTCTGCTTCTTCTGATTCACCCTCCAGACTTCACCTTCTCCTTCTCCTTCTTCTACTTCTTCTGATTCACCCTCCAGACTTCACCTTCTCCTTCTCCTTCTTCTGCTTCTTCTGATTCACCCTCCAGACTTCACCTTCTCCTTCTCCTTCGTCTACTTCTTCTGATTCAACCTCCAGACTACACCTTCTCCTTCTCCTTCTTCTCCTTCTTCTGATTCACCCTCCAGAATTCACCTTCTCCTTCTCCTTCATCTACTTCTTCTGATTCACCCTCCAGACTTCATCTTCTCCTTCTCCTTCTTCTCCTTCTTCTGATTCACCCTCCAGACTTCACCTTCTCCTTCTCCTTCTTCTGCTTCTTCTGATTCACCCTCCAGACTTGAACTTCTCCTTCTCCTTCTTCTACTTCTTCTGATTCACCCTCCAGACTTCACCTTCTCCTTCTCCTTCTTCTACTTCTTCTGATTCACCCTCCAGTCTTCACCTTCTCCTTCTCCTTCTTCTGTTTCTTCTGCTTCACCCTCCAGACTTCACCTTCTCCTTCTCTTTCTTCTGCTTCTTCTGATTCACCCTCCAGACTTCACCTTCTCCTTCTCCTTCTTCTGATTCTTCTGATTCACCCTCCAGACTTCACCTTCTCCTTCTCCTTCTTCTGCTTCTTCTGATTCACCCTCCAGACCTCACCTTCTCCTTCTCCTTCTTCTACTTCTTCTGATTCACCCTCCTGACTTCACCTTCTCCTTCTCCTTCATCTACTTCTTCTGCTTCACCCTCCAGACTTCACCTTCTCCTTCTCCTTCTTCTACTTCTTCTGATTCACCCTCCAGACTTCACCTTCTCCTTCTCCTTCTTCTACTTCTTCTGATTCACCCTCCAGACTTCACCTTCTCCTTCTCCTTCTTCTACTTCTTCTGATTCACCCTCCAGACTTCACCTTCTCCTTCTCCTTCTTCTGCTTCTTCTGATTCACCCTCCAGACTTCACCTTCTCCTTCTCCTTATTCTGCTTCTTCTGATTCACCCTCCAGACTTCACCTTCTCCTTCTCCTTCTTCTGCTTCTTCTGATTCACCCTCCAGACTTCACCTTCTCCTTCTCCTTCTTCTGCTTCTTCTGATTCACCCTCCAGACTTCACCTTCTCCTTCTCCTTCTTCTACTTCTTCTGATTCACCCTCCAGACTTCACCTTCTCCTTCTCCTTCTTCTGCTTCTTCTGATTCACCCTCCAGACTTCACCTTCTCCTTCTCCTTCGTCTACTTCTTCTGATTCACCCTCCAGACTACACCTTCTCCTTCTCCTTCTTCTACTTCTTCTGATTCACCCTCCAGACTTCACCTTCTCCTTCTCCTTCTTCTCTTTCTTCTGATTCACCCTCCAGACTTCATCTTCTCCTTCTCCTTCTTCTACTTCTTCTGATTCACCCTCCAGACTTCACCTTCTCCTTCTCCTTCTTCTACTTCTTCTGATTCACCCTCCAGACTTCATCTTCTCCTTCTCCTTCTTCTGCTTCTTCTGATTCACCCTCCAGACTTCACCTTCTCCTTCTCCTTCTTCTGCTTCTTCTGATTCACCCTCCAGACTTCAACTTCTCCTTCTCCTTCTTCTACTTCTTCTGATTCACCCTCCAGACTTCACCTTCTCCTTCTCCTTCTTCTACTTCTTCTGATTCACCCTCCAGTCTTCACCTTCTCCTTCTCCTTCTTCTGTTTCTTCTGCTTCACCCTCCAGACTTCACCTTCTCCTTCTCCTTCTTCTGCTTCCTCTGCTTCACACTCCAGACTTCACCTTCTCCTTCTCCTTCTTCTGCTTCTTCTGCTGCGCCCTCCAGGCTTCACCTTCTCCTTCTCCTTCTTCTGCTTCTTCTGCTTCACCCTCCAGACTTCACCTTCTCCTTCTCCTTCTTCTGCTTCTTCTGCTTCGCCCTCCAGACTTCACCTTCTCATTCTCCTTCTTCTGCTTCTTCTGCTTCACTCTCCTGACTTCACCTTCTCCTTCTCCTTCTTCTACTTCTTCTGGTACACCCTCCAGACTTCACCCTCTCCTTCTCCTTCTTCTGCTTCTTCTGCTTCACCCTCCAGACTTCACCTTCTCTTTCTCCTTCTTCTGCTTCTTCTGCTGCGCCCTCCAGACTTCAACTTCTCCTTCTCCTTCTTCTGCTTCTTCTGATTCACCCTCCAGACTTCACCTTCTCCTTCTCCTTCTTCTACTTCTTCTGATCCACCCTCCTGACTTCACCTTCTCCTTCTCCTTCTTCTGCTTCTTCTGCTTCACCCTCCAGACTTCACCTTCTCCTTCTCCTTCTTCTGCTTCTTCTGCTTCACCCACCATACTTCACCTTCTCCTTCTCCTTCTTCTGCTTCTTCTGCTTCACCCTCCTGACTTCACCTTATCCTTCTCCTTCTTCTACTTCTTCTGATTCACCCTCCAGACTTCACCTACTCCTTCTCCTTCTTCTGCTTCTTCTGCTTCACCCTCCAGACTTCACCTTCTCCTTCTCCTTCTTCTGCTTCTTCTGCTTCACCCTCCAGACTTCACCCTCTCCTTCTCCTTCTTCTGCTTCTTCTGCTTCACCCTCCAGACTTCACCTTCTCCTTCTCCTTCTTCTGCTTCTTCTGCTTCACCGTCCTGACTCCACCTTCTCCTTCTCCTTCTTCTACTTCTTCTGCTTCACCCCCCTGACTTCACCTGCTCCTTCTCCTTCTTCTGCTTCTTCTGATTCACCCTCCAGACTTCACCTTCTCCTTCTCCTTCTTCTACTTCGTCTGATTCACACTCCAGACTTCACCTTCTCCTTCTCCTTCTTCTACTTCTTCTGATTCACCCTCCAGTCTTCACCTACTCCTTCTCCTTCTTCTGTTTCTTCTGCTTCACCCTCCAGACTTCACCTTCTCCTTCTCTTTCTTCTGCTTCTTCAATCACCCTCCAGACTTCATCTTCTCCTTCTCCTTCTTCTGATTCTTCTGATTCACCCTCCAGACTTCACCTTCTCCTTCTCCTTCTTCTGCTTCTTCTGATTCACCCTCCTGACTTCACCTTCTCCTTCTCCTTCTTCTACTTCTTCTGCTTCACCCTCCAGACTTCACCTTCTCCTTCTCCTTCTTCTACTTCTTCTGATTCACCCTCCAGACTTCACCTTCTCCTTCTCCTTCTTCTGCTTCTTCTGATTCACCCTCCAGACTTCACCTTCTCCTTCTCCTTATTCTGCTTCTTCTGATTCACCCTCCAGACTTCACCTGCTCCTTCTCCTTCTTCTGCTTCTTCTGATTCACCCTCCAGACTTCACCTTTTCCTTCTCCTTCTTCTGCTTCTTCTGATTCACCCTCCAGACTTCACCTTCTCCTTCTCCTTCTTCTGCTTCTTCTGATTCACCCTCCAGACTTCACCTTCTTCTTCTCCTTCTTCTACTTCTTCTGATTCACCCTCCAGACTTCATCTTCTCCTTCTCTTTCTTCTGCTTCTTCTGATTCACCCTCCAGACTTCACCTTCTCCTTCTCCTTCTTCTACTTCTTCTGATTCACCCTCCAGACTTCACCTTCTCCTTCTCCTTCTTCTGCTTCTTCTGATTCACCCTCCAGACTTCACCTTCTCTTCTCCTTCGTCTACTTCTTCTGATTCACCCTCCAGACCACACCTTCTCCTTCTCCTTCTTCTACTTCTTCTGATTCACCCTCCAGACTTCACCTTCTCCTTCTCCTTCTTCTCTTTCTTCTGATTCACCCTCCAGACTTCATCTTCTCCTTCTCCTTCTTCTACTTCTTCTGATTCACCCTCCAGACTTCACCTTCTCCTTCTCCTTCTTCTACTTCTTCTGATTCACCCTCCAGACTTCATCTTCTCCTTCTCCTTCTTCTGCTTCTTCTGATTCACCCTCCAGACTTCACCTTCTCCTTCTCCTTCTTCTGCTTCTTCTGATTCACCCTCCAGACTTCAACTTCTCCTTCTCCTTCTTCTACTTCTTCTGATTCACCCTCCAGACTTCACCTTCTCCTTCTCCTTCTTCTACTTCTTCTGATTCACCCTCCAGTCTTCACCTTCTTCTTCTCCTTCTTCTGTTTCTTCTGCTTCACCCTCCAGACTTCACCTTCTCCTTCTCCTTCTTCTGCTTCTTCTGCTTCACCCACCAGACTTCACCTTCTCCTTCTCCTTCTTCTGCTTCTTCTGCTTCACCCTCCTGACTTCACCTTCTCCTTCTCCTTCTTCTACTTCTTCTGATTCACCCTCCAGACTTCACCTACTCCTTCTCCTTCTTCTGCTTCTTCTGCTTCACCCTCCAGACTTCACCTTCTCCTTCTCCTTCTTCTGCTTCTTCTGCTTCGCCCTCCAGACTTCACCTTCTCCTTCACCTTCTTCTGCTTCTTCTGCTTCACTCTCCTGACTTCACCTTCTCCTTCTCCTTCTTCTACTTCTTCTGATTCACCCTCCAGACTTCACCCTCTCTTTCTCCTTCTTCTGCTTCTTCTGCTTCACCCTCCAGACTTCACCTTCTCCTTCTCCTTCTTCTGCTTCTTCTGCTTCACCGTCTTGACTTCACCTTCTCCTTCTCCTTCTTCTACTTCTTCTGCTTCACCCCCCTGACTTCACCTGCTCCTTTTCCTTCTTCTGCTTCTTCTGATTCACCCTCCAGACTTCACCTTCTCCTTCTCCTTCTTCTACGTCGTCTGATTCACCCTCCAGACTTCACCTTCTCCTTCTCCTTCTTCTACTTCTTCTGATTCACCCTCCAGTCTTCACCTACTCCTTCTCCTTCTTCTGTTTCTTCTGCTTCACCCTCCAGACTTCACCTTCTCCTTCTCTTTCTTCTGCTTCTTCTGATTCACCCTCCAGACTTCATCTTCTCCTTCTCCTTCTTCTGATTCTTCTGATTCACCCTCCAGACTTCACCTTCTCCTTCTCCTTCTTCTGCTTCTTCTGATTCACCCTCCTGACTTCACCTTCTCCTTCTCCTTCTTCTACTTCTTCTGCTTCACCCTCCAGACTTCACCTTCTCCTTTTCCTTCTACTACTTCTTCTGATTCACCCTCCAGACTTCACCTTCTCCTTCTCCTTCTTCTGCTTCTTCTGATTCACCCTCCAGACTTCACCTTCTCCTTCTCCTTATTCTGCTTCTTCTGATTCACCCTCCAGACTTCACCTTTTCCTTCTCCTTCTTCTGCTTCTTCTGATTCACCCTCCAGACTTCACCTTTTCCTTCTCCTTCTTCTGCTTCTTCTGATTCACCCTCCAGACTTCACCTTCTCCTTCTCCTTCTTCTGCTTCTTCTGATTCACCCTCCAGACTTCACCTTCTCCTTCTCCTTCTTCTACTTCTTCTGATTCACCCTCCAGACTTCACCTTCTCCTTCTCTTTCTTCTGCTTCTTCTGATTCACACTCCAGACTTCACCTTCTCCTTCTTCTTCTACTTCTTCTGATTCACCCTCCAGACTTCACCTTCTCCTTCTCCTTCATCTGCTTCTTCTGATTCACCCTCCAGAGTTCACCTTCTCCTTCTCCTTCGTCTACTTCTTCTGATTCACCCTCCAGACTTCACCTTCTCCTTCTCCTTCTTCTCTTTCTTCTGATTCACCCTCCAGACTTCATCTTCTCCTTCTCCTTCTTCTACTTCTATTGATTCACCCTCCAGACTTCACCTTCTCCTTCTCCTTCTTCTACTTCTTCTGATTCACCCTCCAGACTTCATCTTCTCCTTCTCCTTCTTCTGCTTCTTCTGATTCACCCTCCAGACTTCACCTTCTCCTTCTCCTTCTTCTGCTTCTTCTGATTCACCCTCCAGACTTCAACTTCTCCTTCTCCTTCTTCTACTTCTTCTGATTCACCCTCCAGACTTCACCTTCTCCTTCTCCTTCATCTACTTCTTCTGATTCACCCTCCAGTCTTCACCTTCTTCTTCTCCTTCTTCTGTTTCTTCTGCTTCACCCTCCAGACTTCACCTTCTCCTTCTCCTTCTTCTGCTTCTTCTGCTTCACACTCCAGACTTCACCTTCTCCTTCTCCTTCTTCTGCTTCTTCTGCTGCGCCCTCCAGGCTTCACCTTCTCCTTCTCCTTCTTCTGCTTCTTCTGCTTCACCGTCCTGACTTCACCTTCTCCTTCTCCGTCTTCTACTTCTTCTGCTACACCCCCCTGACTTCACCTGCTCCTTCTCCTTCTTCTGCTTCTTCTGATTCACCCTCCTAAATTCACCTTCTCCTTCTCCTTCTTCTGCTTCTTCTGATTCACCCTCCTGACTTCACCTTCTCCTTCTCCTTCTTCTGCTTCTTCTGATTCACCCTCCAGACTTCACCTTCTCCTTCTCCTTCTTCTGCTTCTTCTGATTCACCCTCCAGACTTCACCTTCTCCTTCTCCTTCTTCTGCTTCTTCTGCTTCACCCTCCAGACTTCACCTTCTCCTTCTCCTTCTTCTGCTTCTTCTGCTTCACCGTCCTGACTTCACCTTCTCCTTCTCCTTCTTCTACTTCTTCTGCTTCACCCCCCTGACTTCACCTGCTCCTTCTCCTTCATCTACTTCTTCTGATTCACCCTCCAGACTTCACCTACTCCTTCTCCTTCATCTCCTTCTTCTGATTCACCCTCCAGACTTCACCTACTCCTTCTCCTTCTTCTGCTTCTTCTGCTTCACCGTCCTGACTTCACCTTCTCCTTCTCCTTCTTCTACTTCTTCTGCTTCACCCCCCTGACTTCACCTGCTCCTTCTCCTTCTTCTACTTCTTCTGCTTCACCATCCTGACTTCACCTTCTCCTTCTCCTTCATCTACTTCTTCTGATTCACCCTCCAGACTTCACCTACTCCTTCTCCTTCTTCTGCTTCTTCTGCTTCACCCTCCAGACTTCACCTTCTCCTTCTCCTTCTTCTGCTTCTTCTGCTTCGCCCTCCATACTTCACCTTCTCCTTCTCCTTCTTCTGCTTCTTCTGCTTCACTCTCCTGACTTCGCCTTCTCCTTCTCCTTCTTCTACTTCTTCTGATTCACCCTCCAGACCTCACCCTCTCCTTCTCCTTCTTCTGCTTCTTCTGCTTCACCCTCCAGACTTCACCTTCTCTTTCTCCTTCTTCTGCTTCTTCTGCTGCGCCCTCCAGACTTCACCTTCTCCTTCTCCTTCTTCTGCTTCTTCTGATTCACCCTCCAGACTTCACCTTCTCCTTCTCCTTCTTCTACTTCTTCTGATCCACCCTCCTGACTTCACCTTCTCCTTCTCCTTCTTCTGCTTCTTCTGCTTCACCCTCCAGACTTCACCTTCTCCTTCTCCTTCTTCTGCTTCTTCTGCTTCACCCACCAGACTTCACCTTCTCCTTCTCCTTCTTCTGCTTCTTCTGCTTCACCCTCCTGACTTCACCTTATCCTTCTCCTTCTTCTACTTCTTCTGATTCACCCTCCAGACTTCACCTACTCCTTCTCCTTCTTCTGCTTCTTCTGCTTCACCCTCCAGACTTCACCTTCTCCTTCTCCTTCTTCTGCTTCTTCTGCTTCGCCCTCCAGACTTCACCTTCTCCTTCTCCTTCTTCTGCTTCTTCTGCTTCACTCTCCTGACTTCACCTTCTCCTTCTCCTTCTTCTACTTCTTCTGATTCACCCTCCAGACTTCACCCTCTCCTTCTCCTTCTTCTGCTTCTTCTGCTTCACCCTCCACACATCACCTTCTCCTTCTCCTTCTTCTGCTTCTTCTGCTTCACCGTCCTGACTTCACCTTCTCCTTCTCCTTCTTCTACTTCTTCTGCTTCACCCCCCTGACTTCACCTGCTCCTTCTCCTTCTTCTGCTTCTTCTGATTCACCCTCCTAACTTCACCTTCTCCTTCTCCTTCTTCTGCTTCTTCTGATTCACCCTCCAGACTTCACCTTCTCCTTCTCCTTCTTCTACTTCGTCTGATTCTCCCTCCAGACTTCACCTTCTCCTTCTCCTTCTTCTACTTCTTCTGATTCACCCTCCAGACTTCACCTTCTCCTTATCCTTCTTCTGCTTCTTCTGATTCACCCTCCAGACTTCACCTTCTCCTTCTCCTTATTCTGCTTCTTCTGTTTCACCCTCCAGACTTCACCTTCTCCTTCTCCTTCTTCTGCTTCTTCTGATTCACCCTCCAGACTTCACCTTCTCCTTCTCCTTCTTCTGCTTCTTCTGATTCACCCTCCAGACTTCACCTTCTCCTTCTCCTTCTTCTACTTCTTCTGATTCACCCTCCAGACTTCACCTTCTCCTTCTCCTTCTTCTGCTTCTTCTGATTCACCCTCCAGACTTCACCTTCTCCTTCTCCTTCGTCTACTTCTTCTGATTCAACCTCCAGACTACACCTTCTCCTTCTCCTTCTTCTCCTTCTTCTGATTCACCCTCCAGACTTCACCTTCTCCTTCTCCTTCATCTACTTCTTCTGATTCACCCTCCAGACTTCATCTTCTCCTTCTCCTTCTTCTCCTTCTTCTGATTCACCCTCCAGACTTCACCTTCTCCTTCTCCTTCTTCTGCTTCTTCTGATTCACCCTCCAGACTTGAACTTCTCCTTCTCCTTCTTCTACTTCTTCTGATTCACCCTCCAGACTTCACCTTCTCCTTCTCCTTCTTCTACTTCTTCTGATTCACCCTCCAGTCTTCACCTTCTCCTTCTCCTTCTTCTGTTTCTTCTGCTTCACCCTCCAGACTTCACCTTCTCCTTCTCTTTCTTCTGCTTCTTCTGATTCACCCTCCAGACTTCACCTTCTCCTTCTCCTTCTTCTGATTCTTCTGATTCACCCTCCAGACTTCACCTTCTCCTTCTCCTTCTTCTGCTTCTTCTGATTCACCCTCCAGACCTCACCTTCTCCTTCTCCTTCTTCTACTTCTTCTGATTCACCCTCCTGACTTCACCTTCTCCTTCTCCTTCATCTACTTCTTCTGCTTCACCCTCCAGACTTCACCTTCTCCTTCTCCTTCTTCTACTTCTTCTGATTCACCCTCCAGACTTCACCTTCTCCTTCTCCTTCTTCTACTTCTTCTGATTCACCCTCCAGACTTCACCTTCTCCTTCTCCTTCTTCTACTTCTTCTGATTCACCCTCCAGACTTCACCTTCTCCTTCTCCTTCTTCTGCTTCTTCTGATTCACCCTCCAGACTTCAACTTCTCCTTCTCCTTATTCTGCTTCTTCTGATTCACCCTCCAGACTTCACCTTCTCCTTCTCCTTCTTCTGCTTCTTCTGATTCACCCTCCAGACTTCACCTTCTCCTTCTCCTTCTTCTGCTTCTTTTGATTCAACCTCCAGACTTCTCCTTCTCCTTCTCCTTCTTCTACTTCTTCTGATTCACCCTCCAGACTTCACCTTCTCCTTCTCCTTCTTCTGCTTCTTCTGATTCACCCTCCAGACTTCACCTTCTCCTTCTCCTTCGTCTACTTCTTCTGATTCACCCTCCAGACTACACCTTCTCCTTCTCCTTCTTCTACTTCTTCTGATTCACCCTCCAGACTTCACCTTCTCCTTCTCCTTCTTCTCTTTCTTCTGATTCACCCTCCAGACTTCATCTTCTCCTTCTCCTTCTTCTACTTCTTCTGATTCACCCTCCAGACTTCACCTTCTCCTTCTCCTTCTTCTACTTCTTCTGATTCACCCTCCAGACTTCATCTTCTCCTTCTCCTTCTTCTGCTTCTTCTGATTCACCCTCCAGACTTCACCTTCTCCTTCTCCTTCTTCTGCTTCTTCTGATTCACCCTCCAGACTTCAACTTCTCCTTCTCCTTCTTCTACTTCTTCTGATTCACCCTCCAGACTTCACCTTCTCCTTCTCCTTCTTCTACTTCTTCTGATTCACCCTCCAGTCTTCACCTTCTCCTTCTCCTTCTTCTGTTTCTTCTGCTTCACCCTCCAGACTTCACCTTCTCCTTCTCCTTCTTCTGCTTCCTCTGCTTCACACTCCAGACTTCACCTTCTCCTTCTCCTTCTTCTGCTTCTTCTGCTGCGACCTCCAGGCTTCACCTTCTCCTTCTCCTTCTTCTGCTTCTTCTGCTTCACCCTCCAGACTTCACCTTCTCCTTCTCCTTCTTCTGCTTCTTCTGCTTCGCCCTCCAGACTTCACCTTCTCATTCTCCTTCTTCTGCTTCTTCTGCTTCACTCTCCTGACTTCACCTTCTCCTTCTCCTTCTTCTACTTCTTCTGGTACACCCTCCAGACTTCACCCTCTCCTTCTCCTTCTTCTGCTTCTTCTGCTTCACCCTCCAGACTTCACCTTCTCTTTCTCCTTCTTCTGCTTCTTCTGCTGCGCCCTCCAGACTTCAACTTCTCCTTCTCCTTCTTCTGCTTCTTCTGATTCACCCTCCAGACTTCACCTTCTCCTTCTCCTTCTTCTACTTCTTCTGATCCACCCTCCTGACTTCACCTTCTCCTTCTCCTTCTTCTGCTTCTTCTGCTTCACCCTCCAGACTTCACCTTCTCTTTCTCCTTCTTCTGCTTCTTCTGCTGCGCCCTCCAGACTTCAACTTCTCCTTCTCCTTCTTCTGCTTCTTCTGATTCACCCTCCAGACTTCACCTTCTCCTTCTCCTTCTTCTACTTCTTCTGATCCACCCTCCTGACTTCACCTTCTCCTTCTCCTTCTTCTGCTTCTTCTGCTTCACCCTCCAGACTTCACCTTCTCCTTCTCCTTCTTCTGCTTCTTCTGCTTCACCCACCATACTTCACCTTCTCCTTCTCCTTCTTCTGCTTCTTCTGCTTCACCCTCCTGACTTCACCTTATCCTTCTCCTTCTTCTACTTCTTCTGATTCACCCTCCAGACTTCACCTACTCCTTCTCCTTCTTCTGCTTCTTCTGCTTCACCCTCCAGACTTCACCTTCTCCTTCTCCTTCTTCTGCTTCTTCTGCTTCACCCTCCAGACTTCACCCTCTCCTTCTCCTTCTTCTGCTTCTTCTGCTTCACCCTCCAGACTTCACCTTCTCCTTCTCCTTCTTCTGCTTCTTCTGCTTCACCGTCCTGACTCCACCTTCTCCTTCTCCTTCTTCTACTTCTTCTGCTTCACCCCCCTGACTTCACCTGCTCCTTCTCCTTCTTCTGCTTCTTCTGATTCACCCTCCAGACTTCACCTTCTCCTTCTCCTTCTTCTACTTCGTCTGATTCACACTCCAGACTTCACCTTCTCCTTCTCCTTCTTCTACTTCTTCTGATTCACCCTCCAGTCTTCACCTACTCCTTCTCCTTCTTCTGTTTCTTCTGCTTCACCCTCCAGACTTCACCTTCTCCTTCTCTTTCTTCTGCTTCTTCAATCACCCTCCAGACTTCATCTTCTCCTTCTCCTTCTTCTGATTCTTCTGATTCACCCTCCAGACTTCACCTTCTCCTTCTCCTTCTTCTGCTTCTTCTGATTCACCCTCCTGACTTCACCTTCTCCTTCTCCTTCTTCTACTTCTTCTGCTTCACCCTCCAGACTTCACCTTCTCCTTCTCCTTCTTCTACTTCTTCTGATTCACCCTCCAGACTTCACCTTCTCCTTCTCCTTCTTCTGCTTCTTCTGATTCACCCTCCAGACTTCACCTTCTCCTTCTCCTTATTCTACTTCTTCTGATTCACCCTCCAGACTTCACCTGCTCCTTCTCCTTCTTCTGCTTCTTCTGATTCACCCTCCAGACTTCACCTTTTCCTTCTCCTTCTTCTGCTTCTTCTGATTCACCCTCCAGACTTCACCTTCTCCTTCTCCTTCTTCTGCTTCTTCTGATTCACCCTCCAGACTTCACCTTCTTCTTCTCCTTCTTCTACTTCTTCTGATTCACCCTCCAGACTTCATCTTCTCCTTCTCTTTCTTCTGCTTCTTCTGATTCACCCTCCAGACTTCACCTTCTCCTTCTCCTTCTTCTACTTCTTCTGATTCACCCTCCAGACTTCACCTTCTCCTTCTCCTTCTTCTGCTTCTTCTGATTCACCCTCCAGACTTCACCTTCTCCTTCTCCTTCGTCTACTTCTTCTGATTCACCCTCCAGACCACACCTTCTCCTTCTCCTTCTTCTACTTCTTCTGATTCACCCTCCAGACTTCACCTTCTCCTTCTCCTTCTTCTCTTTCTTCTGATTCACCCTCCAGACTTCATCTTCTCCTTCTCCTTCTTCTACTTCTTCTGATTCACCCTCCAGACTTCACCTTCTCCTTCTCCTTCTTCTACTTCTTCTGATTCACCCTCCAGACTTCATCTTCTCCTTCTCCTTCTTCTGCTTCTTCTGATTCACCCTCCAGACTTCACCTTCTCCTTCTCCTTCTTCTGCTTCTTCTGATTCACCCTCCAGACTTCAACTTCTCCTTCTCCTTCTTCTACTTCTTCTGATTTACCCTCCAGACTTCACCTTCTCCTTCTCCTTCTTCTACTTCTTCTGATTCACCCTCCAGTCTTCACCTTCTTCTTCTCCTTCTTCTGTTTCTTCTGCTTCACCCTCCAGACTTCACCTTCTCCTTCTCCTTCTTCTGCTTCTTCTGCTTCACCCACCAGACTTCACCTTCTCCTTCTCCTTCTTCTGCTTCTTCTGCTTCACCCTCCTGACTTCACCTTCTCCTTCTCCTTCTTCTACTTCTTCTGATTCACCCTCCAGACTTCACCTACTCCTTCTCCTTCTTCTGCTTCTTCTGCTTCACCCTCCAGACTTCACCTTCTCCTTCTCCTTCTTCTGCTTCTTCTGCTTCGCCCTCCAGACTTCACCTTCTCCTTCACCTTCTTCTGCTTCTTCTGCTTCACTCTCCTGACTTCACCTTCTCCTTCTCCTTCTTCTACTTCTTCTGATTCACCCTCCAGACTTCACCCTCTCCTTCTCCTTCTTCTGCTTCTTCTGCTTCACCCTCCAGACTTCACCTTCTCCTTCTCCTTCTTCTGCTTCTTCTGCTTCACCGTCTTGACTTCACCTTCTCCTTCTCCTTCTTCTACTTCTTCTGCTTCACCCCCTGACTTCACCTGCTCCTTCTCCTTCTTCTGCTTCTTCTGATTCACCCTCCAGACTTCACCTTCTCCTTCTCCTTCTTCTACGTCGTCTGATTCACCCTCCAGACTTCACCTTCTCCTTCTCCTTCTTCTACTTCTTCTGATTCACCCTCCAGTCTTCACCTACTCCTTCTCCTTCTTCTGTTTCTTCTGCTTCACCCTCCAGACTTCACCTTCTCCTTCTCTTTCTTCTGCTTCTTCTGATTCACCCTCCAGACTTCATCTTCTCCTTCTCCTTCTTCTGATTCTTCTGATTCACCCTCCAGACTTCACCTTCTCCTTCTCCTTCTTCTGCTTCTTCTGATTCACCCTCCTGACTTCACCTTCTCCTTCTCCTTCTTCTACTTCTTCTGCTTCACCCTCCAGACTTCACCTTCTCCTTCTCCTTCTACTACTTCTTCTGATTCACCCTCCAGACTTCACCTTCTCCTTCTCCTTCTTCTGCTTCTTCTGATTCACCCTCCAGACTTCACCTTCTCCTTCTCCTTATTCTGCTTCTTCTGATTCACCCTCCAGACTTCACCTTTTCCTTCTCCTTCTTCTGCTTCTTCTGATTCACCCTCCAGACTTCACCTTTTCCTTCTCCTTCTTCTGCTTCTTCTGATTCACCCTCCAGACTTCACCTTCTCCTTCTCCTTCTTCTGCTTCTTCTGATTCACCCTCCAGACTTCACCTTCTCCTTCTCCTTCTTCTACTTCTTCTGATTCACCCTCCAGACTTCACCTTCTCCTTCTCTTTCTTCTGCTTCTTCTGATTCACACTCCAGACTTCACCTTCTCCTTCTCCTTCTTCTACTTCTTCTGATTCACCCTCCAGACTTCACCTTCTCCTTCTCCTTCATCTGTTTCTTCTGATTCACCCTCCAGAGTTCACCTTCTCCTTCTCCTTCGTCTACTTCTTCTGATTCACCCTCCAGACTACACCTTCTCCTTCTCCTTCTTCTACTTCTTCTGATTCACCCTCCAGACTTCACCTTCTCCTTCTCCTTCTTCTCTTTCTTCTGATTCACCCTCCAGACTTCATCTTCTCCTTCTCCTTCTTCTACTTCTATTGATTCACCCTCCAGACTTCACCTTCTCCTTCTCCTTCTTCTACTTCTTCTGATTCACCCTCCAGACTTCATCTTCTCCTTCTCCTTCTTCTACTTCTTCTGATTCACCCTCCAGACTTCACCTTCTCCTTCTCCTTCTTCTCTTTCTTCTGATTCACCCTCCAGACTTCATCTTCTCCTTCTCCTTCTTCTACTTCTATTGATTCACCCTCCAGACTTCACCTTCTCCTTCTCCTTCTTCTACTTCTTCTGATTCACCCTCCAGACTTCATCTTCTCCTTCTCCTTCATCTACTTCTTCTGATTCACCCTCCAGTCTTCACCTTCTTCTTCTCCTTCTTCTGTTTCTTCTGCTTCACCCTCCAGACTTCACCTTCTCCTTCTCCTTCTTCTGCTTCTTCTGCTTCACACTCCAGACTTCACCTTCTACTTCTCCATCTTCTGCTTCTTCTGCTGCGCCCTCCAGGCTTCACCTTCTCCTTCTCCTTCTTCTGCTTCTTCTGCTTCACCGTCCTGACTTCACCTTCTCCTTCTCCGTCTTCTACTTCTTCTGCTACACCCCCCTGACTTCACCTGCTCCTTCTCCTTCTTCTGCTTCTTCTGATTCACCCTCCTAAATTCACCTTCTCCTTCTCCTTCTTCTGCTTCTTCTGATTCACCCTCCTGACTTCACCTTCTCCTTCTCCTTCTTCTGCTTCTTCTGATTCACCCTCCAGACTTCACCTTCTCCTTCTCCTTCTTCTGCTTCTTCTGATTCACCCTCCAGACTTCACCTTCTCCTTCTCCTTCTTCTGCTTCTTCTGCTTCACCCTCCAGACTTCACCTTCTCCTTCTCCTTCTTCTGCTTCTTCTGCTTCACCGTCCTGACTTCACCTTCTCCTTCTCCTTCTTCTACTTCTTCTGCTTCACCCCCCTGACTTCACCTGCTCCTTCTCCTTCATCTACTTCTTCTGATTCACCCTCCAGACTTCACCTACTCCTTCTCCTTCATCTCCTTCTTCTGATTCACCCTCCAGACTTCACCTACTCCTTCTCCTTCTTCTGCTTCTTCTGCTTCACCGTCCTGACTTCACCTTCTCCTTCTCCTTCTTCTACTTCTTCTGCTTCACCCCCCTGACTTCACCTGCTCCTTCTCCTTCTTCTACTTCTTCTGCTTCACCATCCTGACTTCACCTTCTCCTTCTCCTTCATCTACTTCTTCTGATTCACCCTCCAGACTTCACCTACTCCTTCTCCTTCTTCTGCTTCTTCTGCTTCACCCTCCAGACTTCACCTTCTCCTTCTCCTTCTTCTGCTTCTTCTGCTTCGCCCTCCAGACTTCACCTTCTCCTTCTCCTTCTTCTGCTTCTTCTGCTTCACTCTCCTGACTTCGCCTTCTCCTTCTCCTTCTTCTACTTCTTCTGATTCACCCTCCAGACTTCACCCTCTCCTTCTCCTTCTTCTGCTTCTTCTGCTTCACCCTCCAGACTTCACCTTCTCTTTCTCCTTCTTCTGCTTCTTCTGCTGCGCCCTCCAGACTTCACCTTCTCCTTCTCCTTCTTCTGCTTCTTCTGATTCACCCTCCAGACTTCACCTTCTCCTTCTCCTTCTTCTACTTCTTCTGATCCACCCTCCTGACTTCACCTTCTCCTTCTCCTTCTTCTGCTTCTTCTGCTTCACCCTCCAGACTTCACCTTCTCCTTCTCCTTCTTCTGCTTCTTCTGCTTCACCCACCAGACTTCACCTTCTCCTTCTCCTTCTTCTGCTTCTTCTGCTTCACCCTCCTGACTTCACCTTATCCTTCTCCTTCTTCTACTTCTTCTGATTCACCCTCCAGACTTCACCTACTCCTTCTCCTTCTTCTGCTTCTTCTGCTTCACCCTCCAGACTTCACCTTCTCCTTCTCCTTCTTCTGCTTCTTCTGCTTCGCCCTCCAGACTTCACCTTCTCCTTCTCCTTCTTCTGCTTCTTCTGCTTCACTCTCCTGACTTCACCTTCTCCTTCTCCTTCTTCTACTTCTTCTGATTCACCCTCCAGACTTCACCCTCTCCTTCTCCTTCTTCTGCTTCTTCTGCTTCACCCTCCAGACTTCACCTTCTCCTTCTCCTTCTTCTGCTTCTTCTGCTTCACCGTCCTGACTTCACCTTCTCCTTCTCCTTCTTCTACTTCTTCTGCTTCACCCCCCTGACTTCACCTGCTCCTTCTCCTTCTTCTGCTTCTTCTGATTCACCCTCCTAACTTCACCTTCTCCTTCTCCTTCTTCTGCTTATTCTGATTCACCCTCCAGACTTCACCTTCTCCTTCTCCTTCTTCTACTTCGTCTGATTCTCCCTCCAGACTTCACCTTCTCCTTCTCCTTCTTCTACTTCTTCTGATTCACCCTCCAGTCTTCACCTACTCCTTCTCCTTCTTCTGTTTCTTCTGCTTCACCCTCCAGACTTCACCTTCTCCTTCTCTTTATTCTGCTTCTTCTGATTCACCCTCCAGACTTCATCTTCTCCTTCTCCTTCTTCTGATTCTTCTGATTCACCCTCCAGACTTCACCTTCTCCTTCTCCTTCTTCTGCTTCCTCTGATTCACCCTCCTGACTTCACCTTCTCCTTCTCCTTCTTCTACTTCTTCTGCTTCACCCTACAGACTTCACCTTCTCCTTCTCCTTCTTCTACTTCTTCTGATTCACCCTCCAGACTTCACCTTCTCCTTCTCCTTCTTCTGCTTCTTCTGATTCACCCTCCAGACTTCACCTTCTCCTTCTCCTTATTCTGCTTCTTCTGATTCACCCTCCAGACTTCAACTTCTCCTTCTCCTTCTTCTGCTTCTTCTGATTCACCCTCCAGACTTCACCTTTTCCTTCTCCTTCTTCTGCTTCTTCTGATTCACCCTCCAGACTTCACCTTCTCCTTCTCCTTCTTCTGCTTCTTCTGATTCACCCTCCAGACTTCACCTTCTCCTTCTCCTTCTTCTACTTCTTCTGATTCACCCTCCAGACTTCACCTTCTCCTTCTCTTTCTTCTGCTTCTTCTGATTCACCCTCCAGACTTCACCTTCTCCTTCTCCTTCTTCTGCTTCTTCTGCTTCACCCTCCAGACTTCACCTTCTCCTTCTCCTTCTTCTGCTTCTTCTGCTTCACCCTCCTGACTTCACCTTCTCCTTCTCCTTCTTCTACTTCTTCTGATTCACCCTCCTGACTTCACCTTCTCCTTCTCCTTCTTCTACTTCTTCTGCTTCACCCTCCAGACTTCACCTTCTCCTTCTCCTTCTTCTACTTCTTCTGATTCACCCTCCAGACTTCACCTTCTCCTTCTCCTTCTTCTACTTCTTCTGATTCACCCTCCAGACTTCACCTTCTCCTTCTCCTTCTTCTACTTCTTCTGATTCATCCTCCAGACTTCACCTTCTCCTTCTCCTTCTTCTGCTTCTTCTGATTCACCCTCCAGACTTCACCTTCTCCTTCTCCTTATTCTGCTTCTTCTGATTCACCCTCCAGACTTCACCTTCTCCTTCTCCTTCTTCTGCTTCTTCTGATTCACCCTCCAGACTTCACCTTCTCCTTCTCCTTCTTCTGCTTCTTCTGATTCACCCTCCAGACTTCACCTTCTCCTTCTCCTTCTTCTACTTCTTCTGATTCACCCTCCAGACTTCATCTTCTCCTTCTCCTTCTTCTGCTTCTTCTGATTCACCCTCCAGACTTCACCTTCTCCTTCTCCTTCGTCTACTTCTTCTGATTCACCCTCCAGACTACACCTTCTCCTTCTCCTTCTTCTACTTCTTCTGATTCACCCTCCAGACTTCACCTTCTCCTTCTCCTTCTTCTGTTTCTTCTGATTCACCCTCCAGACTTCACCTTCTCCTTCTCCTTCTTCTACTTCTTCTGATTCACCCTCCAGACTTCACCTTCTCCTTCTCCTTCTTCTACTTCTTCTGATTCACCCTCCAGACTTCATCTTCTCCTTCTCCTTCTTCTGCATCTTCTGATTCACCCTCCAGACTTCACCTTCTCCTTCTCCTTCTTCTGCTTCTTCTGATTCACCCTCCAGACTTCACCTTCTCCTTCTCCTTCTTCTACTTCTTCTGATTCACCCTCCAGACTTCACCTTCTCCTTCTCCTTCTTCTACTTCTTCTGATTCACCCTCCAGTCTTCACATTCTCCTTCTCCTTCTTCTGTTTCTTCTGCTTCAGCCTCCAGACTTCACCTTCTCCTTCTCTTTCTTCTGATTCTTCTGATTCACCCTCCAGACTTCACCTTCTCCTTCTCCTTCTTCTGATTCTTCTGATTCACCCTCCAGACTTCACCTTCTCCTTCTCCTTCTTCTGCTTCTTCTGATTCACCCTCCTGGCTTCACCTTCTCCTTCTCCTTCTTCTACTTCTTCTGATTCACCCTCCTGACTTCACCTTCTCCTTCTCCTTCTTCTCCTTCTTCTGCTTCACCCTCCAGACTTCACCTTCTCCTTCTCCTTCTTCTACCTCTTCTGATTCACCCTCCAGACTTCACCTTCTCCTTCTCCTTCTTCTGCTTCTTCTGATTCACCCTCCAGACTTCACCTTCTCCTTCTCCTTATTCTGCTTCTTCTGATTCACCCTCCAGACTTCACCTTCTCCTTCTCGTTATTCTGCTTCTTCTGATTCAACCTCCAGACTTCACCTTCTCCTTCTCCTTCTTCTGATTCTTCTGATTCACCCTCCAGACTTCACCTTCTCCTTCTCCTTCTTCTGTTTCTTCTGATTCGCCCTCCAGACTTCACCTTCTCCTTCTCCTTCTTCTGCTTCTTCTGATTCACCCTCCTGACTTCACCTTCTCCTTCTCCTTCTTCTACTTCTTCTGATTCACCCTCCTGACTTCACCTTCTCCTTCTCCTTCTTCTACTTCTTCTGATTCACCCTCCAGACTTCACCTTCTCCTTCTCCTTCTTCTGCTTCTTCTGATTCACCCTCCAGACTTCACCTTCTCATTCTCCTTCTTCTGCTTCTTCTGCTGCGCCCTCCAGACTTCACCTTCTCCTTCTCCTTCTTCTGCTTCTTCTGCTTCACACTCCAGACTTCACCTTCTCCTTCTCCTTCTTCTGCTTCTTCTGCTGCGCCCTCCAGGCTTCACCTTCTCCTTCTCCTTCTTCTGCTTCTTCTGCTTCACCGTCCTGACTTCACCTTCTCCTTCTCCTTCTTCTACTTCTTCTGCTACACCCCCCTGACTTCAACTGCTCCTTCTCCTTCTTCTGATTCACCCTCCTAAATTCACCTTCTCCTTCTCCTTCTTCTGCTTCTTCTGATTCACCCTCCTGACTTCACCTTCTCCTTCTCCTTCTTCTGCTTCTTCTGATTCACCCTCCAGACTTCACCTTCTCCTTCTCCTTCTTCTGCTTCTTCTGATTCACCCTCCAGACTTCACCTACTCCTTCTCATTCTTCTGTTTCTTCTGCTTCACCCTCCAGACTTCACCTTCTCCTTCTCTTTATTCTGCTTCTTCTGATTCACCCTCCAGACTTCATCTTCTCCTTCTCCTTATTCTGCTTCTTCTGATTCACCCTCCAGACTTCACCTTCTCCTTCTCCTTCTTCTGATTCTTCTGATTCACCCTCCAGACTTCACCTTCTCCTTCTCCTTCTTCTGTTTCTTCTGATTCGCCCTCCAGACTTCACCTTCTCCTTCTCCTTCTTCTGCTTCTTCTGATTCACCCTCCAGACTTCACCTTCTCATTCTCCTTCTTCTGCTTCTTCTGCTGCGCCCTCCAGACTTCACCTTCTCCTTCTCCTTCTTCTGCTTCTTCTGCTTCACACTCCAGACTTCACCTTCTCCTTCTCCTTCTTCTGCTTCTTCTGCTGCGCCCTCCAGGCTTCACCTTCTCCTTCTCCTTCTTCTGCTTCTTCTGCTTCACCGTCCTGACTTCACCTTCTCCTTCTCCTTCTTCTACTTCTTCTGCTACACCCCCCTGACTTCAACTGCTCCTTCTCCTTCTTCTGCTTCTTCTGATTCACCCTCCTAAATTCACCTTCTCCTTCTCCTTCTTCTGCTTCTTCTGATTCACCCTCCTGACTTCACCTTCTCCTTCTCCTTCTTCTGCTTCTTCTGATTCACCCTCCAGACTTCACCTTCTCCTTCTCCTTCTTCTGCTTCCTCTGATTCACCCTCCTGACTTCACCTTCTCCTTCTCCTTCTTCTACTTCTTCTGCTTCACCCTCCAGACTTCACCTTCTCCTTCTCCTTCTTCTACTTCTTCTGATTCACCCTCCAGACTTCACCTTCTCCTTCTCCTTCTTCTGCTTCTTCTGATTCACCCTCCAGACTTCACCTTCTCCTTCTCCTTATTCTGCTTCTTCTGATTCACCCTCCAGACTTCAACTTCTCCTTCTCCTTCTTCTGCTTCTTCTGATTCACCCTCCAGACTTCACCTTTTCCTTCTCTTTCTTCTGCTTCTTCTGATTCGCCCTCCAGACTTCACCTTCTCCTTCTCCTTCTTCTGCTTCTTCTGATTCACCCTCCAGACTTCACCTTCTCCTTCTCCTTCTTCTACTTCTTCTGATTCACCCTCCAGACTTCACCTTCTCCTTCTCTTTCTTCTGCTTCTTCTGATTCACCCTCCAGACTTCACCTTCTCCTTCTCCTTCTTCTGCTTCTTCTGCTTCACCCTCCAGACTTCACCTTCTCCTTCTCCTTCTTCTGCTTCTTCTGCTTCACCCTCCTGACTTCACCTTCTCCTTCTCCTTCTTCTACTTCTTCTGATTCACCCTCCTGACTTCACCTTCTCCTTCTCCTTCTTCTACTTCTTCTGCTTCACCCTCCAGACTTCACCTTCTCCTTCTCCTTCTTCTACTTCTTCTGATTCACCCTCCAGACTTCACCTTCTCCTTCTCCTTCTTCTACTTCTTCTGATTCACCCTCCAGACTTCACCTTCTCCTTCTCCTTCTTCTACTTCTTCTGATTCATCCTCCAGACTTCACCTTCTCCTTCTCCTTCTTCTGCTTCTTCTGATTCACCCTCCAGACTTCACCTTCTCCTTCTCCTTATTCTGCTTCTTCTGATTCACCCTCCAGACTTCACCTTCTCCTTCTCCTTCTCCTGCTTCTTCTGATTCACCCTCCAGACTTCACCTTCTCCTTCTCCTTCTTCTGCTTCTTCTGATTCACCCTCCAGACTTCACCTTCTCCTTCTCCTTCTTCTACTTCTTCTGATTCACCCTCCAGACTTCATCTTCTCCTTCTCCTTCTTCTGCTTCTTCTGATTCACCCTCCAGACTTCACCTTCTCCTTCTCCTTCGTCTACTTCTTCTGATTCACCCTCCAGACTACACCTTCTCCTTCTCCTTCTTCTACTTCTTCTGATTCACCCTCCAGACTTCACCTTCTCCTTCTCCTTCTTCTGTTTCTTCTGATTCACCCTCCAGACTTCACCTTCTCCTTCTCCTTCTTCTACTTCTTCTGATTCACCCTCCAGACTTCACCTTCTCCTTCTCCTTCTTCTACTTCTTCTGATTCATCCTCCAGACTTCACCTTCTCCTTCTCCTTCTTCTGCTTCTTCTGATTCACCCTCCAGACTTCACCTTCTCCTTCTCCTTATTCTGCTTCTTCTGATTCACCCTCCAGACTTCACCTTCTCCTTCTCCTTCTTCTGCTTCTTCTGATTCACCCTCCAGACTTCACCTTCTCCTTCTCCTTCTTCTGCTTCTTCTGATTCACCCTCCAGACTTCACCTTCTCCTTCTCCTTCTTCTACTTCTTCTGATTCACCCTCCAGACTTCATCTTCTCCTTCTCCTTCTTCTGCTTCTTCTGATTCACCCTCCAGACTTCACCTTCTCCTTCTCCTTCGTCTACTTCTTCTGATTCACCCTCCAGACTACACCTTCTCCTTCTCCTTCTTCTACTTCTTCTGATTCACCCTCCAGACTTCACCTTCTCCTTCTCCTTCTTCTGTTTCTTCTGATTCACCCTCCAGACTTCACCTTCTCCTTCTCCTTCTTCTACTTCTTCTGATTCACCCTCCAGACTTCACCTTCTCCTTCTCCTTCTTCTACTTCTTCTGATTCACCCTCCAGACTTCATCTTCTCCTTCTCCTTCTTCTGCATCTTCTGATTCACCCTCCAGACTTCACCTTCTCCTTCTCCTTCTTCTGCTTCTTCTGATTCACCCTCCAGACTTCACCTTCTCCTTCTCCTTCTTCTACTTCTTCTGATTCACCCTCCAGACTTCACCTTCTCCTTCTCCTTCTTCTACTTCTTCTGATTCACCCTCCAGTCTTCACATTCTCCTTCTCCTTCTTCTGTTTCTTCTGCTTCAGCCTCCAGACTTCTCCTTCTCCTTCTCTTTCTTCTGATTCTTCTGATTCACCCTCCAGACTTCACCTTCTCCTTCTCCTTCTTCTGATTCTTCTGATTCACCCTCCAGACTTCACCTTCTCCTTCTCCTTCTTCTGCTTCTTCTGATTCACCCTCCTGGCTTCACCTTCTCCTTCTCCTTCTTCTACTTCTTCTGATTCACCCTCCTGACTTCACCTTCTCCTTCTCCTTCTTCTCCTTCTTCTGCTTCACCCTCCAGACTTCACCTTCTCCTTCTCCTTCTTCTACCTCTTCTGATTCACCCTCCAGACTTCACCTTCTCCTTCTCCTTCTTCTGCTTCTTCTGATTCACCCTCCAGACTTCACCTTCTCCTTCTCCTTATTCTGCTTCTTCTGATTCACCCTCCAGACTTCACCTTCTCCTTCTCGTTATTCTGCTTCTTCTGATTCAACCTCCAGACTTCACCTTCTCCTTCTCCTTCTTCTGATTCTTCTGATTCACCCTCCAGACTTCACCTTCTCCTTCTCCTTCTTCTGTTTCTTCTGATTCGCCCTCCAGACTTCACCTTCTCCTTCTCCTTCTTCTGCTTCTTCTGATTCACCCTCCTGACTTCACCTTCTCCTTCTCCTTCTTCTACTTCTTCTGATTCACCCTCCTGACTTCACCTTCTCCTTCTCCTTCTTCTACTTCTTCTGATTCACCCTCCAGACTTCACCTTCTCCTTCTCCTTCTTCTGCTTCTTCTGATTCACCCTCCAGACTTCACCTTCTCATTCTCCTTCTTCTGCTTCTTCTGCTGCGCCCTCCAGACTTCACCTTCTCCTTCTCCTTCTTCTGCTTCTTCTGCTTCACACTCCAGACTTCACCTTCTCCTTCTCCTTCTTCTGCTTCTTCTGCTGCGCCCTCCAGGCTTCACCTTCTCCCTCTCCTTCTTCTGCTTCTTCTGCTTCACCGTCCTGACTTCACCTTCTCCTTCTCCTTCTTCTACTTCTTCTGCTACACCCCCCTGACTTCAACTGCTCCTTCTCCTTCTTCTGCTTCTTCTGATTCACCCTCCTAAATTCACCTTCTCCTTCTCCTTCTTCTGCTTCTTCTGATTCACCCTCCTGACTTCACCTTCTCCTTCTCCTTCTTCTGCTTCTTCTGATTCACCCTCCAGACTTCACCTTCTCCTTCTCCTTCTTCTGCTTCTTCTGATTCACCCTCCAGACTTCACCTACTCCATCTCCTTCTTCTGTTTCTTCTGCTTCACCCTCCAGACTTCACCTTCTCCTTCTCCTTCTTCTGATTCTTCTGATTCACCCTCCAGACTTCACCTTCTCCTTCTCCTTCTTCTGCTTCCTCTGATTCACCCTCCTGACTTCACCTTCTCCTTCTCCTTCTTCTACTTCTTCTGCTTCACCCTCCAGACTTCACCTTCTCCTTCTCCTTCTTCTACTTCTTCTGATTCACCCTCCAGACTTCACCTTCTCCTTCTCCTTCTTCTGCTTCTTCTGATTCACCCTCCAGACTTCACCTTCTCCTTCTCCTTATTCTGCTTCTTCTGATTCACCCTCCAGACTTCAACTTCTCCTTCTCCTTCTTCTGCTTCTTCTGATTCACCCTCCAGACTTCACCTTTTCCTTCTCCTTCTTCTGCTTCTTCTGATTCACCCTCCAGACTTCACCTTCTCCTTCTCCTTCTTCTGCTTCTTCTGATTCACCCTCCAGACTTCACCTTCTCCTTCTCCTTCTTCTACTTCTTCTGATTCACCCTCCAGACTTCACCTTCTCCTTCTCTTTCTTCTGCTTCTTCTGATTCACCCTCCAGACTTCACCTTCTCCTTCTCCTTCTTCTGCTTCTTCTGCTTCACCCTCCAGACTTCACCTTCTCCTTCTCCTTCTTCTGCTTCTTCTGCTTCACCCTCCTGACTTCACCTTCTCCTTCTCCTTCTTCTACTTCTTCTGATTCACCCTCCTGACTTCACCTTCTCCTTCTCCTTCTTCTACTTCTTCTGCTTCACCCTCCAGACTTCACCTTCTCCTTCTCCTTCTTCTACTTCTTCTGATTCACCCTCCAGACTTCACCTTCTCCTTCTCCTTCTTCTACTTCTTCTGATTCACCCTCCAGACTTCACCTTCTCCTTCTCCTTCTTCTACTTCTTCTGATTCATCCTCCAGACTTCACCTTCTCCTTCTCCTTCTTCTGCTTCTTCTGATTCACCCTCCAGACTTCACCTTCTCCTTCTCCTTATTCTGCTTCTTCTGATTCACCCTCCAGACTTCACCTTCTCCTTCTCCTTCTTCTGCTTCTTCTGATTCACCCTCCAGACTTCACCTTCTCCTTCTCCTTCTTCTGCTTCTTCTGATTCACCCTCCAGACTTCACCTTCTCCTTCTCCTTCTTCTACTTCTTCTGATTCACCCTCCAGACTTCATCTTCTCCTTCTCCTTCTTCTGCTTCTTCTGATTCACCCTCCAGACTTCACCTTCTCTTTCTCCTTCGTCTACTTCTTCTGATTCACCCTCCAGACTACACCTTCTCCTTCTCCTTCTTCTACTTCTTCTGATTCACCCTCCAGACTTCACCTTCTCCTTCTCCTTCTTCTGTTTCTTCTGATTCACCCTCCAGACTTCACCTTCTCCTTCTCCTTCTTCTACTTCTTCTGATTCACCCTCCAGACTTCACCTTCTCCTTCTCCTTCTTCTACTTCTTCTGATTCACCCTCCAGACTTCATCTTCTCCTTCTCCTTCTTCTGCATCTTCTGATTCACCCTCCAGACTTCAACTTCTCGTTCTCCTTCTTCTGCTTCTTCTGATTCACCCTCCAGACTTCACCTTCTCCTTCTCCTTCTTCTACTTCTTCTGATTCACCCTCCAGACTTCACCTTCTCCTTCTCCTTCTTCTACTTCTTCTGATTCACCCTCCAGTCTTCACATTCTCCTTCTCCTTCTTCTCTTTCTTCTGCTTCAGCCTCCAGACTTCACCTTCTCCTTCTCTTTCTTCTGATTCTTCTGATTCACCCTCCAGACTTCACCTTCTCCTTCTCCTTCTTCTGATTCTTCTGATTCACCCTCCAGACTTCACCTTCTCCTTCTCCTTCTTCTGCTTCTTCTGATTCACCCTCCTGGCTTCACCTTCTCCTTCTCCTTCTTCTACTTCTTCTGATTCACCCTCCTGACTTCACCTTCTCCTTCTCCTTCTTCTCCTTCTTCTGCTTCACCCTCCAGACTTCACCTTCTCCTTCTCCTTCTTCTACCTCTTCTGATTCACCCTCCAGACTTCACCTTCTCCTTCTCCTTCTTCTGCTTCTTCTGATTCACCCTCCAGACTTCACCTTCTCCTTCTCCTTATTCTGCTTCTTCTGATTCACCCTCCAGACTTCACCTTCTCCTTCTCGTTATTCTGCTTCTTCTGATTCAACCTCCAGACTTCACCTTCTCCTTCTCCTTCTTCTGATTCTTCTGATTCACCCTCCAGACTTCACCTTCTCCTTCTCCTTCTTCTGTTTCTTCTGATTCGCCCTCCAGACTTCACCTTCTCCTTCTCCTTCTTCTGCTTCTTCTGATTCACCCTCCTGACTTCACCTTCTCCTTCTCCTTCTTCTACTTCTTCTGATTCACCCTCCTGACTTCACCTTCTCCTTCTCCTTCTTCTACTTCTTCTGATTCACCCTCCAGACTTCACCTTCTCCTTCTCCTTCTTCTGCTTCTTCTGATTCACCCTCCAGACTTCACCTTCTCATTCTCCTTCTTCTGCTTCTTCTGCTGCGCCCTCCAGACTTCACCTTCTCCTTCTCCTTCTTCTGCTTCTTCTGCTTCACACTCCAGACTTCACCTTCTCCTTCTCCTTCTTCTGCTTCTTCTGCTGCGCCCTCCAGGCTTCACCTTCTCCTTCTCCTTCTTCTGCTTCTTCTGCTTCACCGTCCTGACTTCACCTTCTCCTTCTCCTTCTTCTACTTCTTCTGCTACACCCCCCTGACTTCAACTGCTCCTTCTCCTTCTTCTGCTTCTTCTGATTCACCCTCCTAAATTCACCTTCTCCTTCTCCTTCTTCTGCTTCTTCTGATTCACCCTCCTGACTTCACCTTCTCCTTCTCCTTCTTCTGCTTCTTCTGATTCACCCTCCAGACTTCACCTTCTCCTTCTCCTTCTTCTGCTTCTTCTGATTCACCCTCCAGACTTCACCTTCTCCTTCTCCTTCTTCTGCTTCTTCTGCTTCACCCTCCAGACTTCACCTTCTCCTTCTCCTTCTTCTGCTTCTTCTGCTTCACCCTCCTGACTTCACCTTCTCCTTCTCCTTCTTCTACTTCTTCTGATTCACCCTCCAGACTTCACCTTCTCCTTCTCCTTCTTCTACTTCTTCTGATTCACCCTCCAGTCTTCACATTCTCCTTCTCCTTCTTCTGTTTCTTCTGCTTCAGCCTCCAGACTTCACCTTCTCCTTCTCTTTCTTCTGATTCTTCTGATTCACCCTCCAGACTTCACCTTCTCCTTCTCCTTCTTCTGATTCTTCTGATTCACCCTCCAGACTTCACCTTCTCCTTCTCCTTCTTCTGCTTCTTCTGATTCACCCTCCTGGCTTCACCTTCTCCTTCTCCTTCTTCTACTTCTTCTGATTCACCCTCCTGACTTCACCTTCTCCTTCTCCTTCTTCTCCTTCTTCTGCTTCACCCTCCAGACTGCACCTTCTCCTTCTCCTTCTTCTACCTCTTCTGATTCACCCTCCAGACTTCACCTTCTCCTTCTCCTTCTTCTGCTTCTTCTGATTCACCCTCCAGACTTCACCTTCTCCTTCTCCTTATTCTGCTTCTTCTGATTCACCCTCCAGACTTCACCTTCTCCTTCTCGTTATTCTGCTTCTTCTGATTCAACCTCCAGACTTCACCTTCTCCTTCTCCTTCTTCTGATTCTTCTGATTCACCCTCCAGACTTCACCTTCTCCTTCTCCTTCTTCTGTTTCTTCTGATTCGCCCTCCAGACTTCACCTTCTCCTTCTCCTTCTTCTGCTTCTTCTGATTCACCCTCCTGACTTCACCTTCTCCTTCTCCTTCTTCTACTTCTTCTGATTCACCCTCCTGACTTCACCTTCTCCTTCTCCTTCTTCTACTTCTTCTGATTCACCCTCCAGACTTCACCTTCTCCTTCTCCTTCTTCTGCTTCTTCTGATTCACCCTCCAGACTTCACCTTCTCATTCTCCTTCTTCTGCTTCTTCTGCTGCGCCCTCCAGACTTCACCTTCTCCTTCTCCTTCTTCTGCTTCTTCTGCTTCACACTCCAGACTTCACCTTCTCCTTCTCCTTCTTCTGCTTCTTCTGCTGCGCCCTCCAGGCTTCACCTTCTCCTTCTCCTTCTTCTGCTTCTTCTGCTTCACCGTCCTGACTTCACCTTCTCCTTCTCCTTCTTCTACTTCTTCTGCTACACCCCCCTGACTTCAACTGCTCCTTCTCCTTCTTCTGCTTCTTCTGATTCACCCTCCTAAATTCACCTTCTCCTTCTCCTTCTTCTGCTTCTTCTGATTCACCCTCCTGACTTCACCTTCTCCTTCTCCTTCTTCTGCTTCTTCTGATTCACCCTCCAGCTTCACGTTCTCCTTCTCCTTCTTCTGCTTCTTCTGATTCACCCTCCAGACTTCACCTTCTCCTTCTCCTTCTTCTGCTTCTTCTGCTTCACCCTCCAGACTTCACCTTCTCCTTCTCCTTCTTCTGCTTCTTCTGCTTCACCCTCCTGACTTCACCTTCTCCTTCTCCTTCTTCTACTTCTTCTGATTCACCCTCCAGACTTCACCTACTCCTTCTCCTTCTTCTGCTTCTTCTGCTTCACCCTCCAGACTTCACCTTCTCCTTCTCCTTCTTCTGCTTCTTCTGCTTCGCCCTCCAAACTTCACCTTCTCCTTCTCCTTCTTCTGCTTCTTCTGCTTCACTCTCCTGACTTCATCTTCTCCTTCTCCTTCTTCTACTTCTTCTGATTCACCCTCCAGACTTCACCCTCTCCTTCTCCTTCTTCTGCTTCTTCTGCTTCACCCTCCAGACTTCACCTTCTCTTTCTCCTTCTTCTGCTTCTTCTGCTGCGCCCTCCAGACTTCACCTTCTCCTTCTCCTTCTTCTGCTTCTTCTGCTTCACCCTCCAGACTTCACCTTCTCCTTCTCCTTCTTCTGCTTCTTCTGCTTCACCCACCAGACTTCACCTTCTCCTTCTCCTTCTTCTGCTTCTTCTGCTTCACCCTCCTGACTTCACCTTCTCCTTCTCCTTCTTCTACCTCTTCTGATTCACCCTCCAGACTTCACCTTCTCCTTCTCCTTTTCTGCTTCTTCTGATTCACCCTCCAGACTTCACCTTCTCCTTCTCCTTATTCTGCTTCTTCTGATTCACCCTCCAGACTTCACCTTCTCCTTCTCGTTATTCTGCTTCTTCTGATTCACCCTCCAGACTTCACCTTCTCCTTCTCCTTCTTCTACTTCTTCTGATTCACCCTCCAGACTTCATCTTCTCCTTCTCCTTCTTCTGCTTCTTCTGATTCACCCTCCAGACTTCACCTTCTCCTTCTCCTTCGTCTACTTCTTCTGATTCACCCTCCAGACTACACCTTCTCCTTCTCCTTCTTCTACTTCTTCTGATTCACCCTCCAGACTTCACCTTCTCCTTCTCCTTCTTCTGTTTCTTCTGATTCACCCTCCAGACTTCACCTTCTCCTTCTCCTTCTTCTACTTCTTCTGATTCACCCTCCAGACTTCACCTTCTCCTTCTCCTTCTTCTACTTCTTCTGATTCACCCTCCAGACTTCATCTTCTCCTTCTCCTTCTTCTGCATCTTCTGATTCACCCTCCAGACTTCACCTTCTCCTTCTCCTTCTTCTGCTTCTTCTGATTCACCCTCCAGACTTCACCTTCTCCTTCTCCTTCTTCTACTTCTTCTGATTCACCCTCCAGACTTCACCTTCTCCTTCTCCTTCTTCTACTTCTTCTGATTCACCCTCCAGTCTTCACATTCTCCTTCTCCTTCTTCTGTTTCTTCTGCTTCAGCCTCCAGACTTCACCTTCTCCTTCTCTTTCTTCTGATTCTTCTGATTCACCCTCCAGACTTCACCTTCTCCTTCTCCTTCTTCTGATTCTTCGGATTCACCCTCCAGACTTCACCTTCTCCTTCTCCTTCTTCTGCTTCTTCTGATTCACCCTCCTGGCTTCACCTTCTCCTTCTCCTTCTTCTACTTCTTCTGATTCACCCTCCTGACTTCACCTTCTCCTTCTCCTTCTTCTCCTTCTTCTGCTTCACCCTCCAGACTTCACCTTCTCCTTCTCCTTCTTCTACCTCTTCTGATTCACCCTCCAGACTTCACCTTCTCCTTCTCCTTCTTCTGCTTCTTCTGATTCACCCTCCAGACTTCACCTTCTCCTTCTCCTTATTCTGCTTCTTCTGATTCACCCTCCAGACTTCACCTTCTCCTTCTCGTTATTCTGCTTCTTCTGATTCAACCTCCAGACTTCACCTTCTCCTTCTCCTTCTTCTGATTCTTCTGATTCACCCTCCAGACTTCACCTTCTCCTTCTCCTTCTTCTGTTTCTTCTGATTCGCCCTCCAGACTTCACCTTCTCCTTCTCCTTCTTCTGCTTCTTCTGATTCACCCTCCTGACTTCACCTTCTCCTTCTCCTTCTTCTACTTCTTCTGATTCACCCTCCTGACTTCACCTTCTCCTTCTCCTTCTTCTACTTCTTCTGATTCACCCTCCAGACTTCACCTTCTCCTTCTCCTTCTTCTGCTTCTTCTGATTCACCCTCCAGACTTCACCTTCTCATTCTCCTTCTTCTGCTTCTTCTGCTGCGCCCTCCAGACTTCACCTTCTCCTTCTCCTTCTTCTGCTTCTTCTGCTTCACACTCCAGACTTCACCTTCTCCTTCTCCTTCTTCTGCTTCTTCTGCTGCCCCCTCCAGGCTTCACCTTCTCCTTCTCCTTCTTCTGCTTCTTCTGCTTCACCGTCCTGACTTCACCTTCTCCTTCTCCTTCTTCTACTTCTTCTGCTACACCCCCCTGACTTCAACTGCTCCTTCTCCTTCTTCTGCTTCTTCTGATTCACCCTCCTAAATTCACCTTCTCCTTCTCCTTCTTCTGCTTCTTCTGATTCACCCTCCTGACTTCACCTTCTCCTTCTCCTTCTTCTGCTTCTTCTGATTCACCCTCCAGACTTCACCTTCTCCTTCTCCTTCTTCTGCTTCCTCTGATTCACCCTCCTGACTTCACCTTCTCCTTCTCCTTCTTCTACTTCTTCTGCTTCACCCTCCAGACTTCACCTTCTCCTTCTCCTTCTTCTACTTCTTCTGATTCACCCTCCAGACTTCACCTTCTCCTTCTCCTTCTTCTGCTTCTTCTGATTCACCCTCCAGACTTCACCTTCTCCTTCTCCTTATTCTGCTTCTTCTGATTCACCCTCCAGACTTCAACTTCTCCTTCTCCTTCTTCTGCTTCTTCTGATTCACCCTCCAGACTTCACCTTTTCCTTCTCCTTCTTCTGCTTCTTCTGATTCACCCTCCAGACTTCACCTTCTCCTTCTCCTTCTTCTGCTTCTTCTGATTCACCCTCCAGACTTCACCTTCTCCTTCTCCTTCTTCTACTTCTTCTGATTCACCCTCCAGACTTCACCTTCTCCTTCTCTTTCTTCTGCTTCTTCTGATTCACCCTCCAGACTTCACCTTCTCCTTCTCCTTCTTCTGCTTCTTCTGCTTCACCCTCCAGACTTCACCTTCTCCTTCTCCTTCTTCTGCTTCTTCTGCTTCACCCTCCTGACTTCACCTTCTCCTTCTCCTTCTTCTACTTCTTCTGATGCACCCTCCTGACTTCACCTTCTCCTTCTCCTTCTTCTACTTCTTCTGCTTCACCCTCCAGACTTCACCTTCTCCTTCTCCTTCTTCTACTTCTTCTGATTCACCCTCCAGACTTCACCTTCTCCTTCTCCTTCTTCTACTTCTTCTGATTCACCCTCCAGACTTCACCTTCTCCTTCTCCTTCTTCTACTTCTTCTGATTCATCCTCCAGACTTCACCTTCTCCTTCTCCTTCTTCTGCTTCTTCTGATTCACCCTCCAGACTTCACCTTCTCCTTCTCCTTATTCTGCTTCTTCTGATTCACCCTCCAGACTTCACCTTCTCCTTCTCCTTCTCCTGCTTCTTCTGATTCACCCTCCAGACTTCACCTTCTCCTTCTCCTTCTTCTGCTTCTTCTGATTCACCCTCCAGACTTCACCTTCTCCTTCTCCTTCTTCTACTTCTTCTGATTCACCCTCCAGACTTCATCTTCTCCTTCTCCTTCTTCTGCTTCTTCTGATTCACCCTCCAGACTTCACCTTCTCCTTCTCCTTCGTCTACTTCTTCTGATTCACCCTCCAGACTACACCTTCTCCTTCTCCTTCTTCTACTTCTTCTGATTCACCCTCCAGACTTCACCTTCTCCTTCTCCTTCTTCTGTTTCTTCTGATTCACCCTCCAGACTTCACCTTCTCCTTCTCCTTCTTCTACTTCTTCTGATTCACCCTCCAGACTTCACCTTCTCCTTCTCCTTCTTCTACTTCTTCTGATTCATCCTCCAGACTTCACCTTCTCCTTCTCCTTCTTCTGCTTCTTCTGATTCACCCTCCAGACTTCACCTTCTCCTTCTCCTTATTCTGCTTCTTCTGATTCACCCTCCAGACTTCACCTTCTCCTTCTCCTTCTTCTGCTTCTTCTGATTCACCCTCCAGACTTCACCTTCTCCTTCTCCTTCTTCTGCTTCTTCTGATTCACCCTCCAGACTTCACCTTCTCCTTCTCCTTCTTCTACTTCTTCTGATTCACCCTCCAGACTTCATCTTCTCCTTCTCCTTCTTCTGCTTCTTCTGATTCACCCTCCAGACTTCACCTTCTCCTTCTCCTTCGTCTACTTCTTCTGATTCACCCTCCAGACTACACCTTCTCCTTCTCCTTCTTCTACTTCTTCTGATTCACCCTCCAGACTTCACCTTCTCCTTCTCCTTCTTCTGTTTCTTCTGATTCACCCTCCAGACTTCACCTTCTCCTTCTCCTTCTTCTACTTCTTCTGATTCATCCTCCAGACTTCACCTTCTCCTTCTCCTTCTTCTGCTTCTTCTGATTCACCCTCCAGACTTCACCTTCTCCTTCTCCTTATTCTGCTTCTTCTGATTCACCCTCCAGACTTCACCTTCTCCTTCTCCTTCTTCTGCTTCTTCTGATTCACCCTCCAGACTTCACCTTCTCCTTCTCCTTCTTCTGCTTCTTCTGATTCACCCTCCAGACTTCACCTTCTCCTTCTCCTTCTTCTACTTCTTCTGATTCACCCTCCAGACTTCATCTTCTCCTTCTCCTTCTTCTGCTTCTTCTGATTCACCCTCCAGACTTCACCTTCTCCTTCTCCTTCGTCTACTTCTTCTGATTCACCCTCCAGACTACACCTTCTCCTTCTCCTTCTTCTACTTCTTCTGATTCACCCTCCAGACTTCACCTTCTCCTTCTCCTTCTTCTGTTTCTTCTGATTCACCCTCCAGACTTCACCTTCTCCTTCTCCTTCTTCTACTTCTTCTGATTCACCCTCCAGACTTCACCTTCTCCTTCTCCTTCTTCTACTTCTTCTGATTCACCCTCCAGACTTCATCTTCTCCTTCTCCTTCTTCTGCATCTTCTGATTCACCCTCCAGACTTCACCTTCTCCTTCTCCTTCTTCTGCTTCTTCTGATTCACCCTCCAGACTTCACCTTCTCCTTCTCCTTCTTCTACTTCTTCTGATTCACCCTCCAGACTTCACCTTCTCCTTCTCCTTCTTCTACTTCTTCTGATTCACCCTCCAGTCTTCACATTCTCCTTCTCCTTCTTCTGTTTCTTCTGCTTCAGCCTCCAGACTTCACCTTCTCCTTCTCTTTCTTCTGATTCTTCTGATTCACCCTCCAGACTTCACCTTCTCCTTCTCCTTCTTCTGATTCTTCTGATTCACCCTCCAGACTTCACCTTCTCCTTCTCCTTCTTCTGCTTCTTCTGATTCACCCTCCTGGCTTCACCTTCTCCTTCTCCTTCTTCTACTTCTTCTGATTCACCCTCCTGACTTCACCTTCTCCTTCTCCTTCTTCTCCTTCTTCTGCTTCACCCTCCAGACTTCACCTTCTCCTTCTCCTTCTTCTACCTCTTCTGATTCACCCTCCAGACTTCACCTTCTCCTTCTCCTTCTTCTGCTTCTTCTGATTCACCCTCCAGACTTCACCTTCTCCTTCTCCTTATTCTGCTTCTTCTGATTCACCCTCCAGACTTCACCTTCTCCTTCTCGTTATTCTGCTTCTTCTGATTCAACCTCCAGACTTCACCTTCTCCTTCTCCTTCTTCTGATTCTTCTGATTCACCCTCCAGACTTCACCTTCTCCTTCTCCTTCTTCTGTTTCTTCTGATTCGCCCTCCAGACTTCACCTTCTCCTTCTCCTTCTTCTGCTTCTTCTGATTCACCCTCCTGACTTCACCTTCTCCTTCTCCTTCTTCTACTTCTTCTGATTCACCCTCCTGACTTCACCTTCTCCTTCTCCTTCTTCTACTTCTTCTGATTCACCCTCCAGACTTCACCTTCTCCTTCTCCTTCTTCTGCTTCTTCTGATTCACCCTCCAGACTTCACCTTCTCATTCTCCTTCTTCTGCTTCTTCTGCTGCGCCCTCCAGACTTCACCTTCTCCTTCTCCTTCTTCTGCTGCTTCTGCTTCACACTCCAGACTTCACCTTCTCCTTCTCCTTCTTCTGCTTCTTCTGCTGCGCCCTCCAGGCTTCACCTTCTCCTTCTCCTTCTTCTGCTTCTTCTGCTTCACCGTCCTGACTTCACCTTCTCCTTCTCCTTCTTCTACTTCTTCTGCTACACCCCCCTGACTTCAACTGCTCCTTCTCCTTCTTCTGCTTCTTCTGATTCACCCTCCTAAATTCACCTTCTCCTTCTCCTTCTTCTGCTTCTTCTGATTCACCCTCCTGACTTCACCTTCTCCTTCTCCTTCTTCTGCTTCTTCTGATTCACCCTCCAGACTTCACCTTCTCCTTCTCCTTCTTCTGCTTCTTCTGATTCACCCTCCAGACTTCACCTACTCCTTCTCCTTCTTCTGTTTCTTCTGCTTCACCCTCCAGACTTCACCTTCTCCTTCTCTTTATTCTGCTTCTTCTGATTCACCCTCCAGACTTCATCTTCTCCTTCTCCTTCTTCTGATTCTTCTGATTCACCCTCCAGACTTCACCTTCTCCTTCTCCTTCTTCTGCTTCCTCTGATTCACCCTCCTGACTGCACCTTCTCCTTCTCCTTCTTCTACTTCTTCTGCTTCACCCTCCAGACTTCACCTTCTCCTTCTCCTTCTTCTACTTCTTCTGATTCACCCTCCAGACTTCACCTTCTCCTTCTCCTTCTTCTGCTTCTTCTGATTCACCCTCCAGACTTCACCTTCTCCTTCTCCTTATTCTGCTTCTTCTGATTCACCCTCCAGACTTCAACTTCTCCTTCTCCTTCTTCTGCTTCTTCTGATTCACCCTCCAGACTTCACCTTTTCCTTCTCCTTCTTCTGATTCACCCTCCAGACTTCACCTTCTCCTTCTCCTTCTTCTGCTTCTTCTGATTCACCCTCCAGACTTCACCTTCTCCTTCTCCTTCTTCTACTTCTTCTGATTCACCCTCCAGACTTCACCTTCTCCTTCTCTTTCTTCTGCTTCTTCTGATTCACCCTCCAGACTTCACCTTCTCCTTCTCCTTCTTCTGCTTCTTCTGCTTCACCCTCCAGACTTCACCTTCTCCTTCTCCTTCTTCTGCTTCTTCTGCTTCACCCTCCTGACTTCACCTTCTCCTTCTCCTTCTTCTACTTCTTCTGATTCACCCTCCTGACTTCACCTTCTCCTTCTCCTTCTTCTACTTCTTCTGCTTCACCCTCCAGACTTCACCTTCTCCTTCTCCTTCTTCTACTTCTTCTGATTCACCCTCCAGACTTCACCTTCTCCTTCTCCTTCTTCTACTTCTTCTGATTCACCCTCCAGACTTCACCTTCTCCTTCTCCTTCTTCTACTTCTTCTGATTCATCCTCCAGACTTCACCTTCTCCTTCTCCTTCTTCTGCTTCTTCTGATTCACCCTCCAGACTTCACCTTCTCCTTCTCCTTATTCTGCTTCTTCTGATTCACCCTCCAGACTTCACCTTCTCCTTCTCCTTCTTCTGCTTCTTCTGATTCACCCTCCAGACTTCACCTTCTCCTTCTCCTTCTTCTGCTTCTTCTGATTCACCCTCCAGACTTCACCTTCTCCTTTTCCTTCTTCTACTTCTTCTGATTCACCCTCCAGACTTCATCTTCTCCTTTTCCTTCTTCTGCTTCTTCTGATTCACCCTCCAGACTTCACCTTCTCCTTCTCCTTCGTCTACTTCTTCTGATTCACCCTCCAGACTACACCTTCTCCTTCTCCTTCTTCTACTTCTTCTGATTCACCCTCCAGACTTCACCTTCTCCTTCTCCTTCTTCTGTTTCTTCTGATTCACCCTCCAGACTTCACCTTCTCCTTCTCCTTCTTCTACTTCTTCTGATTCACCCTCCAGACTTCACCTTCTCCTTCTCCTTCTTCTACTTCTTCTGATTCACCCTCCAGACTTCATCTTCTCCTTCTCCTTCTTCTGCATCTTCTGATTCACCCTCCAGACTTCACCTTCTCCTTCTCCTTCTTCTGCTTCTTCTGATTCACCCTCCAGACTTCACCTTCTCCTTCTCCTTCTTCTACTTCTTCTGATTCACCCTCCAGACTTCACCTTCTCCTTCTCCTTCTTCTACTTCTTCTGATTCACCCTCCAGTCTTCACATTCTCCTTCTCCTTCTTCTGTTTCTTCTGCTTCAGCCTCCAGACTTCACCTTCTCCTTCTCTTTCTTCTGATTCTTCTGATTCACCCTCCAGACTTCACCTTCTCCTTCTCCTTCTTCTGATTCTTCTGATTCACCCTCCAGACTTCACCTTCTCCTTCTCCTTCTTCTGCTTCTTCTGATTCACCCTCCTGGCTTCACCTTCTCCTTCTCCTTCTTCTACTTCTTCTGATTCACCCTCCTGACTTCACCTTCTCCTTCTCCTTCTTCTCCTTCTTCTGCTTCACCCTCCAGACTTCACCTTCTCCTTCTCCTTCTTCTACCTCTTCTGATTCACCCTCCAGACTTCACCTTCTGCTTCTCCTTCTTCTGCTTCTTCTGATTCACCCTCCAGACTTCACCTTCTCCTTCTCCTTATTCTGCTTCTTCTGATTCACCCTCCAGACTTCACCTTCTCCTTCTCGTTATTCTGCTTCTTCTGATTCAACCTCCAGACTTCACCTTCTCCTTCTCCTTCTTCTGATTCTTCTGATTCACACTCCAGACTTCACCTTCTCCTTCTCCTTCTTCTGTTTCTTCTGATTCGCCCTCCAGACTTCACCTTCTCCTTCTCCTTCTTCTGCTTCTTCTGATTCACCCTCCTGACTTCACCTTCTCCTTCTCCTTCTTCTACTTCTTCTGATTCACCCTCCTGACTTCACCTTCTCCTTCTCCTTCTTCTACTTCTTCTGATTCACCCTCCAGACTTCACCTTCTCCTTCTCCTTCTTCTGCTTCTTCTGATTCACCCTCCAGACTTCACCTTCTCATTCTCCTTCTTCTGCTTCTTCTGCTGCGCCCTCCAGACTTCACCTTCTCCTTCTCCTTCTTCTGCTTCTTCTGCTTCACACTCCAGACTTCACCTTCTCCTTCTCCTTCTTCTGCTTCTTCTGCTGCGCCCTCCAGGCTTCACCTTCTCCTTCTCCTTCTTCTGCTTCTTCTGCTTCACCGTCCTGACTTCACCTTCTCCTTCTCCTTCTTCTACTTCTTCTGCTACACCCCCTGACTTCAACTGCTCCTTCTCCTTCTTCTGCTTCTTCTGATTCACCCTCCTAAATTCACCTTCTCCTTCTCCTTCTTCTGCTTCTTCTGATTCACCCTCCTGACTTCACCTTCTCCTTCTCCTTCTTCTGCTTCTTCTGATTCACCCTCCAGACTTCACCTTCTCCTTCTCCTTCTTCTGCTTCTTCTGATTCACCCTCCAGACTTCACCTTCTCCTTCTCCTTCTTCTGCTTCTTCTGCTTCACCCTCCAGACTTCACCTTCTCCTTCTCCTTCTTCTGCTTCTTCTGCTTCACCCTCCTGACTTCACCTTCTCCTTCTCCTTCTTCTACTTCTTCTGATTCACCCTCCAGACTTCACCTTCTCCTTCTCCTTCTTCTACTTCTTCTGATTCACCCTCCAGTCTTCACATTCTCCTTCTCCTTCTTCTGTTTCTTCTGCTTCAGCCTCCAGACTTCACCTTCTCCTTCTCTTTCTTCTGATTCTTCTGATTCACCCTCCAGACTTCACCTTCTCCTTCTCCTTCTTCTGATTCTTCTGATTCACCCTCCAGACTTCACCTTCTCCTTCTCCTTCTTCTGCTTCTTCTGATTCACCCTCCTGGCTTCACCTTCTCCTTCTCCTTCTTCTACTTCTTCTGATTCACCCTCCTGACTTCACCTTCTCCTTCTCCTTCTTCTCCTTCTTCTGCTTCACCCTCCAGACTGCACCTTCTCCTTCTCCTTCTTCTACCTCTTCTGATTCACCCTCCAGACTTCACCTTCTCCTTCTCCTTCTTCTGCTTCTTCTGATTCACCCTCCAGACTTCACCTTCTCCTTCTCCTTATTCTGCTTCTTCTGATTCACCCTCCAGACTTCACCTTCTCCTTCTCGTTATTCTGCTTCTTCTGATTCAACCTCCAGACTTCACCTTCTCCTTCTCCTTCTTCTGATTCTTCTGATTCACCCTCCAGACTTCACCTTCTCCTTCTCCTTCTTCTGTTTCTTCTGATTCGCCCTCCAGACTTCACCTTCTCCTTCTCCTTCTTCTGCTTCTTCTGATTCACCCTCCTGACTTCACCTTCTCCTTCTCCTTCTTCTACTTCTTCTGATTCACCCTCCTGACTTCACCTTCTCCTTCTCCTTCTTCTACTTCTTCTGATTCACCCTCCAGACTTCACCTTCTCCTTCTCCTTCTTCTGCTTCTTCTGATTCACCCTCCAGACTTCACCTTCTCATTCTCCTTCTTCTGCTTCTTCTGCTGCGCCCTCCAGACTTCACCTTCTCCTTCTCCTTCTTCTGCTTCTTCTGCTTCACACTCCAGACTTCACCTTCTCCTTCTCCTTCTTCTGCTTCTTCTGCTGCGCCCTCCAGGCTTCACCTTCTCCTTCTCCTTCTTCTGCTTCTTCTGCTTCACCGTCCTGACTTCACCTTCTCCTTCTCCTTCTTCTACTTCTTCTGCTACACCCCCCTGACTTCAACTGCTCCTTCTCCTTCTTCTGCTTCTTCTGATTCACCCTCCTAAATTCACCTTCTCCTTCTCCTTCTTCTGCTTCTTCTGATTCACCCTCCTGACTTCACCTTCTCCTTCTCCTTCTTCTGCTTCTTCTGATTCACCCTCCAGCTTCACGTTCTCCTTCTCCTTCTTCTGCTTCTTCTGATTCACCCTCCAGACTTCACCTTCTCCTTCTCCTTCTTCTGCTTCTTCTGCTTCACCCTCCAGACTTCACCTTCTCCTTCTCCTTCTTCTGCTTCTTCTGCTTCACCCTCCTGACTTCACCTTCTCCTTCTCCTTCTTCTACTTCTTCTGATTCACCCTCCAGACTTCACCTACTCCTTCTCCTTCTTCTGCTTCTTCTGCTTCACCCTCCAGACTTCACCTTCTCCTTCTCCTTCTTCTGCTTCTTCTGCTTCGCCCTCCAGACTTCACCTTCTCCTTCTCCTTCTTCTGCTTCTTCTGCTTCACTCTCCTGACTTCATCTTCTCCTTCTCCTTCTTCTACTTCTTCTGATTCACCCTCCAGACTTCACCCTCTCCTTCTCCTTCTTCTGCTTCTTCTGCTTCACCCTCCAGACTTCACCTTCTCTTTCTCCTTCTTCTGCTTCTTCTGCTGCGCCCTCCAGACTTCACCTTCTCCTTCTCCTTCTTCTGCTTCTTCTGCTTCACCCTCCAGACTTCACCTTCTCCTTCTCCTTCTTCTGCTTCTTCTGCTTCACCCACCAGACTTCACCTTCTCCTTCTCCTTCTTCTGCTTCTTCTGCTTCACCCTCCTGACTTCACCTTCTCCTTCTCCTTCTTCTACCTCTTCTGATTCACCCTCCAGACTTCACCTTCTCCTTCTCCTTTTCTGCTTCTTCTGATTCACCCTCCTGACTTCACCTTCTCCTTCTCCTTCTTCTACCTCTTCTGATTCACCCTCCAGACTTCACCTTCTCCTTCTCCTTTTCTGCTTCTTCTGATTCACCCTCCAGACTTCACCTTCTCCTTCTCCTTCTTCTGCTTCTTCTGATTCACCCTCCAGACTGCACCTTCTCCTTCTCCTTCTTCTACTTCTTCTGATCCACCCTCCTGACTTCACCTTCTCCTTCTCCTTCTTCTGCTTCTTCTGATTCACCCTCCTGGCTTCACCTTCTCCTTCTCCTTCTTATACTTCTTCTGATTCACCCTCCTGACTTCACCTTCTCCTTCTCCTTCTTCTCCTTCTTCTGCTTCACCCTCCAGACTTCACCTTCTCCTTCTCCTTCTTCTACCTCTTCTGATTCACCCTCCAGACTTCACCTTCTCCTTCTCCTTCTTCTGCTTCTTCTGATTCACCCTCCAGACTTCACCTTCTCCTTCTCCTTATTCTGCTTCTTCTGATTCACCCTCCAGACTTCACCTTCTCCTTCTCGTTATTCTGCTTCTTCTGATTCAACCTCCAGACTTCACCTTCTCCTTCTCCTTCTTCTGCTTCTTCTGATTCACCCTCCAGACTTCACCTTCTCCTTCTGCTTCTTCTGTTTCTTCTGATTCGCCCTCCAGACTTCACCTTCTCCTTCTCCTTCTTCTGCTTCTTCTGATTCACCCTCCTGACTTCACCTTCTCCTTCTCCTTCTTCTACTTCTTCTGATTCACCCTCCTGACTTCACCTTCTCCTTCTCCTTCTTCTACTTCTTCTGATTCACCCTCCAGACTTCACCTTCTCCTTCTCCTTCTTCTTCTTCTTCTGATTCATCCTCCAGACTTCACCTTCTCCTTCTCCTTCTTCTGCTTCTTCTGCTGCGCCCTCCAGACTTCACCTTCTCCTTCTCCTTCTTCTGCTTCTTCTGCTTCACACTCCAGACTTCACCTTCTCCTTCTCCTTCTTCTGCTTCTTCTGCTGCGCCCTCCAGGCTTCACCTTCTCCTTCTCCTTCTTCTGCTTCTTCTGCTTCACCGTCCTGACTTCACCTTCTCCTTCTCCTTCTTCTACGTCTTCTGCTACACGCCCCTGACTTCACCTGCTCCTTCTCCTTCTTCTGCTTCTTCTGATTCACCCTCCTAAATTCACCTTCTCCTTCTCCTTCTTCTGCTTCTTCTGATTCACCCTCCTGACTTCACCTTCTTCTTCTCCTTCTTCTGCTTCTTCTGATTCACCCTCCAGACTTCACCTTCTCCTTCTCCTTCTTCTGCTTCTTCTGATTCACCCTCCAGACTTCACCTTCTCCTTCTCCTTCTTCTGCTTCTTCTGCTTCACCCTCCAGACTTCACCTTCTCCTTCTCCTTCTTCTGCTTCTTCTGCTTCACCCTCCTGACTTCACCTTCTCCTTCTCCTTCTTCTACTTCTTCTGATTCAACCTCCAGACTTCACCTACTCCTTCTCCTTCTTCTGCTTCTTCTGCTTCACCCTCCAGACTTCACCTTCTCCTTCTCCTTCTTCTGCTTCTTCTGCTTCGCCCTCCAGACTTCACCTTCTCCTTCTCCTTCTTATGCTTCTTCTGCTTCACTCTCCTGACTTCACCTTCTCCTTCTCCTTCTTCTACTTCTTCTGATTCACCCTCCAGACTTCACCCTCTCCTTCTCCTTCTTCTGCTTATTCTGCTTCACCCTCCAGACTTCACCTTCTCTTTCTCCTTCTTCTGCTTCTTCTGCTGCGCCCTCCAGACTTCACCTTCTCCTTCTCCTTCTTCTGCTTCTTCTGATTCACGCTCCAGACTTCACCTTCTCCTTCTCCTTCTTCTACTTCTTCTGATCCACCCTCCTGACTTCACCTTCTCCTTCTCCTTCTTCTGCTTCTTCTGCTTCACCCTCCAGACTTCACCTTCTCCTTCTCCTTCTTCCACCTCTTCTGATTCACCCTCCAGACTTCACCTTCTCCTTCTCCTTCTTCTGCTTCTTCTGATTCACCCTCCAGACTTCACCTTCTCCTTCTCCTTATTCTGCTTCTTCTGATTCACCCTCCAGACTTCACCTTCTCCTTCTCGTTATTCTGCTTCTTCTGATTCAACCTCCAGACTTCACCTTCTCCTTCTCCTTCTTCTGCTTCTTCTGATTCACCCTCCTGACTTCACCTTCTCCTTCTCCTTCTTCTCCTTCTTCTGCTTCACCCTCCAGACTTCACCTTCTCCTTCTCCTTCTTCTACCTCTTCTGATTCACCCTCCAGACTTCACCTTCTCCTTCTCCTTCTTCTACTTCTTCTGATTCACCCTCCAGACTTCACCTTCTCCTTCTTCTTCTTCTACTTCTTCTGATTCACCCTCCAGACTTCATCTTCTCCTTCTCCTTCTTCTGCATCTTCTGATTCACCCTCCAGACTTCACCTTCTCCTTCTCCTTCTTCTGCTTCTTCTGATTCACCCTCCAGACTTCACCTTCTCCTTCTCCTTCTTCTACTTCTTCTGATTCACCCTCCAGACTTCACCTTCTCCTTCTCCTTCTTCTACTTCTTCTGATTCACCCTCCAGTCTTCACATTCTCCTTCTCCTTCTTCTGTTTCTTCTGCTTCAGCCTCCAGACTTCACCTTCTCCTTCTCTTTCTTCTGATTCTTCTGATTCACCCTCCAGACTTCACCTTCTCCTTCTCCTTCTTCTGATTCTTCTGATTCACCCTCCAGACTTCACCTTCTCCTTCTCCTTCTTCTGCTTCTTCTGATTCACCCTCCTGGCTTCACCTTCTCCTTCTCCTTCTTCTACTTCTTCTGATTCACCCTCCTGACTTCACCTTCTCCTTCTCCTTCTTCTCCTTCTTCTGCTTCACCCTCCAGACTTCACCTTCTCCTTCTCCTTCTTCTACCTCTTCTGATTCACCCTCCAGACTTCACCTTCTCCTTCTCCTTCTTCTGCTTCTTCTGATTCACCCTCCAGACTTCACCTTCTCCTTCTCCTTCTTCTGTTTCTTCTGATTCGCCCTCCAGACTTCACCTTCTCCTTCTCCTTCTTCTGCTTCTTCTGATTCACCCTCCTGACTTCACCTTCTCCTTCTCCTTCTTCTACTTCTTCTGATTCACCCTCCTGACTTCACCTTCTCCTTCTCCTTCTTCTACATCTTCTGATTCACCCTCCAGACTTCACCTTCTCCTTCTCCTTCTTCTGCTTCTTCTGATTCACCCTCCAGACTTCACCTTCTCATTCTCCTTCTTCTGCTTCTTCTGCTGCGCCCTCCAGACTTCACCTTCTCCTTCTCCTTCTTCTGCTTCTTCTGCTTCACACTCCAGACTTCACCTTCTCCTTCTCCTTCTTCTGCTTCTTCTGCTGCGCCCTCCAGGCTTCACCTTCTCCTTCTCCTTCTTCTGCTTCTTCTGCTTCACCGTCCTGACTTCACCTTCTCCTTCTCCTTCTTCTACTTCTTCTGCTACACCCCCCTGACTTCACCTGCTCCTTCTCCTTCTTCTGCTTCTTCTGATTCACCCTCCTAAATTCACCTTCTCCTTCTCCTTCTTCTGCTTCTTCTGATTCACCCTCCTGACTTCACCTTCTCCTTCTCCTTCTTCTGCTTCTTCTGATTCACCCTCCAGACTTCACCTTCTCCTTCTCCTTCTTCTGCTTCTTCTGATTCACCCTCCAGACTTCACCTTCTCCTTCTCCTTCTTCTCCTTCTTCTGCTTCACCCTCCAGACTTCACCTTCTCCTTCTCCTTCTTCTGCTTCTTCTGCTTCACCCTCCTGACTTCACCTTCTCCTTCTCCTTCTTCTACTTCTTCTGATTCACCCTCCTGACTTCACCTTCTCCTTCTCCTTCTTCTACTTCTTCTGCTTCACCCTCCAGACTTCACCTTCTCCTTCTCCTTCTTCTACTTCTTCTGATTCACCCTCCAGACTTCACCTTCTCCTTCTCCTTCTTCTACTTCTTCTGATTCACCCTCCAGACTTCACCTTCTCCTTCTCCTTCTTCTACTTCTTCTGCTTCATCCTCCAGACTTCACCTTCTCCTTCTCCTTCTTCTGCTTCTTCTGATTCACCCTCCAGACTTCACCTTCTCCTTCTCCTTATTCTGCTTCTTCTGATTCACCCTCCAGACTTCACCTTCTCCTTCTCCTTCTTCTGCTTCTTCTGATTCACCCTCCAGACTTCACCTTCTCCTTCTCCTTCTTCTGCTTCTTCTGATTCACCCTCCAGACATCACCTTCTCCTTCTCCTACTTCTACTTCTTCTGATTCACCCTCCAGACTTCATCTTCTCCTTCTCCTTCTTCTGCTTCTTCTGATTCACCCTCCAGACTTCACCTTCTCCTTCTCCTTCGTCTACTTCTTCTGATTCACCCTCCAGACTATACCTTCTCCTTCTCCTTCTTCTACTTCTTCTGATTCACCCTCCAGACTTCACCTTCTCCTTCTCCTTCTTCTGTTTCTTCTGATTCACCCTCCAGACTTCACCTTCTCCTTCTCCTTCTTCTACTTCTTCTGATTCACCCTCCAGACTTCACCTTCTCCTTCTCCTTCGTCTACTTCTTCTGATTCACCCTCCAGACTACACCTTCTCCTTCTCCTTCTTCTACTTCTTCTGATTCACCCTCCAGACTTCACCTTCTCCTTCTCTTTCTTCTGTTTCTTCTGATTCACCCTCCAGACTTCACCTTCTCCTTCTCCTTCTTCTGCTTCTTCTGATTCACCCTCCAGACTTCACCTTCTCCTTCTCCTTCTTCTGCTTCTTCTGATTCACCCTCCAGACTTCACCTTCTCCTTCTCCTTCTTCTACTTCTTCTGATTCACCCTCCAGACTTCACCTTCTCCTTCTCCTTCTTCTGCTTCTTCTGATTCACCCTCCAGACTTCACCTTCTCCTTCTCCTTCGTCTACTTCTTCTGATTCACCCTCCAGACTACACCTTCTCCTTCTCCTTCTTCTACTTCTTCTGATACACCCTCCAGACTTCACCTTCTCCTTCTCCTTCTTCTGTTTCTTCTGATTCACCCTCCAGACTTCACCTTCTCCTTCTCCTTCTTCTACTTCTTCTGATTCAGCCTCCAGACTTCACCTTCTCCTTCTCCTTCTTCTACTTCTTCTGATTCACCCTCCAGACTTCATCTTCTCCTTCTCCTTCTTCTCCTTCTTCTGATTCACCCTCCAGACTTCACCTTCTCCTTCTCCTTCTTCTGCTTCTTCTGATTCACCCTCCAGACTTCACCTTCTCCTTCTCCTTCTTCTACTTCTTCTGATTCACCCTCCAGACTTCACCTTCTCCTTCTCCTTCTTCTACTTCTTCTGATTCACCCTCCAGTCTTCACCTTCTCCTTCTCCTTCTTCTGTTTCTTCTGCTTCACCCTCCAGACTTCACCTTCTCCTTCTCTTTCTTCTGCTTCTTCTGAGTCACCCTCCAGACTTCACCTTCTCCTTCTCCTTCTTCTGATTCTTCTGATTCACCCTCCAGACTTCACCTTCTCCCTCTCCTTCTTCTGCTTCTTCTGATTCACCCTCCAGACTACACCTTCTCCTTCTCCTTCTTCTACTTCTTCTGATACACCCTCCAGACTTCACCTTCTCCTTCTCCTTCTTCTGTTTCTTCTGATTCACCCTCCAGACTTCACCTTCTCCTTCTCCTTCTTCTACTTCTTCTGATTCAGCCTCCAGACTTCACCTTCTCCTTCTCCTTCTTCTACTTCTTCTGATTCACCCTCCAGACTTCATCTTCTCCTTCTCCTTCTTCTCCTTCTTCTGATTCACCCTCCAGACTTCACCTTCTCCTTCTCCTTCTTCTGCTTCTTCTGATTCACCCTCCAGACTTCACCTTCTCCTTCTCCTTCTTCTACTTCTTCTGATTCACCCTCCAGACTTCACCTTCTCCTTCTCCTTCTTCTACTTCTTCTGATTCACCCTCCAGTCTTCACCTTCTCCTTCTCCTTCTTCTGTTTCTTCTGCTTCACCCTCCAGACTTCACCTTCTCCTTCTCTTTCTTCTGCTTCTTCTGAGTCACCCTCCAGACTTCACCTTCTCCTTCTCCTTCTTCTGATTCTTCTGATTCACCCTCCAGACTTCACCTTCTCCCTCTCCTTCTTCTGCTTCTTCTGATTCACCCTCCAGACCTCACCTTCTCCTTCTCCTTCTTCTACTTCTTCTGATTCACCCTCCTGACTTCACCTTCTCCTTCTCCTTCATCTACTTCTTCTGCTTCACCCGACAGACTTCACCTTCTCCTTCTCCTTCGTCTACTTCTTCTGATTCACCCTCCAGACTACACCTTCTCCTTCTCCTTCTTCTACTTCTTCTGATACACCCTCCAGACTTCACCTTCTCCTTCTCCTTCTTCTGTTTCTTCTGATTCACCCTCCAGACTTCACCTTCTCCTTCTCCTTCTTCTACTTCTTCTGATTCAGCCTCCAGACTTCACCTTCTCCTTCTCCTTCTTCTACTTCTTCTGATTCACCCTCCAGACTTCATCTTCTCCTTCTCCTTCTTCTCCTTCTTCTGATTCACCCTCCAGACTTCACCTTCTCCTTCTCCTTCTTCTGCTTCTTCTGATTCACCCTCCAGACTTCACCTTCTCCTTCTCCTTCTTCTACTTCTTCTGATTCACCCTCCAGACTTCACCTTCTCCTTCTCCTTCTTCTACTTCTTCTGATTCACCCTCCAGTCTTCACCTTCTCCTTCTCCTTCTTCTGTTTCTTCTGCTTCACCCTCCAGACTTCACCTTCTCCTTCTCTTTTTTCTGCTTCTTCTGATTCACCCACCAGACTTCACCTTCTCCTTCTCCTTCTTCTGATTCTTCTGATTCACCCTCCAGACTTCACCTTCTCCCTCTCCTTCTTCTGCTTCTTCTGATTCACCCTCCAGACCTCACCTTCTCCTTCTCCTTCTTCTACTTCTTCTGATTCACCCTCCTGACTTCACCTTCTCCTTCTCCTTCATCTACTTCTTCTGCTTCACCCTACAGACTTCACCTTCTCCTTCTCCTTCTTCTACTTCTTCTGATTCACCCTCCAGACTTCACCTTCTCCTTCTCCTTCTTATACTTCTTCTGATTCACCCTCCAGACTTCACCTTCTCCTTCTCCTTCTTCTGCTTCTTCTGATTCACCCTCCAGACTTCACCTTCTCCTTCTCCTTATTCTGCTTCTTCTGATTCACCCTCCAGACTTCACCTTCTACTTCTCCTTCTTCTGCTTCTTCTGATTCACCCTCCAGACTTCACCTTCTCCTTCTCCTTCTTCTGCTTCTTCTGATTCACCCTCCAGACTTCACCTTCTCCTTCTCCTTCTTCTACTTCTTCTGATTCACCCTCCAGACTTCACCTTCTCCTTCTCCTTCTTCTGCTTCTTCTGATTCACCCTCCAGACTTCACCTTCTCCTTCTCCTTCGTCTACTTCTTCTGATTCACCCTCCAGACTTCACCTTCTCCTTCTCCTTCTTCTACTTCTTCTGATTCACCCTCCAGTCTTCACCTTCTCCTTCTCCTTCTTCTGTTTCTTCTGCTTCACCCTCCAGACTTCACCTTCTCCTTCTCTTTTTTCTGCTTCTTCTGATTCACCCACCAGACTTCACCTTCTCCTTCTCCTTCTTCTGATTCTTCTGATTCACCCTCCAGACTTCACCTTCTCCCTCTCCTTCTTCTGCTTCTTCTGATTCACCCTCCAGACCTCACCTTCTCCTTCTCCTTCTTCTACTTCTTCTGATTCACCCTCCTGACTTCACCTTCTCCTTCTCCTTCATCTACTTCTTCTGCTTCACCCTACAGACTTCACCTTCTCCTTCTCCTTCTTCTACTTCTTCTGATTCACCCTCCAGACTTCACCTTCTCCTTCTCCTTCTTATACTTCTTCTGATTCACCCTCCAGACTTCACCTTCTCCTTCTCCTTCTTCTGCTTCTTCTGATTCACCCTCCAGACTTCACCTTCTCCTTCTCCTTATTCTGCTTCTTCTGATTCACCCTCCAGACTTCACCTTCTCCTTCTCCTTCTTCTGCTTCTTCTGATTCACCCTCCAGACTTCACCTTCTCCTTCTCCTTCTTCTGCTTCTTCTGATTCACCCTCCAGACTTCACCTTCTCCTTCTCCTTCTTCTACTTCTTCTGATTCACCCTCCAGACTTCACCTTCTCCTTCTCCTTCTTCTGCTTCTTCTGATTCACCCTCCAGACTTCACCTTCTCCTTCTCCTTCGTCTACTTCTTCTGATTCACCCTCCAGACTACACCTTCTCCTTCTCCTTCTTCTACTTCTTCTGATTCACCCTCCGGACTTCACCTTCTCCTTCTCCTTCTTCTGTTTCTTCTGATTCACCCTCCAGACTTCATCATCTCCTTCTCCTTCTTCTACTTCTTCTGATTCACCCTCCAGACTTCACCTTCTCCTTCTCCTTCTTCTACTTCTTCTGATTCACCCTCCAGACTTCACCTTCTCCTTCTCCTTCTTCTGCTTCTTCTGCTTCACCCTCCTGACTTCACCTTCTCCTTCTCCTTCTTCTACTTCTGATTCACCCTCCTGACTTCACCTTCTCCTTCTCCTTCTTCTACTTCTTCTGCTTCACCCTCCAGACTTCACCTTCTCCTTCTCCTTCTTCTACTTCTTCTGATTCACCCTCCAGACTTCACCTTCTCCTTCTCCTTCTTCTACTTCTTCTGATTCACCCTCCAGACTTCACCTTCTCCTTCTCCTTCTTCTGCTTCTTCTGATTCACCCTCCAGACTTCACCTTCTCCTTCTCCTTCATCTGCTTCTTCTGATTCACCCTCCAGACTTCACCTTCTCCTTCTCCTTCTTCTGCTTCTTCTGATTCACCCTCCAGACTTCACCTTCTCCTTCTCCTTCTTCTGCTTCTTCTGATTCACCCTCCAGACTTCACCTTCTCCTTCTCCTTCTTCTACTTCTTCTGATTCACCCTCCAGACTTCATCTTCTCCTTCTCCTTCTTCTGCTTCTTCTGATTCACCCTCCAGACTTCACCTTCTCCTTCTCCTTCGTCTACTTCTTCTGATTCACCCTCCAGACTACACCTTCTCCTTCTCCTTCTTCTACTTCTTCTGATTCACCCTCCAGAATTCACCTTCTCCTTCTCCTTCTTCTGTTTCTTCTGATTCACCCTCCAGACTTCACCTTCTCCTTCTCCTTCTTCTACTTCTTCTGATTCACCCTCCAGACTTCACCTTCTCCTTCTCCTTCGTCTACTTCTTCTGATTCACCCTCCAGACTACACCTTCTCCTTCTCCTTCTTCTACTTCTTCTGATTCACCCTCCAGACTTCACCTTCTCCTTCTCCTTCTTCTGTTTCTTCTGATTCAACCTCCAGACTTCACCTTCTCCTTCTCCTTCTTCTGCTTCTTCTGATTCACCCTCCAGACTTCACCTTCTCCTTCTCCTTCTTCTGCTTCTTCTGATTCACCCTCCAGACTTCACCTTCTCCTTCTCCTTCTTCTACTTCTTCTGATTCACCCTCCAGACTTCACCTTCTCCTTCTCCTTCTTCTGCTTCTTCTGATTCACCCTCCAGACTTCACCTTCTCCTTCTCCTTCGTCTACTTCTTCTGATTCACCCTCCAGACTACACCTTCTCCTTCTCCTTCTTCTACTTCTTCTGATACACCCTCCAGACTTCACCTTCTCCTTCTCCTTCTTCTGTTTCTTCTGATTCACCCTCCAGACTTCACCTTCTCCTTCTCCTTCTTCTACTTCTTCTGATTCAGCCTCCAGACTTCACCTTCTCCTTCTCCTTCTTCTACTTCTTCTGATTCACCCTCCAGACTTCATCTTCTCCTTCTCCTTCTTCTCCTTCTTCTGATTCACCCTCCAGACTTCACCTTCTCCTTCTCCTTCTTCTGCTTCTTCTGATTCACCCTCCAGACTTCACCTTCTCCTTCTCCTTCTTCTGCTTCTTCTGATTCACCCTCCAGACTTCACCTTCTCCTTCTCCTTCTTCTAATCCTTCTGATTCACCCTCCAGTCTTCACCTTCTCCTTCTCCTTCTTCTGTTTCTTCTGCTTCACCCTCCAGACTTCCCCTTCTCCTTCTCTTTCTTCTGCTTCTTCTGATTCACCCTCCAGACTTCACCTTCTCCTTCTCCTTCTTCTGATTCTTCTGATTCACCCTCCAGACTTCACCTTCTCCCTCTCCTTCTTCTGCTTCTTCTGATTCACCCTCCAGACCTCACCTTCTCCTTCTCCTTCTTCTACTTCTTCTGATTCACCCTCCTGACTTCACCTTCTCCTTCTCCTTCATCTACTTCTTCTGCTTCACCCTACAGACTTCACCTTCTCCTTCTCCTTCTTCTACTTCTTCTGATTCACCCTCCAGACTTCACCTTCTCCTTCTCCTTCTTATACTTCTTCTGATTCACCCTCCAGACTTCACCTTCTCCTTCTCCTTCTTCTACTTCTTCTGATTCAGCCTCCAGACTTCACCTTCTCCTTCTCCTTCTTCTACTTCTTCTGATTCACCCTCCAGACTTCATCTTCTCCTTCTCCTTCTTCTCCTTCTTCTGATTCACCCTCCAGACTTCACCTTCTCCTTCTCCTTCTTCTGCTTCTTCTGATTCACCCTCCAGACTTCACCTTCTCCTTCTCCTTCTTCTACTTCTTCTGATTCACCCTCCAGACTTCACCTTCTCCTTCTCCTTCTTCTAATCCTTCTGATTCACCCTCCAGTCTTCACCTTCTCCTTCTCCTTCTTCTGTTTCTTCTGCTTCACCCTCCAGACTTCCCCTTCTCCTTCTCTTTCTTCTGCTTCTTCTGATTCACCCTCCAGACTTCACCTTCTCCTTCTCCTTCTTCTGATTCTTCTGATTCACCCTCCAGACTTCACCTTCTCCCTCTCCTTCTTCTGCTTCTTCTGATTCACCCTCCAGAACTCACCTTCTCCTTCTCCTTCTTCTACTTCTTCTGATTCACCCTCCTGACTTCACCTTCTCCTTCTCCTTCATCTACTTCTTCTGCTTCACCCTACAGACTTCACCTTCTCCTTCTCCTTCTTCTACTTCTTCTGATTCACCCTCCAGACTTCACCTTCTCCTTCTCCTTCTTATACTTCTTCTGATTCACCCTCCAGACTTCACCTTCTCCTTCTCCTTCTTCTACTTCTTCTGATTCACCCTCCAGACTTCACCTTCTCCTTCTCCTTCTTCTGCTTCTTCTGATTCACCCTCCAGACTTCACCTTCTCCTTCTACTTATTCTGCTTCTTCTGATTCACCCTCCAGACTTCACCTTCTCCTTCTCCTTCTTCTGCTTCTTCTGATTCACCCTCCAGACTTCACCTTCTCCTTCTCCTTCTTCTGCTTCTTCTGATTCACCCTCCAGACTTCACCTTCTCCTTCTCCTTCTTCTACTTCTTCTGATTCACCCTCCAGACTTCACCTTCTCCTTCTTCTGCTTCTTCTGATTCACCCTCCAGACTTCACCTTATCCTTCTCCTTCGTCTACTTCTTCTGATTCACCCTCCAGACTACACCTTCTCCTTCTCCTTCTTCTACTTCTTCTGATTCACCCTCCAGACTTCACCTTCTCCTTCTCCTTCTTCTGTTTCTTCTGATTCACCCTCCAGACTTCATCTTCTCCTTCTCCTTCTTCTACTTCTTCTGATTCACCCTCCAGACTTCACCTTCTCCTTCTCCTTCTTCTACTTCTTCTGATTCACCCTCCAGACTTCATCTTCTCCTTCTCCTTCTTCTGCTTCTTCTGATTCACCCTCCAGACTTCACCTTCTCCTTCTCCTTCTTCTGCTTCTTCTGATTCACCCTCCAGACTTCAACTTCTCCTTCTCCTTCTTCCACTTCTTCTGATTCACCCTCCAGACTTCACCTTCTCCTTCTCCTTCTTCTACTTCTTCTGATTCACCCTCCAGTCTTCACCTTCTCCTTCTCCTTTTTTTGTTTCTTCTGCTTCACCCTCCAGACTTCACCTTCTCCTTCTCTTTCTTCTGCTTCTTCTGATTCACCCTCCAGACTTCACCTTCTCCTTCTCCTTCTTCTGATTCTTCTGAATCACCCTCCAGACTTCACCTTCTCCTTCTCCTTCTTCTACTTCTTCTGATTCACCCTCCTGGCTCCACCTTCTCCTTCTCCTTCTTCTACTTCTTCTGATTCACCCTCCTGACTTCACCTTCTCCATCTCCTTCTTCTACTTCTTCTGCTCCACCCTCCAGACTTCACCTTCTCCTTCTCCTTCTTCTACTTCTTCTGATTCACCCTCCAGACTTCACCTTCTCCTTCTCCTTCTTCTACTTCTTCTGATTCACCCTCCAGACTTCATCTTCTCCTTCTCCTTCTTCTGCTCCTTCTGATTCACCCTCCAGACTTCACCTTCTCCTTCTCCTTCTTCTGCTTCTTCTGATTCACCCTTCAGACTTCAACTTCTCCTTCTCCTTCTTCCACTTCTTCTGATTCACCCTCCAGACTTCACCTTCTCCTTCTCCTTCTTCTACTTCTTCTGATTCACCCTCCAGTCTTCACCTTCTCCTTCTCCTTTTTTTGTTTCTTCTGCTTCACCCTCCAGACTTCACCTTCTCCTTCTCTTTCTTCTGCTTCTTCTGATTCACCCTCCAGACTTCACCTTCTCCTTCTCCTTCTTCTGATTCTTCTGATTCACCCTCCAGACTTCACCTTCTCCTTCTCCTTCTTCTGCTTCTTCTGATTCACCCTCCTGACTTCACCTTCTCCTTCTCCTTCTTCTACTTCTTCTGCTTCACCCTCCAGACTTCACCTTCTCCTTCTCCTTCTTCTACTTCTTCTGATTCACCCTCCTGACTTCACCTTCTCCTTCTTCTTCTTCTACTTCTTCTGCTTCACCCTCCAGGCTTCACCTTCTCCTTCTCCTTCTTCTACTTCTTCTGATTCACCCTCCAGACTTCACCTTCTCCTTCTCCTTCTTCTGCTTCTTCTGATTCACCCTCCAGACTTCACCTTCTCATTCTCCTTCTTCTGCTTCATCTGCTGCGCCCTCCAGACTTCACCTTCTCCTTCTCCTTCTTCTGCTTCTTCTGCTTCACACTCCAGACTTCACCTTCTCCTTCTCCTTCTTCTGCTTCTTCTGCTGCGCCCTCCAGGCTTCACCTTCTCCTTCTCCTTCTTCTGCTTCTTCTGCTTCACCGTCCTGACTTCACCTTCTCCTTCTCCTTCTTCTACTTCTTCTGCTACACCCCCCTGACTTCACCTGCTCCTTCTCCTTCTTCTGCTTCTTCTGATTCACCCTCCTAAATTCACCTTCTCCTTCTCCTTCTTCTGCTTCTTCTGATTCACCCTCCTGACTTCACCTTCTCCTTCTCCTTCTTCTGCTTCTTCTGATTCACCCTCCAGACTTCACCTTCTCCTTCTCCTTCTTCTGCTTCTTCTGATTCACCCTCCAGACTTCACCTTCTCCTTCTCCTTCTTCTGCTTCTTCTGATTCACCCTCCAGACTTCATCTTCTCCTTCTCCTTCTTCTGCTTCTTCTGATTCACCCTCCAGACTTCACCTTCTCCTTCTCCTTCTTCTACTTCTTCTGATTCAGCCTCCAGACTTCCCCTTCTCCTTCTCCTTCTTCTACTTCTTCTGATTCACCCTCCAGACTTCATCTTCTCCTTCTCCTTCTTCTCCTTCTTCTGATTCACCCTCCAGACTTCACCTTCTCCTTCTCCTTCTTCTGCTTCTTCTGATTCACCCTCCAGGCTTCACCTTCTCCTTCTCCTTCTTCTACTTCTTCTGATTCACCCTCCAGACTTCACCTTCTCCTTCTCCTTCTTCTACTTCTTCTGATTCACCTTCCAGTCTTCACCTTCTCCTTCTCCTTCTTCTGTTTCTTCTGCTTCACCCTCCAGACTTCACCTTCTCCTTCTCTTTCTTCTGCTTCTTCTGATTCACCCTCCAGACTTCACCTTCTCCTTCTCCTTCTTCTGATTCTTCTGATTCACCCTCCAGACTTCACCTTCTCCTTCTCCTTCTTCTGCTTCTTCTTATTCACCCTCCAGAACTCACCTTCTCCTTCTCCTTCTTCTACTTCTTCTGATTCACCCTCCTGACTTCACCTTCTCCTTCTCCTTCATCTACTTCTTCTGCTTCACCCTCCAGACTTCACCTCCTCCTTCTCCTTCTTCTACTTCTTCTGATTCACCCTCCAGACTTCACCTTCTCCTTCTCCTTCTTATACTTCTTCTGATTCACCCTCCAGACTTCACCTTCTCCTTCTCCTTCTTCTACTTCTTCTGATTCACCCTCCAGACTTCACCTTCTCCTTCTCCTTCTTCTGCTTCTTCTGATTCACCCTCCAGACTTCACCTTCTCCTTCTCCTTATTCTGCTTCTTCTGATTCACCCTCCAGACTTCACCTTCTCCTTCTCCTTCTTCTGCTTCTTCTGATTCACCCTCCAGACTTCACATTCTCCTTCTCCTTCTTCTGCTTCTTCTGATTCACCCTCCAGACTTCACCTTCTCCTTCTCCTTCTTCTACTTCTTCTGATTCACCCTCCAGACTTCACCTTCTCCTTCTCCTTCTTCTGCTTCTTCTGATTCACCCTCCAGACTTCACCTTCTCCTTCTCCTTCGTCTACTTCTTCTGATTCACCCTCCAGACTACACCTTCTCCTTCTCCTTCTTCTACTTCTTCTGATTCACCCTCCAGACTTCACCTTCTCCTTCTCCTTCTTCTGTTTCTTCTGATTCACCCTCCAGACTTCACCTTCTCCTTCTCCTTCTTCTACTTCTTCTGATTCCCCCTCCAGACTTCACCTTCTCCTTCTCCTTCTTCTACTTCTTCTGATTCACCCTCCAGACTTCATCTTCTCCTTCTCCTTCTTCTGCTTCTTCTGATTCACCCTCCAGACTTCACCTTCTCCTTCTCCTTCTTCTGCTTCTTCTGATTCACCCTCCAGACTTCAACTTCTCCTTCTCCTTCTTCCACTTCTTCTGATTCACCCTCCAGACTTCACCTTCTCCTTCTCCTTCTTCTACTTCTTCTGATTCACCCTCCAGACTTCACCTTCTCCTTCTCCTTTTTCTGTTTCTTCTGCTTCACCCTCCAGACTTCACCTTCTCCTTCTCTTTCTTCTGCTTCTTCTGATTCACCCTCCAGACTTCACCTTCTCCTTCTCCTTCTTCTGATTCTTCTGATTCACCCTCCAGACTTCACCTTCTCCTTCTCCATCTTCTGCTTCTTCTGATTCACCCTCCTGACTTCAGCTTCTCCTTCTCCTTCTTCTACTTCTTCTGATTCACCCTCCTGACTTCACCTTCTCCTTCTCCTTCTTCTACTTCTTCTGCTTCACCCTCCAGACTTCACCTTCTCCTTCTCCTTCTTCTACTTCTTCTGATTCACCCTCCAGACTTCACCTTCTCCTTCTCCTTCTTCTGCTTCTTCTGATTCACCCTCCAGACTTCACCTTCTCATTCTCCTTCTTCTGCTTCTTATGCTGCGCCCTCCAGACTTCACCTTCTCCTTCTCCTTCTTCTGCTTCTTCTGCTTCACACTCCAGACTTCACCTTCTCCTTCTCCTTCTTCTGCTTCTTCTGCTGCGCCCTCCAGGCTTCACCTTCTCCTTCTCCTTCTTCTGCTTCTTCTGCTTCACCGTCCTGACTTCACCTTCTCCTTCTCCTTCTTCTACTTGTTCTGCTACACCCCCTTGACTTCACCTGCTCCTTCTCCTTTTTCTGCTTCTTCTGATTCACCCTCCTAAATTCACCTTCACCTTCTCCTTCTTCTGCTTCTTCTGATTCACCCTCCTGACTTCACCTTCTCCTTCTCCTTCTTCTGCTTCTTCTGATTCACCCTCCAGACTTCACCTTCTCCTTCTCCTTCTTCTGCTTCTTCTGATTCACCCTCCAGACTTCACCTTCTCCTTCTCCTTCTTCTGCTTCTTCTGATTCACCCTCCAGACCTCACCTTCTCCTTCTCCTTCTTCTACTTCTTCTGATTCACCCTCCAGACTTCATCTTCTCCATCTCCTTCTTCTGCTTCTTCTGATTCACCCTCCAGACTTCACCTTCTCCTTCTCCTTCTTCTGCTTCTTCTGATTCACCCTCCAGACTTCACCTTCTCCTTCTCCTTCTTCTACTTCTTCTGATTCACCCTCCAGACTTCACCTTCTCCTTCTCCTTCTTCGACTTCTTCTGATTCACCCTCCAGTCTTCACCTTCTCCTTCTCCTTCTTCTGTTTCTTCTGCTTCACCCTCCAGACTTCACCTTCTCCTTCTCTTTCTTCTGCTTCTACTGCTTCACCCTTCAGACTTCACCTTCTCCTTCTCCTTCTTCTGATTCTTCTGATTCACCCTCCAGACTTCACCTTCTCTATCTCCTTCTTCTGCTTCTTCTGATTCACCCTCCTGACTTCACCTTCTCCTTCTCCTTCTTCTACTTCTTCTGATTCACCCTCCTGACTTCACCTTCTCCTTCTCCTTCTTCTACTTCTTCTGCTTCACCCTCCAGACTTCACCTTCTCCTTCTCCTTCTTCTACTTCTTCTGATTCACCCTCCAGACTTCACCTTCTCCTTCTCCTTCTTCTGCTTCTTCTGATTCACCCTCCAGACTTCACCTTCTCCTTCTCCTTATTCTGCTTCTTCTGATTCACCCTCCAGACTTCACCTTCTCCTTCTCCTTCTTCTGCTTCTTCTGATTCACCCTCCAGACTTCACCTTCTCCTTCTCCTTCTTCTGCTTCTTCTGATTCACCCTCCAGACTTCACCTTCTCCTTCTCCTTCTTCTGCTTCTTCTGATTCACCCTCCAGACTTCACCTTCTCCTTCTCCTTCTTCTACTTCTTCTGATTCACCCTCCAGACTTCACATTCTCCTTCTCCTTCTTCTGCTTCTTCTGATTCATCCTCCTGACTTCACCTTCTCCTTCTCCTTCTTCTACTTCTTCTGATTCACCCTCCTGACTTCACCTTCTCCTTCTCCTTCTTCCACTTCTTCTGCTTCACCCTCCAGACTTCACCTTCTCCTTCTCCTTCTTCTACTTCTTCTGATTCACCCTCCAGACTTCACCTTCTCCTTCTCCTTCTTCTGCTTCTTCTGATTCACCCTCCAGACTTCACCTTCTCCTTCTCCTTCTTCTGCTTCTTCTGATTCACCCTCCAGACTTCACCTTCTCCTTCTCCTTCTTCTGCTTCTTCTGATTCACCCTCCAGACCTCACCTTCTCCTTCTCCTTCTTCTACTTCTTCTGATTCCCCCTCCAGACTTCATCTTCTCCTTCTCCTTCTTCTGCTTCTTCTGATTCACCCTCCAGACTTTACCTTCTCCTTCTTCTGCTTCTTCTGATTCACCCTCCAGACTTCACCTTCTCCTTCTCCTTCTTCTACTTCTTCTGATTCACCCTCCAGACTTCACCTTCTCCTTCTCCTTCTTCTACTTCTTCTGATTCACCCTCCAGTCTTCACCTTCTCCTTCTCCTTTTCTGTTTCTTCTGCTTCACCCTCCAGACTTCACCTTCTCCTTCTCTTTCTTCTGCTTCTTCTGCTTCACCCTCCAGACTTCACCTTCTCCTTCTCCTTCTTCTGATTCTTCTGATTCACCCTCCAGACTTCACCTTCTCTATCTCCTTCTTCTGCTTCTTCTGATTCACCCTCCTGACTTCACCTTCTCCTTCTCCTTCTTCTACTTCTTCTGATTCACCCTCCTGACTTCACCTTCTCCTTCTCCTTCTTCTACTTCTTCTGCTTCACCCTCCAGACTTCACCTTCTCCTTCTCCTTCTTCTACTTCTTCTGATTCACCCTCCAGACTTCACCTTCTCCTTCCCTTCTTCTGCTTCTTCTGATTCACCCTCCAGACTTCACCTTCTCCTTCTCCTTATTCTGCTTCTTCTGATTCACCCTCCAGACTTCACCTTCTCCTTCTCCTTCTTCTGCTTCTTCTGATTCACCCTCCAGACTTCACCTTCTCCTTCTCCTTCTTCTACTTCTTCTGATTCACCCTCCAGACTTCACATTCTCCTTCTCCTTCTTCTGCTTCTTCTGATTCAACCTCCTGACTTCACCTTCTCCTTCTCCTTCTTCTACTTCTTCTGATTCACCCTCCTGACTTCACCTTCTCCTTCTCCTTCTTCCACTTCTTCTGCTTCACCCTCCAGACTTCACCTTCTCCTTCTCCTTCTTCTACTTCTTCTGATTCACCCTCCAGACTTCACCTTCTCCTTCTCCTTCTTCTGCTTCTTCTGATTCACCCTCCAGACTTCACCTTCTCCTTCTCCTTCTTCTGCTTCTTCTGATTCACCCTCCAGACTTCACCTTCTCCTTCTCCTTCTTCTGCTTCTTCTGATTCACCCTCCAGACCTCACCTTCTCCTTCTCCTTCTTCTACTTCTTCTGATTCACCCTCCAGACTTCATCTTCTCCTTCTCCTTCTTCTGCTTCTTCTGATTCACCCTCCAGACTTTACCTTCTCCTTCTTCTGCTTCTTCTGATTCACCCTCCAGACTTCACCTTCTCCTTCTCCTTCTTCTACTTCTTCTGATTCACCCTCCAGACTTCACCTTCTCCTTCTCCTTCTTCTACTTCTTCTGATTCACCCTCCAGTCTTCACCTTCTCCTTCTCCTTCTTCTGTTTCTTCTGCTTCACCCTCCAGACTTCACCTTCTCCTTCTCTTTCTTCTGCTTCTTCTGCTTCACCCTCCAGACTTCACCTTCTCCTTCTCCTTCTTCTGATTCTTCTGATTCACCCTCCAGACTTCACCTTCTCTATCTCCTTCTTCTGCTTCTTCTGATTCACCCTCCTGACTTCACCTTCTCCTTCTCCTTCTTCTACTTCTTCTGATTCACCCTCCTGACTTCACCTTCTCCTTCTCCTTCTTCTACTTCTTCTGCTTCACCCTCCAGACTTCACCTTCTCCTTCTCCTTCTTCTACTTCTTCTGATTCACCCTCCAGACTTCACCTTCTCCTTCCCTTCTTCTGCTTCTTCTGATTCACCCTCCAGACTTCACCTTCTCCTTCTCCTTATTCTGCTTCTTCTGATTCACCCTCCAGACTTCACCTTCTCCTTCTCCTTATTCTGCTTCTTCTGATTCACCCTCCAGACTTCACCTTCTCCTTCTCCTTCTTCTGCTTCTTCTGATTCACCCTCCAGACTTCACCTTCTCCTTTTCCTTCTTCTGCTTCTTCTGATTCACCCTCCAGACTTCACCTTCTCCTTCTCCTTCTTCTGCTTCTTCTGATTCACCCTCCTGACTTCACCTTCTCCTTCTCCTTCTTCTACATCTTCTGATTCACCCTCCTGACTTCACCTTCTCCTTCTCCTTCTTCTACTTCTTCTGCTTCACCCTCCAGACTTAACCTTCTCCTTCTCCTTCTTCTACTTCTTCTGATTCACCCTCCAGACTTCACCTTCTCCTTCTCCTTCTTCTACTTCTTCTGATTCACCCTCCAGACTTCACCTTCTCCTTCTCCTTCTTCTACTTCTTCTGATTCACCCTCCAGACTTCACCTTCTCCTTCTCCTTCTTCTGCTTCTTCTGATTCACCCTCCAGACTTCACCTTCTCCTTCTCCTTATTCTGCTTCTTCTGAATCACCCTCCAGACTTCACCTTCTCCTTCTCCTTGTTCTGCTTCTTCTGATTCACCCTCCAGACTTCACCTTCTCCTTCTCCTTCTTCTGCTTCTTCTGATTCACCCTCCAGACTTCACCTTCACCTTCTCCTTCTTCTACTTCTTCTGATTCACCCTCCAGACTTCACCTTCTCCATCTCCTTCTTCTGCTTCTTCTGATTCACCCTCCAGACTTCACCTTCTCCTTCTCCTTCGTCTGCTTCTTCTGATTCACCCTCCAGACTTCACCTTCTCCTTCTCCTTCTTCTGCTTCTTCTGATTCACCCTCCAGACTTCACCTTCTCCTTCTCCTTCTTCTACTTCTTCTGATTCACCCTCCAGACTTCACCTTCTCCTTCACTTTCTTCTGCTTCTTCTGATTCACCCTCCAGACTTCACCTTCTCCTTCTCCTTCTTCTGATTCTTCTGATTCACCCTCCAGACTTCACCTTCTCCTTCTCCTTCTTCTGCTTCTTCTGATTCACCCTCCTGACTTCACCTTCTCCTTCTCCTTCTTCTACATCTTCTGATTCACCCTCCTGACTTCACCTTCTCCTTCTCCTTCTTCTACTTCTTCTGCTTCACCCTCCAGACTTCACCTTCTCCTTCTCCTTCTTCTACTTCTTCTGATTCACCCTCCAGACTTCACCTTCTCCTTCTCCTTATTCTACTTCTTCTGATTCACCCTCCAGACTTCACTTTCTCCTTCTCCTTCTTCTACTTCTTCTGATTCACCCTCCAGACTTCACCTTCTCCTTCTCCTTCTTCTGCTTCTTCTGATTCACCCTCCAGACATCACCTTCTCCTTCTCCTTATTCTGCTTCTTCTGAATCACCCTCCAGCCTTCACCTTCTCCTTCTCCTTCTTCTGCTTCTTCTGATTCACCCTCCAGACTTCACCTTCTCCTTCTCCTTCTTCTGCTTCTTCTGATTCACCCTCCAGACTTCACCTTCTCCTTCTCCTTCTTCTACTTCTTCTGATTCACCCTCCAGACTTCACCTTCTCCATCTCCTTCTTCTGCTTCTTCTGATTAACCCTCCAGACTTCACCTTCTCCTTCTCCTTCGTCTACTTCTTCTGATTCACCCTCCAGACTACACCTTCTCCTTCTCCTTCTTCTACTTCTTCTGATTCACCCTCCAGACTTCACCTTCTCCTTCTCCTTCTTCTGTTTCTTCTGATTCACCCTCCAGACTTCACCTTCTCCTTCTCCTTCTTCTACTACTTCTGATTCACCCTCCAGACTTCACCTTCTCCTTCTCCTTCTTCTACTTCTTCTGATTCACCCTCCAGACTTCATCTTCTCCTTCTCCTTCTTCTGCTTCTTCTGATTCACCCTCCAGACTTCACCTTCTCCTTCTCCTTCTTCTACTTCTTCTGATTCACCCTCCAGACTTCACCTTCTCCTTCTCCTTCTTCTACTTCTTCTGATTCACCCTCCAGTCTTCACCTTCTCCTTCTCCTTCTTCTGTTTCTTCTGCTTCACCCTCCAGACTTCACCTTCTCCTTCTCTTTCTTCTGCTTCTTCTGATTCACCCTCCAGACTTCACCTTCTCCTTCTCCTTCTTCTGATTCTTCTGATTCACCCTCCAGACTTCACCTTCTCCTTCTCCTTCTTCTGCTTCTTCTGATTCACCCTCCTGACTTCACCTTCTCCTTCTCCTTCTTCGACTTCTTCTGATTCACCCTCCTGACTTCACCTTCTCCTTCTCCTTCTTCTACTTCTTCTGCTTCACCCTCCAGAATTCACCTTCTCCTTCTCCTTCTTCTACTTCTTCTGATTCACCCTCCAGACTTCACCTTCTCTTTCTCCTTCTTCTGCTTCTTCTGATTCACCCTCCAGACTTCACCTTCTCCTTCTCCTTATTCTGCTTCTTCTGATTCACCCTCCAGACTTCAACTTCTCCTTCTCCTTATTCTGCTTCTTCTGATTCACCCTCCAGACTTCACCTTCTCCTTCTCCTTCCTTTGCTTCTTCTGATTCACCCTCCAGACTTCACCTTCTCCTTCTCCTTCTTCTGATTCTTCTGATTCACCCTCCAGACTTCACCTTCTCCTTCTCCATCTTCTGCTTCTTCTGATTCACCCTCCTGACTTCACCTTCTCCTTCTCCTTCTTCTACTTCTTCTGATTCACCCTCCTGACTTCACCTTCTCCTTCTCCATCTTCTACTTCTTCTGCTTCACCCTCCAGACTTCAACTTCTCCTTCTCCTTCTTCTACTTCTTCTGATTCACCCTCCAGACTTCACCTTCTCCTTCTCCTTCTTCTGCTTCTTCTGATTCACCCTCCAGACTTCACCTTCTCCTTCTCCTTCTTCTGCTTCTTCTGATTCACCCTCCAGACTTCACCTTCTCCTTCTCCTTCTTCTACTTTTTCTGATTCACCCTCCAGACTTCACCTTCTCCTTCTCCTTCTTCTGCTTCTTCTGATTCACCCTCCAGCCTTCACCTTCTCCTTCTCCTCCGTCTACTTCTTCTGATTCACCCTCCAGACTACACCTTCTCCTTCTCCTTCTTCTACTTCTTCTGTTTCACCCTCCAGACTTCACCTTCTCCTTCTCATTCTTCTGTTTCTTCTGATTCACCCTCCAGACTTCATCTTCTCCTTCTCCTTCTTCTACTTCTTCTGATTCACCCTCCAGACTTCACCTTCTCCTTCTCCTTCTTCTACTTCTTCTGATTCACCCTCCAGACTTCATCTTCTCCTTCTCCTTCTTCTACTTCTTCTGATTCACCCTCCAGACTTCACCTTCTCCTTCTCCTTCTTCTGCTTCTTCTGATTCACCCTCCAGACTTCACCTTCTCCTTCTCCTTATTCTGCTTCTTCCGATTCACCCTCCAGACTTCACCTTCTCCTTCTCCTTCTTCTACTTCTTCTGATTCACCCTCCAGACTTCACCTTCTCCTTCTCCTTCTTCTGCTTCTTCTGATTCAGCCTCCAGACTTCACCTTCTCCTTCTCCTTCGTCTACTTCTTCTGATTCACCCTCCAGACTTCACCTTCTCCTTCTCCTTCTTCTACTTCTTCTGATTCACCCTCCAGACTTCATCTTCTCCTTCTCCTTCTTCTGCTTCTTCTGATTCACCCTCCAGACTTTACCTTCTCCTTCTTCTGCTTCTTCTGATTCACCCTCCAGACTTCACCTTCTCCTTCTCCTTCTTCTACTTCTTCTGATTCACCCTCCAGACTTCACCTTCTCCTTCTCCTTCTTCTACTTCTTCTGATTCACCCTCCAGTCTTCACCTTCTCCTTCTCCTTCTTCTGTTTCTTCTGCTTCACCCTCCAGACTTCACCTTCTCCTTCTCTTTCTTCTGCTTCTTCTGCTTCACCCTCCAGACTTCACCTTCTCCTTCTCCTTCTTCTGATTCTTCTGATTCACCCTCCAGACTTCATCTTCTCCTTCTCCTTCTTCTGCTTCTTCTGATTCACCCTCCAGACTTTACCTTCTCCTTCTTCTACTTCTTCTGATTCACCCTCCAGACTTCACCTTCTCCTTCACTTTCTTCTGCTTCTTCTGATTCACCCTCCAGACTTCACCTTCTCCTTCTCCTTCTTCTGATTCTTCTGATTCACCCTCCAGACTTCACCTTCTCCTTCTCCTTCTTCTGCTTCTTCTGATTCACCCTCCTGACTTCACCTTCTCCTTCTCCTTCTTCTACATCTTCTGATTCACCCTCCTGACTTCACCTTCTCCTTCTCCTTCTTCTACTTCTTCTGCTTCACCCTCCAGACTTCACCTTCTCCTTCTCCTTCTTCTACTTCTTCTGATTCACCCTCCAGACTTCACCTTCTCCTTCTCCTTATTCTACTTCTTCTGATTCACCCTCCAGACTTCACTTTCTCCTTCTCCTTCTTCTACTTCTTCTGATTCACCCTCCAGACTTCACCTTCTCCTTCTCCTTCTTCTGCTTCTTCTGATTCACCCTCCAGACATCACCTTCTCCTTCTCCTTATTCTGCTTCTTCTGAATCACCCTCCAGCCTTCACCTTCTCCTTCTCCTTCTTCTGCTTCTTCTGATTCACCCTCCAGACTTCACCTTCTCCTTCTCCTTCTTCTGCTTCTTCTGATTCACCCTCCAGACTTCACCTTCTCCTTCTCCTTCTTCTACTTCTTCTGATTCACCCTCCAGACTTCACCTTCTCCATCTCCTTCTTCTGCTTCTTCTGATTAACCCTCCAGACTTCACCTTCTCCTTCTCCTTCGTCTACTTCTTCTGATTCACCCTCCAGACTACACCTTCTCCTTCTCCTTCTTCTACTTCTTCTGATTCACCCTCCAGACTTCACCTTCTCCTTCTCCTTCTTCTGTTTCTTCTGATTCACCCTCCAGACTTCACCTTCTCCTTCTCCTTCTTCTACTACTTCTGATTCACCCTCCAGACTTCACCTTCTCCTTCTCCTTCTTCTACTTCTTCTGATTCACCCTCCAGACTTCATCTTCTCCTTCTCCTTCTTCTGCTTCTTCTGATTCACCCTCCAGACTTCACCTTCTCCTTCTCCTTCTTCTACTTCTTCTGATTCACCCTCCAGACTTCACCTTCTCCTTCTCCTTCTTCTACTTCTTCTGATTCACCCTCCAGTCTTCACCTTCTCCTTCTCCTTCTTCTGTTTCTTCTGCTTCACCCTCCAGACTTCACCTTCTCCTTCTCTTTCTTCTGCTTCTTCTGATTCACCCTCCAGACTTCACCTTCTCCTTCTCCTTCTTCTGATTCTTCTGATTCACCCTCCAGACTTCACCTTCTCCTTCTCCTTCTTCTGCTTCTTCTGATTCACCCTCCTGACTTCACCTTCTCCTTCTCCTTCTTCGACTTCTTCTGATTCACCCTCCTGACTTCACCTTCTCCTTCTCCTTCTTCTACTTCTTCTGCTTCACCCTCCAGAATTCACCTTCTCCTTCTCCTTCTTCTACTTCTTCTGATTCACCCTCCAGACTTCACCTTCTCTTTCTCCTTCTTCTGCTTCTTCTGATTCACCCTCCAGACTTCACCTTCTCCTTCTCCTTATTCTGCTTCTTCTGATTCACCCTCCAGACTTCAACTTCTCCTTCTCCTTATTCTGCTTCTTCTGATTCACCCTCCAGACTTCACCTTCTCCTTCTCCTTCCTTTGCTTCTTCTGATTCACCCTCCAGACTTCACCTTCTCCTTCTCCTTCTTCTGATTCTTCTGATTCACCCTCCAGACTTCACCTTCTCCTTCTCCATCTTCTGCTTCTTCTGATTCACCCTCCTGACTTCACCTTCTCCTTCTCCTTCTTCTACTTCTTCTGATTCACCCTCCTGACTTCACCTTCTCCTTCTCCATCTTCTACTTCTTCTGCTTCACCCTCCAGACTTCAACTTCTCCTTCTCCTTCTTCTACTTCTTCTGATTCACCCTCCAGACTTCACCTTCTCCTTCTCCTTCTTCTGCTTCTTCTGATTCACCCTCCAGACTTCACCTTCTCCTTCTCCTTCTTCTGCTTCTTCTGATTCACCCTCCAGACTTCACCTTCTCCTTCTCCTTCTTCTACTTCTTCTGATTCACCCTCCAGACTTCACCTTCTCCTTCTCCTTCTTCTGCTTCTTCTGATTCACCCTCCAGCCTTCACCTTCTCCTTCTCCTCCGTCTACTTCTTCTGATTCACCCTCCAGACTACACCTTCTCCTTCTCCTTCTTCTACTTCTTCTGTTTCACCCTCCAGACTTCACCTTCTCCTTCTCATTCTTCTGTTTCTTCTGATTCACCCTCCAGACTTCATCTTCTCCTTCTCCTTCTTCTACTTCTTCTGATTCACCCTCCAGACTTCACCTTCTCCTTCTCCTTCTTCTACTTCTTCTGATTCACCCTCCAGACTTCATCTTCTCCTTCTCCTTCTTCTACTTCTTCTGATTCACCCTCCAGACTTCACCTTCTCCTTCTCCTTCTTCTGCTTCTTCTGATTCACCCTCCAGACTTCACCTTCTCCTTCTCCTTATTCTGCTTCTTCCGATTCACCCTCCAGACTTCACCTTCTCCTTCTCCTTCTTCTACTTCTTCTGATTCACCCTCCAGACTTCACCTTCTCCTTCTCCTTCTTCTGCTTCTTCTGATTCAGCCTCCAGACTTCACCTTCTCCTTCTCCTTCGTCTACTTCTTCTGATTCACCCTCCAGACTTCACCTTCTCCTTCTCCTTCTTCTACTTCTTCTGATTCACCCTCCAGACTTCATCTTCTCCTTCTCCTTCTTCTGCTTCTTCTGATTCACCCTCCAGACTTTACCTTCTCCTTCTTCTGCTTCTTCTGATTCACCCTCCAGACTTCACCTTCTCCTTCTCCTTCTTCTACTTCTTCTGATTCACCCTCCAGACTTCACCTTCTCCTTCTCCTTCTTCTACTTCTTCTGATTCACCCTCCAGTCTTCACCTTCTCCTTCTCCTTCTTCTGTTTCTTCTGCTTCACCCTCCAGACTTCACCTTCTCCTTCTCTTTCTTCTGCTTCTTCTGCTTCACCCTCCAGACTTCACCTTCTCCTTCTCCTTCTTCTGATTCTTCTGATTCACCCTCCAGACTTCACCTTCTCTATCTCCTTCTTCTGCTTCTTCTGATTCACCCTCCTGACTTCACCTTCTCCTTCTCCTTCTTCTACTTCTTCTGATTCACCCTCCTGACTTCACCTTCTCCTTCTCCTTCTTCTACTTCTTCTGCTTCACCCTCCAGACTTCACCTTCTCCTTCTCCTTCTTCTACTTCTTCTGATTCACCCTCCAGACTTCACCTTCTCCTTCCCTTCTTCTGCTTCTTCTGATTCACCCTCCAGACTTCACCTTCTCCTTCTCCTTATTCTGCTTCTTCTGATTCACCCTCCAGACTTCACCTTCTCCTTCTCCTTATTCTGCTTCTTCTGATTCACCCTCCAGACTTCACCTTCTCCTTCTCCTTCTTCTGCTTCTTCTGATTCACCCTCCAGACTTCACCTTCTCCTTCTCCTTCTTCTGCTTCTTCTGATTCACCCTCCAGACTTCACCTTCTCCTTCTCCTTCTTCTGCTTCTTCTGATTCACCCTCCTGACTTCACCTTCTCCTTCTCCTTCTTCTACATCTTCTGATTCACCCTCCTGACTTCACCTTCTCCTTCTCCTTCTTCTACTTCTTCTGCTTCACCCTCCAGACTTAACCTTCTCCTTCTCCTTCTTCTACTTCTTCTGATTCACCCTCCAGACTTCACCTTCTCCTTCTCCTTCTTCTACTTCTTCTGATTCACCCTCCAGACTTCACCTTCTCCTTCTCCTTCTTCTACTTCTTCTGATTCACCCTCCAGACTTCACCTTCTCCTTCTCCTTCTTCTGCTTCTTCTGATTCACCCTCCAGACTTCACCTTCTCCTTCTCCTTATTCTGCTTCTTCTGAATCACCCTCCAGACTTCACCTTCTCCTTCTCCTTGTTCTGCTTCTTCTGATTCACCCTCCAGACTTCACCTTCTCCTTCTCCTTCTTCTGCTTCTTCTGATTCACCCTCCAGACTTCACCTTCACCTTCTCCTTCTTCTACTTCTTCTGATTCACCCTCCAGACTTCACCTTCTCCATCTCCTTCTTCTGCTTCTTCTGATTCACCCTCCAGACTTCACCTTCTCCTTCTCCTTCGTCTGCTTCTTCTGATTCACCCTCCAGACTTCACCTTCTCCTTCTCCTTCTTCTGCTTCTTCTGATTCACCCTCCAGACTTCACCTTCTCCTTCTCCTTCTTCTACTTCTTCTGATTCACCCTCCAGACTTCACCTTCTCCTTCACTTTCTTCTGCTTCTTCTGATTCACCCTCCAGACTTCACCTTCTCCTTCTCCTTCTTCTGATTCTTCTGATTCACCCTCCAGACTTCACCTTCTCCTTCTCCTTCTTCTGCTTCTTCTGATTCACCCTCCTGACTTCACCTTCTCCTTCTCCTTCTTCTACATCTTCTGATTCACCCTCCTGACTTCACCTTCTCCTTCTCCTTCTTCTACTTCTTCTGCTTCACCCTCCAGACTTCACCTTCTCCTTCTCCTTCTTCTACTTCTTCTGATTCACCCTCCAGACTTCACCTTCTCCTTCTCCTTATTCTACTTCTTCTGATTCACCCTCCAGACTTCACTTTCTCCTTCTCCTTCTTCTACTTCTTCTGATTCACCCTCCAGACTTCACCTTCTCCTTCTCCTTCTTCTGCTTCTTCTGATTCACCCTCCAGACTTCACCTTCTCCTTCTCCTTCTTCTACTTCTTCTGATTCACCCTCCAGACTTCACCTTCTCCATCTCCTTCTTCTGCTTCTTCTGATTAACCCTCCAGACTTCACCTTCTCCTTCTCCTTCGTCTACTTCTTCTGATTCACCCTCCAGACTACACCTTCTCCTTCTCCTTCTTCTACTTCTTCTGATTCACCCTCCAGACTTCACCTTCTCCTTCTCCTTCTTCTGTTTCTTCTGATTCACCCTCCAGACTTCACCTTCTCCTTCTCCTTCTTCTACTACTTCTGATTCACCCTCCAGACTTCACCTTCTCCTTCTCCTTCTTCTACTTCTTCTGATTCACCCTCCAGACTTCATCTTCTCCTTCTCCTTCTTCTGCTTCTTCTGATTCACCCTCCAGACTTCACCTTCTCCTTCTCCTTCTTCTACTTCTTCTGATTCACCCTCCAGACTTCACCTTCTCCTTCTCCTTCTTCTACTTCTTCTGATTCACCCTCCAGTCTTCACCTTCTCCTTCTCCTTCTTCTGTTTCTTCTGCTTCACCCTCCAGACTTCACCTTCTCCTTCTCTTTCTTCTGCTTCTTCTGATTCACCCTCCAGACTTCACCTTCTCCTTCTCCTTCTTCTGATTCTTCTGATTCACCCTCCAGACTTCACCTTCTCCTTCTCCTTCTTCTGCTTCTTCTGATTCACCCTCCTGACTTCACCTTCTCCTTCTCCTTCTTCGACTTCTTCTGATTCACCCTCCTGACTTCACCTTCTCCTTCTCCTTCTTCTACTTCTTCTGCTTCACCCTCCAGAATTCACCTTCTCCTTCTCCTTCTTCTACTTCTTCTGATTCACCCTCCAGACTTCACCTTCTCCTTCTCCTTCTTCTGCTTCTTCTGATTCACCCTCCAGACTTCACCTTCTCCTTCTCCTTATTCTGCTTCTTCTGATTCACCCTCCAGACTTCAACTTCTCCTTCTCCTTATTCTGCTTCTTCTGATTCACCCTCCAGACTTCACCTTCTCCTTCTCCTTCCTTTGCTTCTTCTGATTCACCCTCCAGACTTCACCTTCTCCTTCTCCTTCTTCTGATTCTTCTGATTCACCCTCCAGACTTCACCTTCTCCTTCTCCATCTTCTGCTTCTTCTGATTCACCCTCCTGACTTCACCTTCTCCTTCTCCTTCTTCTACTTCTTCTGATTCACCCTCCTGACTTCACCTTCTCCTTCTCCATCTTCTACTTCTTCTGCTTCACCCTCCAGACTTCAACTTCTCCTTCTCCTTCTTCTACTTCTTCTGATTCACCCTCCAGACTTCACCTTCTCCTTCTCCTTCTTCTGCTTCTTCTGATTCACCCTCCAGACTTCACCTTCTCCTTCTCCTTCTTCTGCTTCTTCTGATTCACCCTCCAGACTTCACCTTCTCCTTCTCCTTCTTCTACTTCTTCTGATTCACCCTCCAGACTTCACCTTCTCCTTCTCCTTCTTCTGCTTCTTCTGATTCACCCTCCAGCCTTCACCTTCTCCTTCTCCTCCGTCTACTTCTTCTGATTCACCCTCCAGACTACACCTTCTCCTTCTCCTTCTTCTACTTCTTCTGTTTCACCCTCCAGACTTCACCTTCTCCTTCTCATTCTTCTGTTTCTTCTGATTCACCCTCCAGACTTCATCTTCTCCTTCTCCTTCTTCTACTTCTTCTGATTCACCCTCCAGACTTCACCTTCTCCTTCTCCTTCTTCTACTTCTTCTGATTCACCCTCCAGACTTCATCTTCTCCTTCTCCTTCTTCTACTTCTTCTGATTCACCCTCCAGACTTCACCTTCTCCTTCTCCTTCTTCTGCTTCTTCTGATTCACCCTCCAGACTTCACCTTCTCCTTCTCCTTATTCTGCTTCTTCCGATTCACCCTCCAGACTTCACCTTCTCCTTCTCCTTCTTCTACTTCTTCTGATTCACCCTCCAGACTTCACCTTCTCCTTCTCCTTCTTCTGCTTCTTCTGATTCACCCTCCAGACTTCACCTTCTCCTTCTCCTTCGTCTACTTCTTCTGATTCACCCTCCAGACTACACCTTCTCCTTCTCCTTCTTCTACTTCTTCTGATTCACCCTCCAGACTTCACCTTCTCCTTCTTCTGTTTCTTCTGATTCACCCTCCAGACTTCATCTTCTCCTTCTCCTTCTTCTACTTCTTCTGATTCACCCTCCAGACTTCACCTTCTCCTTCTCCTTCTTCTACTTCATCTGATTCACCCTTTAGACTTCATCTTCTCCTTCTCCTTTTTCTACTTCTTCTGATTCACCCTCCAGACTTCACCTTCTCCTTCTCCTTCTTCTGCTTCTTCTGATTCACCCTCCAGACTTCACCTTCTCCTTCTCCTTATTCTGCTTCTTCTGATTCACCCTCCAGACTTCACCTTCTCCTTCTCCTTCTTCTGCTTCTTCTGATTCACCCTCCAGACTTCACCTTCTCCTTCTCCTTCTTCTGCTTCTTCTGATTCACCCTCCAGACTTCACCTTCTCCTTCTCCTTCTTCTACTTCTTCTGCTTCACCCTCCAGACTTCACCTTCTCCTTCTCCTTCTTCTACTTCTTCTGATTCACCCTCCAGACTTCACCTTCTCCTTCCCTTCTTCTGCTTCTTCTGATTCACCCTCCAGACTTTACCTTCTCCTTCTCCTTATTCTGCTTCTTCTGATTCACCCTCCAGACGTCACCTTCTCCTTCTCCTTATTCTGCTTCTTCTGATTCACCCTCCAGACTTCACCTTCTCCTTCTCCTTCTTCTGCTTCTTCTGATTCACCCTCCAGACTTCACCTTCTCCTTCTCCTTCTTCTGCTTCTTCTGATTCACCCTCCAGACTTCACCTTCTCCTTCTCCTTCTTCTGCTTCTTCTGATTCACCCTCCTGACTTCACCTTCTCCTTCTCCTTCTTCTACATCTTCTGATTCACCCTCCTGACTTCACCTTCTCCTTCTCCTTCTTCTACTTCTTCTGCTTCACCCTCCAGACTTCACCTTCTCCTTCTCCTTCTTCTACTTCTTCTGATTCACCCTCCAGACTTCACCTTCTCCTTCTCCTTCTTCTACTTCTTCTGATTCACCCTCCAGACTTCACCTTCTCCTTCTCCTTCTTCTACTTCTTCTGATTCACCCTCCAGACTTCACCTTCTCCTTCTCCTTCTTCTGCTTCTTCTGATTCACCCTCCAGACTTCACCTTCTCCTTCTCCTTATTCTGCTTCTTCTGAATCACCCTCCAGACTTCACCTTCTCCTTCTCCTTCTTCTGCTTCTTCTGATTCACCCTCCAGACTTCACCTTCTCCTTCTCCTTCTTCTGCTTCTTCTGATTCACCCTCCAGACTTCACCTTCACCTTCTCCTTCTTCTACTTCTTCTGATTCACCCTCCAGACTTCACCTTCTCCATCTCCTTCTTCTGCTTCTTCTGATTCACCCTCCAGACTTCACCTTCTCCTTCTCCTTCGTCTGCTTCTTCTGATTCACCCTCCAGACTTCACCTTCTCCTTCTCCTTCTTCTGCTTCTTCTGATTCACCCTCCAGACTTCACCTTCTCCTTCTCCTTCTTCTACTTCTTCTGATTCACCCTCCAGACTTCACCTTCTCCTTCTCTTTCTTCTGCTTCTTCTGATTCACCCTCCAGACTTCACCTTCTCCTTCTCCTTCTTCTGATTCTTCTGATTCACCCTCCAGACTTCACCTTCTCCTTCTCCTTCTTCTGCTTCTTCTGATTCACCCTCCTGACTTCACCTTCTCCTTCTCCTTCTTCTACGTCTTCTGATTCACCCTCCTGACTTCACCTTCTCCTTCTCCTTCTTCTACTTCTTCTGCTTCACCCTCCAGACTTCACCTTCTCCTTCTCCTTCTTCTACTTCTTCTGATTCACCCTCCAGACTTCACCTTCTCCTTCTCCTTCTTCTACTTCTTCTGATTCACCCTCCAGACTTCACTTTCTCCTTCTCCTTCTTCTACTTCTTCTGATTCACCCTCCAGACTTCACCTTCTCCTTCTCCTTCTTCTGCTTCTTCTGATTCACCCTCCAGACATCACCTTCTCCTTCTCCTTATTCTGCTTCTTCTGAATCACCCTCCAGACTTCACCTTCTCCTTCTCCTTCTTCTGCTTCTTCTGATTCACCCTCCAGACTTCACCTTCTCCTTCTCCTTCTTCTGCTTCTTCTGATTCACCCTCCAGACTTCACCTTCTCCTTCTCCTTCTTCTACTTCTTCTGATTCACCCTCCAGACTTCACCTTCTCCATCTCCTTCTTCTGCTTCTTCTGATTAACCCTCCAGACTTCACCTTCTCCTTCTCCTTCGTCTACTTCTTCTGATTCACCCTCCAGACTACACCTTCTCCTTCTCCTTCTTCTAATTCTTCTGATTCACCCTCCAGACTTCACCTTCTCCTTCTCCTTCTTCTGTTTCTTCTGATTCACCCTCCAGACTTCACCTTCTCCTTCTCCTTCTTCTACTACTTCTGATTCACCCTCCATACTTCACCTTCTCCTTCTCCTTCTTCTGCTTCTTCTGATTCACCCTCCTGACTTCACCTACTCCTTCTCCTTCTTCGACTTCTTCTGATTCACCCTCCTGACTTCACCTTCTCCTTCTCCTTCTTCTACTTCTTCTGCTTCACCCTCCAGAATTCACCTTCTCCTTCTCCTTCTTCTACTTCTTCTGATTCACCCTCCAGACTTCACCTTCTCCTTCTCCTTCTTCTGCTTCTTCTGATTCACCCTCCAGACTTCACCTTCTCCTTCTCCTTATTCTGCTTCTTCTGATTCACCCTCCAGACTTCAACTTCTCCTTCTCCTTATTCTGCTTCTTCTGATTCACCCTCCAGACTTCACCTTCTCCTTCTCCTTCCTTTGCTTCTTCTGATTCACCCTCCAGACTTCACCTTCTCCTTCTCCTTCTTCTGATTCTTCTGATTCACCCTCCAGACTTCACCTTCTCCTTCTCCATCTTCTGCTTCTTCTGATTCACCCTCCTGACTTCACCTTCTCCTTCTCCTTCTTCTACTTCTTCTGATTCACCCTCCTGACTTCACCTTCTCATTCTCCATCTTCTACTTCTTCTGCTTCACCCTCCAGACTTCAACTTCTCCTTCTACTTCTTCTACTTCTTCTGATTCACCCTCCAGACTTCACCTTCTCCTTCTCCTTCTTCTGCTTCTTCTGATTCACCCTCCAGACTTCACCTTCTCCTTCTCCTTCTTCTGCTTCTTCTGATCCACCCTCCAGACTTCACCTTCTCCTTCTCCTTCTTCTACTTCTTCTGATTCACCCTCCAGACTTCACCTTCTCCTTCTCCTTCTTCTGCTTCTTCTGATTCACCCTCCAGCCTTCACCTTCTCCTTCTCCTTCGTCTACTTCTTCTGATTCACCCTCCAGACTACACCTTCTCCTTCTCCTTCTTCTACTTCTTCTGTTTCACCCTCCAGACTTCACCTTCTCCTTCTCATTCTTCTGTTTCTTCTGATTCACCCTCCAGACTTCATCTTCTCCTTCTCCTTCTTCTACTTCTTCTGATTCACCCTCCAGACTTCACCTTCTCCTTCTCCTTCTTCTACTTCTTCTGATTCACCCTCCAGACTTCATCTTCTCCTTCTCCTTCTTCTACTTCTTCTGATTCACCCTCCAGACTTCACCTTCTCCTTCTCCTTCTTCTGCTTCTTCTGATTCACCCTCCAGACTTCACCTTCTCCTTCTCCTTATTCTGCTTCTTCCGATTCACCCTCCAGACTTCACCTTCTCCTTCTCCTTCTTCTACTTCTTCTGATTCACCCTCCAGACTTCACCTTCTCCTTCTCCTTCTTCTGCTTCTTCTGATTCACCCTCCAGACTTCACCTTCTCCTTCTCCTTCGTCTACTTCTTCTGATTCACCCTCCAGACTACACCTTCTCCTTCTCCTTCTTCTACTTCTTCTGATTCACCCTCCAGACTTCACCTTCTCCTTCTTCTGTTTCTTCTGATTCACCCTCCAGACTTCATCTTCTCCTTCTCCTTCTTCTACTTCTTCTGATTCACCCTCCAGACTTCACCTTCTCCTTCTCCTTCTTCTACTTCATCTGATTCACCCTTTAGACTTCATCTTCTCCTTCTCCTTCTTCTACTTCTTCTGATTCACCCTCCAGACTTCACCTTCTCCTTCTCCTTCTTCTGCTTCTTCTGATTCACCCTCCAGACTTCACCTTCTCCTTCTCCTTATTCTGCTTCTTCTGATTCACCCTCCAGACTTCACCTTCTCCTTCTCCTTCTTCTGCTTCTTCTGATTCACCCTCCAGACTTCACCTTCTCCTTCTCCTTCTTCTGCTTCTTCTGATTCACCCTCCAGACTTCACCTTCTCCTTCTCCTTCTTCTACTTCTTCTGATTCACCCTCCAGACTTAACCTTCTCCTTCTCCTTCTTCTGCTTCTTCTGATTCACCCTCCAGACTTCACCTTCTCCTTCTCCTTCGTCTACTTCTTCTGATTCACCCTCCAGACTACACCTTCTCCTTCTCCTTCTTCTACTTCTTCTGATTCACCCTCCAGACTTCACCTTCTCCTTCTCCTTCTTCTGTTTCTTCTGATTCACCCTCCAGACTTCATCTTCTCCTTCTCCTTCTTCTACTTCTTCTGATTCACCCTCCAGACTTCACCTTCTCCTTCTCCTTCTTCTACTTCTTCTGATTCACCCTCCGGACTTCATCTTCTCCTTCTCCTTCTTCTGCTTCTTCTGATTCACCCTCCAGACTTCACCTTCTCCTTCTCCTTCTTCTGCTTCTTCTGATTCACCCTCCAGACTTCAACTTCTCCCTCTCCTTCTTCTACTTCTTCTGATACACCCTCCAGACTTCACCTTCTCCTTCTCCTTCTTCTACTTCTTCTGATTCACCCTCCAGTCTTCACCTTCTCCTTCTCCTTCTTCTGTTTCTTCTGCTTCACCCTCCAGACTTCACCTTCTCCTTCTCTTTCTTCTGCTTCTTCTGATTCACCCTCCAGACTTCACCTTCTCCTTCTCCTTCTTCTGATTCTTCTGATTCACCCTCCAGACTTCACCTTCTCCTTCTCCTTCTTCTGCTTCTTCTGATTCACCCTCCTGACTTCACCTTCTCCTTCTCCTTCTTCTACTTCTTCTGATTCACCCTCCTGACTTCACCTTCTCCTTCTCCTTCTTCTACTTCTTCTGCTTCACCCTCCAGACTTCACCTTCTCCTTCTCCTTCTTCTACTTCTTCTGATTCACCCTCCAGACTTCACCTTCTCCTTCTCCTTCTTCTGCTTCTTCTGATTCACCCTCCAGACTTCACCTTCTCATTCTCCTTCTTCTGCTTCTTCTGCTGCGCCCTCCAGACTTCACCTTCTCCTTCTCCTTCTTCTGCTTCTACTGCTTCACACTCCAGACTTCACCTTCTCCTTCTCCTTCTTCTGCTTCTTCTGCTGCGCCCTCCAGGCTTCACCTTCTCCTTCTCCTTCTTCTGCTTCTTCTGCTTCACCGTCCTGACTTCACCTTCTCCTTCTCCTTCTTCTACTTCTTCTGCTACACCCCCCTGACTTCACCTGCTCCTTCTCCTTCTTCTGCTTCTTCTGATTCACCCTCCTAACTTCACCTACTCCTTCTCCTTCTTCTGCTTCTTCTGATTCACCCTCCTGACTTCTCATTCTCCTTCTCCTTCTTCTGCTTCTTCTGATTCACCCTCCAGACTTCACCTTCTCCTTCTCCTTCTTCTGCTTCTTCTGATTCACCCTCCAGACTTCACCTTCTCCTTCTCCTTCTTCTGCTTCTTCTGATTCACCCTCCAGACCTCACCTTCTCCTTCTCCTTCTTCTACTTCTTCTGATTCACCCTCCAGACTTCATCTTCTCCTTCTCCTTCTTCTGCTTCTTCTGATTCACCCTCCAGACTTCACCTTCTCCTTCTCCTTCTTCTGCTTCTTCTGATTCACCCTCCAGACTTCACCTTCTCCTTCTCCTTCTTCTACTTCTTCTGATTCACCCTCCAGACTTCACCTTCTCCTTCTCCTTCTTCTGCTTCTTCTGATTCACCCTCCAGACTTCACCTTCTCCTTCTCCTTCTTCTACTTCTTCTGATTCACCCTCCAGACTTCACCTTCTCCTTCTCCTTCTTCTGCTTCTTCTGATTCACCCTCCTGACTTCACCTTCTCCTTCTCCTTCTTCTACTTCTTCTGCTTCACCCTCCAGACTTCACCTTCTCCTTCTCCTTCTTCTACTTCTTCTGATTCACCCTCCAGACTTCACCTTCTCCTTCTCCTTCTTCTGCTTCTTCTGATTCACCCTCCAGACTTCACCTTCTCCTTCTCCTTATTCTGCTTCTTCTGATTCACCCTCCAGACTTCAACTTCTCCTTCTCCTTATTCTGCTTCTTCTGATTCACCCTCCAGACTTCACCTTCTCCTTCTCCTTCCTTTGCTTCTTCTGATTCACCCTCCAGACTTCACCTTCTCCTTCTCCTTCTTCTGATTCTTCTGATTCACCCTCCAGACTTCACCTTCTCCTTCTCCATCTTCTGCTTCTTCTGATTCACCCTCCTGACTTCACCTTCTCATTCTCCTTCTTCTACTTCTTCTGATTCACCCTCCTGACTTCACCTTCTCCTTCTCCATCTTCTACTTCTTCTGCTTCACCCTCCAGACTTCAACTTCTCCTTCTCCTTCTTCTACTTCTTCTGATTCACCCTCCAGACTTCACCTTCTCCTTCTCCTTCTTCTGCTTCTTCTGATTCACCCTCCAGACTTCACCTTCTCCTTCTCCTTCTTCTGCTTCTTCTGATTCACCCTCCAGACTTCACCTTCTCCTTCTCCTTCTTCTACTTCTTCTGATTCACCCTCCAGACTTCACCTTCTCCTTCTCCTTCGTCTACTTCTTCTGATTCACCCTCCAGACTACACCTTCTCCTTCTCCTTCTTCTACTTCTTCTGATTCACCCTCCAGACTTCACCTTCTCCTTCTTCTGTTTCTTCTGATTCACCCTCCAGACTTCATCTTCTCCTTCTCCTTCTTCTACTTCTTCTGATTCACCCTCCAGACTTCACCTTCTCCTTCTCCTTCTTCTACTTCATCTGATTCACCCTTTAGACTTCATCTTCTCCTTCTCCTTCTTCTACTTCTTCTGATTCACCCTCCAGACTTCACCTTCTCCTTCTCCTTCTTCTGCTTCTTCTGATTCACCCTCCAGACTTCACCTTCTCCTTCTCCTTATTCTGCTTCTTCTGATTCACCCTCCAGACTTCACCTTCTCCTTCTCCTTCTTCTGCTTCTTCTGATTCACCCTCCAGACTTCACCTTCTCCTTCTCCTTCTTCTGCTTCTTCTGATTCACCCTCCAGACTTCACCTTCTCCTTCTCCTTCTTCTGCTTCTTCTGATTCACCCTCCAGACTTAACCTTCTCCTTCTCCTTCTTCTGCTTCTTCTGATTCACCCTCCAGACTTCACCTTCTCCTTCTCCTTCGTCTACTTCTTCTGATTCACCCTCCAGACTACACCTTCTCCTTCTCCTTCTTCTACTTCTTCTGATTCACCCTCCAGACTTCACCTTCTCCTTCTCCTTCTTCTGTTTCTTCTGATTCACCCTCCAGACTTCATCTTCTCCTTCTCCTTCTTCTACTTCTTCTGATTCACCCTCCAGACTTCACCTTCTCCTTCTCCTTCTTCTACTTCTTCTGATTCACCCTCCGGACTTCATCTTCTCCTTCTCCTTCTTCTGCTTCTTCTGATTCACCCTCCAGACTTCACCTTCTCCTTCTCCTTCTTCTGCTTCTTCTGATTCACCCTCCAGACTTCAACTTCTCCCTCTCCTTCTTCTACTTCTTCTGATACACCCTCCAGACTTCACCTTCTCCTTCTCCTTCTTCTACTTCTTCTGATTCACCCTCCAGTCTTCACCTTCTCCTTCTCCTTCTTCTGTTTCTTCTGCTTCACCCTCCAGACTTCACCTTCTCCTTCTCTTTCTTCTGCTTCTTCTGATTCACCCTCCAGACTTCACCTTCTCCTTCTCCTTCTTCTGATTCTTCTGATTCACCCTCCAGACTTCACCTTCTCCTTCTCCTTCTTCTGCTTCTTCTGATTCACCCTCCTGACTTCACCTTCTCCTTCTCCTTCTTCTACTTCTTCTGATTCACCCTCCTGACTTCACCTTCTCCTTCTCCTTCTTCTACTTCTTCTGCTTCACCCTCCAGACTTCACCTTCTCCTTCTCCTTCTTCTACTTCTTCTGATTCACCCTCCAGACTTCACCTTCTCCTTCTCCTTCTTCTGCTTCTTCTGATTCACCCTCCAGACTTCACCTTCTCATTCTCCTTCTTCTGCTTCTTCTGCTGCGCCCTCCAGACTTCACCTTCTCCTTCTCCTTCTTCTGCTTCTACTGCTTCACACTCCAGACTTCACCTTCTCCTTCTCCTTCTTCTGCTTCTACTGCTGCGCCCTCCAGGCTTCACCTTCTCCTTCTCCTTCTTCTGCTTCTTCTGCTTCACCGTCCTGACTTCACCTTCTCCTTCTCCTTCTTCCACTTCTTCTGCTACACCCCCCTGACTTCACCTGCTCCTTCTCCTTCTTCTGCTTCTTCTGATTCACCCTCCTAACTTCACCTACTCCTTCTCCTTCTTCTGCTTCTTCTGATTCACCCTCCTGACTTCACCTTCTCCTTCTCCTTCTACTGCTTCTTCTGATTCACCCTCCAGACTTCACCTTCTCCTTCTCCTTCTTCTGCTTCTTCTGATTCACCCTCCAGACTTCACCTTCTCCTTCTCCTTCTTCTGCTTCTTCTGATTCACCCTCCAGACCTCACCTTCTCCTTCTCCTTCTTCTACTTCTTCTGATTCACCCTCCAGACTTCATCTTCTCCTTCTCCTTCTTCTGCTTCTTCTGATTCACCCTCCAGACTTCACCTTCTCCTTCTCCTTCTTCTGCTTCTTCTGATTCACCCTCCAGACTTCACCTTCTCCTTCTCCTTCTTCTACTTCTTCTGATTCACCCTCCAGACTTCACCTTCTCCTTCTCCTTCTTCTGCTTCTTCTGATTCACCCTCCAGACTTCACCTTCTCCTTCTCCTTCTTCTACTTCTTCTGATTCACCCTCCAGACTTCACCTTCTCCTTCTCCTTCTTCTGCTTCTTCTGATTCACCCTCCTGACTTCACCTTCTCCTTCTCCTTCTTCTACTTCTTCTGATTCACCCTCCAGACTTCACCTTCTCCTTCTCCTTCCTTTGCTTCTTCTGACTCACCCTCCAGACTTCACCTTCTCCTTCTCCTTCTTCTGATTCTTCTGATTCACCCTCCAGACTTCACCTTCTCCTTCTCCATCTTCTGCTTCTTCTGATTCACCCTCCTGACTTCACCTTCTCATTCTCCTTCTTCTACTTCTTCTGATTCACCCTCCTGACTTCACCTTCTCCTTCTCCATCTTCTACTTCTTCTGCTGCACCCTCCAGACTTCAACTTCTCCTTCTCCTTCTTCTACTTCTTCTGATTCACCCTCCAGACTTCACCTTCTCCTTCTCCTTCTTCAGCTTCTTCTGATTCACCCTCCAGACTTCACCTTCTCCTTCTCCTTCTTCTGCTTCTTCTGATTCACCCTCCAGACTTCACCTTCTCCTTCTCCTTCTTCTACTTCTTCTGATTCACCCTCCAGACTTCACCTTCTCCTTCTCCTTCGTCTACTTCTTCTGATTCACCCTCCAGACTACACCTTCTCCTTCTCCTTCTTCTACTTCTTCTGATTCACCCTCCAGACTTCACCTTCTCCTTCTTCTGTTTCTTCTGATTCACCCTCCAGACTTCATCTTCTCCTTCTCCTTCTTCTACTTCTTCTGATTCACCCTCCAGACTTCACCTTCTCCTTCTCCTTCTTCTACTTCATCTGATTCACCCTTTAGACTTCATCTTCTCCTTCTCCTTCTTCTACTTCTTCTGATTCACCCTCCAGACTTCACCTTCTCCTTCTCCTTCTTCTGCTTCTTCTGATTCACCCTTTAGACTTCATCTTCTCCTTCTCCTTCTTCTACTTCTTCTGATTCACCCTCCAGACTTCACCTTCTCCTTCTCCTTCTTCTGCTTCTTCTGATTCACCCTCCAGACTTCACCTTCTCCTTCTTCTGTTTCTTCTGATTCACCCTCCAGACTTCATCTTCTCCTTCTCCTTCTTCTACTTCTTCTGATTCACCCTCCAGACTTCACCTTCTCCTTCTCCTTCTTCTACTTCATCTGATTCACCCTTTAGACTTCATCTTCTCCTTCTCCTTCTTCTACTTCTTCTGATTCACCCTCCAGACTTCACCTTCTCCTTCTCCTTCTTCTACTTCATCTGATTCACCCTTTAGACTTCATCTTCTCCTTCTCCTTCTTCTACTTCTTCTGATTCACCCTCCAGACTTCACCTTCTCCTTCTCCTTCTTCTGCTTCTTCTGATTCACCCTCCAGACTTCACCTTCTCCTTCTCCTTATTCTGCTTCTTCTGATACACCCTCCAGACTTCACCTTCTCCTTCTCCTTCTTCTGCTTCTTCTGATTCACCCTCCAGACTTCACCTTCTCCTTCTCCTTCTTCTGCTTCTTCTGATTCACCCTCCAGACTTCACCTTCTCCTTCTCCTTCTTCTACTTCTTCTGATTCACCCTCCAGACTTAACCTTCTCCTTCTCCTTCTTCTGCTTCTTCTGATTCACCCTCCAGACTTCACCTTCTCCTTCTCCTTCGTCTACTTCTTCTGATTCACCCTCCAGACTACACCTTCTCCTTCTCCTTCTTCTACTTCTTCTGATTCACCCTCCAGACTTCACCTTCTCCTTCTCCTTCTTCTGTTTCTTCTGATTCACCCTCCAGACTTCATCTTCTCCTTCTCCTTCTTCTACTTCTTCTGATTCACCCTCCAGACTTCACCTTCTCCTTCTCCTTCTTCTACTTCTTCTGATTCACCCTCCGGACTTCATCTTCTCCTTCTCCTTCTTCTGCTTCTTCTGATTCACCCTCCAGACTTCACCTTCTCCTTCTCCTTCTTCTGCTTCTTCTGATTCACCCTCCAGACTTCAACTTCTCCCTCTCCTTCTTCTACTTCTTCTGATACACCCTCCAGACTTCACCTTCTCCTTCTCCTTCTTCTACTTCTTCTGATTCACCCTCCAGTCTTCACCTTCTCCTTCTCCTTCTTCTGTTTCTTCTGCTTCACCCTCCAGACTTCACCTTCTCCTTCTCTTTCTTCTGCTTCTTCTGATTCACCCTCCAGACTTCACCTTCTCCTTCTCCTTCTTCTGATTCTTCTGATTCACCCTCCAGACTTCACCTTCTCCTTCTCCTTCTTCTGCTTCTTCTGATTCACCCTCCTGACTTCACCTTCTCCTTCTCCTTCTTCTACTTCTTCTGATTCACCCTCCTGACTTCACCTTCTCCTTCTCCTTCTTCTACTTCTTCTGCTTCACCCTCCAGACTTCACCTTCTCCTTCTCCTTCTTCTACTTCTTCTGATTCACCCTCCAGACTTCACCTTCTCCTTCTCCTTCTTCTGCTTCTTCTGATTCACCCTCCAGACTTCACCTTCTCATTCTCCTTCTTCTGCTTCTTCTGCTGCGCCCTCCAGACTTCACCTTCTCCTTCTCCTTCTTCTGCTTCTACTGCTTCACACTCCAGACTTCACCTTCTCCTTCTCCTTCTTCTGCTTCTTCTGCTGCGCCCTCCAGGCTTCACCTTCTCCTTCTCCTTCTTCTGCTTCTTCTGCTTCACTGTCCTGACTTCACCTTCTCCTTCTCCTTCTTCTACTTCTTCTGCTACACCCCCCTGACTTCACCTGCTCCTTCTCCTTCTTCTGCTTCTTCTGATTCACCCTCCTAACTTCACCTACTCCTTCTCCTTCTTCTGCTTCTTCTGATTCACCCTCCTGACTTCACCTTCTCCTTCTCCTTCTACTGCTTCTTCTGATTCACCCTGCAGACTTCACCTTCTCCTTCTCCTTCTTCTGCTTCTTCTGATTCACCCTCCAGACTTCACCTTCTCCTTCTCCTTCTTCTGCTTCTTCTGATTCACCCTCCAGACCTCACCTTCTCCTTCTCCTTCTTCTACTTCTTCTGATTCACCCTCCAGACTTCATCTTCTCCTTCTCCTTCTTCTGCTTCTTCTGATTCACCCTCCAGACTTCACCTTCTCCTTCTCCTTCTTCTGCTTCTTCTGATTCACCCTCCAGACTTCACCTTCTCCTTCTCCTTCTTCTACTTCTTCTGATTCACCCTCCAGACTTCACCTTCTCCTTCTCCTTCTTCTGCTTCTTCTGATTCACCCTCCAGACTTCACCTTCTCCTTCTCCTTCTTCTACTTCTTCTGATTCACCCTCCAGACTTCACCTTCTCCTTCTCCTTCTTCTGCTTCTTCTGATTCACCCTCCTGACTTCACCTTCTCCTTCTCCTTCTTCTACTTCTTCTGCTTCACCCTCCAGACTTCACCTTCTCCTTCTCCTTCTTCTACTTCTTCTGATTCACCCTCCAGACTTCACCTTCTCCTTCTCCTTCTTCTGCTTCTTCTGATTCACCCTCCAGACTTCACCTTCTCCTTCTCCTTATTCTGCTTCTTCTGATTCACCCTCCAGACTTCAACTTCTCCTTCTCCTTATTCTGCTTCTTCTGATTCACCCTCCAGACTTCACCTTCTCCTTCTCCTTCCTTTGCTTCTTCTGATTCACCCTCCAGACTTCACCTTCTCCTTCTCCTTCTTCTGATTCTTCTGATTCACCCTCCAGACTTCACCTTCTCCTTCTCCATCTTCTGCTTCTTCTGATTCACCCTCCTGACTTCACCTTCTCATTCTCCTTCTTCTACTTCTTCTGATTCACCCTCCTGACTTCACCTTCTCCTTCTCCATCTTCTACTTCTTCTGCTTCACCCTCCAGACTTCAACTTCTCCTTCTCCTTCTTCTACTTCTTCTGATTCACCCTCCAGACTTCACCTTCTCCTTCTCCTTCTTCTGCTTCTTCTGATTCACCCTCCAGACTTCACCTTCTCCTTCTCCTTCTTCTGCTTCTTCTGATTCACCCTCCAGACTTCACCTTCTCCTTCTCCTTCTTCTACTTCTTCTGATTCACCCTCCAGACTTCACCTTCTCCTTCTCCTTCTTCTGCTTCTTCTGATTCACCCTCCAGACTTCACCTTCTCCTTCTCCTTCGTCTACGTCTTCTGATTCACCCTCCAGACTACACCTTCTCCTTCTCCTTCTTCTACTTCTTCTGATTCACCCTCCAGACTTCACCTTCTCCTTCTCATTCTTCTGTTTCTTCTGATTCACCCTCCAGACTTCATCTTCTCCTTCTCCTTCTTCTACTTCTTCTGATTCACCCTCCAGACTTCACCTTCTCCTTCTCCTTCTTCTACTTCTTCTGATTCACCCTCCAGACTTCATCTTCTCCTTCTCCTTCTTCTACTTCTTCTGATTCACCCTCCAGACTTCACCTTCTCCTTCTCCTTCTTCTGCTTCTTATGATTCACCCTCCAGACTTCACCTTCTCCTTCTCCTTATTCTGCTTCTTCTGATTCACCCTCCAGACTTCACCTTCTCCTTCTCCTTCTTCTACTTCTTCTGATTCACCCTCCAGACTTCACCATCTCCTTCTCCTTCTTCTGCTTCTTCTGATTCACCCTCCAGACTTCACCTTCTCCTTCTCCTTCGTCTACTTCTTCTGATTCACCCACCAGACTACACCTTCTCCTTCTCCTTCTACTTCTTCTGATTCACACTCCAGACTTCACCTTCTCCTTCTCCTTCTTCTGTTTCTTCTGATTCACCCTCCAGACTTCATCTTCTCCTTCTCCTTCTTCTACTTCTTCTGATTCACCCTCCAGACTTCACCTTCTCCTTCTCCTTCTTCTACTTCTTCTGATTCACCCTCCAGACTTCATCTTCTCCTTCTCCTTCTTCTACTTCTTCTGATTCACCCTCCAGACTTCACCTTCTCCTTCTCCTTCTTCTGCTTCTTCTGATTCACCCTCCAGACTTCACCTTCTCCTTCTCCTTATTCTGCTTCTTCTGATTCACCCTCCAGACTTCACCTTCTCCTTCTCCTTCTTCTGCTTCTTCTGATACACCCTCCAGACTTCACCTTCTCCTTCTCCTTCTTCTGCTTCTTCTGATTCACCCTCCAGACTTCACCTTCTCCTTCTCCTTCTTCTACTTCTTCTGATTCACCCTCCAGACTTAACCTTCTCCTTCTCCTTCTTCTGCTTCTTCTGATTCACCCTCCAGACTTCACCTTCTCCTTCTCCTTCGTCTACTTCTTCTGATTCACCCTCCAGACTACACCTTCTCCTTCTCCTTCTTCTACTTCTTCTGATTCACCCTCCAGACTTCACCTTCTCCTTCTCCTTCTTCTGTTTCTTCAGCTTCACCCTCCAGACTTCACCTTCTCCTTCTCTTTCTTCTGCTTCTTCTGCTTCACCCTCCAGACTTCACCTTCTCCTTCTCCTTCTTCTGATTCTTCTGATTCACCCTCCAGACTTCACCTTCTCTATCTCCTTCTTCTGCTTCTTCTGATTCACGCTCCTGACTTCACCTTCTCCTTCTCCTTCTTCTACTTCTTCTGATTCACCCTCCTGACTTCACCTTCTCCTTCTCCTTCTTCTACTTCTTCTGCTTCACCCTCCAGACTTCACCTTCTCCTTCTCCTTCTTCTACTTCTTCTGATTCACCGTCCAGACTTCACCTTCTCCTTCTCCTTCTTCTGCTTCTTCTGATTCACCCTCCAGACTTCACCTTCTCCTTCTCCTTATTCTGCTTCTTCTGATTCACCCTCCAGACTTCACCTTCTCCTTCTCCTTCTTCTGCTTCTTCTGATTCACCCTCCAGACTTCACCTTCTCCTTCTCCTTCTTCTGCTTCTTCTGATTCACCCTCCAGACTTCACCTTCTCCTTCTCCTTCTTCTGCGTCTTCTGATTCACCCTCCAGACTTCACCTTCTCCTTCTCCTTCTTCTACTTCTTCTGATTCACCCTCCAGACTTCACCTTCTCCTTCTCCTTCTTCTGCTTCTTCTGATTCACCCTCCTGACTTCACCTTCTCCTTCTCCTTCTTCTACTTCTTCTGCTTCACCCTCCAGACTTCACCTTCTCCTTCTCCTTCTTCTACTTCTTCTGATTCACCCTCCAGACTTCACCTTCTCCTTCTCCTTCTTCTACTTCTTCTGATTCACCCTCCAGACTTCACCTTCTCCTTCTCCTTCTTCAACTTCTTCTGATTCACCCTCCAGACTTCTCCTTCTCCTTCTCCTTCTTCTGCTTCTTCTGATTCACCCTCCAGACTTCACCTTCTCCTTCTCCTTATTCTGCTTCTTCTGAATCACCCTCCAGACTTCACCTTCTCCTTCTCCTTCTTCTGCTTCTTCTGATTCACCCTCCAGACTTCACCTTCACCTTCTCCTTCTTCTACTTCTTCTGATTCACCCTCCAGACTTCACCTTCTCCATCTCCTTCTTCTGCTTCTTCTGATTCACCCTCCAGACTTCACCTTCTCCTTCTCCTTCGTCTACTTCTTCTGATTCACCCTCCAGACTTCACCTTCTCCTTCTCCTTCTTCTGCTTCTTCTGATTCACCCTCCAGACTTCACCTTCTCCTTCTCCTTCTTCTACTTCTTCTGATTCACCCTCCAGACTTCACCTTCTCCTTCTCCTTCTTCTGATTCTTCTGATTCACCCTCCAGACTTCACCTTCTCCTTCTCCTTCTTCTGCTTCTTCTGATTCACCCTCCTGACTTCACCTTCTCCTTCTCCTTCTTCTACATCTTCTGATTCACCCTCCTGACTTCACCTTCTCCTTCTCCTTCTTCTACATCTTCTGCTTCCCCCTCCAGACTTCACCTTCTCCTTCTCCTTCTTCTACTTCTTCTGATTCACCCTCCAGACTTCACCTTCTCCTTCTCCTTCTTCTACTTCTTCTGATTCACCCTCCAGACTTCACCTTCTCCTTCTCCTTCTTCTACTTCTTCTGATTCACCCTCCAGACTTCACCTTCTCCTTCTCCTTCTTCTGTTTCTTCTGATTCACCCTCCAGACATCACCTTCTCCTTCTCCTTATTCTGCTTCTTCTGAATCACCCTCCAGACTTCACCTTCTCCTTCTCCTTCTTCTGCTTCTTCTGATTCACCCTCCAGACTTCACCTTCTCCTTCTCCTTCTTCTGCTTCTTCTGATTCACCCTCCAGACTTCACCTTCTCCTTCTCCTTCTTCTACTTCTTCTGATTCACCCTCCAGACTTCACCTTCTCCATCTCCTTCTTCTGCTTCTTCTGATTCACCCTCCAGACTTCACCTTCTCCTTCTCCTTCGTCTACTTCTTCTGATTCACCCTCCAGACTACACCTTCTCCTCCTCCTTCTTCTACTTCTTCTGATTCACCCTCCAGACTTCACCTTCTCCTTCTCCTTCTTCTGTTTCTTCTGATTCACCCTCCAGACTTCACCTTCTCCTTCTCCTTCTTCTACTACTTCTGATTCACCCTCCAGACTTCACCTTCTCCTTCTCCTTCTTCTGCTTCTTCTGATTCACCCTCCAGACTTCACCTTCTCCTTCTCCTTCGTCTACTTCTTCTGATTCACCCTCCAGACTACACCTTCTCCTTCTCCTTCTTCTACTTCTTCTGATTCACCCTCCAGACTTCACCTTCTCCTTCTCCTTCTTCTGTTTCTTCTGATTCACCCTCCAGACTTCATCTTCTCCTTCTCCTTCTTCTACTTCTTCTGATTCACCCTCCAGACTTCACCTTCTCCTTCTCCTTCTTCTACTTCTTCTGATTCACGCTCCAGACTTCATCTTCTCCTTCTCCTTCTTCTACTTCTTCTGATTCACCCTCCAGACTTCACCTTCTCCTTCTCCTTCTTCTGCTTCTTCTGATTCACCCTCCAGACTTCACCTTCTCCTTCTCCTTATTCTGCTTCTTCTGATTCACCCTCCAGACTTCACCTTCTCCTTCTCCTTCTTCTGCTTCTTCTGATTCACCCTCCAGACTTCACCTTCTCCTTCTCCTTCTTCTGCTTCTTCTGATTCACCCTCCAGACTTCACCTTCTCCTTCTCCTTCTTCTACTTCTTCTGATTCACCCTCCAGACTTCACCTTCTCCTTCTCCTTCTTCTGCTTCTTCTGATTCACCCTCCAGACTTCACCTTCTCCTTCTCCTTCGTCTACTTCTTCTGATTCACCCTCCAGACTACACCTTCTCCTTCTCCTTCTTCTACTTCTTCTGATTCACCCTCCAGACTTCACCTTCTCCTTCTCCTTCTTCTGTTTCTTCTGATTCACCCTCCAGACTTCATCTTCTCCTTCTCCTTCTTCTACTTCTTCTGATTCACCCTCCAGACTTCACCTTCTCCTTCTCCTTCTTCTACTTCTTCTGATTCACCCTCCGGACTTCACCTTCTCCTTCTCCTTCTTCTGCTTCTTCTGATTCACCCTCCAGACTTCACCTTCTCCTTCTCCTTATTCTGCTTCTTCTGATTCACCCTCCAGACTTCACCTTCTCCTTCTCCTTCTTCTGCTTCTTCTGATTCACCCTCCAGACTTCACCTTCTCCTTCTCCTTCTTCTGCTTCTTCTGATTCACCCTCCAGTATTCTCCTTCTCCTTCTCCTTCTTCTACTTCTTCTGATTCACCCTCCAGACTTCACCTTCTCCTTCTCCTTCTTCTACTTCTTCTGATTCACCCTCCAGACTTCACCTTCTCCTTCTCCTTCTTCTGCTTCTTCTGATTCACCCTCCAGACTTCACCTTCTCCTTCTCCTTCGTCTACGTCTTCTGATTCACCCTCCAGACTACACCTTCTCCTTCTCCTTCTTCTACTTCTTCTGATTCACCCTCCAGACTTCACCTTCTCCTTCTCATTCTTCTGTTTCTTCTGATTCACCCTCCAGACTTCATCTTCTCCTTCTCCTTCTTCTACTTCTTCTGATTCACCCTCCAGACTTCACCTTCTCCTTCTCCTTCTTCTACTTCTTCTGATTCACCCTCCAGACTTCATCTTCTCCTTCTCCTTCTTCTACTTCTTCTGATTCACCCTCCAGACTTCACCTTCTCCTTCTCCTTCTTCTGCTTCTTCTGATTCACCCTCCAGACTTCACCTTCTCCTTCTCCTTATTCTGCTTCTTCTGATTCACCCTCCAGACTTCACCTTCTCCTTCTCCTTCTTCTACTTCTTCTGATTCACCCTCCAGACTTCACCATCTCCTTCTCCTTCTTCTGCTTCTTCTGATTCACCCTCCAGACTTCACCTTCTCCTTCTCCTTCGTCTACTTCTTCTGATTCACCCACCAGACTACACCTTCTCCTTCTCCTTCTACTTCTTCTGATTCACCCTCCAGACTTCACCTTCTCCTTCTCCTTCTTCTGTTTCTTCTGATTCACCCTCCAGACTTCATCTTCTCCTTCTCCTTCTTCTACTTCTTCTGATTCACCCTCCAGACTTCACCTTCTCCTTCTCCTTCTTCTACTTCTTCTGATTCACCCTCCAGACTTCATCTTCTCCTTCTCCTTCTTCTACTTCTTCTGATTCACCCTCCAGACTTCACCTTCTCCTTCTCCTTCTTCTGCTTCTTCTGATTCACCCTCCAGACTTCACCTTCTCCTTCTCCTTATTCTGCTTCTTCTGATTCACCCTCCAGACTTCACCTTCTCCTTCTCCTTCTTCTGCTTCTTCTGATACACCCTCCAGACTTCACCTTCTCCTTCTCCTTCTTCTGCTTCTTCTGATTCACCCTCCAGACTTCACCTTCTCCTTCTCCTTCTTCTACTTCTTCTGATTCACCCTCCAGACTTAACCTTCTCCTTCTCCTTCTTCTGCTTCTTCTGATTCACCCTCCAGACTTCACCTTCTCCTTCTCCTTCGTCTACTTCTTCTGATTCACCCTCCAGACTACACCTTCTCCTTCTTCTACTTCTTCTGATTCACCCTCCAGACTTCACCTTCTCCTTCTCCTTCTTCTGTTTCTTCTGCTTCACCCTCCAGACTTCACCTTCTCCTTCTCTTTCTTCTGCTTTTCTGCTTCACCCTCCAGACTTCACCTTCTCCTTCTCCTTCTTCTGATTCTTCTGATTCACCCTCCAGACTTCACCTTCTCTATCTCCTTCTTCTGCTTCTTCTGATTCACGCTCCTGACTTCACCTTCTCCTTCTCCTTCTTCTACTTCTTCTGATTCACCCTCCTGACTTCACCTTCTCCTTCTCCTTCTTCTACTTCTTCTGCTTCACCCTCCAGACTTCACCTTCTCCTTCTCCTTCTTCTACTTCTTCTGATTCACCCTCCAGACTTCACCTTCTCCTTCTCCTTCTTCTGCTTCTTCTGATTCACCCTCCAGACTTCACCTTCTCCTTCTCCTTATTCTGCTTCTTCTGATTCACCCTCCAGACTTCACCTTCTCCTTCTCCTTCTTCTGCTTCTTCTGATTCACCCTCCAGACTTCACCTTCTCCTTCTCCTTCTTCTGCTTCTTCTGATTCACCCTCCAGACTTCACCTTCTCCTTCTCCTTCTTCTGCGTCTTCTGATTCACCCTCCAGACTTCACCTTCTCCTTCTCCTTCTTCTACTTCTTCTGATTCACCCTCCAGACTTCATCTTCTCCTTCTCCTTCTTCTGCTTCTTCTGATTCACCCTCCTGACTTCACCTTCTCCTTCTCCTTCTTCTACTTCTTCTGCTTCACCCTCCAGACTTCACCTTCTCCTTCTCCTTCTTCTACTTCTTCTGATTCACCCTCCAGACTTCACCTTCTCCTTCTCCTTCTTCTACTTCTTCTGATTCACCCTCCAGACTTCACCTTCTCCTTCTCCTTCTTCAACTTCTTCTGATTCACCCTCCAGACTTCACCTTCTCCTTCTCCTTCTTCTGCTTCTTCTGATTCACCCTCCAGACTTCACCTTCTCCTTCTCCTTCTTCTGCGTCTTCTGATTCACCCTCCAGACTTCACCTTCTCCTTCTCCTTCTTCTACTTCTTCTGATTCACCCTCCAGACTTCACCTTCTCCTTCTCCTTCTTCTGCTTCTTCTGATTCACCCTCCTGACTTCACCTTCTCCTTCTCCTTCTTCTACTTCTTCTGCTTCACCCTCCAGACTTCACCTTCTCCTTCTCCTTCTTCTACTTCTTCTGATTCACCCTCCAGACTTCACCTTCTCCTTCTCCTTCTTCTACTTCTTCTGATTCACCCTCCAGACTTCACCTTCTCCTTCTCCTTCTTCAACTTCTTCTGATTCACCCTCCAGACTTCTCCTTCTCCTTCTCCTTCTTCTGCTTCTTCTGATTCACCCTCCAGACTTCACCTTCTCCTTCTCCTTCTTCTGCTTCTTCTGATTCACCCTCCAGACATCACCTTCTCCTTCTCCTTATTCTGCTTCTTCTGAATCACCCTCCAGACTTCACCTTCTCCTTCTCCTTCTTCTGCTTCTTCTGATTCACCCTCCAGACTTCACCTTCTCCTTCTCCTTCTTCTGCTTCTTCTGATTCACCCTCCAGACTTCACCTTCTCCTTCTCCTTCTTCTACTTCTTCTGATTCACCCTCCAGACTTCACCTTCTCCATCTCCTTCTTCTGCTTCTTCTGATTCACCCTCCAGACTTCACCTTCTCCTTCTCCTTCGTCTACTTCTTCTGATTCACCCTCCAGACTACACCTTCTCCTCCTCCTTCTTCTACTTCTTCTGATTCACCCTCCAGACTTCACCTTCTCCTTCTCCTTCTTCTGTTTCTTCTGATTCACCCTCCAGACTTCACCTTCTCCTTCTCCTTCTTCTACTACTTCTGATTCACCCTCCAGACTTCACCTTCTCCTTCTCCTTCTTCTGCTTCTTCTGATTCACCCTCCAGACTTCACCTTCTCCTTCTCCTTCGTCTACTTCTTCTGATTCACCCTCCAGACTACACCTTCTCCTTCTCCTTCTTCTACTTCTTCTGATTCACCCTCCAGACTTCACCTTCTCCTTCTCCTTCTTCTGTTTCTTCTGATTCACCCTCCAGACTTCATCTTCTCCTTCTCCTTCTTCTACTTCTTCTGATTCACCCTCCAGACTTCACCTTCTCCTTCTCCTTCTTCTACTTCTTCTGATTCACCCTCCAGACTTCATCTTCTCCTTCTCCTTCTTCTACTTCTTCTGATTCACCCTCCAGACTTCACCTTCTCCTTCTCCTTCTTCTGCTTCTTCTGATTCACCCTCCAGACTTCACCTTCTCCTTCTCCTTATTCTGCTTCTTCTGATTCACCCTCCAGACTTCACCTTCTCCTTCTCCTTCTTCTGCTTCTTCTGATTCACCCTCCAGACTTCACCTTCTCCTTCTCCTTTTTCTGCTTCTTCTGATTCACCCTCCAGACTTCACCTTCTCCTTCTCCTTCTTCTACTTCTTCTGATTCACCCTCCAGACTTCACCTTCTCCTTCTCCTTCTTCTGCTTCTTCTGATTCACCCTCCAGACTTCACCTTCTCCTTCTCCTTCGTCTACTTCTTCTGATTCACCCTCCAGACTACACCTTCTCCTTCTCCTTCTTCTACTTCTTCTGATTCACCCTCCAGACTTCACCTTCTCCTTCTCCTTCTTCTGTTTCTTCTGATTCAACCTCCAGACTTCATCTTCTCCTTCTCCTTCTTCTACTTCTTCTGATTCACCCTCCAGACTTCACCTTCTCCTTCTCCTTCTTCTACTTCTTCTGATTCACCCTCCGGACTTCACCTTCTCCTTCTCCTTCTTCTGCTTCTTCTGATTCACCCTCCAGACTTCACCTTCTCCTTCTCCTTATTCTGCTTCTTCTGATTCACCCTCCAGACTTCACCTTCTCCTTCTCCTTCTTCTGCTTCTTCTGATTCACCCTCCAGACTTCACCTTCTCCTTCTCCTTCTTCTGCTTCTTCTGATTCACCCTCCAGTATTCTCCTTCTCCTTCTCCTTCTTCTACTTCTTCTGATTCACCCTCCAGACTTCACCTTCTCCTTCTCCTTCTTCTGCTTCTTCTGATTCACCCTCCAGACTTCACCTTCTCCTTCTCCTTCTTCTACTTCTTCTGATTCACCCTCCAGACTTCACCTTCTCCTTCTCCTTCTTCTGCTTCTTCTGATTCACCCTCCAGACTTCACCTTCTCCTTCTCCTTCGTCTACTTCTTCTGATTCACCCTCCAGACTACACCTTCTCCTTCTCCTTCTTCTACTTCTTCTGATTCACCCTCCAGACTTCACCTTCTCCTTCTCCTTCTTCTGTTTCTTCTGATTCACCCTCCAGACTTCATCTTCTCCTTCTCCTTCTTCTACTTCTTCTGATTCACCCTCCAGACTTCACCTTCTCCTTCTCCTTCTTCTACTTCTTCTGATTCACCCTCCGGACTTCATCTTCTCCTTCTCCTTCTTCTGCTTCTTCTGATTCACCCTCCAGACTTCACCTTCTCCTTCTCCTTCTTCTGCTTCTTCTGATTCACCCTCCAGACTTCAACTTCTCCTTCTCCTTCTTCTACTTCTTCTGATTCACCCTCCAGACTTCACCTTCTCCTTCTCCTTCTTCTACTTCTTCTGATTCACCCTCCAGTCTTCACCTTCTCCTTCTCCTTCTTCTGTTTCTTCTGCTTCACCCTCCAGACTTCACCTTCTCCTTCTCTTTCTTCTGCTTCTTCTGATTCACCCTCCAGACTTCACCTTCTCCTTCTCCTTCTTCTGATTCTTCTGATTCACCCTCCAGACTTCACCTTCTCCTTCTCCTTCTTCTACTTCTTCTGATTCACCCTCCAGACTTCACCTTCTCCTTCTCCTTCTTCTACTTCTTCTGATTCACCATCCAGACTTCACCTTCTCCTTCTCCTTCTTCTACTTCTTCTGCTTCACCCTCCAGACTTCACCTTCTCCTTCTCCTTCTTCTACTTCTTCTGATTCACCCTCCAGACTTCACCTTCTCCTTCTCCTTCTTCTGCTTCTTCTGATTCACCCTCCAGACTTCACCTTCTCATTCTCCTTCTTCTGCTTCTTCTGCTGCGCCCTCCAGACTTCACCTTCTCCTTCTCCTTCTTCTGCTTCTACTGCTTCACACTCCAGACTTCACCTTCTCCTTCTCCTTCTTCTGCTACTTCTGCTGCGCCCTCCAGGCTTCACCTTCTCCTTCTCCTTCTTCTACTTCTTCTGATTCACCCTCCAGACTTCACCTTCTCCTTCTCCTTCTTCTGCTTCTTCTGATTCACCCTCCAGACTTCACCTTCTCCTTCTCCTTCGTCTACTTCTTCTGATTCACCCTCCAGACTACACCTTCTCCTTCTCCTTCTTCTACTTCTTCTGATTCACCCTCCAGACTTCACCTTCTCCTTCTCCTTCTTCTGTTTCTTCTGATTCACCCTCCAGACTTCATCTTCTCCTTCTCCTTCTTCTACTTCTTCTGATTCACCCTCCAGACTTCACCTTCTCCTTCTCCTTCTTCTACTTCTTCTGATTCACCCTCCGGACTTCATCTTCTCCTTCTCCTTCTTCTGCTTCTTCTGATTCACCCTCCAGACTTCACCTTCTCCTTCTCCTTCTTCTGCTTCTTCTGATTCACCCTCCAGACTTCAACTTCTCCTTCTCCTTCTTCTACTTCTTCTGATTCACCCTCCAGACTTCACCTTCTCCTTCTCCTTCTTCTACTTCTTCTGATTCACCCTCCAGTCTTCACCTTCTCCTTCTCCTTCTTCTGTTTCTTCTGCTTCACCCTCCAGACTTCACCTTCTCCTTCTCTTTCTTCTGCTTCTTCTGATTCACCCTCCAGACTTCACCTTCTCCTTCTCCTTCTTCTGATTCTTCTGATTCACCCTCCAGACTTCACCTTCTCCTTCTCCTTCTTCTACTTCTTCTGATTCACCCTCCAGACTTCACCTTCTCCTTCTCCTTCTTCTACTTCTTCTGATTCACCATCCAGACTTCACCTTCTCCTTCTCCTTCTTCTACTTCTTCTGCTTCACCCTCCAGACTTCACCTTCTCCTTCTCCTTCTTCTACTTCTTCTGATTCACCCTCCAGACTTCACCTTCTCCTTCTCCTTCTTCTGCTTCTTCTGATTCACCCTCCAGACTTCACCTTCTCATTCTCCTTCTTCTGCTTCTTCTGCTGCGCCCTCCAGACTTCACCTTCTCCTTCTCCTTCTTCTGCTTCTACTGCTTCACACTCCAGACTTCACCTTCTCCTTCTCCTTCTTCTGCTACTTCTGCTGCGCCCTCCAGGCTTCACCTTCTCCTTCTCCTTCTTCTGCTTCTTCTGCTTCACCGTCCTGACTTCACCTTCTCCTTCTCCTTCTTCTACTTCTTCTGCTACACCCCCCTGACTTCACCTGCTCCTTCTCCTTCTTCTGCTTCTTCTGATTCACCCTCCTAACTTCACCTACTCCTTCTCCTTCTTCTGCTTCTTCTGATTCACCCTCCTGACTTCACCTTCTCCTTCTCCTTCTTCTGCTTCTTCTGATTCACCCTCCAGACTTCACCTTCTCCTTCTCCTTCTTCTGCTTCTTCTGATTCACCCTCCAGACCTCACCTTCTCCTTCTCCTTCTTCTACTTCTTCTGATTCACCCTCCAGACTTCATCTTCTCCTTCTCCTTCTTCTGCTTCTTCTGATTCACCCTCCAGACTTCACCTTCTCCTTCTCCTTCTTCTGCTTCTTCTGAGTCACCCTCCAGACTTCACCTTCTCCTTCTCCTTCTTCTACTTCTTCTGATTCACCCTCCAGACCTCACCTTCTCCTTCTCCTTATTCTGCTTCTTCTGATTCACCCTCCTGACTTCACCTTCTCCTTCTCCTTCTTCTACTTCTTCTGATTCACCCTCCTGACTTCACCTTCTCCTTCTCCTTCTTCTACTTCTTCTGCTTCACCCTCCAGACTTCACCTTCTCCTTCTCCTTCTTCCACTTCTTCTGATTCACCCTCCAGACTTCACCTTCTCCTTCTCCTTCTTCTGCTTCTTCTGATTCACCCTCCAGACTTCACCTTCTCCTTCTCCTTATTCTGCTTCTTCTGATTCACCCTCCAGACTTCAACTTCTCCTTCTCCTTATTCTGCTTCTTCTGATTCACCCTCCAGACTTCACCTTCTCCTTCTCCTTCCTTTGCTTCTTCTGATTCACCCTCCAGACTTCACCTTCTCCTTCTCCTTCTTCTGATTCTTCTGATTCACCCTCCAGACTTCACCTTCTCCTTCTCCATCTTCTGCTTCTTCTGATTCACCCTCCTGACTTCAACTTCTCCTTCTCCTTCTTCTACTTCTTCTGATTCACCCTCCTGACTTCACCTTCTCCTTCTCCATCTTCTACTTCTTCTGCTTCACCCTCCAGACTTCAACTTCTCCTTCTCCTTCTTCTACTTCTTCTGATTCACCCTCCAGACTTCACCTTCTCCTTCTCCTTCTTCTGCTTCTTCTGATTCACCCTCCAGACTTCACCTTCTCCTTCTCCTTCTTCTGCTTCTTCTGATTCACCCTCCAGACTTCACCTTCTCCTTCTCCTTCTTCTACTTCTTCTGATTCACCCTCCAGACTTCACCTTCTCCTTCTCCTTCTTCTGCTTCTTCTGATTCACCCTCCAGACTTCACCTTCTCCTTCTCCTTCGTCTACTTCTTCTGATTCACCCTCCAGACTACACCTTCTCCTTCTCCTTCTTCTACTTCTTCTGATTCACCCTCCAGACTTCACCTTCTCCTTCTCATTCTTCTGTTTCTTCTGATTCACCCTCCAGACTTCACCTTCTCCTTCTCCTTCTTCTACTTCTTCTGATTCACCCTCCAGACTTCACCATCTCCTTCTCCTTCTTCTGCTTCTTCTGATTCACCCTCCAGACTTCACCTTCTCCTTCGTCTACTTCTTCTGATTCACCCTCCAGACTACACCTTCTCCTTCTCCTTCTTCTACTTCTTCTGATTCACCCTCCAGACTTCACCTTCTCCTTCTCCTTCTTCTGTTTCTTCTGATTCACCCTCCAGACCTCACCTTCTCCTTCTCCTTCTTCTGCTTCTTCTGATTCACCCTCCAGACTTCATCTTCTCCTTCTCCTTCTTCTGCTTCTTCTGATTCACCCTCCAGACTTCACCTTCTCCTTCTCCTTCTTCTGCTTCTTCTGATTCACCCTCCAGACTTCACCTTCTCCTTCTCCTTCTTCTACTTCTTCTGATTCACCCTCCAGACTTCACCTTCTCCTTCTCCTTCTTCTACTTCTTCTGATTCACCCTCCAGTCTTCACCTTCTCCTTCTCCTTCTTCTGTTTCTTCTGCTTCACCCTCCAGACTTCACCTTCTCCTTCTCTTTCTTCTGCTTCTTCTGCTTCACCCTCCAGACTTCACCTTCTCCTTCTCCTTCTTCTGATTCTTCTGATTCACCCTCCAGACTTCACCTTCTCTATCTCCTTCTTCTGCTTCTTCTGATTCACCCTCCTGACTTCACCTTCTCCTTCTCCTTCTTCTACTTCTTCTGATTCACCCTCCTGACTTCACCTTCTCCTTCTCCTTCTTCTACTTCTTCTGCTTCACCCTCCAGACTTCACCTTCTCCTTCTCCTTCTTCTACTTCTTCTGATTCACCCTCCAGACTTCACCTTCTCCTTCTCCTTCTTCTGCTTCTTCTGATTCACCCTCCAGACTTCACCTTCTCCTTCTCCTTATTCTGCTTCTTCTGATTCACCCTCCAGACTTCACCTTCTCCTTCTTCTGCTTCTTCTGATTCACCCTCCAGACTTCACCTTCTCCTTCTCCTTCTTCTGCTTCTTCTGATTCACCCTCCAGACTTCACCTTCTTCTTCTCCTTCCTCTGCTTCTTCTGATTCACCCTCCAGACTTCACCTTCTCCTTCTCCTTCTTCTACATCTTCTGATTCACCCTCCTGACTTCACCTTCTCCTTCTCCTTCTTCTACTTCTTCTGCTTCACCCTCCAGACTTCACCTTCTCCTTCTCCTTCTTCTACTTCTTCTGATTCACCCTCCAGACTTCACCTTCTCCTTCTCCTTCTTCTACTTCTTCTGATTCACCCTCCAGACTTCACCTTCTCCTTCTCCTTCTTCAACTTCTTCTGATTCACCCTCCAGACTTCACCTTCTCCTTCTCCTTCTTCTGCTTCTTCTGATTCACACTCCAGACTTCACCTTCTCCTTCTCCTTATTCTGCTTCTTCTGAATCACCCTTTAGACTTCACCTTCTCCTTCTCCTTCTTCTGCTTCTTCTGATTCACCCTCCAGACTTCACCTTCTCCTTCTCCTTCTTCTGCTTCTTCTGATTCACCCTCCAGACTTCACCTTCACCTTCTCCTTCTTCTACTTCTTCTGATTCACCCTCCAGACTTCACCTTCTCCATCTCCTTCTTCTGCTTCTTCTGATTCACCCTCCAGACTTCACCTTCTCCTTCTCCTTCGTCTACTTCTTCTGATTCACCCTCCAGACTTCACCTTCTCCTTCTCCTTCTTCTGCTTCTTCTGATTCACCCTCCAGACTTCACCTTCTCCTTCTCCTTCTTCTACTTCTTCTGATTCACCCTCCAGACTTCACCTTCTCCTTCTCCTTCTTCTGCTTCTTCTGATTCACCCTCCAGACTTCACCTTCTCCTTCTCCTTCTTCTGCTTCTTCTGATTCACCCTCCTGACTTCACCTTCTCCTTCTCCTTCTTCTACATCTTCTGATTCACCCTCCTGACTTCACCTTCTCCTTCTCCTTCTTCTACTTCTTCTGCTTCCCCCTCCAGACTTCACCTTCTCCTTCTCCTTCTTCTACTTCTTCTGATTCACCCTCCAGACTTCACCTTCTCCTTCTCCTTCTTCTACTTCTTCTGATTCACCCTCCAGACTTCACCTTCTCCTTCTCCTTCTTCTACTTCTTCTGATTCACCCTCCAGACTTCACCTTCTCCTTCTCCTTCTTCTGCTTCTTCTGATTCACCCTCCAGACATCACCTTCTCCTTCTCCTTATTCTGCTTCTTCTGAATCACCCTCCAGACTTCACCTTCTCCTTCTCCTTCTTCTGCTTCTTCTGATTCACCCTCCAGACTTCACCTTCTCCTTCTCCTTCTTCTGCTTCTTCTGATTCACCCTCCAGACTTCACCTTCTACTTCTCCTTCTTCTACTTCTTCTGATTCACCCTCCAGACTTCACCTTCTCCATCTCCTTCTTCTGCTTCTTCTGATTCACCCTCCAGACTTCACCTTCTCCTTCTCCTTCGTCTACTTCTTCTGATTCACCCTCCAGACTACACCTTCTCCTTCTCCTTCTTCTACTTCTTCTGATTCACCCTCCAGACTTCACCTTCTCCTTCTCCTTCTTCTGTTTCTTCTGATTCACCCTCCAGACTTCACCTTCTCCTTCTCCTTCTTCGACGACTTCTGATTCACCCTCCAGACTTCACCTTCTCCTTCTCCTTCTTCTACTTCTTCTGATTCACCCTCCAGACTTCATCTTCTCCTTCTCCTTCTTCTGCTTCTTCTGATTCACCCTCCAGACTTCACCTTCTCCTTCTCCTTCTTCTGCTTCTTCTGATTCACCCTCCAGACTTCACCTTCTCCTTCTCCTTCTTCTACTTCTTCTGATTCACCCTCCAGACTTCACCTTCTCCTTCTCCTTCTTCTACTTCTTCTGATTCACCCTCCAGTCTTCACCTTCTCCTTCTCCTTCTTCTGTTTCTTCTGCTTCACCCTCCAGACTTCACCTTCTCCTTCTCTTTCTTCTGCTTCTTCTGATTCACCCTCCAGACTTCACCTTCTCCTTCTGCTTCTTCTGATTCTTCTGATTCACCCTCCAGACTTCACCTTCTCCTTCTCCTTCTTCTGCTTCTTCTGATTCACCCTCCTGACTTCACCTTCTCCTTCTCCTTCTTCTACTTCTTCTGATTCACCCTCCTGACTTCAGCTTCTCCTTCTCCTTCTTCTACTTCTTCTGCTTCACCCTCCAGACTTCACCTTCTCCTTCTCCTTCTTCTACTTCTTCTGATTCACCCTCCAGACTTCACCTTCTCCTTCTCCTTCTTCTGCTTCTTCTGATTCACCCTCCAGACTTCACCTTCTCCTTCTCCTTATTCTGCTTCTTCTGATTCACCCTCCAGACTTCACCTTCTCCTTCTCCTTATTCTGCTTCTTCTGATTCACCCTCCAGACTTCACCTTCTCCTTCTCCTTCCTTTGCTTCTTCTGATTCACCCTCCAGAATTCACCTTCTCCTTCTCCTTCTTCTGATTCTTCTGATTCACCCTCCAGACTTCACCTTCTCCTTCTCCATCTTCTGCTTCTTCTGATTCACCCTCCAGACTTCACCTTCTCCTTCTCCTTCCTTTGCTTCTTCTGATTCACCCTCCAGAATTCACCTTCTCCTTCTCCTTCTTCTGATTCTTCTGATTCACCCTCCAGACTTCACCTTCTCCTTCTCCATCTTCTACTTCTTCTGCTTCACCCTCCAGACTTCACCTTCTCCTTCTCCTTCTTCTACTTCTTCTGATTCACCCTCCAGACTTCACCTTCTCCTTCTCCTTCTTCTGCTTCTTCTGATTCACCCTCCAGACTTCACCTTCTCCTTCTCCTTATTCTGCTTCTTCTGATTCACCCTCCAGACTTCACCTTCTCCTTCTCCTTATTCTGCTTCTTCTGATTCACCCTCCAGACTTCACCTTCTCCTTCTCCTTCCTTTGCTTCTTCTGATTCACCCTCCAGAATTCACCTTCTCCTTCTCCTTCTTCTGATTCTTCTGATTCACCCTCCAGACTTCACCTTCTCCTTCTCCATCTTCTGCTTCTTCTGATTCACCCTCCTGACTTTACCTTCTCCTTCTCCTTCTTTTACTTCTTCTGATTCACCCTCCTGACTTCACCTTCTCCTTCTCCATCTTCTACTTCTTCTGCTTCACCCTCCAGACTTCAACTTCTCCTTCTCCTTCTTCTACTTCTTCTGATTCACCCTCCAGTCTTCACCTTCTCCTTCTCCTTCTTCTGTTTCTTCTGCTTCACCCTCCAGACTTCACCTTCTCCTTCTCTTTCTTCTGCTTCTTCTGCTTCACCCTCCAGACTTCACCTTCTCCTTCTCCTTCTTCTGATTCTTCTGATTCACCCTCCAGACTTCACCTTCTCTATCTCCTTCTTCTGCTTCTTCTGATTCACCCTCCTGACTTCACCTTCTCCTTCTCCTTCTTCTACTTCTTCTGATTCACCCTCCTGACTTCACCTTCTCCTTCTCCTTCTTCTACTTCTTCTGCTTCACCCTCCAGACTTCACCTTCTCCTTCTCCTTCTTCTACTTCTTCTGATTCACCCTCCAGACTTCACCTTCTCCTTCTCCTTCTTCTGCTTCTTCTGATTCACCCTCCAGACTTCACCTTCTCCTTCTCCTTATTCTGCTTCTTCTGATTCACCCTCCAGACTTCACCTTCTCCTTCTCCTTCTTCTGCTTCTTCTGATTCACCCTCCAGACTTCACCTTCTCCTTCTCCTTCTTCTGCTTCTTCTGATTCACCCTCCAGACTTCACCTTCTTCTTCTCCTTCTTCTGCTTCTTCTGATTCACCCTCCAGACTTCACCTTCTCCTTCTCCTTCTTCTACATCTTCTGATTCACCCTCCTGACTTCAACTTCTCCTTCTCCTTCTTCTACTTCTTCTGCTTCACCCTCCAGACTTCACCTTCTCCTTCTCCTTCTTCTACTTCTTCTGATTCACCCTCCAGACTTCACCTTCTCCTTCTCCTTCTTCTACTTCTTCTGATTCACCCTCCAGACTTCACCTTCTCCTTCTCCTTCTTCAACTTCTTCTGATTCACCCTCCAGACTTCACCTTCTCCTTCTCCTTCTTCTGCTTCTTCTGATTCACACTCCAGACTTCACCTTCTCCTTCTCCTTATTCTGCTTCTTCTGAATCACCCTTTAGACTTCACCTTCTCCTTCTCCTTCTTCTGCTTCTTCTGATTCACCCTCCAGACTTCACCTTCTCCTTCTCCTTCTTCTGCTTCTTCTGATTCACCCTCCAGACTTCACCTTCACCTTCTCCTTCTTCTACTTCTTCTGATTCACCCTCCAGACTTCACCTTCTCCATCTCCTTCTTCTGCTTCTTCTGATTCACCCTCCAGACTTCACCTTCTCCTTCACCTTCGTCTACTTCTTCTGATTCACCCTCCAGACTTCACCTTCTCCTTCTCCTTCTTCTGCTTCTTCTGATTCACCCTCCAGACTTCACCTTCTCCTTCTCCTTCTTCTACTTCTTCTGATTCACCCTCCAGACTTCACCTTCTCCTTCTCCTTCTTCTGATTCTTCTGATTCACCCTCCAGACTTCACCTTCTCCTTCTCCTTCTTCTGCTTCTTCTGATTCACCCTCCTGACTTCACCTTCTCCTTCTCCTTCTTCTACATCTTCTGATTCACCCTCCTGACTTCACCTTCTCCTTCTCCTTCTTCTGCTTCTTCTGATTCACCCTCCAGACTTCACCTTCTCCTTCTCCTTCTTCTACTTCTTCTGCTTCCCCCTCCAGACTTCACCTTCTCCTTCTCCTTCTTCTACTTCTTCTGATTCACCCTCCAGACTTCACCTTCTCCTTCTCCTTCTTCTACTTCTTCTGATTCACCCTCCAGACTTCACCTTCTCCTTCTCCTTCTTCTACTTCTTCTGATTCACCCTCCAGACTTCACCTTCTCCTTCTCCTTCTTCTGCTTCTTCTGATTCACCCTCCAGACATCACCTTCTCCTTCTCCTTATTCTGCTTCTTCTGAATCACCCTCCAGACTTCACCTTCTCCTTCTCCTTCTTCTGCTTCTTCTGATTCACCCTCCAGACTTCACCTTCTCCTTCTCCTTCTTCTGCTTCTTCTGATTCACCCTCCAGACTTCACCTTCTACTTCTCCTTCTTCTACTTCTTCTGATTCACCCTCCAGACTTCACCTTCTCCATCTCCTTCTTCTGCTTCTTCTGATTCACCCTCCAGACTTCACCTTCTCCTTCTCCTTCGTCTACTTCTTCTGATTCACCCTCCAGACTACACCTTCTCCTTCTCCTTCTTCTACTTCTTCTGATTCACCCTCCAGACTTCACCTTCTCCTTCTCCTTCTTCTGTTTCTTCTGATTCACCCTCCAGACTTCACCTTCTCCTTCTCCTTCTTCGACGACTTCTGATTCACCCTCCAGACTTCACCTTCTCCTTCTCCTTCTTCTACTTCTTCTGATTCACCCTCCAGACTTCATCTTCTCCTTCTCCTTCTTCTGCTTCTTCTGATTCACCCTCCAGACTTCACCTTCTCCTTCTCCTTCTTCTGCTTCTTCTGATTCACCCTCCAGACTTCACCTTCTCCTTCTCCTTCTTCTACTTCTTCTGATTCACCCTCCAGACTTCACCTTCTCCTTCTCCTTCTTCTACTTCTTCTGATTCACCCTCCAGTCTTCACCTTCTCCTTCTCCTTCTTCTGTTTCTTCTGCTTCACCCTCCAGACTTCACCTTCTCCTTCTCTTTCTTCTGCTTCTTCTGATTCACCCTCCAGACTTCACCTTCTCCTTCTGCTTCTTCTGATTCTTCTGATTCACCCTCCAGACTTCACCTTCTCCTTCTCCTTCTTCTGCTTCTTCTGATTCACCCTCCTGACTTCACCTTCTCCTTCTCCTTCTTCTACTTCTTCTGATTCACCCTCCTGACTTCAGCTTCTCCTTCTCCTTCTTCTACTTCTTCTGCTTCACCCTCCAGACTTCACCTTCTCCTTCTCCTTCTTCTACTTCTTCTGATTCACCCTCCAGACTTCACCTTCTCCTTCTCCTTCTTCTGCTTCTTCTGATTCACCCTCCAGACTTCACCTTCTCCTTCTCCTTATTCTGCTTCTTCTGATTCACCCTCCAGACTTCACCTTCTCCTTCTCCTTATTCTGCTTCTTCTGATTCACCCTCCAGACTTCACCTTCTCCTTCTCCTTCCTTTGCTTCTTCTGATTCACCCTCCAGAATTCACCTTCTCCTTCTCCTTCTTCTGATTCTTCTGATTCACCCTCCAGACTTCACCTTCTCCTTCTCCATCTTCTGCTTCTTCTGATTCACCCTCCTGACTTTACCTTCTCCTTCTCCTTCTTTTACTTCTTCTGATTCACCCTCCTGACTTCACCTTCTCCTTCTCCATCTTCTACTTCTTCTGCTTCACCCTCCAGACTTCAACTTCTCCTTCTCCTTCTTCTACTTCTTCTGATTCACCCTCCAGACTTCACCTTCTCCTTCTCCTTCTTCTGCTTCTTCTGATTCACCCTCCAGACTTCACCTTCTCCTTCTCCTTCTTCTGCTTCTTCTGATTCACCCTCCAGACTTCACCTTCTCCTTCTCCTTCTTCTACTTCTTCTGATTCACCCTCCAGACTTCACCTTCTCCTTCTCCTTCTTCTGCTTCTTCTGATTCACCCTCCAGACTTCACCTTCTCCTTCTCCTTCGTCTACTTCTTCTGATTCACCCTCCAGATTACACCTTCTCCTTCTCCTTCTTCTACTTCTTCTGATTCACCCTCCAGACTTCACCTTCTCCTCCTCCTTCTTCTGTTTCTTCTGATTCACCCTCCAGACTTTATCTTCTCCTTCTCCTTCTTCTACTTCTTCTGATTCACCCTCCAGACTTCACCTTCTCCTTCTCCTTCTTCTACTTCTTCTGATTCACCCTCCAGACTTCATCTTCTCCTTCTCCTTCTTCTGCTTCTTCTGATTCACCCTCCAGACTTCACCTTCTCCTTCTTCTGCTTCTTCTGGTTCACCCTCCAGACTTCATCTTCTCCTTCTCCTTCTTCTGCTTCTTCTGATTCACCCTACAGACTTCACCTTCTCCTTCTCCTTCTTCTACTTCTTCTGATTCACCCTCCAGACTTCACCTTCTCCTTCTCCTTCTTCTACATCTTCTGATTCACCCTCCAGACTTCACCTTCTCCTTCTCCTTCTTGTACTTCTTCTGATTCACCCTCCAGACTTCACCTTCTCCTTCTCCTTCTTCTACTTCTTCTGATTCACCCTCCAGTCTTCACCTTCTCCTTCTCCTTCTTCTGTTTCTTCTGCTTCACCCTCCAGACTTCACCTTCTCCTTCTCTTTCTTCTGCTTCTTCTGATTCACCCTCCAGACTACACCTTCTCCTTCTCCTTCTTCTACTTCTTCTGATTCACCCTCCAGACTTCACCTTCTCCTTCTCCTTCTTCTGTTTCTTCTGATTCACCCTCCAGACTTCACCTTCTCCTTCTCCTTCTTCGACGACTTCTGATTCACCCTCCAGACTTCACCTTCTCCTTCTCCTTCTTCTACTTCTTCTGATTCACCCTCCAGACTTCATCTTCTCCTTCTCCTTCTTCTGCTTCTTCTGATTCACCCTCCAGACTTCACCTTCTCCTTCTCCTTCTTCTGCTTCTTCTGATTCACCCTCCAGACTTCACCTTCTCCTTCTCCTTCTTCTACTTCTTCTGATTCACCCTCCAGACTTCACCTTCTCCTTCTCCTTCTTCTACTTCTTCTGATTCACCCTCCAGTCTTCACCTTCTCCTTCTCCTTCTTCTGTTTCTTCTGCTTCACCCTCCAGACTTCACCTTCTCCTTCTCTTTCTTCTGCTTCTTCTGATTCACCCTCCAGACTTCACCTTCTCCTTCTGCTTCTTCTGATTCTTCTGATTCACCCTCCAGACTTCACCTTCTCCTTCTCCTTCTTCTGCTTCTTCTGATTCACCCTCCTGACTTCACCTTCTCCTTCTCCTTCTTCTACTTCTTCTGATTCACCCTCCTGACTTCAGCTTCTCCTTCTCCTTCTTCTACTTCTTCTGCTTCACCCTCCAGACTTCACCTTCTCCTTCTCCTTCTTCTACTTCTTCTGATTCACCCTCCAGACTTCACCTTCTCCTTCTCCTTCTTCTGCTTCTTCTGATTCACCCTCCAGACTTCACCTTCTCCTTCTCCTTATTCTGCTTCTTCTGATTCACCCTCCAGACTTCATCTTCTCCTTCTCCTTCTTCTGCTTCTTCTGATTCACCCTCCAGACTTCACCTTCTCCTTCTCCTTCTTCTGTTTCTTCTGATTCACCCTCCAGACTTCACCTTCTCCTTCTCCTTCTTCGACGACTTCTGATTCACCCTCCAGACTTCACCTTCTCCTTCTCCTTCTTCTACTTCTTCTGATTCACCCTCCAGACTTCATCTTCTCCTTCTCCTTCTTCTGCTTCTTCTGATTCACCCTCCAGACTTCACCTTCTCCTTCTCCTTCTTCTGCTTCTTCTGATTCACCCTCCAGACTTCACCTTCTCCTTCTCCTTCTTCTACTTCTTCTGATTCACCCTCCAGACTTCACCTTCTCCTTCTCCTTCTTCTACTTCTTCTGATTCACCCTCCAGTCTTCACCTTCTCCTTCTCCTTCTTCTGTTTCTTCTGCTTCACCCTCCAGACTTCACCTTCTCCTTCTCTTTCTTCTGCTTCTTCTGATTCACCCTCCAGACTTCACCTTCTCCTTCTGCTTCTTCTGATTCTTCTGATTCACCCTCCAGACTTCACCTTCTCCTTCTCCTTCTTCTGCTTCTTCTGATTCACCCTCCTGACTTCACCTTCTCCTTCTCCTTCTTCTACTTCTTCTGATTCACCCTCCTGACTTCAGCTTCTCCTTCTCCTTCTTCTACTTCTTCTGCTTCACCCTCCAGACTTCACCTTCTCCTTCTCCTTCTTCTACTTCTTCTGATTCACCCTCCAGACTTCACCTTCTCCTTCTCCTTCTTCTGCTTCTTCTGATTCACCCTCCAGACTTCACCTTCTCCTTCTCCTTATTCTGCTTCTTCTGATTCACCCTCCAGACTTCACCTTCTCCTTCTCCTTATTCTGCTTCTTCTGATTCACCCTCCAGACTTCACCTTCTCCTTCTCCTTCCTTTGCTTCTTCTGATTCACCCTCCAGAATTCACCTTCTCCTTCTCCTTCTTCTGATTCTTCTGATTCACCCTCCAGACTTCACCTTCTCCTTCTCCATCTTCTGCTTCTTCTGATTCACCCTCCTGACTTTACCTTCTCCTTCTCCTTCTTTTACTTCTTCTGATTCACCCTCCTGACTTCACCTTCTCCTTCTCCATCTTCTACTTCTTCTGCTTCACCCTCCAGACTTCAACTTCTCCTTCTCCTTCTTCTACTTCTTCTGATTCACCCTCCAGACTTCACCTTCTCCTTCTCCTTCTTCTGCTTCTTCTGATTCACCCTCCAGACTTCACCTTCTCCTTCTCCTTCTTCTGCTTCTTCTGATTCACCCTCCAGACTTCACCTTCTCCTTCTCCTTCTTCTACTTCTTCTGATTCACCCTCCAGACTTCACCTTCTCCTTCTCCTTCTTCTGCTTCTTCTGATTCACCCTCCAGACTTCACCTTCTCCTTCTCCTTCGTCTACTTCTTCTGATTCACCCTCCAGATTACACCTTCTCCTTCTCCTTCTTCTACTTCTTCTGATTCACCCTCCAGACTTCACCTTCTCCTCCTCCTTCTTCTGTTTCTTCTGATTCACCCTCCAGACTTTATCTTCTCCTTCTCCTTCTTCTACTTCTTCTGATTCACCCTCCAGACTTCACCTTCTCCTTCTCCTTCTTCTACTTCTTCTGATTCACCCTCCAGACTTCATCTTCTCCTTCTCCTTCTTCTGCTTCTTCTGATTCACCCTCCAGACTTCACCTTCTCCTTCTTCTGCTTCTTCTGGTTCACCCTCCAGACTTCATCTTCTCCTTCTCCTTTTTCTGCTTCTTCTGATTCACCCTACAGACTTCACCTTCTCCTTCTCCTTCTTCTACTTCTTCTGATTCACCCTCCAGACTTCACCTTCTCCTTCTCCTTCTTCTACATCTTCTGATTCACCCTCCAGACTTCACCTTCTCCTTCTCCTTCTTCTACTTCTTCTGATTCACCCTCCAGACTTCACCTTCTCCTTCTCCTTCTTCTACTTCTTCTGATTCACCCTCCAGTCTTCACCTTCTCCTTCTCCTTCTTCTGTTTCTTCTGCTTCACCCTCCAGACTTCACCTTCTCCTTCTCTTTCTTCTGCTTCTTCTGATTCACCCTCCAGACTACACCTTCTCCTTCTCCTTCTTCTACTTCTTCTGATTCACCCTCCAGACTTCACCTTCTCCTTCTCCTTCTTCTGTTTCTTCTGATTCACCCTCCAGACTTCACCTTCTCCTTCTCCTTCTTCGACGACTTCTGATTCACCCTCCAGACTTCACCTTCTCCTTCTCCTTCTTCTACTTCTTCTGATTCACCCTCCAGACTTCATCTTCTCCTTCTCCTTCTTCTGCTTCTTCTGATTCACCCTCCAGACTTCACCTTCTCCTTCTCCTTCTTCTGCTTCTTCTGATTCACCCTCCAGACTTCACCTTCTCCTTCTCCTTCTTCTACTTCTTCTGATTCACCCTCCAGACTTCACCTTCTCCTTCTCCTTCTTCTACTTCTTCTGATTCACCCTCCAGTCTTCACCTTCTCCTTCTCCTTCTTCTGTTTCTTCTGCTTCACCCTCCAGACTTCACCTTCTCCTTCTCTTTCTTCTGCTTCTTCTGATTCACCCTCCAGACTTCACCTTCTCCTTCTGCTTCTTCTGATTCTTCTGATTCACCCTCCAGACTTCACCTTCTCCTTCTCCTTCTTCTGCTTCTTCTGATTCACCCTCCTGACTTCACCTTCTCCTTCTCCTTCTTCTACTTCTTCTGATTCACCCTCCTGACTTCAGCTTCTCCTTCTCCTTCTTCTACTTCTTCTGCTTCACCCTCCAGACTTCACCTTCTCCTTCTCCTTCTTCTACTTCTTCTGATTCACCCTCCAGACTTCACCTTCTCCTTCTCCTTCTTCTGCTTCTTCTGATTCACCCTCCAGACTTCACCTTCTCCTTCTCCTTATTCTGCTTCTTCTGATTCACCCTCCAGACTTCACCTTCTCCTTCTCCTTATTCTGCTTCTTCTGATTCACCCTCCAGACTTCACCTTCTCCTTCTCCTTCCTTTGCTTCTTCTGATTCACCCTCCAGAATTCACCTTCTCCTTCTCCTTCTTCTGATTCTTCTGATTCACCCTCCAGACTTCACCTTCTCCTTCTCCATCTTCTGCTTCTTCTGATTCACCCTCCTGACTTTACCTTCTCCTTCTCCTTCTTTTACTTCTTCTGATTCACCCTCCTGACTTCACCTTCTCCTTCTCCATCTTCTACTTCTTCTGCTTCACCCTCCAGACTTCAACTTCTCCTTCTCCTTCTTCTACTTCTTCTGATTCACCCTCCAGACTTCACCTTCTCCTTCTCCTTCTTCTGCTTCTTCTGATTCACCCTCCAGACTTCACCTTCTCCTTCTCCTTCTTCTGCTTCTTCTGATTCACCCTCCAGACTTCACCTTCTCCTTCTCCTTCTTCTACTTCTTCTGATTCACCCTCCAGACTTCACCTTCTCCTTCTCCTTCTTCTGCTTCTTCTGATTCACCCTCCAGACTTCACCTTCTCCTTCTCCTTCGTCTACTTCTTCTGATTCACCCTCCAGATTACACCTTCTCCTTCTCCTTCTTCTACTTCTTCTGATTCACCCTCCAGACTTCACCTTCTCCTCCTCCTTCTTCTGTTTCTTCTGATTCACCCTCCAGACTTTATCTTCTCCTTCTCCTTCTTCTACTTCTTCTGATTCACCCTCCAGACTTCACCTTCTCCTTCTCCTTCTTCTACTTCTTCTGATTCACCCTCCAGACTTCATCTTCTCCTTCTCCTTCTTCTGCTTCTTCTGATTCACCCTCCAGACTTCACCTTCTCCTTCTTCTGCTTCTTCTGGTTCACCCTCCAGACTTCATCTTCTCCTTCTCCTTCTTCTGCTTCTTCTGATTCACCCTACAGACTTCACCTTCTCCTTCTCCTTCTTCTACTTCTTCTGATTCACCCTCCAGACTTCACCTTCTCCTTCTCCTTCTTCTACATCTTCTGATTCACCCTCCAGACTTCACCTTCTCCTTCTCCTTCTTCTACTTCTTCTGATTCACCCTCCAGACTTCACCTTCTCCTTCTCCTTCTTCTACTTCTTCTGATTCACCCTCCAGTCTTCACCTTCTCCTTCTCCTTCTTCTGTTTCTTCTGCTTCACCCTCCAGACTTCACCTTCTCCTTCTCTTTCTTCTGCTTCTTCTGATTCACCCTCCAGACTTCACCTTCTCCTTCTCCTTCTTCTGATTCTTCTGATTCACCCTCCAGACTTCACCTTCTCCTTCTCCTTCTTCTGCTTCTTCTGATTCACCCTCCTGACTTCACCTTCTCCTTCTCCTTCTTCTACTTCTTCTGATTCACCCTCCTGACTTCACCTTCTCCTTCTCCTTCTTCTACTTCTTCTGCTTCACCCTCCAGACTTCACCTTCTCCTTCTCCTTCTTCTGCTTCTTCTGATTCACCCTCCAGACTTCACCTTCTCCTTCTCCTTCTTCTGCTTCTTCTGATTCACCCTCCAGACTTCACCTTCTCCTTCTCCTTCTTCTGCTTCTTCTGATTCACCCTCCAGACTTCACCTTCTCCTTCTCCTTCTTCTGCTTCTTCTGATTCACCCTCCAGACTTCACCTTCTCCTTCTCCTTCTTCTGCTTCTTCTGATTCACCCTCCAGACCTCACCTTCTCCTTCTCCTTCTTCTGCTTCTTCTGATTCACCCTCCAGACTTCACCTTCTCCTTCTCCTTCTTCTGCTTCTTCTGATTCACCCTCCTGACTTCACCTTCTCCTTCTCCTTCTTCTGCTTCTTCTGATTCACCCTCCAGACTTCACCTTCTCCTTCTCCTTCTTCTACTTCTTCTGATTCACCCTCCAGACTTCACCTTCTCCTTCTCCTTCTTCTACTTCTTCTGATTCACCCTCCAGTCTTCACCTTCTCCTTCTCCTTCTTCTGTTTCTTCTGCTTCACCCTCCAGACTTCACCTTCTCCTTCTCTTTCTTCTGCTTCTTCTGCTTCACCCTCCAGACTTCACCTTCTCCTTCTCCTTCTTCTGATTCTTCTGATTCACCCTCCAGACTTCACCTTCTCTATCTCCTTCTTCTGCTTCTTCTGATTCACCCTCCTGACTTCACCTTCTCCTTCTCCTTCTTCTACTTCTTCTGATTCACCCTCCTGACTTCACCTTCTCCTTCTCCTTCTTCTACTTCTTCTGCTTATCCCTCCAGACTTCACCTTCTCCTTCTCCTTCTTCTACTTCTTCTGATTCACCCTCCAGACTTCACCTTCTCCTTCTCCTTCTTCTGCTTCTTCTGATTCACCCTCCAGACTTCACCTTCTCCTTCTCCTTATTCTGCTTCTTCTGATTCACCCTCCAGACTTCACCTTCTCCTTCTCCTTCTTCTACTTCTTCTGATTCACCCTCCAGACTTCACCTTCTCCTTCTCCTTCTTCTGCTTCTTCTGATTCACCCTCCAGACATCACCTTCTCCTTCTCCTTATTCTGCTTCTTCTGAATCACCCTCCAGACTTCACCTTCTCCTTCTCCTTCTGCTGCTTCTTCTGATTCACCCTCCAGACTTCACCTTCTCCTTCTCCTTCTTCTGCTTCTTCTGATTCACCCTCCAGACTTCACCTTCTCCTTCTCCTTCTTCTACTTCTTCTGATTCACCCTCCAGACTTCACCTTCTCCATCTCCTTCTTCTGCTTCTTCTGATTCACCCTCCAGACTTCACCTTCTCCTTCTCCTTCGTCTACTTCTTCTGATTCACCCTCCAGACTACACCTTCTCCTTCTCCTTCTTCTACTTCTTCTGATTCACCCTCCAGACTTCACCTTCTCCTTCTCCTTCTTCTGTTTCTTCTGATTCACCCTCCAGACTTCACCTTCTCCTTCTCCTTCTTCTACTACTTCTGATTCACCCTCCAGACTTCACCTTCTCCTTCTCCTTCTTCTACTTCTTCTGATTCACCCTCCAGACTTCATCTTCTCCTTCTCCTTCTTCTGCTTCTTCTGATTCACCCTCCAGACTTCACCTTCTCCTTCTCCTTCTTCTGCTTCTTCTGATTCACCCTCCAGACTTCACCTTCTCCTTCTCCTTCTTCTACTTCTTCTGATTCACCCTCCAGACTTCACCTTCTCCTTCTCCTTCTTCTACTTCTTCTGATTCACCCTCCAGTCTTCACCTTCTCCTTCTCCTTCTTCTGTTTCTTCTGCTTCACCCTCCAGACTTCACCTTCTCCTTCTCTTTCTTCTGCTTCTTCTGATTCACCCTCCAGACTTCACCTTCTCCTTCTGCTTCTTCTGATTCTTCTGATTCACCCTCCAGACTTCACCTTCTCCTACTCCTTCTTCTGCTTCTTCTGATTCACCCTCCTGACTTCACCTTCTCCTTCTCCTTCTTCTACTTCTTCTGATTCACCCTCCTGACTTCAGCTTCTCCTTCTCCTTCTTCTACTTCTTCTGCTTCACCCTCCAGACTTCACCTTCTCCGTCTCCTTCTTCTACTTCTTCTGATTCACCCTCCAGACTTCACCTTCTCCTTCTCCTTCTTCTGCTTCTTCTGATTCACCCTCCAGACTTCACCTTCTCCTTCTCCTTATTCTGCTTCTTCTGATTCACCCTCCAGACTTCACCTTCTCCTTCTCCTTATTCTGCTTCTTCTGATTCACCCTCCAGACTTCACCTTCTCCTTCTCCTTCCTTTGCTTCTTCTGATTCATCCTCCAGACTTCACCTTCTCCTTCTCCTTCTTCTGATTCTTCTGATTCACCCTCCAGACTTCACCTTCTCCTTCTCCATCTTCTGCTTCTTCTGATTCACCCTCCTGACTTCACCTTCTCCTTCTCCTTCTTCTACTTCTTCTGCTTCACCCTCCAGACTTCACCTTCTCCTTCTCCTTCTTCTACTTCTTCTGATTCACCCTCCAGACTTCACCTTCTCCTTCTCCTTCTTCTGCTTCTTCTGATTCACCCTCCAGACTTCACCTTCTCCTTCTCCTTCTTCTGCTTCTTCTGATTCACCCTCCAGACTTCACCTTCTCCTTCTCCTTCTTCTGCTTCTTCTGATTCACCCTCCAGACTTCACCTTCTCCTTCTCCTTCTTCTGCTTCTTCTGATTCACCCTCCAGACTTCACCTTCTTCTTCTCCTTCTTCTGCTTCTTCTGATTCACCCTCCAGACTTCACCTTCTCCTTCTCCTTCTTCTACTTCTTCTGATTCACCCTCCAGACTTCACCTTCTCCTTCTCCTTCTTCTGCTTCTTCTGATTCACCCTCCTGACTTCACCTTCTCCTTCTCCTTCTTCTACATCTTCTGATTCACCCTCCTGACTTCACCTTCTCCTTCTCCTTCTTCTACTTCTTCTGCTTCACCCTCCAGACTTCACCTTCTCCTTCTCCTTCTTCTACTTCTTCTGATTCACCCTCCAGACTTCACCTTCTCCTTCTCCTTCTTCTACTTCTTCTGATTCTCCCTCCAGACTTCACCTTCTCCTTCTCCTTCTTCAACTTCTTCTGATTCACCCTCCAGACTTCACCTTCTCCTTCTCCTTCTTCTGCTTCTTCTGATTCACACTCCAGACTTCACCTTCTCCTTCTCCTTATTCTGCTTCTTCTGAATCACCCTCCAGACTTCACCTTCTCCTTCTCCTTCTTCTGCTTCTTCTGATTCACCCTCCAGACTTCACCTTCTCCTTCTCCTTCTTCTGCTTCTTCTGATTCACCCTCCAGACTTCACCTTCACCTTCTCCTTCTTCTACTTCTTCTGATTCACCCTCCAGACTTCACCTTCTCCATCTCCTTCTTCTGCTTCTTCTGATTCACCCTCCAGACTTCACCTTCTCCTTCTCCTTCGTCTACTTCTTCTGATTCACCCTCCAGACTTCACCTTCTCCTTCTCCTTCTTCTGCTTCTTCTGATTCACCCTCCAGACTTCACCTTCTCCTTCTCCTTCTTCTACTTCTTCTGATTCACCCTCCAGACTTCACCTTCTCCTTCTCCTTCTTCTGATTCTTCTGATTCACCCTCCAGACTTCACCTTCTCCTTCTCCTTCTTCTGCTTCTTCTGATTCACCCTCCTGACTTCACCTTCTCCTTCTCCTTCTTCTACATCTTCTGATTCACCCTCCTGACTTCACCTTCTCCTTCTCCTTCTTCTACTTCTTCTGCTTCCCCCTCCAGACTTCACCTTCTCCTTCTCCTTCTTCTACTTCTTCTGATTCACCCTCCAGACTTCACCTTCTCCTTCTCCTTCTTCTACTTCTTCTGATTCACCCTCCAGACTTCACCTTCTCCTTCTCCTTCTTCTACTTCTTCTGATTCACCCTCCAGACTTCACCTTCTCCTTCTCCTTCTTCTGCTTCTTCTGATTCACCCTCCAGACATCACCTTCTCCTTCTCCTTATTCTGCTTCTTCTGAATCACCCTCCAGACTTCACCTTCTCCTTCTCCTTCTGCTGCTTCTTCTGATTCACCCTCCAGACTTCACCTTCTCCTTCTCCTTCTTCTGCTTCTTCTGATTCACCCTCCAGACTTCACCTTCTCCTTCTCCTTCTTCTACTTCTTCTGATTCACCCTCCAGACTTCACCTTCTCCATCTCCTTCTTCTGCTTCTTCTGATTCACCCTCCAGACTTCACCTTCTCCTTCTCCTTCGTCTACTTCTTCTGATTCACCCTCCAAACTACACCTTCTCCTTCTCCTTCTTCTACTTCTTCTGATTCACCCTCCAGACTTCACCTTCTCCTTCTCCTTCTTCTGTTTCTTCTGATTCACCCTCCAGACTTCACCTTCTCCTTCTCCTTCTTCTACTACTTCTGATTCACCCTCCAGACTTCACCTTCTCCTTCTCCTTCTTCTACTTCTTCTGATTCACCCTCCAGACTTCATCTTCTCCTTCTCCTTCTTCTGCTTCTTCTGATTCACCCTCCAGACTTCACCTTCTCCTTCTCCTTCTTCTGCTTCTTCTGATTCACCCTCCAGACTTCACCTTCTCCTTCTCCTTCTTCTACTTCTTCTGATTCACCCTCCAGACTTCACCTTCTCCTTCTCCTTCTTCTACTTCTTCTGATTCACCCTCCAGTCTTCACCTTCTCCTTCTCCTTCTTCTGTTTCTTCTGCTTCACCCTCCAGACTTCACCTTCTCCTTCTCTTTCTTCTGCTTCTTCTGATTCACCCTCCAGACTTCACCTTCTCCTTCTGCTTCTTCTGATTCTTCTGATTCACCCTCCAGACTTCACCTTCTCCTTCTCCTTCTTCTGCTTCTTCTGATTCACCCTCCTGACTTCACCTTCTCCTTCTCCTTCTTCTACTTCTTCTGATTCACCCTCCTGACTTCAGCTTCTCCTTCTCCTTCTTCTACTTCTTCTGCTTCACCCTCCAGACTTCACCTTCTCCTTCTCCTTCTTCTACTTCTTCTGATTCACCCTCCAGACTTCACCTTCTCCTTCTCCTTCTTCTGCTTCTTCTGATTCACCCTCCAGACTTCACCTTCTCCTTCTCCTTATTCTGCTTCTTCTGATTCACCCTCCAGACTTCACCTTCTCCTTCTCCTTATTCTGCTTCTTCTGATTCACCCTCCAGACTTCACCTTCTCCTTCTCCTTCCTTTGCTTCTTCTGATTCATCCTCCAGACTTCACCTTCTCCTTCTCCTTCTTCTGATTCTTCTGATTCACCCTCCAGACTTCACCTTCTCCTTCTCCATCTTCTGCTTCTTCTGATTCACCCTCCTGACTTCACCTTCTCCTTCTCCTTCTTCTACTTCTTCTGATTCACCCTCCTGACTTCACCTTCTACTTCTCCATCTTCTACTTCTTCTGCTTCACCCTCCAGACTTCAACTTCTCCTTCTCCTTCTTCTACTTCTTCTGATTCACCCTCCAGACTTCACCTTCTCCTTCTCCTTCTTCTGCTTCTTCTGATTCACCCTCCAGACTTCACCTTCTCCTTCTCCTTCTTCTGCTTCTTCTGATTCACCCTCCAGACTTCACCTCCTCCTTGTCCTTCTTCTACTTCTTCTGATTCACCCTCCAGACTTCACCTTCTCCTTCTCCTTCTTCTGCTTCTTCTGATTCACCCTCCAGACTTCACCTTCTCCTTCTCCTTCGTCTACTTCTTCTGATTCACCCTCCAGACTACACCTTCTCCTTCTCCTTCTTCTACTTCTTCTGATTCACCCTCCAGACTTCACCTTCTCCTCCTCCTTCTTCTGTTTCTTCTGATTCACCCTCCAGACTTTATCTTCTCCTTCTCCTTCTTCTACTTCTTCTGATTCACCCTCCAGACTTCACCTTCTCCTTCTCCTTCTTCTACTTCTTCTGATTCACCCTCCAGACTTCATCTTCTCCTTCTCCTTCTTCTGCTTCTTCTGATTCACCCTCCAGACTTCACCTTCTCCTTCTCCTTCTTCTGCTTCTTCTGGTTCACCCTCCAGACTTCAACTTCTCCTTCTCCTTCTTCTACTTCATCTGATTCACCCTCCAGACTTCACCTTCTCCTTCTCCTTCTTCTGCTTCTTCTGATTCACCCTCCAGACTTCACCTTCTCCTTCTCCTTCTTCTACTTCTTCTGATTCACCCTCCAGACTTCACCTTCTCCTTCTCCTTCTTCTACTTCTTCTGATTCACCCTCCAGACTTCACCTTCTCCTTCTCCTTCTTCTGCTTCTTCTGATTCACACTCCAGACTTCACCTTCTCCTTCTCCTTATTCTGCTTCTTCTGAATCACCCTCCAGACTTCACCTTCTCCTTCTCCTTCTTCTGCTTCTTCTGATTCACCCTCCAGACTTCACCTTCTCCTTCTCCTTCTTCTACTTCTTCTGATTCACCCTCCAGACTTCACCTTCTCCATCTCCTTCTTCTGCTTCTTCTGATTCACCCTCCAGACTTCACCTTCTCCTTCTCCTTCGTCTACTTCTTCTGATTCACCCTCCAGACTACACCTTCTCCTTCTCCTTCTTCTACTTCTTCTGATTCACCCTCCAGACTTCACCTTCTCCTTCTCCTTCTTCTGTTTCTTCTGATTCACCCTCCAGACTTCACCTTCTCCTTCTCCTTCTTCTACTACTTCTGATTCACCCTCCAGACTTCACCTTCTCCTTCTCCTTCTTCTACTTCTTCTGATTCACCCTCCAGACTTCATCTTCTCCTTCTCCTTCTTCTGCTTCTTCTGATTCACCCTCCAGACTTCACCTTCTCCTTCTCCTTCTTCTGCTTCTTCTGATTCACCCTCCAGACTTCACCTTCTCCTTCTCCTTCTTCTACTTCTTCTGATTCACCCTCCAGACTTCACCTTCTCCTTCTCCTTCTTCTACTTCTTCTGATTCACCCTCCAGTCTTCACCTTCTCCTTCTCCTTCTTCTGTTTCTTCTGCTTCACCCTCCAGACTTCACCTTCTCCTTCTCTTTCTTCTGCTTCTTCTGATTCACCCTCCAGACTTCACCTTCTCCTTCTGCTTCTTCTGATTCTTCTGATTCACCCTCCAGACTTCACCTTCACCTTCTCCTTCTCCTTCTTCTGCTTCTTCTGATTCACCCTCCTGACTTCACCTTCTCCTTCTCCTTCTTCTACTTCTTCTGATTCACCCTCCTGACTTCAGCTTCTCCTTCTCCTTCTTCTACTTCTTCTGCTTCACCCTCCAGACTTCACCTTCTCCGTCTCCTTCTTCTACTTCTTCTGATTCACCCTCCAGACTTCACCTTCTCCTTCTCCTTCTTCTGCTTCTTCTGATTCACCCTCCAGACTTCACCTTCTCCTTCTCCTTCTTCTACTTCTTCTGATTCACCCTCCAGACTTCATCTTCTCCTTCTCCTTCTTCTGCTTCTTCTGATTCACCCTCCAGACTTCACCTTCTCCTTCTCCTTCTTCTGCTTCTTCTGGTTCACCCTCCAGACTTCAACTTCTCCTTCTCCTTCTTCTACTTCATCTGATTCACCCTCCAGACTTCACCTTCTCCTTCTCCTTCTTCTGCTTCTTCTGATTCACCCTCCAGACTTCACCTTCTCCTTCTCCTTATTCTGCTTCTTCTGATTCACCCTCCAGACTTCACCTTCTCCTTCTCCTTATTCTGCTTCTTCTGATTCACCCTCCAGACTTCACCTTCTCCTTCTCCTTCCTTTGCTTCTTCTGATTCATCCTCCAGACTTCACCTTCTCCTTCTCCTTCTTCTGATTCTTCTGATTCACCCTCCAGACTTCACCTTCTCCTTCTCCATCTTCTGCTTCTTCTGATTCACCCTCCTGACTTCACCTTCTCCTTCTCCTTCTTCTACTTCTTCTGCTTCACCCTCCAGACTTCACCTTCTCCTTCTCCTTCTTCTACTTCTTCTGATTCACCCTCCAGACTTCACCTTCTCCTTCTCCTTCTTCTGCTTCTTCTGATTCACCCTCCAGACTTCACCTTCTCCTTCTCCTTATTCTGCTTCTTCTGATTCACCCTCCAGACTTCACCTTCTCCTTCTCCTTCTTCTGCTTCTTCTGATTCACCCTCCAGACTTCACCTTCTCCTTCTCCTTCTTCTGCTTCTTCTGATTCACCCTCCAGACTTCACCTTCTTCTTCTCCTTCTTCTGCTTCTTCTGATTCACCCTCCAGACTTCACCTTCTCCTTCTCCTTCTTCTACTTCTTCTGATTCACCCTCCAGACTTCACCTTCTCCTTCTCCTTCTTCTGCTTCTTCTGATTCACCCTCCTGACTTCACCTTCTCCTTCTCCTTCTTCTACATCTTCTGATTCACCCTCCTGACTTCACCTTCTCCTTCTCCTTCTTCTACTTCTTCTGCTTCACCCTCCAGACTTCACCATCTCCTTCTCCTTCTTCTACTTCTTCTGATTCACCCTCCAGACTTCACCTTCTCCTTCTCCTTCTTCTACTTCTTCTGATTCTCCCTCCAGACTTCACCTTCTCCTTCTCCTTCTTCAACTTCTTCTGATTCACCCTCCAGACTTCACCTTCTCCTTCTCCTTCTTCTGCTTCTTCTGATTCACACTCCAGACTTCACCTTCTCCTTCTCCTTATTCTGCTTCTTCTGAATCACCCTCCAGACTTCACCTTCTCCTTCTCCTTCTTCTGCTTCTTCTGATTCACCCTCCAGACTTCACCTTCTCCTTCTCCTTCTTCTGCTTCTTCTGATTCACCCTCCAGACTTCACCTTCACCTTCTCCTTCTTCTACTTCTTCTGATTCACCCTCCAGACTTCACCTTCTCCATCTCCTTCTTCTGCTTCTTCTGATTCACCCTCCAGACTTCACCTTCTCCTTCTCCTTCGTCTACTTCTTCTGATTCACCCTCCAGACTTCACCTTCTCCTTCTCCTTCTTCTGCTTCTTCTGATTCACCCTCCAGACTTCACCTTCTCCTTCTCCTTCTTCTACTTCTTCTGATTCACCCTCCAGACTTCACCTTCTCCTTCTCCTTCTTCTGATTCTTCTGATTCACCCTCCAGACTTCACCTTCTCCTTCTCCTTCTTCTGCTTCTTCTGATTCACCCTCCTGACTTCACCTTCTCCTTCTCCTTCTTCTACATCTTCTGATTCACCCTCCTGACTTCACCTTCTCCTTCTCCTTCTTCTACTTCTTCTGCTTCCCCCTCCAGACTTCACCTTCTCCTTCTCCTTCTTCTACTTCTTCTGATTCACCCTCCAGACTTCACCTTCTCCTTCTCCTTCTTCTACTTCTTCTGATTCACCCTCCAGACTTCACCTTCTCCTTCTCCTTCTTCTACTTCTTCTGATTCACCCTCCAGACTTCACCTTCTCCTTCTCCTTCTTCTGCTTCTTCTGATTCACCCTCCAGACATCACCTTCTCCTTCTCCTTATTCTGCTTCTTCTGAATCACCCTCCAGACTTCACCTTCTCCTTCTCCTTCTGCTGCTTCTTCTGATTCACCCTTCAGACTTCACCTTCTCCTTCTCCTTCTTCTGCTTTTTCTGATTCACCCTCCAGACTTCACCTTCTCCTTCTCCTTCTTCTACTTCTTCTGATTCACCCTCCAGACTTCACCTTCTCCATCCTTCTTCTGCTTCTTCTGATTCACCCTCCAGACTTCACCTTCTCCTTCTCCTTCGTCTACTTCTTCTGATTCACCCTCCAAACTACACCTTCTCCTTCTCCTTCTTATACTTCTTCTGAATCACCCTCCAGACTTCACCTTCTCCTTCTCCTTCTTCTGTTTCTTCTGATTCACCCTCCAGACTTCACCTTCTCCTTCTCCTTCTTCTACTACTTCTGATTCACCCTCCAGACTTCACCTTCTCCTTCTCCTTCTTCTACTTCTTCTGATTCACCCTCCAGACTTCATCTTCTCCTTCTCCTTCTTCTGCTTCTTCTGATTCACCCTCCAGACTTCACCTTCTCCTTCTCCTTCTTCTGCTTCTTCTGATTCACCCTCCAGACTTCACCTTCTCCTTCTCCTTCTTCTACTTCTTCTGATTCACCCTCCAGACTTCACCTTCTCCTTCTCCTTCTTCTACTTCTTCTGATTCACCCTCCAGTCTTCACCTTCTCCTTCTCCTTCTTCTGTTTCTTCTGCTTCACCCTCCAGACTTCACCTTCTCCTTCTCTTTCTTCTGCTTCTTCTGATTCACCCTCCAGACTTCACCTTCTCCTTCTGCTTCTTCTGATTCTTCTGATTCACCCTCCAGACTTCACCTTCTCCTTCTCCTTCTTCTGCTTCTTCTGATTCACCCTCCTGACTTCACCTTCTCCTTCTCCTTCTTCTACTTCTTCTGATTCACCCTCCTGACTTCAGCTTCTCCTTCTCCTTCTTCTACTTCTTCTGCTTCACCCTCCAGACTTCACCTTCTCCTTCTCCTTCTTCTACTTCTTCTGATTCACCCTCCAGACTTCACCTTCTCCTTCTCCTTCTTCTGCTTCTTCTGATTCACCCTCCAGACTTCACTTTCTCCTTCTCCTTATTCTGCTTCTTCTGATTCACCCTCCAGACTTCACCTTCTCCTTCTCCTTATTCTGCTTCTTCTGATTCACCCTCCAGACTTCACCTTCTCCTTCTCCTTCCTTTGCTTCTTCTGATTCATCCTCCAGACTTCACCTTCTCCTTCTCCTTCTTCTGATTCTTCTGATTCATCCTCCAGACTTCACCTTCTCCTTCTCCATTTTCTGCTTCTTCTGATTCACCCTCCTGACTTCACCTTCTCCTTCTCCTTCTTCTACTTCTTCTGATTCACCCTCCTGACTTCACCTTCTACTTCTCCATCTTCTACTTCTTCTGCTTCACCCTCCAGACTTCAACTTCTCCTTCTCCTTCTTCTACTTCTTCTGATTCACCCTCCAGACTTCACCTTCTCCTTCTCCTTCTTCTGCTTCTTCTGATTCACCCTCCAGACTTCACCTTCTCCTTCTCCTTCTTCTGCTTCTTCTGATTCACCCTCCAGACTTCACCTCCTCCTTCTCCTTCTTCTACTTCTTCTGATTCACCCTCCAGACTTCACCTTCTCCTTCTCCTTCTTCTGCTTCTTCTGATTCACCCTCCAGACTTCACCTTCTCCTTCTCCTTCGTCTACTTCTTCTGATTCACCCTCCAGACTACACCTTCTCCTTCTCCTTCTTCTACTTCTTCTGATTCACCCTCCAGACTTCACCTTCTCCTCCTCCTTCTTCTGTTTCTTCTGATTCACCCTCCAGACTTTATCTTCTCCTTCTCCTTCTTCTACTTCTTCTGATTCACCCTCCAGACTTCACCTTCTCCTTCTCCTTCTTCTACTTCTTCTGATTCACCCTCCAGACTTCATCTTCTCCTTCTCCTTCTTCTGCTTCTTCTGATTCACCCTCCAGACTTCACCTTCTCCTTCTCCTTCTTCTGCTTCTTCTGGTTCACCCTCCAGACTTCAACTTCTCCTTCTCCTTCTTCTACTTCATCTGATTCACCCTCCAGACTTCACCTTCTCCTTCTCCTTCTTCTGCTTCTTCTGATTCACCCTCCAGACTTCACCTTCTCCTTCTCCTTCTTCTACTTCTTCTGATTCACCCTCCAGACTTCACCTTCTCCTTCTCCTTCTTCTACTTCTTCTGATTCACCCTCCAGACTTCACCTTCTCCTTCTCCTTCTTCTACTTCTTCTGATTCACCCTCCAGACTTCACCTTCTCCTTCTCCTTCTTCTACTTCTTCTGATTCACCCTCCAGTCTTCACCTTCTCCTTCTCCTTCTTCTGTTTCTTCTGCTTCACCCTCCAGACTTCACCTTCTCCTTCTCTTTCTTCTGCTTCTTCTGATTCACCCTCCAGACTTCACCTTCTCTAACTCCTTCTTCTGCTTCTTCTGATTCACCCTCCTGACTTCACCTTCTCCTTCTCCTTCTTCTAATTCTTCTGATTCACCCTCCTGACTTCACCTTCTCCTTCTCCTTCTTCTACTTCTTCTGCTTCACCCTCCAGACTTCACCTTCTCCTTCTCCTTCTTCTACTTCTTCTGATTCACCCTCCAGACTTCACCTTCTCCTTCTCCTTCTTCTGCTTCTTCTGATTCACCCTCCAGACTTCACCTTCTCCTTCTCCTTATTCTGCTTCTTCTGATTCACCCTCCAGACTTCACCTTCTCCTTCTCCTTCTTCTGCTTCTTCTGATTCACCCTCCAGACTTCACCTTCTCCTTCTCCTTCTTCTGCTTCTTCTGATTCACCCTCCTGACTTCACCTTCTCCTTCTCCTTCTTCTACATCTTCTGATTCACCCTCCTGACTTCACCTTCTCCTTCTCCTTCTTCTACTTCTTCTGCTTCACCCTCCAGACTTCACCTTCTCCTTCTCCTTCTTCTACTTCTTCTGATTCACCCTCCAGACTTCACCTTCTCCTTCTCCTTCTTCTACTTCTTCTGATTCTCCCTCCAGACTTCACCTTCTCCTTCTCCTTCTTCAACTTCTTCTGATTCACCCTCCAGACTTCACCTTCTCCTTCTCCTTCTTCTGCTTCTTCTGATTCACACTCCAGACTTCACCTTCTCCTTCTCCTTATTCTGCTTCTTCTGAATCACCCTCCAGACTTCACCTTCTCCTTCTCCTTCTTCTGCTTCTTCTGATTCACCCTCCAGACTTCACCTTCTCCTTCTCCTTCTTCTGCTTCTTCTGATTCACCCTCCAGACTTCACCTTCACCTTCTCCTTCTTCTACTTCTTCTGATTCACCCTCCAGACTTCACCTTCTCCATCTCCTTCTTCTGCTTCTTCTGATTCACCCTCCAGACTTCACCTTCTCCTTCTCCTTCGTCTACTTCTTCTGATTCACCCTCCAGACTTCACCTTCTCCTTCTTCTTCTGCTTCTTCTGATTCACCCTCCAGACTTCACCTTCTCCTTCTCCTTCTTCTACTTCTTCTGATTCACCCTCCAGACTTCACCTTCTCCTTCTCCTTCTTCTGATTCTTCTGATTTATCCTCCAGACTTCACCTTCTCCTTCTCCTTCTTCTGCTTCTTCTGATTCACCCTCCTGACTTCACCTTCTACTTCTCCTTCTTCTACATCTTCTGATTCACCCTCCTGACTTCACCTTCTCCTTCTCCTTCTTCTACTTCTTCTGCTTCCCCCTCCAGACTTCACCTTCTCCTTCTCCTTCTTCTACTTCTTCTGATTCACCCTCCAGACTTCACCTTCTCCTTCTCCTTCTTCTACTTCTTCTGATTCACCCTCCAGACTTCACCTTCTCCTTCTCCTTCTTCTACTTCTTCTGATTCACCCTCCAGACTTCACCTTCTCCTTCTCCTTCTTCTGCTTCTTCTGATTCACCCTCCAGACATCACCTTCTCCTTCTCCTTATTCTGCTTCTTCTGAATCACCCTCCAGACTTCACCTTCTCCTTCTCCTTCTGCTGCTTCTTCTGATTCACCCTCCAGACTTCACCTTCTCCTTCTCCTTCTTCTGCTTCTTCTGATTCACCCTCCAGACTTCACCTTCTCCTTCTCCTTCTTCTACTTCTTCTGATTCACCCTCCAGACTTCACCTTCTCCATCTCCTTCTTCTGCTTCTTCTGATTCACCCTCCAGACTTCACCTTCTCCTTCTCCTTCGTCTACTTCTTCTGATTCACCCTCCAGACTACACCTTCTCCTTCTCCTTCTTCTACTTCTTCTGATTCACCCTCCAGACTTCACCTTCTCCTTCTCCTTCTTCTGTTTCTTCTGATTCACCCTCCAGACTTCACCTTCTCCTTCTCCTTCTTCTACTACTTCTGATTCACCCTCCAGACTTCACCTTCTCCTTCTCCTTCTTCTACTTCTTCTGATTCACCCTCCAGACTTCATCTTCTCCTTCTCCTTCTTCTGCTTCTTCTGATTCACCCTCCAGACTTCACCTTCTCCTTCTCCTTCTTCTGCTTCTTCTGATTCACCCTCCAGACTTCACCTTCTCCTTCTCCTTCTTCTACTTCTTCTGATTCACCCTCCAGACTTCACCTTCTCCTTCTCCTTCTTCTACTTCTTCTGATTCACCCTCCAGTCTTCACCTTCTCCTTCTCCTTCTTCTGTTTCTTCTGCTTCACCCTCCAGACTTCACCTTCTCCTTCTCTTTCTTCTGCTTCTTCTGATTCACCCTCCAGACTTCACCTTCTCCTTCTGCTTCTTCTGATTCTTCTGATTCACCCTCCAGACTTCACCTTCTCCTTCTCCTTCTTCTGCTTCTTCTGATTCACCCTCCTGACTTCACCTTCTCCTTCTCCTTCTTCTACTTCTTCTGATTCACCCTCCTGACTTCAGCTTCTCCTTCTCCTTCTTCTACTTCTTCTGCTTCACCCTCCAGACTTCACCTTCTCCTTCTCCTTCTTCTACTTCTTCTGATTCACCCTCCAGACTTCACCTTCTCCTTCTCCTTCTTCTGCTTCTTCTGATTCACCCTCCAGACTTCACCTTCTCCTTCTCCTTATTCTGCTTCTTCTGATTCACCCTCCAGACTTCACCTTCTCCTTCTCCTTATTCTGCTTCTTCTGATTCACCCTCCAGACTTCACCTTCTCCTTCTCCTTCCTTTGCTTCTTCTGATTCACCCTCCAGACTTCACCTTATCCTTCTCCTTCTTCTGATTCTTCTGATTCACCCTCCAGACTTCACCTTCTCCTTCTCCATCTTCTGCTTCTTCTGATTCACCCTCCTGACTTCACCTTCTCCTTCTCCTTCTTCTACTTCTTCTGATTCACCCTCCTGACTTCACCTTCTACTTCTCCATCTTCTACTTCTTCTGCTTCACCCTCCAGACTTCAACTTCTCCTTCTCCTTCTTCTACTTCTTCTGATTCACCCTCCAGACTTCACCTTCTCCTTCTCCTTCTTCTGCTTCTTCTGATTCACCCTCCAGACTTCACCTTCTCCTTCTCCTTCTTCTGCTTCTTCTGATTCACCCTCCAGACTTCACCTCCTCCTTCTCCTTCTTCTACTTCTTCTGATTCACCCTCCAGACTTCACCTTCTCCTTCTCCTTCTTCTGCTTCTTCTGATTCACCCTCCAGACTTCACCTTCTCCTTCTCCTTCGTCTACTTCTTCTGATTCACCCTCCAGACTACACCTTCTCCTTCTCCTTCTTCTACTTCTTCTGATTCACCCTCCAGACTTCACCTTCTCCTCCTCCTTCTTCTGTTTCTTCTGATTCACCCTCCAGACTTTATCTTCTCCTTCTCCTTCTTCTACTTCTTCTGATTCACCCTCCAGACTTCACCTTCTCCTTCTCCTTCTTCTACTTCTTCTGATTCACCCTCCAGACTTCATCTTCTCCTTCTCCTTCTTCTGCTTCTTCTGATTCACCCACCAGACTTCACCTTCTCCTTCTCCTTCTTCTGCTTCTTCTGGTTCACCCTCCAGACTTCAACTTCTCCTTCTCCTTCTTCTACATCTTCTGATTCACCCTCCAGACTTCACCTTCTCCTTCTCCTTCTTCTACTTCTTCCGATTCACCCTCCAGACTTCATCTTCTCCTTCTCCTTCTTCTGCTTCTTCTGATTCACCCTCCAGACTTCACCTTCTCCTTCTCCTTCTTCTACTTCTTCTGATTCACACTCCAGACTTCACCTTCTCCTTCTCCTTCTTCTACTTCTTCTGATTCACCCTCCAGACTTCACCTTCTCCTTCTCCTTCTTCTACTTCTTCTGATTCACCCTCCAGACTTCACCTTCTCCTTCTCCTTCTTCTACTTCTTCTGATTCACCCTCCAGTCTTCACCTTCTCCTTCTCCTTCTTCTGTTTCTTCTGCTTCACCCTCCAGACTTCACCTTCTCCTTCTCTTTCTTCTGCTTCTTCTGATTCACCCTCCAGTCTTCACCTTCTCCTTCTCCTTCTTCTGTTTCTTCTGCTTCACCCTCCAGACTTCACCTTCTCCTTCTCTTTCTTCTGCTTCTTCTGATTCACCCTCCTGACTTCACCTTCTCCTTCTCCTTCTTCTACTTCTTCTGATTCACCCTCCTGACTTCACCTTCTCCTTCTCCTTCTTCTACTTCTTCTGCTTCACCCTCCAGACTTCACCTTCTCCTTCTCCTTCTTCTGCTTCTTCTGATTCACCCTCCAGACTTCACCTTCTCCTTCTCCTTCTTCTGCTTCTTCTGATTCACCCTCCAGACTTCACCTTCTCCTTCTCCTTCTTCTGCTTCTTCTGATTCACCCTCCAGATCTCACCTTCTCCTTCTCCTTCTTCTGCTTCTTCTGATTCACCCTCCAGACTTCACCTTCTCCTTCTCCTTCTTCTGCTTCTTCTGATTCACCCTCCAGACTTCACCTTCTCCTTCTCCTTCTTCTGCTTCTTCTGATTCACCCTCCAGACTTCACCTTCTCCTTCTCCTTCTTCTACTTCTTCTGATTCACCCTCCAGACTTCACCTTCTCCTTCTCCTTCTTCTACTTCTTCTGATTCACCCTCCAGTCTTCACCTTCTCCTTCTCCTTCTTCTGTTTCTTCTGCTTCACCCTCCAGACTTCACCTTCTCCTTCTCTTTCTTCTGCTTCTTCTGCTTCACCCTCCAGACTTCACCTTCTCCTTCTCCTTCTTCTGATTCTTCTGATTCACCCTCCAGACTTCACCTTCTCTATCTCCTTCTTCTGCTTCTTCTGATTCACCCTCCTGACTTCACCTTCTCCTTCTCCTTCTTCTACTTCTTCTGATTCACCCTCCTGACTTCACCTTCTCCTTCTCCTTCTTCTACTTCTTCTGCTTCACCCTCCAGACTTCACCTTCTCCTTCTCCTTCTTCTACTTCTTCTGATTCACCCTCCAGACTTCACCTTCTCCTTCTCCTTCTTCTGCTTCTTCTGATTCACCCTCCAGACTTCACCTTCTCCTTCTCCTTCTTCTACATCTTCTGATTCACCCTCCTGACTTCACCTTCTCCTTCTCCTTCTTCTACTTCTTCTGCTTCACCCTCCAGACTTCACCTTCTCCTTCTCCTTCTTCTACTTCTTCTGATTCACCCTCCAGACTTCACCTTCTCCTTCTCCTTCTTCTACTTCTTCTGATTCACCCTCCAGACTTCACCTTCTCCTTCTCCTTCGTCTACTTCTTCTGATTCACCCTCCAGACTACACCTTCTCCTTCTCCTTCTTCTACTTCTTCTGATTCACCCTCCAGACTTCACCTTCTCCTTCTCCTTCTTCTGTTTCTTCTGATTCACCCTCCAGACTTCACCTTCTCCTTCTCCTTCTTCTACTACTTCTGATTCACCCTCCAGACTTCACCTTCTCCTTCTCCTTCTTCTACTTCTTCTGATTCACCCTCCAGACTTCATCTTCTCCTTCTCCTTCTTCTGCTTCTTCTGATTCACCCTCCAGACTTCACCTTCTCCTTCTCCTTCTTCTGCTTCTTCTGATTCACCCTCCAGACTTCACCTTCTCCCTCTCCTTCTTCTACTTCTTCTGATTCACCCTCCAGACTTCACCTTCTCCTTCTCCTTCTTCTACTTCTTCTGATTCACCCTCCAGTCTTCACCTTCTCCTTCTCCTTCTTCTGTTTCTTCTGCTTCACCCTCCAGACTTCACCTTCTCCTTCTCTTTCTTCTGCTTCTTCTGATTCACCCTCCAGACTTCACCTTCTCCTTCTGCTTCTTCTGATTCTTCTGATTCACCCTCCAGACTTCACCTTCTCCTTCTCCTTCTTCTGCTTCTTCTGATTCACCCTCCTGACTTCACCTTCTCCTTCTCCTTCTTCTACTTCTTCTGATTCACCCTCCTGACTTCAGCTTCTCCTTCTCCTTCTTCTACTTCTTCTGCTTCACCCTCCAGACTTCACCTTCTCCTTCTCCTTCTTCTACTTCTTCTGATTCACCCTCCAGACTTCACCTTCTCCTTCTCCTTCTTCTGCTTCTTCTGATTCACCCTCCAGACTTCACCTTCTCCTTCTCCTTATTCTGCTTCTTCTGATTCACCCTCCAGACTTCACCTTCTCCTTCTCCTTATTCTGCTTCTTCTGATTCACCCTCCAGACTTCACCTTCTCCTTCTCCTTCCTTTGCTTCTTCTGATTCACCCTCCAGACTTCACCTTCTCCTTGTCCTTCTTCTGATTCTTCTGATTCACCCTCCAGACTTCACCTTCTCCTTCTCCATCTTCTGCTTCTTCTGATTCACCCTCCTGACTTCACCTTCTCCTTCTCCTTCTTCTACTTCTTCTAATTCACCCTCCTGACTTCACCTTCTCCTTCTCCATCTTCTACTTCTTCTGATTCACCCTCCAGACTTCAACTTCTCCTTCTCCTTCTTCTACTTCTTCTGATTCACCCTCCAGACTTCACCTTCTCCTTTTCCTTCTTCTGCTTCTTCTGATTCACCCTCCAGACTTCACCTTCTCCTTCTCCTTCTTCTGCTTCTTCTGATTCACCCTCCAGACTTCACCTTCTCCTTCTCCTTCTTCTACTTCTTCTGATTCACCCTCCAGACTTCACCTTCTCCTTCTCCTTCTTCTGCTTCTTCTGATTCACCCTCCAGACTTCACCTTCTCCTTCTCCTTCGTCTACTTCTTCTGATTCACCCTCCAGACTACACCTTCTCCTTCTCCTTCTTCTACTTCTTCTGATTCACCCTCCAGACTTCACCTTCTCCTTCTCCTTCTTCTACTTCTTCTGATTCACCCTCCAGACTTCACCTTCTCCTTCTCCTTCTTCTACTTCTTCTGATTCACCCTCCAGTCTTCACCTTCTCCTTCTCCTTCTTCTGTTTCTTCTGCTTCACCCTCCAGACTTCACCTTCTCCTTCTCTTTCTTCTGCTTCTTCTGATTCACCCTCCAGACTTCACCTTCTCCTTCTCCTTCTTCTGATTCTTCTGATTCACCCTCCAGACTTCACCTTCTCCTTCTCCTTCTTCTGCTTCTTCTGATTCACCCTCCTGACTTCACCTTCTCCTTCTCCTTCTTCTACTTCTTCTGATTCACCCTCCTGACTTCACCTTCTCCTTCTCCTTCTTCTACTTCTTCTGATTCACCCTCCTGACTTCACCTTCTCCTTCTCCTTCTTCTACTTCTTCTGATTCACCCTCCAGACTTCACCTTCTCCTTCTCCTTCTTCTACTTCTTCTGATTCACCCTCCAGACTTCACCTTCTCCTTCTCCTTCGTCTACTTCTTCTGATTCACCCTCCAGACTACACCTTCTCCTTCTCCTTCTTCTACTTCTTCTGATTCACCCTCCAGACTTCACCTTCTCCTTCTCCTTCTTCTGTTTCTTCTGATTCACCCTCCAGACTTCACCTTCTCCTTCTCCTTCTTCTACTACTTCTGATTCACCCTCCAGACTTCACCTTCTCCTTCTCCTTCTTCTACTTCTTCTGATTCACCCTCCAGACTTCATCTTCTCCTTCTCCTTCTTCTGCTTCTTCTGATTCACCCTCCAGACTTCACCTTCTCCTTCTCCTTCTTCTGCTTCTTCTGATTCACCCTCCAGACTTCACCTTCTCCTTCTCCTTCTTCTACTTCTTCTGATTCACCCTCCAGACTTCACCTTCTCCTTCTCCTTCTTCTACTTCTTCTGATTCACCCTCCAGTCTTCACCTTCTCCTTCTCCTTCTTCTGTTTCTTCTGCTTCACCCTCCAGACTTCACCTTCTCCTTCTCTTTCTTCTGCTTCTTCTGATTCACCCTCCAGACTTCACCTTCTCCTTCTGCTTCTTCTGATTCTTCTGATTCACCCTCCAGACTTCACCTTCTCCTTCTCCTTCTTCTGCTTCTTCTGATTCACCCTCCTGACTTCACCTTCTCCTTCTCCTTCTTCTACTTCTTCTGATTCACCCTCCTGACTTCAGCTTCTCCTTCTCCTTCTTCTACTTCTTCTGCTTCACCCTCCAGACTTCACCTTCTCCTTCTCCTTCTTCTACTTCTTCTGATTCACCCTCCAGACTTCACCTTCTCCTTCTCCTTCTTCTGCTTCTTCTGATTCACCCTCCAGACTTCACCTTCTCCTTCTCCTTATTCTGCTTCTTCTGATTCACCCTCCAGACTTCACCTTCTCCTTCTCCTTATTCTGCTTCTTCTGATTCACCCTCCAGACTTCACCTTCTCCTTCTCCTTATTCTGCTTCTTCTGATTCACCCTCCAGACTTCACCTTCTCCTTCTCCTTCCTTTGCTTCTTCTGATTCACCCTCCAGACTTCACCTTCTCCTTCTCCATCTTCTGCTTCTTCTGATTCACCCTCCTGACTTCACCTTCTCCTTCTCCTTCTTCTACTTCTTCTAATTCACCCTCCTGACTTCACCTTCTCCTTCTCCATCTTCTACTTCTTCTGATTCACCCTCCAGACTTCAACTTCTCCTTCTCCTTCTTCTACTTCTTCTGATTCACCCTCCAGACTTCAACTTCTCCTTCTCCTTCTTCTACTTCTTCTGATTCACCCTCCAGACTTCACCTTCTCCTTCTCCTTCCTTTGCTTCTTCTGATTCACCCTCCAGACTTCACCTTCTCCTTCTCCATCTTCTGCTTCTTCTGATTCACCCTCCAGACTTCACCTTCTCCTTCTCCTTCTTCTGCTTCTTCTGATTCACCCTCCAGACTTCACCTTCTCCTTCTCCATCTTCTACTTCTTCTGATTCACCCTCCAGACTTCAACTTCTCCTTCTCCTTCTTCTACTTCTTCTGATTCACCCTCCTGACTTCACCTTCTCCTTCTCCTTCTTCTACTTCTTCTAATTCACCCTCCTGACTTCACCTTCTCCTTCTCCATCTTCTTCTTCTTCTGATTCACCCTCCAGACTTCAACTTCTCCTTCTCCTTCTTCTACTTCTTCTGATTCACCCTCCAGACTTCAACTTCTCCTTCTCCTTCTTCTACTTCTTCTGATTCACCCTCCAGACTTCACCTTCTCCTTCTCCTTCCTTTGCTTCTTCTGATTCACCCTCCAGACTTCACCTTCTCCTTCTCCATCTTCTGCTTCTTCTGATTCACCCTCCTGACTTCACCTTCTCCTTCTCCTTCTTCTACTTCTTCTAATTCACCCTCCTGACTTCACCTTCTCCTTCTCCATCTTCTACTTCTTCTGATTCACCCTCCAGACTTCAACTTCTCCTTCTCCTTCTTCTACTTCTTCTGATTCACCCTCCAGACTTCACCTTCTGCTTCTCCTTCTTCTGCTTCTTCTGATTCACCCTCCAGACTTCACCTTCTCCTTCTCCTTCTTCTGCTTCTTCTGATTCACCCTCCAGACTTCACCTTCTCCTTCTCCTTCTTCTACTTCTTCTGATTCACCCTCCAGACTTCACCTTCTCCTTCTCCTTCTTCTGCTTCTTCTGATTCACCCTCCAGACTTCACCTTCTCCTTCTCCTTCGTCTACTTCTTCTGATTCACCCTCCAGACTACACCTTCTCCTTCTCCTTCTTCTACTTCTTCTGATTCACCCTCCAGACTTCACCTTCTCCTTCTCCTTCTTCTACTTCTTCTGATTCACCCTCCAGACTTCACCTTCTCCTTCTCCTTCTTCTACTTCTTCTGATTCACCCTCCAGTCTTCACCTGCTCCTTCTCCTTCTTCTGTTTCTTCTGCTTCACCCTCCAGACTTCACCTTCTCCTTCTCTTTCTTCTGCTTCTTCTGATTCACCCTCCAGACTTCACCTTCTCCTTCTCCTTCTTCTGATTCTTCTGATTCACCCTCCAGACTTCACCTTCTCCTTCTCCTTCTTCTGCTTCTTCTGATTCACCCTCCTGACTTCACCTTCTCCTTCTCCTTCTTCTACTTCTTCTGATTCACCCTCCTGACTTCACCTTCTCCTTCTCCTTCTTCTACTTCTTCTGATTCACCCTCCTGACTTCACCTTCTCCTTCTCCTTCTTCTACTTCTTCTGATTCACCCTCCAGACTTCACCTTCTCCTTCTCCTTCTTCTACTTCTTCTGATTCACCCTCCAGACTTCACCTTCTCCTTCTCCTTCGTCTACTTCTTCTGATTCACCCTCCAGACTACACCTTCTCCTTCTCCTTCTTCTACTTCTTCTGATTCACCCTCCAGACTTCACCTTCTCCTTCTCCTTCTTCTGTTTCTTCTGATTCACCCTCCAGACTTCACCTTCTCCTTCTCCTTCTTCTACTACTTCTGATTCACCCTCCAGACTTCACCTTCTCCTTCTCCTTCTTCTACTTCTTCTGATTCACCCTCCAGACTTCATCTTCTCCTTCTCCTTCTTCTGCTTCTTCTGATTCACCCTCCAGACTTCACCTTCTCCTTCTCCTTCTTCTGCTTCTTCTGATTCACCCTCCAGACTTCACCTTCTCCTTCTCCTTCTTCTCCTTCTTCTGATTCACCCTCCAGACTTCACCTTCTCCTTCTCCTTCTTCTACTTCTTCTGATTCACCCTCCAGTCTTCACCTTCTCCTTCTCCTTCTTCTGTTTCTTCTGCTTCACCCTCCAGACTTCACCTTCTCCTTCTCTTTCTTCTGCTTCTTCTGATTCACCCTCCAGACTTCACCTTCTCCTTCTGCTTCTTCTGATTCTTCTGATTCACCCTCCAGACTTCACCTTCTCCTTCTCCTTCTTCTGCTTCTTCTGATTCACCCTCCTGACTTCACCTTCTCCTTCTCCTTCTTCTACTTCTTCTGATTCACCCTCCTGACTTCAGCTTCTCCTTCTCCTTCTTCTACTTCTTCTGCTTCACCCTCCAGACTTCACCTTCTCCTTCTCCTTCTTCTACTTCTTCTGATTCACCCTCCAGACTTCACCTTCTCCTTCTCCTTCTTCTGCTTCTTCTGATTCACCCTCCAGACTTCACCTTCTCCTTCTCCTTATTCTGCTTCTTCTGATTCACCCTCCAGACTTCACCTTCTCCTTCTCCTTATTCTGCTTCTTCTGATTCACCCTCCAGACTTCACCTTCTCCTTCTCCTTCCTTTGCTTCTTCTGATTCACCCTCCAGACTTCACCTTCTCCTTGTCCTTCTTCTGATTCTTCTGATTCACCCTCCAGACTTCACCTTCTCCTTCTCCATCTTCTGCTTCTTCTGATTCACCCTCCTGACTTCACCTTCTCCTTCTCCTTCTTCTACTTCTTCTAATTCACCCTCCTGACTTCACCTTCTCCTTCTCCATCTTCTACTTCTTCTGCTTCACCCTCCAGACTTCAACTTCTCCTTCTCCTTCTTCTACTTCTTCTGATTCACCCTCCAGACTTCACCTTCTCCTTCTCCTTCTTCTGCTTCTTCTGATTCACCCTCCAGACTTCACCTTCTCCTTCTCCTTCTTCTGCTTCTTCTGATTCACCCTCCAGACTTCACCTTCTCCTTCTCCTTCTTCTACTTCTTCTGATTCACCCTCCAGACTTCACCTTCTCCTTCTCCTTCTTCTGCTTCTTCTGATTCACCCTCCAGACTTCACCTTCTCCTTCTCCTTCGTCTACTTCTTCTGATTCACCCTCCAGACTACACCTTCTCCTTCTCCTTCTTCTACTTCTTCTGATTCACCCTCCAGACTTCACCTTCTCCTCCTCCTTCTTCTGTTTCTTCTGATTCACCCTCCAGACTTTATCTTCTCCTTCTCCTTCTTCTACTTCTTCTGATTCACCCTCCAGACTTCACCTTCTCCTTCTCCTTCTTCTACTTCTTCTGATTCACCCTCCAGACTTCATCTTCTCCTTCTCCTTCTTCTGCTTCTTCTGATTCACCCTCCAGACTTCACCTTCTCCTTCTCCTTCTTCTGCTTCTTCTGGTTCACCCTCCAGACTTCAACTTCTCCTTCTCCTTCTTCTACTTCTTCTGATTCACCCTCCAGACTTCACCTTCTCCTTCTCCTTCTTCTACTTCTTCCGATTCACCCTCCAGACTTCATCTTCTCCTTCTCCTTCTTCTGCTTCTTCTGATTCACCCTCCAGACTTCACCTTCTCCTTCTCCTTCTTCTACTTCTTCTGATTCACCCTCCAGACTTCACCTTCTCCTCCTCCTTCTTCTGTTTCTTCTGATTCACCCTCCAGACTTTATCTTCTCCTTCTCCTTCTTCTACTTCTTCTGATTCACCCTCCAGACTTCACCTTCTCCTTCTCCTTCTTCTACTTCTTCTGATTCACCCTCCAGACTTCACCTTCTCCTTCTCCTTCTTCTACTTCTTCTGATTCACCCTCCAGTCTTCACCTTCTCCTTCTCCTTCTTCTGTTTCTTCTGCTTCACCCTCCAGACTTCACCTTCTCCTTCTCTTTCTTCTGCTTCTTCTGATTCACCCTCCAGACTTCACCTTCTCCTTCTCCTTCTTCTGATTCTTCTGATTCACCCTCCAGACTTCACCTTCTCCTTCTCCTTCTTCTGCTTCTTCTGATTCACCCTCCTGACTTCACCTTCTCCTTCTCCTTCTTCTACTTCTTCTGATTCACCCTCCTGACTTCACCTTCTCCTTCTCCTTCTTCTACTTCTTCTGCTTCACCCTCCAGACTTCACCTTCTCCTTCTCCTTCTTTTGCTTCTTCTGATTCACCCTCCAGACTTCACCTTCTCCTTCTCCTTCTTCTCCTTCTTCTGATTCACCCTCCAGATTTCACCTTCTCCTTCTCCTTATTCTGCTTCTTCTGATTCACCCTCCAGACTTCACCTTCTCCTTCTCCTTATTCTGCTTCTTCTGATTCACCCTCCAGACTTCACCTTCTCCTTCTCCTTCCTCTGCTTCTTCTGATTCACCCTCCAGACTTCACCTTCTCCTTCTCCTTCTTCTGATTCTTCTGATTCACCCTCCAGACTTCACCTTCTCCTTCTCCATCTTCTGCTTCTTCTGATTCACCCTCCTGACTTCACCTTCTCCTTCTCCTTCTTCTACTTCTTCTGATTCACCCTCCTGACTTCACCTTCTCCTTCTCCATCTTCTACTTCCTCTGCTTCACCCTCCAGACTTCAACTTCTCCTTCTCCTTCTTCTACTTCTTCTGATTCACCCTCCAGACTTCACCTTCTCCTTCTCCTTCTTCTGCTTCTTCTGATTCACCCTCCAGGCTTCACCTTCTCCTTCTCCTTCGTCTACTTCTTCTGATTCACCCTCCAGACTACACCTTCTCCTTCTCCTTCTTCTACTTCTTCTGATTCACCCTCCAGACTTCACCTTCTCCTTCTCCTTCTTCTACTTCTTCTGATTCACCCTCCAGACTTCATCTTCTCCTTCTCCTTCTTCTGCTTCTTCTGATTCACCCTCCAGACTTCACCTTCTCCTTCTCCTTCTTCTGCTTCTTCTGATTCACCCTCCAGACTTCAACTTCTCCTTCTCCTTCTTCTACTTCTTCTGATTCACCCTCCAGACTTCACCTTCTCCTTCTCCTTCTTCTACTTCTTCTGATTCACCATCCAGTCTTCACCTTCTCCTTCTCCTTCTTCTGTTTCTTCTGCTTCACCCTCCAGACTTCACCTTCTCCTTCTCTTTCTTCTGCTTCTTCTGATTCACCCTCCAGACTTCACCTTCTCCTTCTCCTTCTTCTGATTCTTCTGATTCACCCTCCAGACTTCACCTTCTCCTTCTCCTTCTTCTGCTTCTTCTGATTCACCCTCCTGACTTCACCTTCTCCTTCTCCTTCTTCTACTTCTTCTGATTCACCCTCCTGACTTCACCTTCTCCTTCTCCTTCTTCTACTTCTTCTGCTTCACCCTCAAGACTTCACCTTCTCCTTCTCCTTCTTCTACTTCTTCTGATTCAACCTCCAGACTTCACCTTCTCCTTCTCCTTCTTCTGTTTCTTCTGCTTCACCCTCCAGACTTCACCTTCTCCTTCTCCTTCTTCTGCTTCTTCTGATTCACACTCCAGACTTCACCTTCTCCTTCTCCTTCGTCTACTTCTTCTGATTCACCCTCCAGACTACACCTTCTCCTTCTCCTTCTTCTACTTCTTCTGATTCACCCTCCAGACTTCACCTTCTCCTTCTCCTTCTTCTGTTTCTTCTGATTCACCCTCCAGACTTCATCTTCTCCTTCTCCTTCTTCTACTTCTTCTGATTCACCCTCCAGACTTCACCTTCTCCTTCTCCTTCTTCTGCTTCTTCTGATTCACACTCCAGACTTCACCTTCTCCTTCTCCTTCGTCTACTTCTTCTGATTCACCCTCCAGACTACACCTTCTCCTTCTCCTTCTTCTACTTCTTCTGATTCACCCTCCAGACTTCACCTTCTCCTTCTCCTTCTTCTGTTTCTTCTGATTCACCCTCCAGACTTCATCTTCTCCTTCTCCTTCTTCTACTTCTTCTGATTCACCCTCCAGACTTCACCTTCTCCTTCTCCTTCTTCTGCTTCTTCTGATTCACCCTCCAGATCTCACCTTCTCCTTCTCCTTCTTCTGCTTCTTCTGATTCAACCTCCAGACTTCACCTTCTCCTTCTCCTTCTTCTGCTTCTTCTGATTCACCCTCCAGACTTCACCTTCTCCTTCTCCTTCTTCTGCTTCTTCTGATTCACCCTCCAGACTTCACCTTCTCCTTCTCCTTCTTCTACTTCTTCTGATTCACCCTCCAGACTTCACCTTCTCCTTCTCCTTCTTCTACTTCTTCTGATTCACCCTCCAGTCTTCACCTTCTCCTTCTCCTTCTTCTGTTTCTTCTGCTTCACCCTCCAGACTTCACCTTCTCCTTCTCTTTCTTCTGCTTCTTCTGCTTCACCCTCCAGACTTCACCTTCTCCTTCTCCTTCTTCTGATTCTTCTGATTCACCCTCCAGACTTCACCTTCTCTATCTCCTTCTTCTGCTTCTTCTGATTCACCCTCCTGACTTCACCTTCTCCTTCTCCTTCTTCTACTTCTTCTGATTCACCCTCCTGACTTCACCTTCTCCTTCTCCTTCTTCTACTTCTTCTGCTTCACCCTCCAGACTTCACCTTCTCCTTCTCCTTCTTCTACTTCTTCTGATTCACCCTCCAGACTTCACCTTCTCCTTCTCCTTCTTCTGCTTCTTCTGATTCACCCTCCAGACTTCACCTTCTCCTTCTCCTTCTTCTACATCTTCTGATTCACCCTCCTGACTTCATCTTCTCCTTCTCCTTCTTCTACTTCTTCTGCTTCACCCTCCAGACTTCACCTTCTCCTTCTCCTTCTTCTACTTCTTCTGATTCACCCTCCAGACTTCACCTTCTCCTTCTCCTTCTTCTACTTCTTCTGATTCACCCTCCAGACTTCACCTTCTCCTTCTCCTTCGTCTACTTCTTCTGATTCACCCTCCAGACTACACCTTCTCCTTCTCCTTCTTCTACTTCTTCTGATTCACCCTCCAGACTTCACCTTCTCCTTCTCCTTCTTCTGTTTCTTCTGATTCACCCTCCAGACTTCACCTTCTCCTTCTCCTTCTTCTACTACTTCTGATTCACCCTCCAGACTTCACCTTCTCCTTCTCCTTCTTCTACTTCTTCTGATTCACCCTCCAGACTTCATCTTCTCCTTCTCCTTCTTCTGCTTCTTCTGATTCACCCTCCAGACTTCACCTTCTCCTTCTCCTTCTTCTGCTTCTTCTGATTCACCCTCCAGACTTCACCTTCTCCCTCTCCTTCTTCTACTTCTTCTGATTCACCCTCCAGACTTCACCTTCTCCTTCTCCTTCTTCTACTTCTTCTGATTCACCCTCCAGTCTTCACCTTCTCCTTCTCCTTCTTCTGTTTCTTCTGCTTCACCATCCAGACTTCACCTTCTCCTTCTCTTTCTTCTGCTTCTTCTGATTCACCCTCCAGACTTCACCTTCTCCTTCTGCTTCTTCTGATTCTTCTGATTCACCCTCCAGACTTCACCTTCTCCTTCTCCTTCTTCTGCTTCTTCTGATTCACCCTCCTGACTTCACCTTCTCCTTCTCCTTCTTCTACTTCTTCTGATTCACTCTCCTGACTTCAGCTTCTCCTTCTCCTTCTTCTACTTCTTCTGCTTCACCCTCCAGACTTCACCTTCTCCTTCTCCTTCTTCTACTTCTTCTGATTCACCCTCCAGACTTCACCTTCTCCTTCTCCTTCTTCTGCTTCTTCTGATTCACCCTCCAGACTTCACCTTCTCCTTCTCCTTATTCTGCTTCTTCTGATTCACCCTCCAGACTTCACCTTCTCCTTCTCCTTATTCTGCTTCTTCTGATTCACCCTCCAGACTTCACCTTCTCCTTCTCCTTCCTTTGCTTCTTCTGATTCACCCTCCAGACTTCACCTTCTCCTTGTCCTTCTTCTGATTCTTCTGATTCACCCTCCAGACTTCACCTTCTCCTTCTCCATCTTCTGCTTCTTCTGATTCACCCTCCTGACTTCACCTTCTCCTTCTCCTTCTTCTACTTCTTCTAATTCACCCTCCTGACTTCACCTTCTCCTTCTCCATCTTCTACTTCTTCTGATTCACCCTCCAGACTTCAACTTCTCCTTCTCCTTCTTCTACTTCTTCTGATTCACCCTCCAGACTTCACCTTCTCCTTCTCCTTCTTCTGCTTCTTCTGATTCACCCTCCAGACTTCACCTTCTCCTTCTCCTTCTTCTGCTTCTTCTGATTCACCCTCCAGACTTCACCTTCTCCTTCTCCTTCTTCTACTTCTTCTGATTCACCCTCCAGACTTCACCTTCTCCTTCTCCTTCTTCTGCTTCTTCTGATTCACCCTCCAGACTTCACCTTCTCCTTCTCCTTCGTCTACTTCTTCTGATTCACCCTCCAGACTACACCTTCTCCTTCTCCTTCTTCTACTTCTTCTGATTCACCCTCCAGACTTCACCTTCTCCTTCTCCTTCTTCTACTTCTTCTGATTCACCCTCCAGACTTCACCTTCTCCTTCTCCTTCTTCTACTTCTTCTGATTCACCCTCCAGTCTTCACCTTCTCCTTCTCCTTCTTCTGTTTCTTCTGCTTCACCCTCCAGACTTCACCTTCTCCTTCTCTTTCTTCTGCTTCTTCTGATTCACCCTCCAGACTTCACCTTCTCCTTCTCCTTCTTCTGATTCTTCTGATTCACCCTCCAGACTTCACCTTCTCCTTCTTCTGCTTCTTCTGATTCACCCTCCTGACTTCACCTTCTCCTTCTCCTTCTTCTACTTCTTCTGATTCACCCTCCTGACTTCACCTTCTCCTTCTCCTTCTTCTACTTCTTCTGATTCACCCTCCTGACTTCACCTTCTCCTTCTCCTTCTTCTACTTCTTCTGATTCACCCTCCAGACTTCACCTTCTCCTTCTCCTTCTTCTACTTCTTCTGATTCACCCTCCAGACTTCACCTTCTCCTTCTCCTTCGTCTACTTCTTCTGATTCACCCTCCAGACTACACCTTCTCCTTCTCCTTCTTCTACTTCTTCTGATTCACCCTCCAGACTTCACCTTCTCCTTCTCCTTCTTCTGTTTCTTCTGATTCACCCTCCAGACTTCACCTTCTCCTTCTCCTTCTTCTACTACTTCTGATTCACCCTCCAGACTTCACCTTCTCCTTCTCCTTCTTCTACTTCTTCTGAATCACCCTCCAGACTTCATCTTCTCCTTCTCCTTCTTCTGCTTCTTCTGATTCACCCTCCAGACTTCACCTTCTCCTTCTCCTTCTTCTGCTTCTTCTGATTCACCCTCCAGACTTCACCTTCTCCTTCTCCTTCTTCTACTTCTTCTGATTCACCCTCCAGACTTCACCTTCTCCTTCTCCTTCTTCTACTTCTTCTGATTCACCCTCCAGTCTTCACCTTCTCCTTCTCCTTCTTCTGTTTCTTCTGCTTCACCCTCCAGACTTCACCTTCTCCTTCTCTTTCTTCTGCTTCTTCTGATTCACCCTCCAGACTTCACCTTCTCCTTCTGCTTCTTCTGATTCTTCTGATTCACCCTCCAGACTTCACCTTCTCCTTCTCCTTCTTCTGCTTCTTCTGATTCACCCTTCTGACTTCACCTTCTCCTTCTCCTTCTTCTACTTCTTCTGATTCACCCTCCTGACTTCAGCTTCTCCTTCTCCTTCTTCTACTTCTTCTGATTCACCCTCCAGACTTCACCTTCTCCTTCTCCTTCTTCTGCTTCTTCTGATTCACCCTCCAGACTTCACCTTCTCCTTCTCCTTATTCTGCTTCTTCTGATTCACCCTCCAGACTTCACCTTCTCCTTCTCCTTATTCTGCTTCTTCTGATTCACCCTCCAGACTTCACCTTCTCCTTCTCCTTCCTTTGCTTCTTCTGATTCACCCTCCAGACTTCACCTTCTCCTTGTCCTTCTTCTGATTCTTCTGATTCACCCTCCAGACTTCACCTTCTCCTTCTCCATCTTCTGCTTCTTCTGATTCACCCTCCTGACTTCACCTTCTCCTTCTCCTTCTTCTACTTCTTCTAATTCACCCTCCTGACTTCACCTTCTCCTTCTCCATCTTCTACTTCTTATGCTTCACCCTCCAGACTTCAACTTCTCCTTCTCCTTCTTCTACTTCTTCTGATTCACCCTCCAGACTTCACCTTCTCCTTCTCCTTCTTCTGCTTCTTCTGATTCACCCTCCAGACTTCACCTTCTCCTTCTCCTTCTTCTGCTTCTTCTGATTCACCCTCCAGACTTCACCTTCTCCTTCTCCTTCTTCTACTTCTTCTGATTCACCCTCCAGACTTCACCTTCTCCTTCTCCTTCTTCTGCTTCTTCTGATTCACCCTCCAGACTTCACCTTCTCCTTCTCCTTCGTCTACTTCTTCTGATTCACCCTCCAGACTACACCTTCTCCTTCTCCTTCTTCTACTTCTTCTGATTCACCCTCCAGACTTCACCTTCTCCTCCTCCTTCTTCTGTTTCTTCTGATTCACCCTCCAGACTTTATCTTCTCCTTCTCCTTCTTCTACTTCTTCTGATTCACCCTCCAGACTTCACCTTCTCCTTCTCCTTCTTCTACTTCTTCTGATTCACCCTCCAGACTTCATCTTCTCCTTCTCCTTCTTCTGCTTCTTCTGATTCACCCTCCAGACTTCACCTTCTCCTTCTCCTTCTTCTGCTTCTTCTGGTTCACCCTCCAGACTTCAACTTCTCCTTCTCCTTCTTCTACTTCTTCTGATTCACCCTCCAGACTTCACCTTCTCCTTCTCCTTCTTCTACTTCTTCCGATTCACCCTCCAGACTTCATCTTCTCCTTCTCCTTCTTCTGCTTCTTCTGATTCACCCTCCAGACTTCACCTTCTCCTTCTCCTTCTTCTACTTCTTCTGATTCACCCTCCAGACTTCACCTTCTCCTTCTCCTTCTTCTACTTCTTCTGATTCACTCTCCAGACTTCACCTTCTCCTTCTCCTTCTTCTACTTCTTCTGATTCACCCTCCAGACTTCACCTTCTCCTTCTCCTTCTTCTACTTCTTCTGATTCACCCTCCAGTCTTCACCTTCTCCTTCTCCTTCTTCTGTTTCTTCTGCTTCACCCTCCAGACTTCACCTTCTCCTTCTCTTTCTTCTGCTTCTTCTGATTCACCCTCCAGACTTCACCTTCTCCTTCTCCTTCTTCTGATTCTTCTGATTCACCCTCCAGACTTCACCTTCTCCTTCTCCTTCTTCTGCTTCTTCTGATTCACCCTCCTGACTTCACCTTCTCCTTCTCCTTCTTCTACTTCTTCTGATTCACCCTCCTGACTTCACCTTCTCCTTCTCCTTCTTCTACTTCTTCTGCTTCACCCTCCAGACTTCACCTTCTCCTTCTCCTTCTTCTGCTTCTTCTGATTCACCCTCCAGACTTCACCTTCTCCTTCTCCTTCTTCTCCTTCTTCTGATTCACCCTCCAGATTTCACCTTCTCCTTCTCCTTATTCTGCTTCTTCTGATTCACCCTCCAGACTTCACCTTCTCCTTCTCCTTATTCTGCTTCTTCTGATTCACCCTCCAGACTTCACCTTCTCCTTCTCCTTCCTCTGCTTCTTCTGATTCACCCTCCAGACTTCACCTTCTCCTTCTCCTTCTTCTGATTCTTCTGATTCACCCTCCAGACTTCACCTTCTCCTTCTCCATCTTCTGCTTCTTCTGATTCACCCTCCTGACTTCACCTTCTCCTTCTCCTTCTTCTACTTCTTCTGATTCACCCTCCTGACTTCACCTTCTCCTTCTCCATCTTCTACTTCCTCTGCTTCACCCTCCAGACTTCAACTTCTCCTTCTCCTTCTTCTACTTCTTCTGATTCACCCTCCAGACTTCACCTTCTCCTTCTCCTTCTTCTGCTTCTTCTGATTCACCCTCCAGACTTCACCTTCTCCTTCTCCTTCTTCTGCTTCTTCTGATTCACCCTCCAGACTTCACCTTCTCCTTCTCCTTCTTCTACTTCATCTGATTCACCCTCCAGACTTCACCTTCTCCTTCTCCTTCTTCTGCTTCTTCTGATTCACACTCCAGACTTCACCTTCTCCTTCTCCTTCGTCTACTTCTTCTGATTCACCCTCCAGACTACACCTTCTCCTTCTCCTTCTTCTACTTCTTCTGATTCACCCTCCAGACTTCACCTTCTCCTTCTCCTTCTTCTGTTTCTTCTGATTCACCCTCCAGACTTCATCTTCTCCTTCTCCTTCTTCTACTTCTTCTGATTCACCCTCCAGACTTCACCTTCTCCTTCTCCTTCTTCTACTTCTTCTGATTCACCCTCCAGACTTCATCTTCTCCTTCTCCTTCTTCTGCTTCTTCTGATTCACCCTCCAGACTTCACCTTCTCCTTCTCCTTCTTCTGCTTCTTCTGATTCACCCTCCAGACTTCAACTTCTCCTTCTCCTTCTTCTACTTCTTCTGATTCACCCTCCAGACTTCACCTTCTCCTTCTCCTTCTTCTACTTCTTCTGATTCACCCTCCAGTCTTCACCTTCTCCTTCTCCTTCTTCTGTTTCTTCTGCTTCACCCTCCAGACTTCACCTTCTCCTTCTCTTTCTTCTGCTTCTTCTGATTCAACCTCCAGACTTCACCTTCTCCTTCTCCTTCTTCTGCTTCTTCTGATTCACCCTCCTGACTTCACCTTCTCCTTCTCCTTCTTCTACTTCTTCTGATTCACCCTCCTGACTTCACCTTCTCCTTCTCCTTCTTCTACTTCTTCTGCTTCACCCTCAAGACTTCACCTTCTCCTTCTCCTTCTTCTACTTCTTCTGATTCAACCTCCAGACTTCACCTTCTCCTTCTCCTTCTTCTGCTTCTTCTGATTCACCCTCCAGACTTCACCTTCTCATTCTCCTTCTTCTGCTTCTTCTGCTGCGCCCTCCAGACTTCACCTTCTCCTTCTCCTTCTTCTGCTTCTTCTGCTTCACACTCCAGACTTCACCTTCTCCTACTCCTTCTTCTGCTTCTTCTGCTGCGCCCTCCAGTCTTCACCTTCTCCTTCTCCTTCTTCTGCTTCTTCTGCTTCACCGTCCTGACTTCACCTTCTCCTTCTCCTTCTTCTACTTCTTCTGCTACACCCCCCTGACTTCACCTGCTCCTTCTCCTTCTTCTGCTTCTTCTGATTCACCCTCCTAACTTCACCTTCTCCTTCTCCTTATTCTGCTTCTTCTGATTCACCCTCCTGACTTCACCTTCTCCTTCTCCTTCTTCTGCTTCTTCTGATTCACCTTCCAGACTTCACCTTCTCCTTCTCCTTCTTCTGCTTCTTCTGATTCACCCTCCAGACTTCACCTTCTCCTTCTCCTTCTTCTGCTTCTTCTGATTCACCCTCCAGACCTCACCTTCTCCTTCTCCTTCTTCTACTTCTTCTGATTCACCCTCCAGACTTCATCTTCTCCTTCTCCTTCTTCTGCTTCTTCTGATTCACCCTCCAGACTTCACCTTCTCCTTCTCCTTCTTCTGCTTCTTCTGATTCACCCTCCAGACTTCACCTTCTCCTTCTCCTTCTTCTGTTTCTTCTGATTCACCCTCCAGACTTCACCTTCTCCTTCTCCTTCTTCTACTTCTTCTGATTCACCCTCCAGTCTTCACCTTCTCCTTCTCCTTCTTCTGTTTCTTCTGCTTCACCCGCCAGACTTCACCTTCTCCTTCTCTTTCTTCTGCTTCTTCTGCTCCACCCTCCAGACTTCACCTTCTCCTTCTCCTTCTTCTGATTCTTCTGATTCACCCTCCAGACTTCACCTTCTCTATCTCCTTCTTCTGCTTCTTCTGATTCACCCTCCTGACTTCACCTTCTCCTTCTCCTTCTTCTACTTCTTCTGATTCACCCTCCTGACTTCACCTTCTCCTTCTCCATCTTCTACTTCCTCTGCTTCACCCTCCAGACTTCAACTTCTCCTTCTCCTTCTTCTACTTCTTCTGATTCACCCTCCAGACTTCACCTTCTCCTTCTCCTTCTTCTGCTTCTTCTGATTCACCCTCCAGACTTCACCTTCTCATTCTCCTTCTTCTGCTTCTTCTGCTGCGCCCTCCAGACTTCACCTTCTCCTTCTCCTTCTTCTGCTTCTTCTGCTTCACACTCCAGACTTCACCTTCTCCTACTCCTTCTTCTGCTTCTTCTGCTGCGCCCTCCAGTCTTCACCTTCTCCTTCTCCTTCTTCTGCTTCTTCTGCTTCACCGTCCTGACTTCACCTTCTCCTTCTCCTTCTTCTACTTCTTCTGCTACACCCCCCTGACTTCACCTGCTCCTTCTCCTTCTTCTGCTTCTTCTGATTCACCCTCCTAACTTCACCTTCTCCTTCTCCTTATTCTGCTTCTTCTGATTCACCCTCCTGACTTCACCTTCTCCTTCTCCTTCTTCTGCTTCTTCTGATTCACCTTCCAGACTTCACCTTCTCCTTCTCCTTCTTCTGCTTCTTCTGATTCACCCTCCAGACTTCACCTTCTCCTTCTCCTTCTTCTGCTTCTTCTGATACACCCTCCAGACCTCACCTTCTCCTTCTCCTTCTTCTACTTCTTCTGATTCACCCTCCAGACTTCATCTTCTCCTTCTCCTTCTTCTGCTTCTTCTGATTCACCCTCCAGACTTCACCTTCTCCTTCTCCTTCTTCTGCTTCTTCTGATTCACCCTCCAGACTTCACCTTCTCCTTCTCCTTCTTCTGTTTCTTCTGATTCACCCTCCAGACTTCACCTTCTCCTTCTCCTTCTTCTACTTCTTCTGATTCACCCTCCAGTCTTCACCTTCTCCTTCTCCTTCTTCTGTTTCTTCTGCTTCACCCGCCAGACTTCACCTTCTCCTTCTCTTTCTTCTGCTTCTTCTGCTTCACCCTCCAGACTTCACCTTCTCCTTGTACTTCTTCTGATTCTTCTGATTCACCCTCCAGACTTCACCTTCTCCTTCTCCATCTTCTGCTTCTTCTGATTCACCCTCCTGACTTCACCTTCTCCTTCTCCTTCTTCTACTTCTTCTAATTCACCCTCCTGACTTCACCTTCTCCTTCTCCATCTTCTACTTCTTATGCTTCACCCTCCAGACTTCAACTTCTCCTTCTCCTTCTTCTACTTCTTCTGATTCACCCTCCAGACTTCACCTTCTCCTTCTCCTTCTTCTGCTTCTTCTGATTCACCCTCCAGACTTCACCTTCTCCTTCTCCTTCTTCTGCTTCTTCTGATTCACCCTCCAGACTTCACCTTCTCCTTCTCCTTCTTCTACTTCTTCTGATTCACCCTCCAGACTTCACCTTCTCCTTCTCCTTCTTCTGCTTCTTCTGATTCACCCTCCAGACTTCACCTTCTCCTTCTCCTTCGTCTACTTCTTCTGATTCACCCTCCAGACTACACCTTCTCCTTCTCCTTCTTCTACTTCTTCTGATTCACCCTCCAGACTTCACCTTCTCCTCCTCCTTCTTCTGTTTCTTCTGATTCACCCTCCAGACTTTATCTTCTCCTTCTCCTTCTTCTACTTCTTCTGATTCACCCTCCAGACTTCACCTTCTCCTTCTCCTTCTTCTACTTCTTCTGATTCACCCTCCAGACTTCATCTTCTCCTTCTCCTTCTTCTGCTTCTTCTGATTCACCCTCCAGACTTCACCTTCTCCTTCTCCTTCTTCTGCTTCTTCTGGTTCACCCTCCAGACTTCAACTTCTCCTTCTCCTTCTTCTACTTCTTCTGATTCACCCTCCAGACTTCACCTTCTCCTTCTCCTTCTTCTACTTCTTCCGATTCACCCTCCAGACTTCATCTTCTCCTTCTCCTTCTTCTGCTTCTTCTGATTCACCCTCCAGACTTCACCTTCTCCTTCTCCTTCTTCTACTTCTTCTGATTCACCCTCCAGACTTCACCTTCTCCTTCTCCTTCTTCTACTTCTTCTGATTCACTCTCCAGACTTCACCTTCTCCTTCTCCTTCTTCTACTTCTTCTGATTCACCCTCCAGACTTCACCTTCTCCTTCTCCTTCTTCTACTTCTTCTGATTCACCCTCCAGTCTTCACCTTCTCCTTCTCCTTCTTCTGTTTCTTCTGCTTCACCCTCCAGACTTCACCTTCTCCTTCTCTTTCTTCTGCTTCTTCTGATTCACCCTCCAGACTTCACCTTCTCCTTCTCCTTCTTCTGATTCTTCTGATTCACCCTCCAGACTTCACCTTCTCCTTCTCCTTCTTCTGCTTCTTCTGATTCACCCTCCTGACTTCACCTTCTCCTTCTCCTTCTTCTACTTCTTCTGATTCACCCTCCTGACTTCACCTTCTCCTTCTCCTTCTTCTACTTCTTCTGCTTCACCCTCCAGACTTCACCTTCTCCTTCTCCTTCTTCTGCTTCTTCTGATTCACCCTCCAGACTTCACCTTCTCCTTCTCCTTCTTCTCCTTCTTCTGATTCACCCTCCAGATTTCACCTTCTCCTTCTCCTTATTCTGCTTCTTCTGATTCACCCTCCAGACTTCACCTTCTCCTTCTCCTTCCTCTGCTTCTTCTGATTCACCCTCCAGACTTCACCTTCTCCTTCTCCTTCTTCTGATTCTTCTGATTCACCCTCCAGACTTCACCTTCTCCTTCTCCATCTTCTGCTTCTTCTGATTCACCCTCCTGACTTCACCTTCTCCTTCTCCTTCTTCTAGTTCTTCTGATTCACCCTCCTGACTTCACCTTCTCCTTCTCCATCTTCTACTTCCTCTGCTTCACCCTCCAGACTTCAACTTCTCCTTCTCCTTCTTCTACTTCTTCTGATTCACCCTCCAGACTTCACCTTCTCCTTCTCCTTCTTCTGCTTCTTCTGATACACCCTCCAGACTTCACCTTCTCCTTCTCCTTCTTCTGCTTCTTCTGATTCACCCTCCAGACTTCACCTTCTCCTTCTCCTTCTTCTACTTCATCTGATTCACCCTCCAGACTTCACCTTCTCCTTCTCCTTCTTCTGCTTCTTCTGATTCACACTCCAGACTTCACCTTCTCCTTCTCCTTCGTCTACTTCTTCTGATTCACCCTCCAGACTACACCTTCTCCTTCTCCTTCTTCTACTTCTTCTGATTCACCCTCCAGACTTCACCTTCTCCTTCTCCTTCTTCTGTTTCTTCTGATTCACCCTCCAGACTTCATCTTCTCCTTCTCCTTCTTCTACTTCTTCTGATTCACCCTCCAGACTTCACCTTCTCCTTCTCCTTCTTCTACTTCTTCTGATTCACCCTCCAGACTTCATCTTCTCCTTCTCCTTCTTCTGCTTCTTCTGATTCACCCTCCAGACTTCACCTTCTCCTTCTCCTTCTTCTGCTTCTTCTGATTCACCCTCCAGACTTCAACTTCTCCTTCTCCTTCTTCTACTTCTTCTGATTCACCCTCCAGACTTCACCTTCTCCTTCTCCTTCTTCTACTTCTTCTGATTCACCCTCCAGTCTTCACCTTCTCCTTCTCCTTCTTCTGTTTCTTCTGCTAAACCCTCCAGACTTCACCTTCTCCTTCTCTTTCTTCTGCTTCTTCTGATTCACCCTCCAGACTTCACCTTCTCCTTCTCCTTCTTCTGATTCTTCTGATTCACCCTCCAGACTTCACCTTCTCCTTCTCCTTCTTCTGCTTCTTCTGATTCACCCTCCTGACTTCACCTTCTCCTTCTCCTTCTTCTACTTCTTCTGATTCACCCTCCTGACTTCACCTTCTCCTTCTCCTTCTTCTACTTCTTCTGCTTCACCCTCAAGACTTCACCTTCTCCTTCTCCTTCTTCTACTTCTTCTGATTCAACCTCCAGACTTCACCTTCTCCTTCTCCTTCTTCTGCTTCTTCTGATTCACCCTCCAGACTTCACCTTCTCATTCTCCTTCTTCTGCTTCTTCTGCTGCGCCCTCCAGACTTCACCTTCTCCTTCTCCTTCTTCTGCTTCTTCTGCTTCACACTCCAGACTTCACCTTCTCCTACTCCTTCTTCTGCTTCTTCTGCTGCGCCCTCCAGTCTTCACCTTCTCCTTCTCCTTCTTCTGCTTCTTCTGCTTCACCGTCCTGACTTCACCTTCTCCTTCTCCTTCTTCTACTTCTTCTGCTACACCCCCCTGACTTCACCTGCTCCTTCTCCTTCTTCTGCTTCTTCTGATTCACCCTCCTAACTTCACCTTCTCCTTCTCCTTATTCTGCTTCTTCTGATTCACCCTCCTGACTTCACCTTCTCCTTCTCCTTCTTCTGCTTCTTCTGATTCACCTTCCAGACTTCACCTTCTCCTTCTCCTTCTTCTGCTTCTTCTGATTCACCCTCCAGACTTCACCTTCTCCTTCTCCTTCTTCTGCTTCTTCTGATTCACCCTCCAGACCTCACCTTCTCCTTCTCCTTCTTCTACTTCTTCTGATTCACCCTCCAGACTTCATCTTCTCCTTCTCCTTCTTCTGCTTCTTCTGATTCACCCTCCAGACTTCACCTTCTCCTTCTCCTTCTTCTGCTTCTTCTGATTCACCCTGCAGACTTCACCTTCTCCTTCTCCTTCTTCTGTTTCTTCTGATTCACCCTCCAGACTTCACCTTCTCCTTCTCCTTCTTCTACTTCTTCTGATTCACCCTCCAGTCTTCACCTTCTCCTTCTCCTTCTTCTGTTTCTTCTGCTTCACCCGCCAGACTTCACCTTCTCCTTCTCTTTCTTCTGCTTCTTCTGCTTCACCCTCCAGACTTCACCTTCTCCTTCTCCTTCTTCTGATTCTTCTGATTCACCCTCCAGACTTCACCTTCTCTATCTCCTTCTTCTGCTTCTTCTGATTCACCCTCCTGACTTCACCTTCTCCTTCTCCTTCTTCTACTTCTTCTGATTCACCCTCCTGACTTCACCTTCTCCTTCTCCATCTTCTACTTCCTCTGCTTCACCCTCCAGACTTCAACTTCTCCTTCTCCTTCTTCTACTTCTTCTGATTCACCCTCCAGACTTCACCTTCTCCTTCTCCTTCTTCTGCTTCTTCTGATTCACCCTCCAGACTTCACCTTCTCATTCTCCTTCTTCTGCTTCTTCTGCTGCGCCCTCCAGACTTCACCTTCTCCTTCTCCTTCTTCTGCTTCTTCTGCTTCACACTCCAGACTTCACCTTCTCCTACTCCTTCTTCTGCTTCTTCTGCTGCGCCCTCCAGTCTTCACCTTCTCCTTCTCCTTCTTCTGCTTCTTCTGCTTCACCGTCCTGACTTCACCTTCTCCTTCTCCTTCTTCTACTTCTTCTGCTACACCCCCCTGACTTCACCTGCTCCTTCTCCTTCTTCTGCTTCTTCTGATTCACCCTCCTAACTTCACCTTCTCCTTCTCCTTATTCTGCTTCTTCTGATTCACCCTCCTGACTTCACCTTCTCCTTCTCCTTCTTCTGCTTCTTCTGATTCACCTTCCAGACTTCACCTTCTCCTTCTCCTTCTTCTGCTTCTTCTGATTCACCCTCCAGACTTCACCTTCTCCTTCTCCTTCTTCTGCTTCTTCTGATTCACCCTCCAGACCTCACCTTCTCCTTCTCCTTCTTCTACTTCTTCTGATTCACCCTCCAGACTTCATCTTCTCCTTCTCCTTCTTCTGCTTCTTCTGATTCACCCTCCAGACTTCACCTTCTCCTTCTCCTTCTTCTGCTTCTTCTGAGTCACCCTCCAGACTTCACCTTCTCCTTCTCCTTCTTCTGTTTCTTCTGATTCACCCTCCAGACTTCACCTTCTCCTTCTCCTTCTTCTACTTCTTCTGATTCACCCTCCAGTCTTCACCTTCTCCTTCTCCTTCTTCTGTTTCTTCTGCTTCACCCGCCAGACTTCACCTTCTCCTTCTCTTTCTTCTGCTTCTTCTGCTTCACCCTCCAGACTTCACCTTCTCCTTCTCCTTCTTCTGATTCTTCTGATTCACCCTCCAGACTTCACCTTCTCTATCTCCTTCTTCTGCTTCTTCTGATTCACCCTCCTGACTTCACCTTCTCCTTCTCCTTCTTCTACTTCTTCTGATTCACCCTCCTGACTTCACCTTCTCCTTCTCCATCTTCTACTTCCTCTGCTTCACCCTCCAGACTTCAACTTCTCCTTCTCCTTCTTCTACTTCTTCTGATTCACCCTCCAGACTTCACCTTCTCCTTCTCCTTCTTCTGCTTCTTCTGATTCACCCTCCAGACTTCACCTTCTCCTTCTCCTTATTCTGCTTCTTCTGATTCACCCTCCAGACTTCACCTTCTCCTTCTCCTTCTTCTACTTCATCTGATTCACCCTCCAGACTTCACCTTCTCCTTCTCCTTCTTCTGCTTCTTCTGATTCACCCTCCAGACTTCACCTTCTCCTTCTCCTTCGTCGACTTCTTCTGATTCACCCTCCAGACTACACCTTCTCCTTCTCCTTCTTCTACTTCTTCTGATTCACCCTCCAGACTTCACCTTCTCCTTCTCCTTCTTCTGTTTCTTCTGATTCACCCTCCAGACTTCATCTTCTCCTTCTCCTTCTTCTACTTCTTCTGATTCACCCTCCAGACTTCACCTTCTCCTTCTCCTTCTTCTACTTCTTCTGATTCACCCTCCAGACTTCATCTTCTCCTTCTCCTTCTTCTGCTTCTTCTGATTCACCCTCCAGACTTCACCTTCTCCTTCTCCTTTTCTGCTTCTTCTGATTCACCCTCCAGACTTCAACTTCTCCTTCTCCATCTTCTACTTCCTCTGCTTCACCCTCCAGACTTCAACTTCTCCTTCTCCTTCTTCTACTTCTTCTGATTCACCCTCCAGACTTCACCTTCTCCTTCTCCTTCTTCTGCTTCTTCTGATTCACCCTCCAGACTTCACCTTCTCCTTCTCCTTATTCTGCTTCTTCTGATTCACCCTCCAGACTTCACCTTCTCCTTCTCCTTCTTCTACTTCATCTGATTCACCCTCCAGACTTCACCTTCTCCTTCTCCTTCTTCTGCTTCTTCTGATTCACCCTCCAGACTTCACCTTCTCCTTCTCCTTCGTCGACTTCTTCTGATTCACCCTCCAGACTACACCTTCTCCTTCTCCTTCTTCTACTTCTTCTGATTCACCCTCCAGACTTCACCTTCTCCTTCTCCTTCTTCTGTTTCTTCTGATTCACCCTCCAGACTTCATCTTCTCCTTCTCCTTCTTCTACTTCTTCTGATTCACCCTCCAGACTTCACCTTCTCCTTCTCCTTCTTCTACTTCTTCTGATTCACCCTCCAGACTTCATCTTCTCCTTCTCCTTCTTCTGCTTCTTCTGATTCACCCTCCAGACTTCACCTTCTCCTTCTCCTTTTCTGCTTCTTCTGATTCACCCTCCAGACTTCAACTTCTCCTTCTCCTTCTTCTACTTCTTCTGATTCACCCTCCAGACTTCACCTTCTCCTTCTCCTTCTTCTACTTCTTCTGATTCACCCTCCAGTCTTCACCTTCTCCTTCTCCTTCTTCTGTTTCTTCTGCTTCACCCTCCAGACTTCACCTTCTCCTTATCTTTCTTCTGCTTCTTCTGATTCACCCTCCAGACTTCACCTTCTCCTTTTCCTTCTTCTGATTCTTCTGATTCACCCTCCAGACTTCACCTTCTCCTTCTCCTTCTTCTGCTTCTTCTGATTCACCCTCCTGACTTCACCTTCTCCTTCTCCTTCTTCTACTTCTTCTGATTCACCCTCCTGACTTCACCTTCTCCTTCTCCTTCTTCTACTTCTTCTGCTTCACCCTCCAGACTTCACCTTCTCCTTCTCCTTCTTCTACTTCTTCTGATTCAACCTCCAGACTTCACCTTCGCCTTCTCCTTCTTCTTCTTCTTCTGATTCACCCTCCAGACTTCACCTTCTCATTCTCCTTCTTCTGCTTCTTCTGCTGCGCCCTCCAGACTTCACCTTCTCCTTCTCCTTCTTCTGCTTCTTCTGCTTCACACTCCAGACTTCACCTTCTCCTTCTCCTTCTTCTGCTTCTTCTGCTGCGCCCTCCAGGCTTCACCTTCTCCTTCTCCTTCTTCTGCTTCTTCTGCTTCACCGTCCTGACTTCACCTTCTCCTTCTCCTTCTTCTACTTCTTCTGCTACACCCCCCTGACTTCACCTGCTCCTTCTCCTTCTTCTGCTTCTTCTGATTCACCCTTCTAACTTCACCTTCTCCTTCTCCTTCTTCTGCTTCTTCTGATTCACCCTCCTGACTTCACCTTCTCCTTCTCCTTCTTCTGCTTCTTATGATTCACCCTCCAGACTTCACCTTCTCCTTCTCCTTCTTCTGCTTCTTCTGATTCAACCTCCAGACTTCACCTTCTCCTTCTCCTTCTTCTGCTTCTTCTGATTCACCCTCCAGACCTCACCTTCTCCTTCTCCTTCTTCTACTTCTTCTGATTCACCCTCCAGACTTCATCTTCTCCTTCTCCTTCTTCTGCTTCTTCTGATTCACCCTCCAGACTTCACCTTCTCCTTCTCCTTCTTCTGCTTCTTCTGATTCACCCTCCAGACTTCACCTTCTCCTTCTCCTTCTTCTACTTCTTCTGATTCACCCTCCAGACTTCACCTTCTCCTTCTCCTTCTTCTACTTCTTCTGATTCACCCTCCAGTCTTCACCTTCTCCTTCTCCTTCTTCTGTTTCTTCTGCTTCACCCTCCAGACTTCACCTTCTCCTTCTCTTTCTTCTGCTTCTTCTGCTTCACCCTCCAGACTTCACCTTCTCCTTCTCCTTCTTCTGATTCTTCTGATTCACCCTCCAGACTTCACCTTCTCTATCTCCTTCTTCTGCTTCTTCTGATTCACCCTCCTGACTTCACCTTCTCCTTCTCCTTCTTCTACTTCTTCTGATTCACCCTCCTGACTTCACCTTCTCCTTCTCCTTCTTCTACTTCTTCTGCTTCACCCTCCAGACTTCACCTTCTCCTTCTCCTTCTTCTAATTCTTCTGATTCACCCTCCAGACTTCACCTTCTCCTTCTCCTTCTTCTTCTTCTTCTGATTCACCCTCCAGACTTAACCTTCTCCTTCTCCTTATTCTGCTTCTTCTGATTCACCCTCCAGACTTCACCTTCTCCTTCTCCTTCTTCTGCTTCTTCTGATTCACCCTCCAGACTTCACCTTCTCCTTCTCCTTCTTCTGCTTCTTCTGATTCACCCTCCAGACTTCACCTTCTCCTTCTCCTTCTTCTACTTCTTCTGATTCACCCTCCAGACTTCACATTCTCCTTCTCCTTCTTCTGCTTCTTCTGATTCACCCTCCTGACTTCACCTTCTCCTTCTCCTTCTTCTACATCTTCTGATTCACCCTCCTGACTTCACCTTCTCCTTCTCCTTCTTCTACTTCTTCTGATTCACCCTCCAGACTTCACCTTCTCCTTCTCCTTCTTCTGCTTCTTCTGATTCACCCTCCAGACTTCACCTTCTCATTCTCCTTCTTCTGCTTCTTCTGCTGCGCCCTCCAGACTTCACCTTCTCCTTCTCCTTCTTCTGCTTCTTCTGCTTCACACTCCAGACTTCACCTTCTCCTTCTTCTTCTTCTGCTTCTTCTGCTGCGCCCTCCAGGCTTCACCTTCTCCTTCTCCTTCTTCTGCTTCTTCTGCTTCACTGTCCTGACTTCACCTTCTCCTTCTCCTTCTTCTACTTCTTCTGCTACACACCCCTGACTTCACCTGCTCCTTCTCCTTCTTCTGCTTCTTCTGATTCACCCTCCTAACTTCACCTTCTCCTTCTCCTTCTTCTGCTTCTTCTGATTCACCCTCCTGACTTCACCTTCTCCTTCTCCTTCTTCTGATTCACCCTCCAGACTTCACCTTCTCCTTCTCCTTCTTCTGCTTCTTCTGATTCACCCTCCAGACTTCACCTTCTCCTTCTTCTGCTTCTTCTGATTCACCCTCCAGACCTCGCCTTCTCCTTCTCCTTCTTCTACTTCTTCTGATTCACCCTCCAGACTTCATCTTCTCCTTCTCCTTCTTCTGCTTCTTCTGATTCACCCTCCAGACTTCACCTTCTCCTTCTCCTTCTTCTGCTTCTTCTGATTCACCCTCCAGACTTCACCTTCTCCTTCTCCTTCTTCTGATTCTTCTGATTCAACCTCCAGACTTCACCTTCTCCTTCTCCTTCTTCTGCTTCTTCTGATTCACCCTCCAGACCTCACCTTCTCCTTCTCCTTCTTCTACTTCTTCTGATTCACCCTCCAGACTTCATCTTCTCCTTCTCCTTCTTCTGCTTCTTCTGATTCACCCTCCAGACTTCACCTTCTCCTTCTCCTTCTTCTGCTTCTTCTGATTCACCCTCCAGACTTCACCTTCTCCTTCTCCTTCTTCTGCTTCTTCTGATTCACCCTCCAGACTTCACCTTCTCCTTCTCCTTTCTACTTCTTCTGATTCACCCTCCAGTCTTCACCTTCTCCTTCTCCTTCTTCTGTTTCATCTGCTTCACCCTCCAGACTTCACCTTCTCCTTCTCTTTCTTCTGCTTCTTCTGCTTCACCCTCCAGACTTCACCTTCTCCTTCTCCTTCTTCTGATTCTTCTGATTCACCCTCCAGACTTCACCTTCTCTATCTCCTTCTTCTGCTTCTTCTGATTCACCCTCCTGACTTCACCTTCTCCTTCTCCTTCTTCTACTTCTTCTGATCCACCCTCCTGACTTCACCTTCTCCTTCTCCATCTTGTACTTCCTCTGCTTCACCCTCCAGACTTCAACTTCTCCTTCTCCTTCTTCTACTTCTTCTGATTCACCCTCCAGACTTCACCTTCTCCTTCTCCTTCTTCTGCTTCTTCTGATTCACCCTCCAGACTTCACCTTCTCCTCCTCCTTCTTCTCCTTCTTCTGATTCACCCTCCAGACTTCACCTTCTCCTTCTCCTTCTTCTACTTCATCTGATTCACCCTCCAGACTTCACCTTCTCCTTCTCCTTCTTCTGCTTCTTCTGATTCACTCTCCAGACTTCACCTTCTCCTTCTCCTTCGTCGACTTCTTCTGATTCACCCTCCAGACTATACCTTCTCCTTCTCCTTCTTCTACTTCTTCTGATTCACCCTCCAGACTTCACCTTCTCCTTCTTCTTCTTCTGTTTCTTCTGATTCACCCTCCAGACTTCATCTTCTCCTTCTCCTTCTTCTACTTCTTCTGATTCACCCTCCAGACTTCACCTTCTCCTTCTCCTTCTTCTACTTCTTCTGATTCACCCTCCAGACTTCATCTTCTCCTTCTGCTTCTTCTGCTTCTTCTGATTCACCCTCCAGACGTCACCTTCTCCTTCTCCTTTTCTGCTTCTTCTGATTCACCCTCCAGACTTCAACTTCTCCTTCTCCTTCTTCTACTTCTTCTGATTCACCCTCCAGACTTCACCTTCTCCTTCTCCTTCTTCTACTTCTTCTGATTCACCCTCCAGTCTTCACCTTCTCCTTCTCCTTCTTCTGTTTCTTCTGCTTCACCCTCCAGACTTCACCTTCTCCTTCTCTTTCTTCTGCTTCTTCTGATTCACCCTCCAGACTTCACCTTCTCCTTCTCCTTCTTCTGATTCTTCTGATTCACCCTCCAGACTTCACCTTCTCCTTCTCCTTCTTCTGCTTCTTCTGATTCACCCTCCAGACTTCACCTTCTCATTCTCCTTCTTCTGCTTCTTCTGCTGCGCCCTCCAGACTTCACCTTCTCCTTCTCCTTCTTCTGCTTCTTCTGCTTCACACTCCAGACTTCACCTTCTCCTTCTCCTTCTTCTGCTTCTTCTGCTACGCCCTCCAGGCTTCACCTTCTCCTTCTCCTTCTTCTGCTTCTTCTGCTTCACCGTCCTGACTTCACATTCTCCTTCTCCTTCTTCTACTTCTTCTGCTACACCCCCCTGACTTCACCTGCTCCTTCTCCTTCTTCTGCTTCTTCTGATTCACCCTCCTAACTTCACCTTCTCCTTCTCCTTCTTCTGCTTCTTCTGATTCACCCTCCTGACTTCACCTTCTCCTTCTCCTTCTTCTGCTTCTTATGATTCACCCTCCAGACTTCACCTTCTCCTTCTCCTTCTTCTGCTTCTTCTGATTCACCCTCCAGACTTCACCTTCTCCTTCTCCTTCTTCTGCTTCTTCTGATTCACCCTCCAGACCTCACCTTCTCCTTCTCCTTCTTCTACTTCTTCTGATTCACCCTCCAGACTTCATCTTCTCCTTCTCCTTCTTCTGCTTCTTCTGATTCACCCTCCAGACTTCACCTTCTCCTTCTCCTTCTTCTGCTTCTTCTGATTCACCCTCCAGACTTCACCTTCTCCTTCTCCTTCTACTACTTCTTCTGATTCACCCTCCAGACTTCACCTTCTCCTTCTCCTTCTTCTACTTCTTCTGATTCACCCTCCAGTCTTCACCTTCTCCTTCTCCTTCTTCTGTTTCTTCTGCTTCACCCTCCAGACTTCACCTTCTCCTTCTCTTTCTTCTGCTTCTTCTGCTTCACCCTCCAGACTTCACCTTCTCCTTCTCCTTCTTCTGATTCTTCTGATTCACCCTCCAGACTTCACCTTCTCTATCTCCTTCTTCTGCTTCTTCTGATTCACCCTCCTGACTTCACCTTCTCCTTCTCCTTCTTCTACTTCTTCTGATTCACCCTCCTGACTTCACCTTCTCCTTCTCCTTCTTCTACTTCTTCTGCTTCACCCTCCAGACTTCACCTTCTCCTTCTCCTTCTTCTACGTCTTCTGATTCACCCTCCTGACTTCACCTTCTCCTTCTCCTTCTTCTACTTCTTCTGCTTCACCCTCCAGACTTCACCTTCTCCTTCTCCTTCTTCTCCTTCTTCTGATTCACCCTCCTGACTTCACCTTCTCCTTCTCCTTCTTCTACATCTTCTGATTCACCCTCCTGACTTCACCTTCTCCTTCTCCTTCTTCTACTTCTTCTGATTCACCCTCCAGACTTCACCTTCTCCTTCTCCTTCTTCTGCTTCTTCTGATTCACCCTCCAGACTTCACCTTCTCATTCTCCTTCTTCTGCTTCTTCTGCTGCGCCCTCCAGACTTCACCTTCTCCTTCTCCTTCTTCTGCTTCTTCTGCTTCACACTCCAGACTTCACCTTCTCCTTCTTCTTCTTCTGCTTCTTCTGCTGCGCCCTCCAGGCTTCACCTTCTCCTTCTCCTTCTTCTGCTTCTTCTGCTTCACTGTCCTGACTTCACCTTCTCCTTCTCCTTCTTCTACTTCTTCTGCTACACACCCCTGACTTCACCTGCTCCTTCTCCTTCTTCTGCCTCTTCTGATTCACCCTCCTAACTTCACCTTCTCCTTCTCCTTCTTCTGCTTCTTCTGATTCACCCTCCTGACTTCACCTTCTCCTTCTCCTTCTTCTGATTCACCCTCCAGACTTCACCTTCTCCTTCTCCTTCTTCTGCTTCTTCTGATTCACCCTCCAGACTTCACCTTCTCCTTCTCCTTCTTCTGCTTCTTCTGATTCACCCTCCAGACCTCGCCTTCTCCTTCTCCTTCTTCTACTTCTTCTGATTCACCCTCCAGACTTCATCTTCTCCTTCTCCTTCTTCTGCTTCTTCTGATTCACCCTCCAGACTTCACCTTCTCCTTCTCCTTCTTCTGCTTCTTCTGATTCACCCTCCAGACTTCACCTTCTCCTTCTCCTTCTTCTGATTCTTCTGATTCAACCTCCAGACTTCACCTTCTCCTTCTCCTTCTTCTGCTTCTTCTGATTCACCCTCCAGACCTCACCTTCTCCTTCTCCTTCTTCTACTTCTTCTGATTCACCCTCCAGACTTCATCTTCTCCTTCTCCTTCTTCTGCTTCTTCTGATTCACCCTCCAGACTTCACCTTCTCCTTCTCCTTCTTCTGCTTCTTCTGATTCACCCTCCAGACTTCACCTTCTCCTTCTCCTTCTTCTGCTTCTTCTGATTCACCCTCCAGACTTCACCTTCTCCTTCTCCTTTCTACTTCTTCTGATTCACCCTCCAGTCTTCACCTTCTCCTTCTCCTTCTTCTGTTTCATCTGCTTCACCCTCCAGACTTCACCTTCTCCTTCTCTTTCTTCTGCTTCTTCTGCTTCACCCTCCAGACTTCACCTTCTCCTTCTCCTTCTTCTGATTCTTCTGATTCACCCTCCAGACTTCACCTTCTCTATCTCCTTCTTCTGCTTCTTCTGATTCACCCTCCTGACTTCACCTTCTCCTTCTCCTTCTTCTACTTCTTCTGATCCACCCTCCTGACTTCACCTTCTCCTTCTCCATCTTGTACTTCCTCTGCTTCACCCTCCAGACTTCACCTTCTCCTTCTCCTTCTTCTGCTTCTTCTGATTCACCCTCCAGACTTCACCTTCTCCTTCTCCTTCTTCTGCTTCTTCTGATTCACCCTCCAGACTTCACCTTCTCCTTCTCCTTCTTCTGATTCTTCTGATTCAACCTCCAGACTTCACCTTCTCCTTCTCCTTCTTCTGCTTCTTCTGATTCACCCTCCAGACCTCACCTTCTCCTTCTCCTTCTTCTACTTCTTCTGATTCACCCTCCAGACTTCATCTTCTCCTTCTCCTTCTTCTGCTTCTTCTGATTCACCCTCCAGACTTCACCTTCTCCTTCTCCTTCTTCTGCTTCTTCTGATTCACCCTCCAGACTTCACCTTCTCCTTCTCCTTCTTCTGCTTCTTCTGATTCACCCTCCAGACTTCACCTTCTCCTTCTCCTTTCTACTTCTTCTGATTCACCCTCCAGTCTTCACCTTCTCCTTCTCCTTCTTCTGTTTCATCTGCTTCACCCTCCAGACTTCACCTTCTCCTTCTCTTTCTTCTGCTTCTTCTGCTTCACCCTCCAGACTTCACCTTCTCCTTCTCCTTCTTCTGATTCTTCTGATTCACCCTCCAGACTTCACCTTCTCTATCTCCTTCTTCTGCTTCTTCTGATTCACCCTCCTGACTTCACCTTCTCCTTCTCCTTCTTCTACTTCTTCTGATCCACCCTCCTGACTTCACCTTCTCCTTCTCCATCTTGTACTTCCTCTGCTTCACCCTCCAGACTTCAACTTCTCCTTCTCCTTCTTCTACTTCTTCTGATTCACCCTCCAGACTTCACCTTCTCCTTCTCCTTCTTCTGCTTCTTCTGATTCACCCTCCAGACTTCACCTTCTCCTCCTCCTTCTTCTCCTTCTTCTGATTCACCCTCCAGACTTCACCTTCTCCTTCTCCTTCTTCTACTTCATCTGATTCACCCTCCAGACTTCACCTTCTCCTTCTCCTTCTTCTGCTTCTTCTGATTCACTCTCCAGACTTCACCTTCTCCTTCTCCTTCGTCGACTTCTTCTGATTCACCCTCCAGACTATACCTTCTCCTTCTCCTTCTTCTACTTCTTCTGATTCACCCTGCAGACTTCACCTTCTCCTTCTTCTTCTTCTGTTTCTTCTGATTCACCCTCCAGACTTCATCTTCTCCTTCTCCTTCTTCTACTTCTTCTGATTCACCCTCCAGACTTCACCTTCTCCTTCTCCTTCTTCTACTTCTTCTGATTCACCCTCCAGACTTCATCTTCTCCTTCTGCTTCTTCTGCTTCTTCTGATTCACCCTCCAGACTTCACCTTCTCCTTCTCCTTTTCTGCTTCTTCTGATTCACCCTCCAGACTTCAACTTCTCCTTCTCCTTCTTCTACTTCTTCTGATTCACCCTCCAGACTTCACCTTCTCCTTCTCCTTCTTCTACTTCTTCTGATTCACCCTCCAGTCTTCACCTTCTCCTTCTCCTTCTTCTGTTTCTTCTGCTTCACCCTCCAGACTTCACCTTCTCCTTCTCTTTCTTCTGCTTCTTCTGATTCACCCTCCAGACTTCACCTTCTCCTTCTCCTTCTTCTGATTCTTCTGATTCACCCTCCAGACTTCACCTTCTCCTTCTCCTTCTTCTGCTTCTTCTGATTCACCCTCCTGACTTCACCTTCTCCTTCTCCTTCTTCTACTTCTTCTGATTCACCCTCCTGACTTCACCTTCTCCTTCTCCTTCTTCTACTTCTTCTGCTTCACCCTCCAGACTTCACCTTCTCCTTCTCCTTCTTCTACTTCTTCTGATTCAACCTCCAGACTTCACCTTCTCCTTCTCCTTCTTCTGCTTCTTCTGATTCACCCTCCAGACTTCACCTTCTCATTCTCCTTCTTCTGCTTCTTCTGCTGCGCCCTCCAGACTTCACCTTCTCCTTCTCCTTCTTCTGCTTCTTCTGCTTCACACTCCAGACTTCACCTTCTCCTTCTCCTTCTTCTGCTTCTTCTGCTACGCCCTCCAGGCTTCACCTTCTCCTTCTCCTTCTTCTGCTTCTTCTGCTTCACCGTCCTGACTTCACATTCTCCTTCTCCTTCTTCTACTTCTTCTGCTACACCCCCCTGACTTCACCTGCTCCTTCTCCTTCTTCTGCTTCTTCTGATTCACCCTCCTAACTTCACCTTCTCCTTCTCCTTCTTCTGCTTCTTCTGATTCACCCTCCTGACTTCACCTTCTCCTTCTCCTTCTTCTGCTTCTTATGATTCACCCTCCAGACTTCACCTTCTCCTTCTCCTTCTTCTGCTTCTTCTGATTCACCCTCCAGACTTCACCTTCTCCTTCTCCTTCTTCTGCTTCTTCTGATTCACCCTCCAGACCTCACCTTCTCCTTCTCCTTCTTCTACTTCTTCTGATTCACCCTCCAGACTTCATCTTCTCCTTCTCCTTCTTCTGCTTCTTCTGATTCACCCTCCAGACTTCACCTTCTCCTTCTCCTTCTTCTGCTTCTTCTGATTCACCCTCCAGACTTCACCTTCTCCTTCTCCTTCTACTACTTCTTCTGATTCACCCTCCAGACTTCACCTTCTCCTTCTCCTTCTTCTACTTCTTCTGATTCACCCTCCAGTCTTCACCTTCTCCTTCTCCTTCTTCTGTTTCTTCTGCTTCACCCTCCAGACTTCACCTTCTCCTTCTCTTTCTTCTGCTTCTTCTGCTTCACCCTCCAGACTTCACCTTCTCCTTCTCCTTCTTCTGATTCTTCTGATTCACCCTCCAGACTTCACCTTCTCTATCTCCTTCTTCTGCTTCTTCTGATTCACCCTCCTGACTTCACCTTCTCCTTCTCCTTCTTCTACTTCTTCTGATTCACCCTCCTGACTTCACCTTCTCCTTCTCCTTCTTCTACTTCTTCTGCTTCACCCTCCAGACTTCACCTTCTCCTTCTCCTTCTTCTACGTCTTCTGATTCACCCTCCTGACTTCACCTTCTCCTTCTCCTTCTTCTACTTCTTCTGCTTCACCCTCCAGACTTCACCTTCTCCTTCTCCTTCTTCTGCTTCTTCTGATTCACCCTCCTGACTTCACCTTCTCCTTCTCCTTCTTCTACATCTTCTGATTCACCCTCCTGACTTCACCTTCTCCTTCTCCTTCTTCTACTTCTTCTGATTCACCCTCCAGACTTCACCTTCTCCTTCTCCTTCTTCTGCTTCTTCTGATTCACCCTCCAGACTTCACCTTCTCATTCTCCTTCTTCTGCTTCTTCTGCTGCGCCCTCCAGACTTCACCTTCTCCTTCTCCTTCTTCTGCTTCTTCTGCTTCACACTCCAGACTTCACCTTCTCCTTCTTCTTCTTCTGCTTCTTCTGCTGCGCCCTCCAGGCTTCACCTTCTCCTTCTCCTTCTTCTGCTTCTTCTGCTTCACTGTCCTGACTTCACCTTCTCCTTCTCCTTCTTCTACTTCTTCTGCTACACACCCCTGACTTCACCTGCTCCTTCTCCTTCTTCTGCCTCTTCTGATTCACCCTCCTAACTTCACCTTCTCCTTCTCCTTCTTCTGCTTCTTCTGATTCACCCTCCTGACTTCACCTTCTCCTTCTCCTTCTTCTGATTCACCCTCCAGACTTCACCTTCTCCTTCTCCTTCTTCTGCTTCTTCTGATTCACCCTCCAGACTTCACCTTCTCCTTCTCCTTCTTCTGCTTCTTCTGATTCACCCTCCAGACCTCGCCTTCTCCTTCTCCTTCTTCTACTTCTTCTGATTCACCCTCCAGACTTCATCTTCTCCTTCTCCTTCTTCTGCTTCTTCTGATTCACCCTCCAGACTTCACCTTCTCCTTCTCCTTCTTCTGCTTCTTCTGATTCACCCTCCAGACTTCACCTTCTCCTTCTCCTTCTTCTGATTCTTCTGATTCAACCTCCAGACTTCACCTTCTCCTTCTCCTTCTTCTGCTTCTTCTGATTCACCCTCCAGACCTCACCTTCTCCTTCTCCTTCTTCTACTTCTTCTGATTCACCCTCCAGACTTCATCTTCTCCTTCTCCTTCTTCTGCTTCTTCTGATTCACCCTCCAGACTTCACCTTCTCCTTCTCCTTCTTCTGCTTCTTCTGATTCACCCTCCAGACTTCACCTTCTCCTTCTCCTTCTTCTGCTTCTTCTGATTCACCCTCCAGACTTCACCTTCTCCTTCTCCTTTCTACTTCTTCTGATTCACCCTCCAGTCTTCACCTTCTCCTTCTCCTTCTTCTGTTTCATCTGCTTCACCCTCCAGACTTCACCTTCTCCTTCTCTTTCTTCTGCTTCTTCTGCTTCACCCTCCAGACTTCACCTTCTCCTTCTCCTTCTTCTGATTCTTCTGATTCACCCTCCAGACTTCACCTTCTCTATCTCCTTCTTCTGCTTCTTCTGATTCACCCTCCTGACTTCACCTTCTCCTTCTCCTTCTTCTACTTCTTCTGATCCACCCTCCTGACTTCACCTTCTCCTTCTCCATCTTGTACTTCCTCTGCTTCACCCTCCAGACTTCAACTTCTCCTTCTCCTTCTTCTACTTCTTCTGATTCACCCTCCAGACTTCACCTTCTCCTTCTCCTTCTTCTGCTTCTTCTGATTCACCCTCCAGACTTCACCTTCTCCTCCTCCTTCTTCTGCTTCTTCTGATTCACCCTCCAGACTTCACCTTCTCCTTCTCCTTCTTCTACTTCATCTGATTCACCCTCCAGACTTCACCTTCTCCTTCTCCTTCTTCTGCTTCTTCTGATTCACTCTCCAGACTTCACCTTCTCCTTCTCCTTCGTCGACTTCTTCTGATTCACCCTCCAGACTATACCTTCTCCTTCTCCTTCTTCTACTTCTTCTGATTCACCCTCCAGACTTCACCTTCTCCTTCTTCTTCTTCTGTTTCTTCTGATTCACCCTCCAGACTTCATCTTCTCCTTCTCCTTCTTCTACTTCTTCTGATTCACCCTCCAGACTTCACCTTCTCCTTCTCCTTCTTCTACTTCTTCTGATTCACCCTCCAGACTTCATCTTCTCCTTCTCCTTCTTCTGCTTCTTCTGATTCACCCTCCAGACTTCACCTTCTCCTTCTCCTTTTCTGCTTCTTCTGATTCACCCTCCAGACTTCAACTTCTCCTTCTCCTTCTTCTACTTCTTCTGATTCACCCTCCAGACTTCACCTTCTCCTTCTCCTTCTTCTACTTCTTCTGATTCACCCTCCAGTCTTCACCTTCTCCTTCTCCTTCTTCTGTTTCTTCTGCTTCACCCTCCAGACTTCACCTTCTCCTTCTCTTTCTTCTGCTTCTTCTGATTCACCCTCCAGACTTCACCTTCTCCTTCTCCTTCTTCTGATTCTTCTGATTCACCCTCCAGACTTCACCTTCTCCTTCTCCTTCTTCTGCTTCTTCTGATTCACCCTCCTGACTTCACCTTCTCCTTCTCCTTCTTCTACTTCTTCTGATTCACCCTCCTGACTTCACCTTCTCCTTCTCCTTCTTCTACTTCTTCTGCTTCACCCTCCAGACTTCACCTTCTCCTTCTCCTTCTTCTACTTCTTCTGATTCAACCACCAGACTTCACCTTCTCCTTCTCCTTCTTCTGCTTCTTCTGATTCACCCTCCAGACTTCACCTTCTCATTCTCCTTCTTCTGCTTCTTCTGCTGCGCCCTCCAGACTTCACCTTCTCCTTCTCCTTCTTCTGCTTCTTCTGCTTCACACTCCAGACTTCACCTTCTCCTTCTCCTTCTTCTGCTTCTTCTGCTACGCCCTCCAGGCTTCACCTTCTCCTTCTCCTACTTCTGCTTCTTCTGCTTCACCGTCCTGACTTCACATTCTCCTTCTCCTTCTTCTACTTCTTCTGCTACACCCCCCTGACTTCACCTGCTCCTTCTCCTTCTTCTGCTTCTTCTGATTCACCCTCCTAACTTCACCTTCTCCTTCTCCTTCTTCTGCTTCTTCTGATTCACCCTCCTGACTTCACCTTCTCCTTCTCCTTCTTCTGCTTCTTATGATTCACCCTCCAGACTTCACCTTCTCCTTCTCCTTCTTCTGCTTCTTCTGATTCACCCTCCAGACTTCACCTTCTCCTTCTCCTTCTTCTGCTTCTTCTGATTCACCCTCCAGACCTCACCTTCTCCTTCTCCTTCTTCTACTTCTTCTGATTCACCCTCCAGACTTCATCTTCTCCTTCTCCTTCTTCTGCTTCTTCTGATTCACCCTCCAGACTTCACCTTCTCCTTCTCCTTCTTCTGCTTCTTCTGATTCACCCTCCAGACTTCACCTTCTCCTTCTCCTTCTACTACTTCTTCTGATTCACCCTCCAGACTTCACCTTCTCCTTCTCCTTCTTCTACTTCTTCTGATTCACCCTCCAGTCTTCACCTTCTCCTTCTCCTTCTTCTGTTTCTTCTGCTTCACCCTCCAGACTTCACCTTCTCCTTCTCTTTCTTCTGCTTCTTCTGCTTCACCCTCCAGACTTCACCTTCTCCTTCTCCTTCTTCTGATTCTTCTGATTCACCCTCCAGACTTCACCTTCTCTATCTCCTTCTTCTGCTTCTTCTGATTCACCCTCCTGACTTCACCTTCTCCTTCTCCTTCTTCTACTTCTTCTGATTCACCCTCCTGACTTCACCTTCTCCTTCTCCTTCTTCTACTTCTTCTGCTTCACCCTCCAGACTTCACCTTCTCCTTCTCCTTCTTCTACGTCTTCTGATTCACCCTCCAGACTTCACCTTCACCTTCTCCTTCTTCTGCTTCTTCTGATTCACCCTCCAGACTTAACCTTCTCCTTCTCCTTATTCTGCTTCTTCTGATTCACCCTCCAGACTTCACCTTCTCCTTCTCCTTCTTCTGATTCTTCTGATTCACCCTCCAGACTTCACCTTCTCCTTCTCCTTCTTCTGCTTCTTCTGATTCACCCTCCTGACTTCACCTTCTCCTTCTCCTTCTTCTACTTCTTCTGATTCACCCTCCTGACTTCACCTTCTCCTTCTCCTTCTTCTACTTCTTCTGCTTCACCCTCCAGACTTCACCTTCTCCTTCTCCTTCTTCTACTTCTTCTGATTCAACCTCCAGACTTCACCTTCTCTATCTCCTTCTTCTGCTTCTTCTGATTCACCCTCCTGACTTCACCTTCTCCTTCTCCTTCTTCTACTTCTTCTGATTCACCCTCCTGACTTCACCTTCTCCTTCTCCTTCTTCTACTTCTTCTGCTTCACCCTCCAGACTTCACCTTCTCCTTCTCCTTCTTCTACGTCTTCTGCTTCACCCTCCAGACTTCACCTTCTCCTTCTCCTTCTTCTACTTCTTCTGATTCACCCTCCTGACTTCACCTTCTCCTTCTCCTTCTTCTACTTCTTCTGATTCACCCTCCTGACTTCACCTTCTCCTTCTCCTTCTTCTACTTCTTCTGCTTCACCCTCCAGACTTCACCTTCTCCTTCTCCTTCTTCTACGTCTTCTGATTCACCCTCCAGACTTCACCTTCACCTTCTCCTTCTTCTGCTTCTTCTGATTCACCCTCCAGACTTAACCTTCTCCTTCTCCTTATTCTGCTTCTTCTGATTCACCCTCCAGACTTCACCTTCTCCTTCTCCTTCTTCTGATTCTTCTGATTCACCCTCCAGACTTCACCTTCTCCTTCTCCTTCTTCTGCTTCTTCTGATTCACCCTCCTGACTTCACCTTCTCCTTCTCCTTCTTCTACTTCTTCTGATTCACCCTCCTGACTTCACCTTCTCCTTCTCCTTCTTCTACTTCTTCTGCTTCACCCTCCAGACTTCACCTTCTCCTTCTCCTTCTTCTACTTCTTCTGATTCAACCTCCAGACTTCACCTTCTCCTTCTCCTTCTTCTGCTTCTTCTGATTCACCCTCCAGACTTCACCTTCTCATTCTCCTTCTTCTGCTTCTTCTGCTGCGCCCTCCAGACTTCACCTTCTCCTTCTCCTTCTTCTGCTTCTTCTGCTTCACACTCCAGACTTCACCTTCTCCTTCTCCTTCTTCTGCTTCTTCTGCTACGCCCTCCAGGCTTCACCTTCTCCTTCTCCTTCTTCTGCTTCTTCTGCTTCACCGTCCTGACTTCACATTCTCCTTCTCCTTCTTCTACTTCGTCTGCTACACCCCCCTGACTTCACCTGCTCCTTCTCCTTCTTCTGCTTCTTCTGATTCACCCTCCTAACTTCACCTTCTCCTTCTCCTTCTTCTGCTTCTTCTGATTCACCCTCCTGACTTCACCTTCTCCTTCTCCTTCTTCTGCTTCTTATGATTCACCCTCCAGACTTCACCTTCTCCTTCTCCTTCTTCTGCTTCTTCTGATTCACCCTCCAGACTTCACCTTCTCCTTCTCCTTCTTCTGCTTCTTCTGATTCACCCTCCAGACCTCACCTTCTCCTTCTCCTTCTTCTACTTCTTCTGATTCACCCTCCAGACTTCATCTTCTCCTTCTCCTTCTTCTGCTTCTTCTGATTCACCCTCCAGACTTCACCTTCTCCTTCTCCTTCTTCTGCTTCTTCTGATTCACCCTCCAGACTTCACCTTCTCCTTCTCCTTCTACTACTTCTTCTGATTCACCCTCCAGACTTCACCTTCTCCTTCTCCTTCTTCTACTTCTTCTGATTCACCCTCCAGTCTTCACCTTCTCCTTCTCCTTCTTCTGTTTCTTCTGCTTCACCCTCCAGACTTCACCTTCTCCTTCTCTTTCTTCTGCTTCTTCTGCTTCACCCTCCAGACTTCACCTTCTCCTTCTCCTTCTTCTGATTCTTCTGATTCACCCTCCAGACTTCACCTTCTCTATCTCCTTCTTCTGCTTCTTCTGATTCACCCTCCTGACTTCACCTTCTCCTTCTCCTTCTTCTACTTCTTCTGATTCACCCTCCTGACTTCACCTTCTCCTTCTCCTTCTTCTACTTCTTCTGCTTCACCCTCCAGACTTCACCTTCTCCTTCTCCTTCTTCTACGTCTTCTGATTCACCCTCCAGACTTCACCTTCACCTTCTCCTTCTTCTGCTTCTTCTGATTCACCCTCCAGACTTAACCTTCTCCTTCTCCTTATTCTGCTTCTTCTGATTCACCCTCCAGACTTCACCTTCTCCTTCTCCTTCTTCTGCTTCTTCTGATTCACCCTCCAGACTTCACCTTCTCCTTCTCCTTCTTCTGCTTCTTCTGATTCACCCTCCAGACTTCACCTTCTCCTTCTCCTTCTTCTACTTCTTCTGATTCACCCTCCAGACTTCACCTTCTCCTTCTCCTTCTTCTGCTTCTTCTGATTCACCCTCCTGACTTCACCTTCTCCTTCTCCTTCTTCTACATCTTCTGATTCACCCTCCTGACTTCACCTTCTCCTTCTCCTTCTTCTACTTCTTCTGATTCACCCTCCAGACTTCACCTTCTCCTTCTCCTTCTTCTGCTTCTTCTGATTCACCCTCCAGACTTCACCTTCTCATTCTCCTTCTTCTGCTTCTTCTGCTGCGCCCTCCAGACTTCACCTTCTCCTTCTCCTTCTTCTGCTTCTTCTGCTTCACACTCCAGACTTCACCTTCTCCTTCTTCTTCATCTGCTTCTTCTGCTGCGCCCTCCAGGCTTCACCTTCTCCTTCTCCTTCTTCTGCTTCTTCTGCTTCACTGTCCTGACTTCACCTTCTCCTTCTCCTTCTTCTACTTCTTCTGCTACACCCCCCTGACTTCACCTGCTCCTTCTTCTTCTTCTGCTTCTTCTGATTCACCCTCCTAACTTCACCTTCTCCTTCTCCTTCTTCTGCTTCTTCTGATTCACCCTCCTGACTTCACCTTCTCCTTCTCCTTCTTCTGCTTCTTCTGATTCACCCTCCTGACTTCACCTTCTCCTTCTCCTTCTTCTGATTCACTCTCCAGACTTCACCTTCTCCTTCTCCTTCTTCTGCTTCTTCTGATTCACCCTCCAGACTTCACCTTCTCCTTCTCCTTCTTCTGCTTCTTCTGATTCACCCTCCAGACTTCACCTTCTCCTTCTCCTTCTTCTGCTTCTTCTGATTCACCCTCCAGACCTCGCCTTCTCCTTCTCCTTCTTCTGCTTCTTCTGATTCACCCTCCAGACTTCACCTTCTCCTTCTCCTTTCTACTTCTTCTGATTCACCCTCCAGTCTTCACCTTCTCCTTCTCCTTCTTCTGTTTCTTCTGCTTCACCCTCCAGACTTCACCTTCTCCTTCTCTTTCTTCTGCTTCTTCTGCTTCACCCTCCAGACTTCACCTTCTCCTTCTCCTTCTTCTGCTTCTTCTGCTTCACACTCCAGACTTCACCTTCTCCTTCTTCTTCTTCTGCTTCTTCTGCTGCACCCTCCAGGCTTCACCTTCTCCTTCTCCTTCTTCTGCTTCTTCTGCTTCACTGTCCTGACTTCACCTTCTCCTTCTCCTTCTTCTACTTCTTCTGCTACACACCCCTGACTTCACCTGCTCCTTCTCCTTCTTCTGCTTCTTCTGATTCACCCTCCTAACTTCACCTTCTCCTTCTCCTTCTTCTGCTTCTTCTGATTCACCCTCCTGACTTCACCTTCTCCTTCTCCTTCTTCTGATTCACCCTCCAGACTTCACCTTCTCCTTCTCCTTCTTCTGCTTCTTCTGATTCACCCTCCAGACTTCACCTTCTCCTTCTCCTTCTTCTGCTTCTTCTGATTCACCCTCCAGACCTCGCCTTCTCCTTCTCCTTCTTCTACTTCTTCTGATTCACCCTCCAGACTTCATCTTCTCCTTCTCCTTCTTCTGCTTCTTCTGATTCACCCTCCAGACTTCACCTTCTCCTTCTCCTTCTTCTGCTTCTTCTGATTCACCCTCCAGACTTCACCTTCTCCTTCTCCTTCTTCTGATTCTTCTGATTCAACCTCCAGACTTCACCTTCTCCTTCTCCTTCTTCTGCTTCTTCTGATTCACCCTCCAGACCTCACCTTCTCCTTCTCCTTCTTCTACTTCTTCTGATTCACCCTCCAGACTTCATCTTCTCCTTCTCCTTCTTCTGCTTCTTCTGATTCACCCTCCAGACTTCACCTTCTCCTTCTCCTTCTTCTGCTTCTTCTGATTCACCCTCCAGACTTCACCTTCTCCTTCTCCTTCTTCTGCTTCTTCTGATTCACCCTCCAGACTTCACCTTCTCCTTCTCCTTTCTACTTCTTCTGATTCACCCTCCAGTCTTCACCTTCTCCTTCTCCTTCTTCTGTTTCATCTGCTTCACCCTCCAGACTTCACCTTCTCCTTCTCTTTCTTCTGCTTCTTCTGCTTCACCCTCCAGACTTCACCTTCTCCTTCTCCTTCTTCTGATTCTTCTGATTCACCCTCCAGACTTCACCTTCTCTATCTCCTTCTTCTGCTTCTTCTGATTCACCCTCCTGACTTCACCTTCTCCTTCTCCTTCTTCTACTTCTTCTGATCCACCCTCCTGACTTCACCTTCTCCTTCTCCATCTTGTACTTCCTCTGCTTCACCCTCCAGACTTCAACTTCTCCTTCTCCTTCTTCTACTTCTTCTGATTCACCCTCCAGACTTCACCTTCTCCTTCTCCTTCTTCTGCTTCTTCTGATTCACCCTCCAGACTTCACCTTCTCCTCCTCCTTCTTCTGCTTCTTCTGATTCACCCTCCAGACTTCACCTTCTCCTTCTCCTTCTTCTACTTCATCTGATTCACCCTCCAGACTTCACCTTCTCCTTCTCCTTCTTCTGCTTCTTCTGATTCACTCTCCAGACTTCACCTTCTCCTTCTCCTTCGTCGACTTCTTCTGATTCACCCTCCAGACTATACCTTCTCCTTCTCCTTCTTCTACTTCTTCTGATTCACCCTCCAGACTTCACCTTCTCCTTCTTCTTCTTCTGTTTCTTCTGATTCACCCTCCAGACTTCATCTTCTCCTTCTCCTTCTTCTACTTCTTCTGATTCACCCTCCAGACTTCACCTTCTCCTTCTCCTTCTTCTACTTCTTCTGATTCACCCTCCAGACTTCATCTTCTCCTTCTCCTTCTTCTGCTTCTTCTGATTCACCCTCCAGACTTCACCTTCTCCTTCTCCTTTTCTGCTTCTTCTGATTCACCCTCCAGACTTCAACTTCTCCTTCTCCTTCTTCTACTTCTTCTGATTCACCCTCCAGACTTCACCTTCTCCTTCTCCTTCTTCTACTTCTTCTGATTCACCCTCCAGTCTTCACCTTCTCCTTCTCCTTCTTCTGTTTCTTCTGCTTCACCCTCCAGACTTCACCTTCTCCTTCTCTTTCTTCTGCTTCTTCTGATTCACCCTCCAGACTTCACCTTCTCCTTCTCCTTCTTCTGATTCTTCTGATTCACCCTCCAGACTTCACCTTCTCCTTCTCCTTCTTCTGCTTCTTCTGATTCACCCTCCTGACTTCACCTTCTCCTTCTCCTTCTTCTACTTCTTCTGATTCACCCTCCTGACTTCACCTTCTCCTTCTCCTTCTTCTACTTCTTCTGCTTCACCCTCCAGACTTCACCTTCTCCTTCTCCTTCTTCTACTTCTTCTGATTCAACCTCCAGACTTCACCTTCTCCTTCTCCTTCTTCTGCTTCTTCTGATTCACCCTCCAGACTTCACCTTCTCATTCTCCTTCTTCTGCTTCTTTTGCTGCGCCCTCCAGACTTCACCTTCTCCTTCTCCTTCTTCTGCTTCTTCTGCTTCACACTCCAGACTTCACCTTCTCCTTCTCCTTCTTCTGCTTCTTCTGCTACGCCCTCCAGGCTTCACCTTCTCCTTCTCCTTCTTCTGCTTCTTCTGCTTCACCGTCCTGACTTCACATTCTCCTTCTCCTTCTTCTACTTCTTCTGCTACACCCCCCTGACTTCACCTGCTCCTTCTCCTTCTTCTGCTTCTTCTGATTCACCCTCCTAACTTCACCTTCTCCTTCTCCTTCTTCTGCTTCTTCTGATTCACCCTCCTGAATTCACCTTCTCCTTCTCCTTCTTCTGCTTCTTATGATTCACCCTCCAGACTTCACCTTCTCCTTCTCCTTCTTCTGCTTCTTCTGATTCACCCTCCAGACTTCACCTTCTCCTTCTCCTTCTTCTGCTTCTTCTGATTCACCCTCCAGACCTCACCTTCTCCTTCTCCTTCTTCTACTTCTTCTGATTCACCCTCCAGACTTCATCTTCTCCTTCTCCTTCTTCTGCTTCTTCTGATTCACCCTCCAGACTTCACCTTCTCCTTCTCCTTCTTCTGCTTCTTCTGATTCACCCTCCAGACTTCACCTTCTCCTTCTCCTTCTACTACTTCTTCTGATTCACCCTCCAGACTTCACCTTCTCCTTCTCCTTCTTCTACTTCTTCTGATTCACCCTCCAGTCTTCACCTTCTCCTTCTCCTTCTTCTGTTTCTACTGCTTCACCCTCCAGACTTCACCTTCTCCTTCTCTTTCTTCTGCTTCTTCTGCTTCACCCTCCAGACTTCACCTTCTCCTTCTCCTTCTTCTGATTCTTCCGATTCACCCTCCAGACTTCACCTTCTCTATCTCCTTCTTCTGCTTCTTCTGATTCACCCTCCTGACTTCACCTTCTCCTTCTCCTTCTTCTACTTCTTCTGATTCACCCTCCTGACTTCACCTTCTCCTTCTCCTTCTTCTACTTCTTCTGCTTCACCCTCCAGACTTCACCTTCTCCTTCTCCTTCTTCTACGTCTTCTGATTCACCCTCCAGACTTCACCTTCACCTTCTCCTTCTTCTGCTTCTTCTGATTCACCCTCCAGACTTAACCTTCTCCTTCTCCTTCTTCTACTTCTTCTGATTCACCCTCCAGACTTCACCTTCTCCTTCTCCTTCTTCTGCTTCTTCTGATTCACCCTCCAGACTTCACCTTCTCATTCTCCTTCTTCTGCTTCTTCTGCTGCGCCCTCCAGACTTCACCTTCTCCTTCTCCTTCTTCTGCTTCTTCTGCTTCACACTCCAGACTTCACCTTCTCCTTCTTCTTCATCTGCTTCTTCTGCTGCGCCCTCCAGGCTTCACCTTCTCCTTCTCCTTCTTCTGCTTCTTCTGCTTCACTGTCCTGACTTCACCTTCTCCTTCTCCTTCTTCTACTTCTTCTGCTACACCCCCCTGACTTCACCTGCTCCTTCTTCTTCTTCTGCTTCTTCTGATTCACCCTCCTAACTTCACCTTCTCCTTCTCCTTCTTCTGCTTCTTCTGATTCACCCTCCTGACTTCACCTTCTCCTTCTCCTTCTTCTGCTTCTTCTGATTCACCCTCCTGACTTCACCTTCTCCTTCTCCTTCTTCTGATTCACCCTCCAGACTTCACCTTCTCCTTCTCCTTCTTCTGCTTCTTCTGATTCACCCTCCAGACTTCACCTTCTCCTTCTCCTTCTTCTGCTTCTTCTGATTCACCCTCCAGACCTCGCCTTCTCCTTCTCCTTCTTCTGCTTCTTCTGATTCACCCTCCAGACTTCACCTTCTCCTTCTCCTTCTTCTGCTTCTTCTGATTCACCCTCCAGACCTCGCCTTCTCCTTCTCCTTCTTCTACTTCTTCTGATTCACCCTCCAGACTTCATCTTCTCCTTCTCCTTCTTCTGCTTCTTCTGATTCACCCTCCAGACTTCACCTTCTCCTTCTCCTTCTTCTGCTTCTTCTGATTCACCCTCCAGACTTCACCTTCTCCTTCTCCTTCTTCTGATTCTTCTGATTCAACCTCCAGACTTCACCTTCTCCTTCTCCTTCTTCTGCTTCTTCTGATTCACCCTCCAGACCTCACCTTCTCCTTCTCCTTCTTCTACTTCTTCTGATTCACCCTCCAGACTTCATCTTCTCCTTCTCCTTCTTCTGCTTCTTCTGATTCACCCTCCAGACTTCACCTTCTCCTTCTCCTTCTTCTGCTTCTTCTGATTCACCCTCCAGACTTCACCTTCTCCTTCTCCTTCTTCTGCTTCTTCTGATTCACCCTCCAGACTTCACCTTCTCCTTCTCCTTTCTACTTCTTCTGATTCACCCTCCAGTCTTCACCTTCTCCTTCTCCTTCTTCTGTTTCTTCTGCTTCACCCTCCAGACTTCACCTTCTCCTTCTCTTTCTTCTGCTTCTTCTGCTTCACCCTCCAGACTTCACCTTCACCTTCTCCTTCTTCTGATTCTTCTGATTCACCCTCCAGACTTCACCTTCTCTATCTCCTTCTTCTGCTTCTTCTGATTCACCCTCCTGACTTCACCTTCTCCTTCTCCTTCTTCTACTTCTTCTGATTCACCCTCCTGACTTCACCTTCTCCTTCTCCATCTTGTACTTCCTCTGCTTCACCCTCCAGACTTCAACTTCTCCTTCTCCTTCTTCTACTTCTTCTGATTCACCCTCCAGACTTCACCTTCTCCTTCTCCTTCTTCTGCTTCTTCTGATTCACCCTCCAGACTTCACCTTCTCCTCCTCCTTCTTCTGCTTCTTCTGATTCACCCTCCAGACTTCACCTTCTCCTTCTCCTTCTTCTACTTCATCTGATTCACCCTCCAGACTTCACCTTCTCCTTCTCCTTCTTCTGCCTCTTCTGATTCACTCTCCAGACTTCACCTTCTCCTTCTCCTTCGTCGACTTCTTCTGATTCACCCTCCAGACTATACCTTCTCCTTCTCCTTCTTCTACTTCTTCTGATTCACCCTCCAGACTTCACCTTCTCCTTCTTCTTCTTCTGTTTCTTCTGATTCACCCTCCAGACTTCATCTTCTCCTTCTCCTTCTTCTACTTCTTCTGATTCACCCTCCAGACTTCACCTTCTCCTTCTCCTTCTTCTACTTCTTCTGATTCACCCTCCAGACTTCACCTTCTCCTTCTCCTTTTCTGCTTCTTCTGATTCACCCTCCAGACTTCAACTTCTCCTTCTCCTTCTTCTACTTCTTCTGATTCACCCTCCAGACTTCACCTTCTCCTTCTCCTTCTTCTACTTCTTCTGATTCACCCTCCAGTCTTCACCTTCTCCTTCTCCTTCTTCTGTTTCTTCTGCTTCACCCTCCAGACTTCACCTTCTCCTTCTCTTTCTTCTGCTTCTTCTGATTCACCCTCCAGACTTCACCTTCTCCTTCTCCTTCTTCTGATTCTTCTGATTCACCCTCCAGACTTCACCTTCTCCTTCTCCTTCTTCTGCTTCTTCTGATTCACCCTCCTGACTTCACCTTCTCCTTCTCCTTCTTCTACTTCTTCTGATTCACCCTCCTGACTTCACCTTCTCCTTCTCCTTCTTCTACTTCTTCTGCTTCACCCTCCAGACTTCACCTTCTCCTTCTCCTTCTTCTCCTTCTTCTGATTCAACCTCCAGACTTCACCTTCTCCTTCTCCTTCTTCTGCTTCTTCTGATTCACCCTCCAGACTTCACCTTCTCATTCTCCTTCTTCTGCTTCTTCTGCTGCGCCCTCCAGACTTCACCTTCTCCTTCTCCTTCTTCTGCTTCTTCTGCTTCACACTCCAGACTTCACATTCTGCTTCTCCTTCTTCTGCTTCTTCTGCTACGCCCTCCAGGCTTCACCTTCTCCTTCTCCTTCTTCTGCTTCTTCTGCTTCACCGTCCTGACTTCACATTCTCCTTCTCCTTCTTCTACTTCTTCTGCTACACCCCCCTGACTTCACCTGCTCCTTCTCCTTCTTCTGCTTCTTCTGATTCACCCTCCTAACTTCACCTTCTCCTTCTCCTTCTTCTGCTTCTTCTGATTCACCCTCCTGACTTCACCTTCTCCTTCTCCTTCTTCTGCTTCTTATGATTCACCCTCCAGACTTCACCTTCTCCTTCTCCTTCTTCTGCTTCTTCTGATTCACCCTCCAGACTTCACCTTCTCCTTCTCCTTCTTCTGCTTCTTCTGATTCACCCTCCAGACCTCACCTTCTCCTTCTCCTTCTTCTACTTCTTCTGATTCACCCTCCAGACTTCATCTTCTCCTTCTCCTTCTTCTGCTTCTTCTGATTCACCCTCCAGACTTCACCTTCTCCTTCTCCTTCTTCTGCTTCTTCTGATTCACCCTCCAGACTTCACCTTCTCCTTCTCCTTCTACTACTTCTTCTGATTCACCCTCCAGACTTCACCTTCTCCTTCTCCTTCTTCTACTTCTTCTGATTCACCCTCCAGTCTTCACCTTCTCCTTCTCCTTCTTCTGTTTCTTCTGCTTCACCCTCCAGACTTCACCTTCTCCTTCTCTTTCTTCTGCTTCTTCTGCTTCACCCTCCAGACTTCACCTTCTCCTTCTCCTTCTTCTGATTCTTCCGATTCACCCTCCAGACTTCACCTTCTCTATCTCCTTCTTCTGCTTCTTCTGATTCACCCTCCTGACTTCACCTTCTCCTTCTCCTTCTTCTACTTCTTCTGATTCACCCTCCTGACTTCACCTTCTCCTTCTCCTTCTTCTACTTCTTCTGCTTCACCCTCCAGACTTCACCTTCTCCTTCTCCTTCTTCTACGTCTTCTGATTCACCCTCCAGACTTCACCTTCACCTTCTCCTTCTTCTGCTTCTTCTGATTCACCCTCCAGACTTAACCTTCTCCTTCTCCTTATTCTGCTTCTTCTGATTCACCCTCCAGACTTCACCTTCTCCTTCTCCTTCTTCTGCTTCTTCTGATTCACCCTCCAGACTTCACCTTCTCCTTCTCCTTCTTCTGCTTCTTCTGATTCACCCTCCAGACTTCACCTTCTCCTTCTCCTTCTTCTACTTCTTCTGATTCACCCTCCAGACTTCACCTTCTCCTTCTCCTTCTTCTGCTTCTTCTGATTCACCCTCCTGACTTCACCTTCTCCTTCTCCTTCTTCTACATCTTCTGATTCACCCTCCTGACTTCACCTTCTCCTTCTCCTTCTTCTACTTCTTCTGATTCACCCTCCAGACTTCACCTTCTCCTTCTCCTTCTTCTGCTTCTTCTGATTCACCCTCCAGACTTCACCTTCTCATTCTCCTTCTTCTGCTTCTTCTGCTGCGCCCTCCAGACTTCACCTTCTCCTTCTCCTTCTTCTGCTTCTTCTGCTTCACACTCCAGACTTCACCTTCTCCTTCTTCTTCTTCTGCTTCTTCTGCTGCGCCCTCCAGGCTTCACCTTCTCCTTCTCCTTCTTCTTCTGCTTCTTCTGCTTCACTGTCCTGACTTCACCTTCTCCTTCTCCTTCTTCTACTTCTTCTGCTACACCCCCCTGACTTCACCTGCTCCTTCTTCTTCTTCTGCTTCTTCTGATTCACCCTCCTAACTTCACCTTCTCCTTCTCCTTCTTCTGCTTCTTCTGATTCACCCTCCTGACTTCACCTTCTCCTTCTCCTTCTTCTGATTCACCCTCCAGACTTCACCTTCTCCTTCTCCTTCTTCTGCTTCTTCTGATTCACCCTCCAGACTTCACCTTCTCCTTCTCCTTCTTCTGCTTCTTCTGATTCACCCTCCTGACTTCACCTTCTCCTTCTCCTTCTTCTACTTCTTCTGATTCACCCTCCAGACCTCACCTTCTCATTCTCCTTCTTCTACTTCTTCTGATTCACCCTCCAGACTTCATCTTCTCCTTCTCCTTCTTCTGCTTCTTCTGATTCACCCTCCTGACTTCAACTTCTCCTTCTCCTTCTTCTACTTCTTCTGCTTCACCCTCCAGACTTCACCTTCTCCTTCTCCTTCTTCTACTTCTTCTGATTCACCCTCCAGACTTCACCTTCTCCTTCTCCTTCTTCTGCTTCTTCTGATTCACCCTCCAGACTTAACCTTCTCCTTCTCCTTATTCTGCTTCTTCTGATTCACCCTCCATACTTCACCTTCTTCTTCTCCTTCTTCTGCTTCTTCTGATTCACCCTCCAGACTTCACCTTCTCCTTCTCCTTCTTCTGCTTCTTCTGATTCACCCTCCAGACTTCAACTTCTCCTTCTCCTTCTCCTACTTCTTCTGATTCACCCTCCAGACTTCACCTTCTCCTTCTCCTTCTTCTGCTTCTTCTGATTCACCCTCCTGACTTCACCTTCTCCTTGTCCTTCTTCTACATCTTCTGATTCACCCTCCTGACTTCACCTTCTCCTTCTCCTTCTTCTACTTCTTCTGCTTCACCGTCCAGACTTCACCTTCTCCTTCTCCTTCTTCTACTTCTTCTGATTCACCCTCCAGACTTCACCTTCTCCTTCTCCTTCTTCTACTTCTTCTGATTCACCCTCCAGACTTTACCTTCTCCTTCTCCTTCTTCTACTTCTTCTGATTCACCCTCCAGACTTCACCTTCTCCTTCTCCTTCTTCTGCTTCTTCTGATTCACCCTCCAGACTTCACCTTCTCCTTCTCCTTATTCTGCTTCTTCTGAATCACCCTCCAGACTTCACCTTCTCCTTCTCCTTCTTCTGCTTCTTCTGATTCACCCTCCAGACTTCACCTTCTCCTTCTCCTTCTTCTGCTTCTTCTGATTCACCCTCCAGACTTCACCTTCTCCTTCTCCTTCTTCTACGTCTTCTGATTCACCCTCCAGACTTCACCTTCTCCATCTCCTTCTTCTGCTTCTTCTGATTCACCCTCCAGACTTCACCTTCTCCTTCTCCTTCATCTCCTTCTTCTGATTCACCCTCCAGACTTCACCTTCTCCTTCTCCTTCTTCTGCTTCTTCTGATTCACCCTCCAGACTTCACCTTCTCCTTCTCCTTCTTCTGCTTCTTCTGATTCACCCTCCAGACTTCACCTTCTCCTTCTCCTTCTTCTACTTCTTCTGATTCACCCTCCAGACTTCACCTTCTCCTTCTTCTGCTTCTTCTGATTCACCCTCCAGACTTCACCTTCTCCTTCTCCTTCGTCTACTTCTTCTGATTCACCCTCCAGACTACACCTTCTCCTTCTCCTTCTTCTACTTCTTCTGATTCACCCTCCAGACTTCACCTTCTCCTGCTCCTTCTTCTGTTTCTTCTGATTCACCCTCCAGACTTCATCTTCTCCTTCTCCTTCTTCTACTTCTTCTGATTCACCCTCCAGACTTCACCTTCTCCTTCTCCTTCTTCTACTTCTTCTGATTCACCCTCCAGACTTCATCTTCTCCTTCTCCTTATTCTGCTTCTTCTGATTCACCCTCCAGACTTCACCTTCTCCTTCTCCTTCTTCTGCTTCTTCTGATTCACCCTCCAGACTTCAACTTCTCCTTCTCCTTCTTCTACTTCTTCTGATTCACCCTCCAGACTTCACCTTCTCCTTCTCCTTCTTCTACTTCTTCCGATTCACCCTCCAGACTTCATCTTCTCCTTCTCCTTCTTCTGCTTCTTCTGATTCACCCTCCAGACTTCACCTTCTCCTTCTCCTTCTTCTGCTTCTTCTGATTCACCCTCCAGACTTCACCTTCTCCTTCTCCTTCTTCTACTTCTTCTGATTCACTCTCCAGACTTCACCTTCTCCTTCTCCTTCTTCTACTTCTTCTGATTCACCCTCCAGACTTCACCTTCTCCTTCTCCTTATTCTGCTTCTTTTGATTCACCCTCCAGACTTCACCTTCTCCTTCTCCTTTCTCTGCTTCTTCTGATTCACCCTCCAGGCTTCACCTTCTCCTTCTCCTTCTTCTGATTCTTCCGATTCACCCTCCAGACTTCACCTTCTCCTTCTCCATCTTCTGCTTCTTCTGATTCACCCTCCTGACTTCACCTTCTCCTTCTCCTTCTTTACTTCTTCTGATTCACCCTCCTGACTTCACCTTCTCCTTCTCCATCTTCTTCTTCTTCTGCTTCACCCTCCAGACTTCAACTTCTCCTTCTCCTTCTTCTACTTCTTCTTATTCACCCTCCAGACTTCACCTTCTCCTTCTCCTTCTTCTGCTTCTTCTGATTCACCCTCCAGACTTCACCTTCTCCTTCTCCTTCTTCTGCTTCTTCTGATTCACCCTCCAGACTTCACCTTCTCCTTCTCCTTCTTCTACTTCGTCTGATTCACCCTCCAGACTTCACCTTCTCCTTCTACTTCTTCTGCTTCTTCTGCTTCACCCTCCAGACTTCACCTTCTCCTTCTCCTTCGTCTACTTCTTCTGATTCACCCTCCAGACTACACCTTCTCCTTCTCCTTCTTCTACTTCTTCTGATTCACCCTCCAGACTTCACCTTCTCCTTCTCCTTCTTCTGTTTCTTCTGATTCACCCTCCAGACTTCATCTTCTCCTTCTCCTTCTTCTACTTCTTCTGATTCACCCTCCAGACTTCACCTTCTCCTTCTCCTTCTTCTACTTCTTCTGATTCACCCTCCAGACTTCATCTTCTCCTTCTCCTTCTTCTGCTTCTTCTGATTCACCCTCCAGACTTCACCTTCTCCTTCTCCTTCTTCTGCTTCTTCTGATTCACTCTCCAGACTTCAACTTCTCCTTCTCCTTCTTCTACTTCTTCTGATTCACCCTCCAGACTTCACCTTCTCCTTCTCCTTCTTCTACTTCTTCTGATTCACCCTCCAGTCTTCACCTTCTCCTTCTCCTTCTTCTGTTTCTTCTGCTTCACCCTCCAGACTTCACCTTCTCCTTCTCTTTCTTCTGCTTCTTCTGATTCACCCTCCAGACTTCACCTTCTCCTTCTCCTTCTTCTGATTCTTCTGATTCACCCTCCAGACTTCACCTTCTCCTTCTCCTTCTTCTGCTTCTTCTGATTCACCCTCCTGACTTCACCTTCTCCTTCTCCTTCTTCTACTTCTTCTGATTCACCCTCCTGACTTCACCTTCTCCTTCTCCTTCTTCTACTTCTTCTGCTTCACCCTCCAGACTTCACCTTCTCCTTCTCCTTCTTCTACTTCTTCTGATTCACCCTCCAGACTTCACCTTCTCCTTCTCCTTCTTCTGCTTCTTCTGATTCACCCTCCAGACTTCACCTTCTCATTCTCCTTCTTCTGCTTCTTCTGCTGCGCCCTCCAGACTTCACCTTCTCCTTCTCCTTCTTCTGCTTCTTCTGCTTCACACTCCAGACTTCACCTTCTCCTTCTCCTTCTTCTGCTTCTTCTGCTGCGCCCTCCAGGCTTCACCTTCTCCTTCTCCTTCTTCTGCTTCTTCTGCTTCATCGTCCTGACTTCACCTTCTCCTTCTCCTTCTTCTACTTCTTCTGCTACAGCCCCCTGACTTCACCTGCTCCTTCTCCTTTTTCTGCTTCTTCTGATTCACCCTCCTAACTTCACCTTCTCCTTCTCCTTCTTCTGCTTCTTCTGATTCACCCTCCTGACTTCACCTTCTCCTTCTCCTTCTTCTGCTTCTTCTGATTCACCCTCCAGACTTCACCTTCTCCTTCTCCTTCTTCTGCTTCTTCTGATTCGCCCTCCAGACTTCACCTTCTCCTTCTTCTGCTTCTTCTGATTCACCCTCCAGACCTCACCTTCTCCTTCTCCTTCTTCTACTTCTTCTGATTCACCCTCCAGACTTCATCTTCTCCTTCTCCTTCTTCTGCTTCTTCTGATTCACCCTCCAGACTTCACCTTCTCCTTCTCCTTCTTCTGCTTCTTCTGATTCACCCTCCAGACTTCACCTTCTCCTTCTCTTTCTTCTGCTTCTTCTGCTTCACCCTCCAGACTTCACCTTCTCCTTCTCCTTCTTCTGATTCTTCTGATTCACCCTCAAGACTTCACCTTCTATATCTCCTTCTTCTGCTTCTTCTGATTCACCCTCCTGACTTCACCTTCTCCTTCTCCTTCTTCTACTTCTTCTGATTCACCCTCCTGACTTCACCTTCTCCTTCTCCTTCTTCTACTTCTTCTGCTTCCCCCTCCAGACTTCACCTTCTCCTTCTCCTTCTTCTACTTCTTCTGATTCACCCTGCCGACTTCACCTTCTCCTTCTCCTTCTTCTGCTTCTTCTGATTCACCCTCCAGACTTCACCTTCTCCTTCTCCTTATTCTGCTTCTTCTGATTCACCCTCCAGACTTCACCTTCTCCTTCTCCTTCTTCTGCTTCTTCTGATTCACCCTCCAGACTTCACCTCCTCCTTCTCCTTCTTCTACTTCTTCTGATTCACCCTCCAGACTTCACCTTCTCCTTCTCCTTCTTCTGCTTCTTCTGATTCAGCCTCCTGACTTCACCTTCTCCTTCTCCTTCTTCTACATCTTCTGATTCACCCTCCTGACTTCACCTTCTCCTTCTCCTTCTTCTACTTCTTCTGCTTCACCCTCCAGACTTCACCTTCTCCTTCTCCTTCTTCTACTTCTTCTGATTCACCCTCCAGACTTCACCTTCTCCTTCTCCTTCTTCTACTTCTTCTGATTCACCCTCCAGACTTCACCTTCTCCTTCTCCTTCTTCTACTTCTTCTGATTCACCCTCCAGACTTCACCTTCTCATTCTCCTTCTTCTGCTTCTCCTGATTCACCCTCCAGACTTCACCTTCTCCTTCTCCTTATTCTGCTTCTTCTGAATCACCCTCCAGACTTCACCTTCTCCTTCTCCTTCTTCTGCTTCTTCTGATTCACCCTCCAGACTTCACCTGTTCCTTCTCCTTCTTCTGCTTCTTCTGATTCACCCTCCAGACTTCACCTTCTCCTTCTCCTTCTTCTACTTCTTCTGATTCACCCTCCAGACTTCACCTTCTCCATCTCCTTCTTCTGCTTCTTCTGATTCACCCTCCAGACTTCACCTTCTCCTTCTCCTTCTTCTGCTTCTTCTGATTCACCCTCCAGACTTCACCTTCTCCTTCTCCTTCTTCTACTTCTTCTGATTCACCCTCCAGACTTCACCTTCTCCTTCTCTTTTTCTGCTTCTTCTGATTCACCCTCCAGACTTCACCTTCTCCTTCTCCTTCTTCTGATTCTTCTGATTCACCCTCCAGACTTCACCTTCTCCTTCTCCTTCTTCTGCTTCTTCTGATTCACCCTCCTGACTTCACCTTCTCCTTCTCCTTCTTCTACATCTTCTGATTCACCCTCCTGACTTCACCTTCTCCTTCTCCTTCTTCTACTTCTTCTGCTTCACCCTCCAGACTTCACCTTCTCCTTCTCCTTCTTCTACGTCTTCTGATTCACCCTCCAGACTTCACCTTCTCCTTCTCCTTCTTCTACTTCTTCTGATTCACCCTCCAGACTTCATCTTCTCCTTCTCCTTCTTCTACTTCTTCTGATTCACCCTCCAGACTTCAGCTTCTCCTTCTCCTTCTTCTGCTTCTTCTGATTCAACCTCCAGACTTCACCTTCTCCATCTCCTTCTTCTGCTTCTTCTGATTCACCCTCCAGACTTCACCTTCTCATTCTCCTTCTTCTGCTTCTTCTGCTGCGCCCTCCAGACTTCACCTTCTCCTTCTCCTTCTTCTGCTTCTTCTGCTTCACACTCCAGACTTCACCTTCTCCTTCTCCTTCTTCTGCTTCTTCTGCTGCGCCCTCCAGGCTTCACCTTCTCCTTCTCCTTCTTCTGCTTCTTCTGCTTCATCGTCCTGACTTCACCTTCTCCTTCTCCTTCTTCTACTTCTTCTGCTACAGCCCCCTGACTTCACCTGCTCCTTCTCCTTTTTCTGCTTCTTCTGATTCACCCTCCTAACTTCACCTTCTCCTTCTCCTTCTTCTGCTTCTTCTGATTCACCCTCCTGACTTCACCTTCTCCTTCTCCTTCTTCTGCTTCTTCTGATTCACCCTCCAGACTTCACCTTCTCCTTCTCCTTCTTCTGCTTCTTCTGATTCGCCCTCCAGACTTCACCTTCTCCTTCTTCTGCTTCTTCTGATTCACCCTCCAGACCTCACCTTCTCCTTCTCCTTCTCCTACTTCTTCTGATTCACCCTCCAGACTTCATCTTCTCCTTCTCCTTCTTCTGCTTCTTCTGATTCACCCTCCAGACTTCACCTTCTCCTTCTCCTTCTTCTGCTTCTTCTGATTCACCCTCCAGACTTCACCTTCTCCTTCTCTTTCTTCTGCTTCTTCTGCTTCACCCTCCAGACTTCACCTTCTCCTTCTCCTTCTTCTGATTCTTCTGATTCACCCTCAAGACTTCACCTTCTATATCTCCTTCTTCTGCTTCTTCTGATTCACCCTCCTGACTTCACCTTCTCCTTCTCCTTCTTCTTCTTCTTCTGATTCACCCTCCTGACTTCACCTTCTCCTTCTCCTTCTTCTACTTCTTCTGCTTCCCCCTCCAGACTTCACCTTCTCCTTCTCCTTCTTCTACTTCTTCTGATTCACCCTGCCGACTTCACCTTCTCCTTCTCCTTCTTCTGCTTCTTCTGATTCACCCTCCAGACTTCACCTTCTCCTTCTCCTTATTCTGCTTCTTCTGATTCACCCTCCAGACTTCACCTTCTCCTTCTCCTTCTTCTGCTTCTTCTGATTCACCCTCCAGACTTCACCTCCTCCTTCTCCTTCTTCTACTTCTTCTGATTCACCCTCCAGACTTCACCTTCTCCTTCTCCTTCTTCTGCTTCTTCTGATTCAGCCTCCTGACTTCACCTTCTCCTTCTCCTTCTTCTACATCTTCTGATTCACCCTCCTGACTTCACCTTCTCCTTCTCCTTCTTCTACTTCTTCTGCTTCACCCTCCAGACTTCACCTTCTCCTTCTCCTTCTTCTACTTCTTCTGATTCACCCTCCAGACTTCACCTTCTCCTTCTCCTTCTTCTACTTCTTCTGATTCACCCTCCAGACTTCACCTTCTCCTTCTCCTTCTTCTACTTCTTCTGATTCACCCTCCAGACTTCACCTTCTCCTTCTCCTTCTTCTGCTTCTCCTGATTCACCCTCCAGACTTCACCTTCTCCTTCTCCTTATTCTGCTTCTTCTGAATCACCCTCCAGACTTCACCTTCTCCTTCTCCTTCTTCTGCTTCTTCTGATTCACCCTCCAGACTTCACCTGTTCCTTCTCCTTCTTCTGCTTCTTCTGATTCACCCTCCAGACTTCACCTTCTCCTTCTCCTTCTTCTACTTCTTCTGATTCACCCTCCAGACTTCACCTTCTCCATCTCCTTCTTCTGCTTCTTCTGATTCACCCTCCAGACTTCACCTTCTCCTTCTCCTTCTTCTGCTTCTTCTGATTCACCCTCCAGACTTCACCTTCTCCTTCTCCTTCTTCTACTTCTTCTGATTCACCCTCCAGACTTCACCTTCTCCTTCTCTTTTTCTGCTTCTTCTGATTCACCCTCCAGACTTCACCTTCTCCTTCTCCTTCTTCTGATTCTTCTGATTCACCCTCCAGACTTCACCTTCTCCTTCTCCTTCTTCTGCTTCTTCTGATTCACCCTCCTGACTTCACCTTCTCCTTCTCCTTCTTCTACATCTTCTGATTCACCCTCCTGACTTCACCTTCTCCTTCTCCTTCTTCTACTTCTTCTGCTTCACCCTCCAGACTTCACCTTCTCCTTCTCCTTCTTCTACGTCTTCTGATTCACCCTCCAGACTTCACCTTCTCCTTCTCCTTCTTCTACTTCTTCTGATTCACCCTCCAGACTTCATCTTCTCCTTCTCCTTCTTCTACTTCTTCTGATTCACCCTCCAGACTTCAGCTTCTCCTTCTCCTTCTTCTGCTTCTTCTGATTCAACCTCCAGACTTCACCTTCTCCATCTCCTTATCCTGCTTCTTCTGAATCACCCTCCAGACTTCACCTTCTCCTTCTCCTTCTTCTGCTTCTTCTGATTCTCCCTCCAGACTTCACCTTCTCCTTCTCCTTCTTCTGCTTCTTCTGATTCACCCTCCAGACTTCACCTTCTCCTTCTCCTTCTTCTACTTCTTCTGATTCACCCTCCAGACTTCACCTTCTCCTTCTCCTTCTTCTGCTTCTTCTGATTCACCCTCCAGACTTCACCTTCTCCTTCTCCTTCTTCTGCTTCTTCTGATTCACCCTCCAGACCTCACCTTCTCCTTCTCCTTCTTCTGCTTCTTCTGATTCACCCTCCAGACTTCACCTTCTCCTTCTCCTTCTTCTGCTTCTTCTGATTCACCCTCCAGACTTCACCTTCTCCTTCTCCTTCTTCTGCTTCTTCTGATTCACCCTCCAGACTACACCTTCTCCTTCTCCTTCTTCTACTTCTTCTGATTCACCCTCCAGACTTCACCTTCTCCTTCTCCTTCTTCTGTTTCTTCTGTTTCACCCTCCAGACTTCACCTTCTCCTTCTCCTTCTTCTGCTTCTTCTGATTCACCCTCCAGACTTCACCTTCTCCTTCTCCTTCTTCTGCTTCTTCTGATTCACCCTCCAGACCTCACCTTCTCCTTCTCCTTCTTCTACTTCTTCTGATTCACCCTCCAGACTTCATCTTCTCCTTCTCCTTCTTCTGCTTCTTCTGATTCACCCTCCAGACTTCACCTTCTCCTTCTCCTTCTTCTGCTTCTTCTGATTCACCCTCCAGACTTCACCTTCTCCTTCTCCTTCTTCTACTTCTTCTGATTCACCCTCCAGACTTCACCTTCTCCTTCTCCTTCTTCTACTTCTTCTGATTCACCCTCCAGTCTTCACCTTCTCCTTCTCCTTCTTCTGTTTCTTCTGCTTCACCCTCCAGACTTCACCTTCTCCTTCTCTTTCTTCAGCTTCTTCTGATTCACCCTCCAGACTTCACCTTCTCCTTCTCCTTCTTCTGATTCTTCTGATTCACCCTACAGACTTCACCTTCTCCTTCTCCTTCTTCTGCTTCTTCTGATTCACCCTCCTGATTTCACCTTCTCCTTCTCCTTCTTCTACTTCTTCTGATTCACCCTCCTGACTTCACCTTCTCCTTCTCCTTCTTCTGCTTCACCCTCCAGACTTCACCTTCTCCTTCTCCTTCTTCTACTTCTTCTGATTCACCCTCCAGACTTCACCTTCTCCTTCTCCTTCTTCTGCTTCTTCTGATTCACCCTCCAGACTTCACCTTCTCCTTCTCCTTATTCTGCTTCTTCTCATTCACCCTCCAGACTTCACCTTCTCCTTCTCCTTCTTCTGCTTCTTCTGATTCACCCTCCAGACTTCACCTTCTCCTTCTACTTCTTCTGCTTCTTCTGATTCACCCTCCAGACTTCACCTTCTCCTTCTCCTTCCTCTGCTTCTTCTGATTCACCCTCCAGACTTCACCTTCTCCTTCTCCTTCTTCTACTTCTTCTGATTCACCCTCCAGATTTCACCATCTCCTTCTCTTTCTTCTGCTTCTTCTGATTCACCCTCCAGACTTCACCTTCTCCTTCTCCTTCTTCTGATTCTTCTGATTCACCCTCCAGACTTCACCTTCTCCTTCTCCTTCTTCTGCTTCTTCTGATTCACCCTCCTGACTTCACCTTCTCCTTCTCCTTCTTCTACTTCTTCTGATTCACCCTCCTGACTTCACCTTCTCCTTCTCCTTCTTCTACTTCTTCTGCTTCACCCTCCAGACTTCACCTTCTCCTTCTCCTTCTTCTACTTCTTCTGATTCAACCTCCAGACTTCACCTTCTCCTTCTCCTTCTTCTACTTCTTCTGATTCTCCCTCCAGACTTCACCTTCTCCTTCTCCTTCTTCTACTTCTTCTGATTCACCCTCCAGACTTCACCTTCTCCTTCTCCTTCTTCTGCTTCTTCTGATTCACCCTCCAGACTTCACCTTCTCCTTCTCCTTCTCCTGCTTCTTCTGATTCACCCTCCAGACTTCACCTTCTCCTTCTCCTTCTTCTACTTCTTCTGATTCACCCTCCAGACTTCACCTTCTCCATCTCCTTCTTCTGCTTCTTCTGATTCACCCTCCAGACTTCACCTTCTCCTTCTCCTTCGTCTACTTCTTCTGATTCACCCTCCAGACTACACCTTCTCCTTCTCCTTCTTCTACTTCTTCTGATTCACCCTCCAGACTTCACCTTCTCCTTCTCCTTCTTCTGTTTCTTCTGATACACCGTCCAGACTTCACCTTCTCCTTCTCCTTCTTCTACTACTTCTGATTCACCCTCCAGACTTCACCTTCTCCTTCTCCTTCTTCTACTTCTTCTGATTCACCCTCCAGACTTCATCTTCTCCTTCTCCTTCTTCTGCTTCTTCTGATTCACCCTTCAGACTTCACCTTCTCCTTCTCCTTCTTCTGCTTCTTCTGATTCACCCTCCAGACTTCACCTTCTCCTTCTCCTTCTTCTGCTTCTTCTGATTCACCCTCCTGACTTCACCTTCTCCTTCTCCTTCTTCTGCTTCTTCTGATTCACCCTCCAGACTTCACCTTCTCCTTCTCCTTCTTCTGCTTCTTCTGATTCACCCTCCAGACTTCACCTTCTCCTTCTCCTTCTTCTGCTTCTTCTGATTCACCCTCCAGACTACACCTTCTCCTTCTCCTTCTTCTACTTCTTCTGATTCACCCTCCAGACTTCACCTTCTCCTTCTCCTTCTTCTGTTTCTTCTGATTCACCCTCCAGACTTCACCTTCTCCTTCTCCTTCTTCTGCTTCTTCTGATCCACCCTCCAGACTTCACCTTCTCCTTCTCCTTCTTCTGCTTCTTCTGATTCACCCTCCAGACCTCACCTTCTCCTTCTCCTTCTTCTACTTCTTCTGATTCACCCTCCAGACTTCATCTTCTCCTTCTCCTTCTTCTGCTTCTTCTGATTCACCCTCCAGACTTCACCTTCTCCTTCTCCTTCTTCTGCTTCTTCTGATTCACCCTCCAGACTTCACCTTCTCCTTCTCCTTCTTCTACTTCTTCTGATTCACCCTCCAGACTTCACCTTCTCCTTCTCCTTCTTCTACTTCTTCTGATTCACCCTCCAGTCTTCACCTTCTCCTTCTCCTTCTTCTGTTTCTTCTGCTTCACCCTCCAGACTTCACCTTCTCCTTCTCTTTCTTCTGCTTCTTCTGATTCACCCTCCAGACTTCACCTTCTCCTTCTTCTGATTCTTCTGATTCACCCTACAGACTTCACCTTCTCCTTCTCCTTCTTCTGCTTCTTCTGATTCACCCTCCTGATTTCACCTTCTCCTTCTCCTTCTTCTACTTCTTCTGATTCACCCTCCTGACTTCACCTTCTCCTTCTCCTTCTTCTGCTTCACCCTCCAGACTTCACCTTCTCCTTCTCCTTCTTCTACTTCTTCTGATTCACCCTCCAGACTTCACCTTCTCCTTCTCCTTCTTCTGCTTCTTCTGATTCACCCTCCAGACTTCACCTTCTCCTTCTCCTTATTCTGCTTCTTCTCATTCACCCTCCAGACTTCACCTTCTCCTTCTCCTTCTTCTGCTTCTTCTGATTCACCCTCCAGACTTCACCTTCTCCTTCTACTTCTTCTGCTTCTTCTGATTCACCCTCCAGACTTCACCTTCTCCTTCTCCTTCCTCTGCTTCTTCTGATTCACCCTCCAGACTTCACCTTCTCCTTCTCCTTCTTCTGCTTCTTCTGATTCACCCTCCAGACTTCACCTTCTCCTTCTCCTTATTCTGCTTCTTCTGATTCACCCTCCTGATTTCACCTTCTCCTTCTCCTTCTTCTACTTCTTCTGATTCACCCTCCTGACTTCACCTTCTCCTTCTCCTTCTTCTGCTTCACCCTCCAGACTTCACCTTCTCCTTCTCCTTCTTCTACTTCTTCTGATTCACCCTCCAGACTTCACCTTCTCCTTCTCCTTCTTCTGCTTCTTCTGATTCACCCTCCAGACTTCACCTTCTCCTTCTCCTTATTCTGCTTCTTCTCATTCACCCTCCAGACTTCACCTTCTCCTTCTCCTTCTTCTGCTTCTTCTGATTCACCCTCCAGACTTCACTTTCTCCTTCTACTTCTTCTGCTTCTTCTGATTCACCCTCCAGACTTCACCTTCTCCTTCTCCTTCCTCTGCTTCTTCTGATTCACCCTCCAGACTTCACCTTCTCCTTCTCCTTCTTCTGCTTCTTCTGATTCACCCTCCAGACTTCACCTTCTCCTTCTCCTTATTCTGCTTCTTCTGATTCACCCTCCAGACTTCACCTTCTCCTTCTCCTTCTTCTGCTTCTTCTGATTCACCCTGCAGACTTCACCTTCTCCTTCTCCTTCTTCTGATTCACCCTCCAGACTTCACCTTCTCCTTCTCCTTCTTCTGCTTCTTCTGATTCACCCTCCAGACTTCACCTTCTCCTTCTCCTTCTTCTACTTCTTCTGATTCACCCTCCAGACTTCACCTTCTCCTTCTCTTTCTTCTGCTTCTTCTGATTCACCCTCCAGACTTCACCTTCTCCTTCTCCTTCTTCTGATTCCTCTGATTCACCCTCCAGACTTCACCTTCTCCTTCTCCTTCTTCTACTTCTTCTGATTCACCCTCCAGACTTCACCTTCTCCTTCTCCTTCTTCTACTTCTTCTGATTCACCCTCCCGTCTTCACCTTCTCCTTCTCCTTCTTCTGTTTCTTCTGCTTCACCCTCCAGACTTCACCTTCTCCTTCTCTTTCTTCAGCTTCTTCTGATTCACCCTCCAGACTTCACCTTCTCCTTCTCCTTCTTCTGATTCTTCTGATTCACCCTACAGACTTCACCTTCTCCTTCTCCTTCTTCTGCTTCTTCTGATTCACCCTCCTGATTTCACCTTCTCCTTCTCCTTCTTCTACTTCTTCTGATTCACACTCCTGACTTCACCTTCTCCTTCTCCTTCTTCTGCTTCACCCTCCAGACTTCACCTTCTCCTTCTCCTTCTTCTACTTCTTCTGATTCACCCTCCAGACTTCACCTTCTCCTTCTCCTTCTTCTGCTTCTTCTGATTCACCCTCCAGACTTCACCTTCTCCTTCTCCTTATTCTGCTTCTTCTCATTCACCCTCCAGACTTCACCTTCTCCTTCTCCTTCTTCTGCTTATTCTGATTCACCCTCCAGACTTCACCTTCTCCTTCTACTTCTTCTGCTTCTTCTGATTCACCCTCCAGACTTCACCTTCTCCTTCTCCTTCCTCTGCTTCTTCTGATTCACCCTCCAGACTTCACCTTCTCCTTCTCCTTCTTCTACTTCTTCTGATTCACCCTCCAGACTTCACCATCTCCTTCTCTTTCTTCTGCTTCTTCTGATTCACCCTCCAGACTTCACCTTCTCCTTCTCCTTCTTCTGCTTCTTCTGATTCACCCTCCTGACTTCACCTTCTCCTTCTCCTTCTTCTACTTCTTCTGATTCACCCTCCTGACTTCACCTTCTCCTTCTCCTTCTTCTACTTCTTCTGCTTCACCCTCCAGACTTCACCTTCTCCTTCTCCTTCTTCTACTTCTTCTGATTCAACCTCCAGACTTCACCTTCTCCTTCTCCTTCTTCTACTTCTTCTGATTCTCCCTCCAGACTTCACCTTCTCCTTCTCCTTCTTCTACTTCTTCTGATTCACCCTCCAGACTTCACCTTCTCCTTCTCCTTCTTCTGCTTCTTCTGATTCACCCTCCAGACTTCACCTTCTCCTTCTCCTTCTCCTGCTTCTTCTGATTCACCCTCCAGACTTCACCTTCTCCTTCTCCTTCTTCTACTTCTTCTGATTCACCCTCCAGACTTCACCTTCTCCATCTCCTTCTTCTGCTTCTTCTGATTCACCCTCCAGACTTCACCTTCTCCTTCTCCTTCGTCTACTTCTTCTGATTCACCCTCCAGACTACACCTTCTCCTTCTCCTTCTTCTACTTCTTCTGATTCACCCTCCAGACTTCACCTTCTCCTTCTCCTTCTTCTGTTTCTTCTGATACACCGTCCAGACTTCACCTTCTCCTTCTCCTTCTTCTACTACTTCTGATTCACCCTCCAGACTTCACCTTCTCCTTCTCCTTCTTCTACTTCTTCTGATTCACCCTCCAGACTTCATCTTCTCCTTCTCCTTCTTCTGCTTCTTCTGATTCACCCTTCAGACTTCACCTTCTCCTTCTCCTTCTTCTGCTTCTTCTGATTCACCCTCCAGACTTCACCTTCTCCTTCTCCTTCTTCTGCTTCTTCTGATTCACCCTCCTGACTTCACCTTCTCCTTCTCCTTCTTCTGCTTCTTCTGATTCACCCTCCAGACTTCACCTTCTCCTTCTCCTTCTTCTGCTTCTTCTGATTCACCCTCCAGACTTCACCTTCTCCTTCTCCTTCTTCTGCTTCTTCTGATTCACCCTCCAGACTACACCTTCTCCTTCTCCTTCTTCTACTTCTTCTGATTCACCCTCCAGACTTCACCTTCTCCTTCTCCTTCTTCTGTTTCTTCTGATTCACCCTCCAGACTTCACCTTCTCCTTCTCCTTCTTCTGCTTCTTCTGATCCACCCTCCAGACTTCACCTTCTCCTTCTCCTTCTTCTGCTTCTTCTGATTCACCCCTCCAGACCTCACCTTCTCCTTCTCCTTCTTCTACTTCTTCTGATTCACCCTCCAGACTTCATCTTCTCCTTCTCCTTCTTCTGCTTCTTCTGATTCACCCTCCAGACTTCACCTTCTCCTTCTCCTTCTTCTGCTTCTTCTGATTCACCCTCCAGACTTCACCTTCTCCTTCTCCTTCTTTTACTTCTTCTGATTCACCCTCCAGACTTCACCTTCTCCTTCTCCTTCTTCTACTTCTTCTGATTCACCCTCCAGTCTTCACCTTCTCCTTCTCCTTCTTCTGTTTCTTCTGCTTCACCCTCCAGACTTCACCTTCTCCTTCTCTTTCTTCTGCTTCTTCTGATTCACCCTCCAGACTTCACCTTCTCCTTCTTCTGATTCTTCTGATTCACCCTACAGACTTCACCTTCTCCTTCTCCTTCTTCTGCTTCTTCTGATTCACCCTCCTGATTTCACCTTCTCCTTCTCCTTCTTCTACTTCTTCTGATTCACCCTCCTGACTTCACCTTCTCCTTCTCCTTCTTCTGCTTCACCCTCCAGACTTCACCTTCTCCTTCTCCTTCTTCTACTTCTTCTGATTCACCCTCCAGACTTCACCTTCTCCTTCTCCTTCTTCTGCTTCTTCTGATTCACCCTCCAGACTTCACCTTCTCCTTCTCCTTATTCTGCTTCTTCTCATTCTCCCTCCAGACTTCACCTTCTCCTTCTCCTTCTTCTGCTTCTTCTGATTCACCCTCCAGACTTCACCTTCTCCTTCTACTTCTTCTGCTTCTTCTGATTCACCCTCCAGACTTCACCTTCTCCTTCTCCTTCCTCTGCTTCTTCTGATTCACCCTCCAGACTTCACCTTCTCCTTCTCCTTCTTCTGCTTCTTCTGATTCACCCTCCAGACTTCACCTTCTCCTTCTCCTTATTCTGCTTCTTCTGATTCACCCTCCTGATTTCACCTTCTCCTTCTCCTTCTTCTACTTCTTCTGATTCACCCTCCTGACTTCACCTTCTCCTTCTCCTTCTTCTGCTTCACCCTCCAGACTTCACCTTCTCCTTCTCCTTCTTCTACTTCTTCTGATTCACCCTCCAGACTTCACCTTCTCCTTCTCCTTCTTCTGCTTCTTCTGATTCACCCTCCAGACTTCACCTTCTCCTTCTCCTTATTCTGCTTCTTCTCATTCACCCTCCAGACTTCACCTTCTCCTTCTCCTTCTTCTGCTTCTTCTGATTCACCCTCCAGACTTCACCTTCTCCTTCTACTTCTTCTGCTTCTTCTGATTCACCCTCCAGACTTCACCTTCTCCTTCTCCTTCCTCTGCTTCTTCTGATTCACCCTCCAGACTTCACCTTCTCCTTCTCCTTCTTCTGCTTCTTCTGATTCACCCTCCAGACTTCACCTTCTCCTTCTCCTTATTCTGCTTCTTCTGATTCACCCTCCAGACTTCACCTTCTCCTTCTCCTTCTTCTGCTTCTTCTGATTCACCCTGCAGACTTCACCTTCTCCTTCTCCTTCTTCTGATTCACCCTCCAGACTTCACCTTCTCCTTCTCCTTCTTCTGCTTCTTCTGATTCACCCTCCAGACTTCACCTTCTCCTTCTCCTTCTTCTACTTCTTCTGATTCACCCTCCAGACTTCACCTTCTCCTTCTCTTTCTTCTGCTTCTTCTGATTCACCCTCCAGACTTCACCTTCTCCTTCTCCTTCTTCTGATTCTTCTGATTCACCCTCCAGACTTCACCTTCTCCTTCTCCTTCTTCTACTTCTTCTGATTCACCCTCCAGACTTCACCTTCTCCTTCTCCTTCTTCTACTTCTTCTGATTCACCCTCCCGTCTTCACCTTCTCCTTCTCCTTCTTCTGTTTCTTCTGCTTCACCCTCCAGACTTCACCTTCTCCTTCTCTTTCTTCAGCTTCTTCTGATTCACCCTCCAGACTTCACCTTCTCCTTCTCCTTCTTCTGATTCTTCTGATTCACCCTACAGACTTCACCTTCTCCTTCTCCTTCTTCTGCTTCTTCTGATTCACCCTCCTGATTTCACCTTCTCCTTCTCCTTCTTCTACTTCTTCTGATTCACACTCCTGACTTCACCTTCTCCTTCTCCTTCTTCTGCTTCACCCTCCAGACTTCACCTTCTCCTTCTCCTTCTTCTACTTCTTCTGATTCACCCTCCAGACATCACCTTCTCCTTCTCCTTCTTCTGCTTCTTCTGATTCACCCTCCAGACTTCACCTTCTCCTTCTCCTTATTCTGCTTCTTCTCATTCACCCTCCAGACTTCACCTTCTCCTTCTCCTTCTTCTGCTTATTCTGATTCACCCTCCAGACTTCACCTTCTCCTTCTACTTCTTCTGCTTCTTCTGATTCACCCTCCAGACTTCACCTTCTCCTTCTCCTTCCTCTGCTTCTTCTGATTCACCCTCCAGACTTCACCTTCTCCTTCTCCTTCTTCTACTTCTTCTGATTCACCCTCCAGACTTCACCATCTCCTTCTCTTTCTTCTGCTTCTTCTGATTCACCCTCCAGACTTCACCTTCTCCTTCTCCTTCTTCTGATTCTTCTGATTCACCCTCCAGACTTCACCTTCTCCTTCTCCTTCTTCTGCTTCTTCTGATTCACCCTCCTGACTTCACCTTCTCCTTCTCCTTCTTCTACTTCTTCTGATTCACCCTCCTGACTTCACCTTCTCCTTCTCCTTCTTCTACTTCTTCTGATTCAACCTCCAGACTTCACCTTCTCCTTCTCCTTCTTCTACTTCTTCTGATTCTCCCTCCAGACTTCACCTTCTCCTTCTCCTTCTTCTACTTCTTCTGATTCACCCTCCAGACTTCACCTTCTCCTTCTCCTTCTTCTGCTTCTTCTGATTCACCCTCCAGACTTCACCTTCTCCTTCTCCTTCTCCTGCTTCTTCTGATTCACCCTCCAGACTTCACCTTCTCCTTCTCCTTCTTCTACTTCTTCTGATTCACCCTCCAGACTTCACCTTCTCCATCTCCTTCTTCTGCTTCTTCTGATTCACCCTCCAGACTTCACCTTCTCCTTCTCCTTCGTCTACTTCTTCTGATTCACCCTCCAGACTACACCTTCTCCTTCTCCTTCTTCTACTTCTTCTGATTCACCCTCCAGACTTCACCTTCTCCTTCTCCTTCTTCTGTTTCTTCTGATACACCGTCCAGACTTCACCTTCTCCTTCTCCTTCTTCTACTACTTCTGATTCACCCTCCAGACTTCACCTTCTCCTTCTCCTTCTTCTACTTCTTCTGATTCACCCTCCAGACTTCATCTTCTCCTTCTCCTTCTTCTGCTTCTTCTGATTCACCCTTCAGACTTCACCTTCTCCTTCTCCTTCTTCTGCTTCTTCTGATTCACCCTCCAGACTTCACCTTCTCCTTCTCCTTATTCTGCTTCTTCTGATTCACCCTCCTGACTTCACCTTCTCCTTCTCCTTCTTCTGCTTCTTCTGATTCACCCTCCAGACTTCACCTTCTCCTTCTCCTTCTTCTGCTTCTTCTGATTCACCCTCCAGACTTCACCTTCTCCTTCTCCTTCTTCTGCTTCTTCTGATTCACCCTCCAGACTACACCTTCTCCTTCTCCTTCTTCTACTTCTTCTGATTCACCCTCCAGACTTCACCTTCTCCTTCTCCTTCTTCTGTTTCTTCTGATTCACCCTCCAGACGTCTCCTTCTCCTTCTCCTTCTTCTGCTTCTTCTGATTCACCCTCCAGACTTCACCTTCTCCTTCTCCTTCTTCTGCTTCTTCTGATTCACCCTCCAGACCTCACCTTCTCCTTCTCTTCTTCTGCTTCTTCTGATTCACCCTCCAGACTTCACCTTCTCCTTCTCCTTCTTCTGCTTCTTCTGATTCACCCTCCAGACTTCACCTTCTCCTTCTCCTTCTTCTGCTTCTTCTGATTCACCCTCCAGACTACACCTTCTCCTTCTCCTTCTTCTACTTCTTCTGATTCACCCTCCAGACTTCACCTTCTCCTTCTCCTTCTTCTGTTTCTTCTGATTCACCCTCCAGACTTCACCTTCTCCTTCTCCTTCTTCTGCTTCTTCTGATTCACCCTCCAGACTTCACCTTCTCCTTCTCCTTCTTCTGCTTCTTCTGATTCACCCTCCAGACCTCACCTTCTCCTTCTCCTTCTTCTACTTCTTCTGATTCACCCTCCAGACTTCACCTTCTCCTTCTCCTTCTTCTGCTTCTTCTGATTCACCCTCCTGACTTCACCTTCTCCTTCTCCTTCTTCTACTTCTTCTGATTCACCCTCCTGACTTCACCTTCTCCTTCTCCTTCTTCTACTTCTTCTGCTTCACCCTCCAGACTTCACCTTCTCCTTCTCCTTCTTCTACTTCTTCTGATTCAACCTCCAGACTTCACCTTCTCCTTCTCCTTCTTCTACTTCTTCTGATTCTCCCTCCAGACTTCACCTTCTCCTTCTCCTTCTTCTACTTCTTCTGATTCACCCTCCAGACTTCACCTTCTCCTTCTCCTTCTTCTGCTTCTTCTGATTCACCCTCCAGACTTCACCTTCTCCTTCTCCTTCTCCTGCTTCTTCTGATTCACCCTCCAGACTTCACCTTCTCCTTCTCCTTCTTCTACTTCTTCTGATTCACCCTCCAGACTTCACCTTCTCCATCTCCTTCTTCTGCTTCTTCTGATTCACCCTCCAGACTTCACCTTCTCCTTCTCCTTCGTCTACTTCTTCTGATTCACCCTCCAGACTACACCTTCTCCTTCTCCTTCTTCTACTTCTTCTGATTCACCCTCCAGACTTCACCTTCTCCTTCTCCTTCTTCTGTTTCTTCTGATACACCGTCCAGACTTCACCTTCTCCTTCTCCTTCTTCTATTACTTCTGATTCTCCCTCCAGACTTCACCTTCTCCTTCTCCTTCTTCTAATTCTTCTGATTCACCCTCCAGACTTCATCTTCTCCTTCTCCTTCTTCTGCTTCTTCTGATTCACCCTTCAGACTTCACCTTCTCCTTCTCCTTCTTCTGCTTCTTCTGATTCTCCCTCCAGACTTCACCTTCTCCTTCTCCTTCTTCCACTTCTTCTGATTCACCCTCCAGTCTTCACCTTCTCCTTCTCCTTCTTCTGTTTCTTCTGCTTCACCCTCCAGACTTCACCTTCTCCTTCTCTTTCTTCTGCTTCTTCTGATTCACCCTCCAGACTTCACCTTCTCCTTCTCCTTCTTCTGATTCTTCTGATTCACCCTCCAGACTTCACCTTCTCCTTCTCCTTCTTCTGCTTCTTCTGATTCACCCTCCTGACTTCACCTTCTCCTTCTCCTTCTTCTCCTTCTTCTGATTCACCCTCCTGACTTCACCTTCTCCTTCTCCTTCTTCTACTTCTTCTGCTTCACCCTCCAGACTTCACCTTCTCCTTCTCCTTCTTCTACTTCTTCTGATTCACCCTCCAGACTTCATCTTCTCCTTCTCCTTCTTCTGCTTCTTCTGATTCACCCTCCAGACTTCACCTTCTCCTTCTCCTTATTCTGCTTCTTCTGATTCACCCTCCAGACTTCACCTTCTCCTTCTCCTTATTCTGCTTCTTCTGATTCACCCTCCAGACTTCACCTTCTCCTTCTCCTTCTTCTGCTTCTTCTGATTCACCCTCCTGACTTCACCTTCTCCTTCTCCTTCTTCTACTTCTTCTGATTCACCCTCCTGACTTCACCTTCTCCTTCTCCTTCTTCTACTTCTTCTGCTTCACCCTCCAGACTTCACCTTCTCCTTCTCCTTCTTCTACTTCTTCTGATTCACCCTCCAGACTTCACCTTCTCCTTCTCCTTCTTCTGCTTCTTCTGATTCACCCTCCATACTTCACCTTCACTTCTCCTTATTCTGCTTCTTCTGATTCACCCTCCAGACTTCAACTTCTCCTTCTCCTTCTTCTGCTTCTTCTGATTCACCCTCCAGACTTCACCTTCTCCTTCTCCTTCTTCTGCTTCTTCTGATTCACCCTCCAGACTTCACCTTCTCCTTCTCCTTCTTCTGCTTCTTCTGATTCACCCTCCAGACTTCACCTTCTCCTTCTCCCTCTTCTACTTCTTCTGATTCACCCTCCAGACTTCACCTTCTCCTTCTCTTTCTTCTGCTTCTTCTGATTCACCCTCCAGACTTAACCTTCTCCTTCTCCTTCTTCTACTTCTTCTGATTCACCCTCCAGACTTCATCTTCTCCTTCTCCTTCTTCTGCTTCTTCTGATTCACCCTCCAGACTTCACCTTCTCCTTCTCCTTCTTCTGCTTCTTCTGATTCACCCTCCAGACTTCACCTTCTCCTTCTCCTTCTTCCACTTCTTCTGATTCACCCTCCAGTCTTCACCTTCTCCTTCTCCTTCTTCTGTTTCTTCTACTTCACCCTCCAGACTTCACCTTCTCCTTCTCTTTCTTCTGCTTCTTCTGATTCACCCTCCAGACTTCACCTTCTCCTTCTCCTTCTTCTGATTCTTCTGATTCACCCTCCAGACTTCACCTTCTCCTTCTCCTTCTTCTGCTTCTTCTGATTCACCCTCCTGACTTCACCTTCTCCTTCTCCTTCTTCTACTTCTTCTGATTCACCCTCCTGACTTCACCTTCTCCTTCTCCTTCTTCTACTTCTTCTGCTTCACCCTCCAGACTTCACCTTCTCCTTCTCCTTCTTCTACTTCTTCTGATTCACCCTCCAGACTTCATCTTCTCCTTCTCCTTCTTCTGCTTCTTCTGATTCACCCTCCAGACTTCACCTTCTCCTTCTCCTTATTCTGCTTCTTCTGATTCACCCTCCAGACTTCACCTTCTCCTTCTCCTTATTCTGCTTCTTTTGATTCACCCTCCAGACTTCACCTTCTCCTTCTCCTTCTTCTGCTTCTTCTGATTCACCCTCCTGACTTCACCTTCTCCTTCTCCTTCTTCTACTTCTTCTGATTCACCCTCCTGACTTCACCTTCTCCTTCTCCTTCTTCTACTTCTTCTGCTTCACCCTCCAGACTTCACCTTCTCCTTCTCCTTCTTCTAATTCTTCTGATTCACCCTCCAGACTTCACCTTCTCCTTCTCCTTCTTCCGCTTCTTCTGATTCACCCTCCATACTTCACCTTCACTTCTCCTTATTCTGCTTCTTCTGATTCACCCTTCAGACTTCAACTTCTCCTTCGCCTTCTTCTGCTTCTTCTGATTCACCCTCCAGACTTCACCTTCTCCTTCTCCTTCTTCTGCTTCTTCTGATTCACCCTCCAGACTTCACCTTCTCCTTCTCCTTCTTCTGCTTCTTCTGATTCACCCTCCAGACTCCACCTTCTCCTTCTCCTTCTTCTACTTCTTCTGATTCACCCTCCAGACTTCACCTTCTCCTTCTCTTTCTTCTGCTTCTTCTGATTCACCCTCCAGATTTCATCTTCTCCTTCTCCTTATTCTGCTTCTTCTGATTCACCCTCCAGACTTCACCTTCTCCTTCTCCTTCTTCTGATTCTTCTGATTCACCCTCCAGACTTCACCTTCTCCTTCTCCTTCTTCTGATTCTTCTGATTCACCCTCCAGACTTCACCTTCTCCTTCTCCTTCTTCTGCTTCTTCTGATTCACCCTCCTGACTTCACCTTCTCCTTCTCCTTCTTCTACTTCTTCTGATTCACCCTCCTGACTTCACCTTCTCCTTCTCCTTCTTCTACTTCTTCTGCTTCACCCTCCAGACTTCACCTTCTCCTTCTCCTTCTTCTACTTCTTCTGATTCAACCTCCAGACTTCACCTTCTCCTTCTCCTTCTTCTACTTCTTCTGATTCTCCCTCCAGACTTCACCTTCTCCTTCTCCTTCTTCTACTTCTTCTGATTCACCCTCCAGACTTCACCTTCTCCTTCTCCTTCTTCTGCTTCTTCTGATTCACCCTCCAGACTTCACCTTCTCCTTCTCCTTCTCCTGCTTCTTCTGATTCACCCTCCAGACTTCACCTTCTCCTTCTCCTTCTTCTACTTCTTCTGATTCACCCTCCAGACTTCACCTTCTCCATCTCCTTCTTCTGCTTCTTCTGATTCACCCTCCAGACTTCACCTTCTCCTTCTCCTTCGTCTACTTCTTCTGATTCACCCTCCAGACTACACCTTCTCCTTCTCCTTCTTCTACTTCTTCTGATTCACCCTCCAGACTTCACCTTCTCCTTCTCCTTCTTCTGTTTCTTCTGATACACCGTCCAGACTTCACCTTCTCCTTCTCCTTCTTCTACTACTTCTGATTCACCCTCCAGACTTCACCTTCTCCTTCTCCTTCTTCTACTTCTTCTGATTCACCCTCCAGACTTCATCTTCTCCTTCTCCTTCTTCTGCTTCTTCTGATTCACCCTTCAGACTTCACCTTCTCCTTCTCCTTCTTCTGCTTCTTCTGATTCACCCTCCAGACTTCACCTTCTCCTTCTCCTTATTCTGCTTCTTCTGATTCACCCTCCTGACTTCACCTTCTCCTTCTCCTTCTTCTGCTTCTTCTGATTCACCCTCCAGACTTCACCTTCTCCTTCTCCTTCTTCTGCTTCTTCTGATTCACCCTCCAGACTTCACCTTCTCCTTCTCCTTCTTCTGCTTCTTCTGATTCACCCTCCAGACTACACCTTCTCCTTCTCCTTCTTCTACTTCTTCTGATTCACCCTCCAGACTTCACCTTCTCCTTCTCCTTCTTCTGTTTCTTCTGATTCACCCTCCAGACGTCTCCTTCTCCTTCTCCTTCTTCTGCTTCTTCTGATTCACCCTCCAGACTTCACCTTCTCCTTCTCCTTCTTCTGTTTCTTCTGATTCACCCTCCAGACCTCACCTTCTCCTTCTCCTTCTTCTGCTTCTTCTGATTCACCCTCCAGACTTCACCTTCTCCTTCTCCTTCTTCTGCTTCTTCTGATTCACCCTCCACACTTCACCTTCTCCTTCTCCTTCTTCTGCTTCTTCTGATTCACCCTCCAGACTACACCTTCTCCTTCTCCTTCTTCTACTTCTTCTGATTCACCCTCCAGACTTCACCTTCTCCTTCTCCTTCTTCTGTTTCTTCTGATTCAACCTCCAGACTTCACCTTCTCCTTCTCCTTCTTCTGCTTCTTCTGATTCACCCTCCAGACTTCACCTTCTCCTTCTCCTTCTTCTGCTTCTTCTGATTCACCCTCCAGACCTCACCTTCTCCTTCTCCTTCTTCTACTTCTTCTGATTCACCCTCCAGACTTCATCTTCTCCTTCTCCTTCTTCTGCTTCTTCTGATTCACCCTCCAGACTTCACCTTCTCCTTCTCCTTCTTCTGCTTCTTCTGATTCACCCTCCAGACTTCACCTTCTCCTTCTCCTTCTTCTACTTCTTCTGATTCCCCCTCCAGACTTCACCTTCTCCTTCTCCTTCTTCTACTTCTTCTGATTCACCCTCCAGTCTTCACCTTCTCCTTCTCCTTCTTTTGTTTCTTCTGCTTCACCCTCCAGACTTCACCTTCTCCTTCTCTTTCTTCAGCTTCTTCTGATTCACCCTCCAGACTTCACCTTCTCCTTCTCCTTCTTCTGATTCTTCTGATTCACCCTACAGTCTTCACCTTCTCCTTCTCCTTCTTCTGCTTCTTCTGATTCACCCTCCTGATTTCACCTTCTCCTTCTCCTTCTTCTACTTCTTCTGATTCACCCTCCTGACTTCACCTTCTCCTTCTCCTTCTTCTGCTTCACCCTCCAGACTTCACCTTCTCCTTCTCCTTCTTCTACTTCTTCTGATTCACTCTCCAGACTTCACCTTCTCCTTCTCCTTCTTCTGCTTCTTCTGATTCACCCTCCAGACTTCACCTTCTCCTTCTCCTTATTCTGCTTCTTCTCATTCACCCTCCAGACTTCACCTTCTCCTTCTCCTTCTTCTGCTTCTTCTGATTCACCCTCCAGACTTCACCTTCTCCTTCTACTTCTTCTGCTTCTTCTGATTCACCCTCCAGACTTCACCTTCTCCTTCTCCTTCCTCTGCTTCTTCTGATTCACCCTCCAGACTTCACCTTCTCCTTCTCCTTCTTCTACTTCTTCTGATTCACCCTCCAGACTTCACCATCTCCTTCTCTTTCTTCTGCTTCTTCTGATTCACCCTCCAGACTTCACCTTCTCCTTCTCCTTCTTCTGATTCTTCTGATTCACCCTCCAGACTTCACCTTCTCCTTCTCCTTCTTCTGCTTCTTCTGATTCACCCTCCTGACTTCACCTTCTCCTTCTCCTTCTTCTACTTCTTCTGATTCACCCTCCTGACTTCACCTTCTCCTTCTCCTTCTTCTACTTCTTCTGCTTCACCCTCCAGACTTCACCTTCTCCTTCTCCTTCTTCTACTTCTTCTGATTCAACCTCCAGACTTCACCTTCTCCTTCTCCTTCTTCTACTTCTTCTGATTCTCCCTCCAGACTTCACCTTCTCCTTCTCCTTCTTCTACTTCTTCTGATTCACCCTCCAGACTTCACCTTCTCCTTCTCCTTCTTCTGCTTCTTCTGATTCACCCTCCAGACTTCACCTTCTCCTTCTCCTTCTCCTGCTTCTTCTGATTCACCCTCCAGACTTCACCTTCTCCTTCTCCTTCTTCTACTTCTTCTGATTCACCCTCCAGACTTCACCTTCTCCATCTCCTTCTTCTGCTTCTTCTGATTCACCCTCCAGACTTCACCTTCTCCTTCTCCTTCGTCTACTTCTTCTGATTCACCCTCCAGACTACACCTTCTCCTTCTCCTTCTTCTACTTCTTCTGATTCACCCTCCAGACTTCACCTTCTCCTTCTCCTTCTTCTGTTTCTTCTGATACACCGTCCAGACTTCACCTTCTCCTTCTCCTTCTTCTATTACTTCTGATTCACCCTCCAGACTTCACCTTCTCCTTCTCCTTCTTCTAATTCTTCTGATTCACCCTCCAGACTTCATCTTCTCCTTCTCCTTCTTCTGCTTCTTCTGATTCACCCTTCAGACTTCACCTTCTCCTTCTCCTTCTTCTGCTTCTTCTGATTCTCCCTCCAGACTTCACCTTCTCCTTCTCCTTCTTCCACTTCTTCTGATTCACCCTCCAGTCTTCACCTTCTCCTTCTCCTTCTTCTGTTTCTTCTGCTTCACCCTCCAGACTTCACCTTCTCCTTCTCTTTCTTCTGCTTCTTCTGATTCACCCTCCAGACTTCACCTTCTCCTTCTCCTTCTTCTGATTCTTCTGATTCACCCTCCAGACTTCACCTTCTCCTTCTCCTTCTTCTGCTTCTTCTGATTCACCCTCCTGACATCACCTTCTCCTTCTCCTTCTTCTCCTTCTTCTGATTCACCCTCCTGACTTCACCTTCTCCTTCTCCTTCTTCTACTTCTTCTGCTTCACCCTCCAGACTTCACCTTCTCCTTCTCCTTCTTCTACTTCTTCTGATTCACCCTCCAGACTTCATTCTCTCCTTCTCCTTCTTCTGCTTCTTCTGATTCACCCTCCAGACTTCACCTTCTCCTTCTCCTTATTCTGCTTCTTCTGATTCACCCTCCAGACTTCACCTTCTCCTTCTCCTTATTCTGCTTCTTCTGATTCACCCTCCAGACTTCACCTTCTCCTTCTCCTTCTTCTGCTTCTTCTGATTCACCCTCCTGACTTCACCTTCTCCTTCTCCTTCTTCTACTTCTTCTGATTCACCCTCCTGACTTCACCTTCTCCTTCTCCTTCTTCTACTTCTTCTGCTTCACCCTCCAGACTTCACCTTCTCCTTCTCCTTCTTCTACTTCTTCTGATTCACCCTCCAGACTTCACCTTCTCCTTCTCCTTCTTCTGCTTCTTCTGATTCACCCTCCATACTTCACCTTCACTTCTCCTTATTCTGCTTCTTCTGATTCACCCTCCAGACTTCAACTTCTCCTTCTCCTTCTTCTGCTTCTTCTGATTCACCCTCCAGACTTCACCTTCTCCTTCTCCTTCTTCTGCTTCTTCTGATTCACCCTCCAGACTTCACCTTCTCCTTCTCCTTCTTCTGCTTCTTCTGATTCACCCTCCAGACTTCACCTTCTCCTTCTCCCTCTTCTACTTCTTCTGATTCACCCTCCAGACTTCACCTTCTCCTTCTCTTTCTTCTGCTTCTTCTGATTCACCCTCCAGACTTCACCTTCTCCTTCTCCTTCTTCTACTTCTTCTGATTCACCCTCCAGACTTCATCTTCTCCTTCTCCTTCTTCTGCTTCTTCTGATTCACCCTCCAGACTTCACCTTCTCCTTCTCCTTCTTCTGCTTCTTCTGATTCACCCTCCAGACTTCACCTTCTCCTTCTCCTTCTTCTACTTCTTCTGATTCACCCTCCAGACTTCACCTTCTCCTTCTCCTTCTTCCACTTCTTCTGATTCACCCTCCAGTCTTCACCTTCTCCTTCTCCTTCTTCTGTTTCTTCTACTTCACCCTCCAGACTTCACCTTCTCCTTCTCTTTCTTCTGCTTCTTCTGATTCACCCTCCAGACTTCACCTTCTCCTTCTCCTTCTTCTGATTCTTCTGATTCACCCTCCTGACTTCACCTTCTCCTTCTCCTTCTTCTACTTCTTCTGATTCACCCTCCTGACTTCACCTTCTCCTTCTCCTTCTTCTACTTCTTCTGCTTCACCCTCCAGACTTCACCTTCACCTTCTCCTTCTTCTACTTCTTCTGATTCACCCTCCAGACTTCATCTTCTCCTTCTCCTTATTCTGCTTCTTCTGATTCACCCTCCAGACTTCACCTTCTCCTTCTCCTTCTTCTGTTTCTGCTGATACACCGTCCAGACTTCACCTTCTCCTTCTCCTTCTTCTATTACTTCTGATTCACCCTCCAGACTTCACCTTCTCCTTCTCCTTCTTCTAATTCTTCTGATTCACCCTCCAGACTTCATCTTCTCCTTCTCCTTCTTCTGCTTCTTCTGATTCACCCTTCAGACTTCACCTTCTCCTTCTCCTTCTTCTGCTTCTTCTGATTCTCCCTCCAGACTTCACCTTCTCCTTCTCCTTCTTCCACTTCTTCTGATTCACCCTCCAGTCTTCACCTTCTCCTTCTCCTTCTTCTGTTTCTTCTGCTTCACCCTCCAGACTTCACCTTCTCCTTCTCTTTCTTCTGCTTCTTCTGATTCACCCTCCAGACTTCACCTTCTCCTTCTCCTTCTTCTGATTCTTCTGATTCACCCTCCAGACTTCACCTTCTCCTTCTCCTTCTTCTGCTTCTTCTGATTCACCCTCCTGACTTCACCTTCTCCTTCTCCTTCTTCTCCTTCTTCTGATGCACCCTCCTGACTTCACCTTCTCCTTCTCCTTCTTCTACTTCTTCTGCTTCACCCTCCAGACTTCACCTTCTCCTTCTCCTTCTTCTACTTCTTCTGATTCACCCTCCAGACTTCATCTTCTCCTTCTCCTTCTTCTGCTTCTTCTGATTCACCCTCCAGACTTCACCTTCTCCTTCTCCTTATTCTGCTTCTTCTGATTCACCCTCCAGACTTCACCTTCTCCTTCTCCTTATTCTGCTTCTTCTGATTCACCCTCCAGACTTCACCTTCTCCTTCTCCTTCTTCTGCTTCTTCTGATTCACCCTCCTGACTTCACCTTCTCCTTCTCCTTCTTCTACTTCTTCTGATTCACCCTCCTGACTTCACCTTCTCCTTCTCCTTCTTCTACTTCTTCTGCTTCACCCTCCAGACTTCACCTTCTCCTTCTCCTTCTTCTACTTCTTCTGATTCACCCTCCAGACTTCACCTTCTCCTTCTCCTTCTTCTGCTTCTTCTGATTCACCCTCCATACTTCACCTTCACTTCTCCTTATTCTGCTTCTTCTGATTCACCCTCCAGACTTCAACTTCTCCTTCTCCTTCTTCTGCTTCTTCTGATTCACCCTCCAGACTTCACCTTCTCCTTCTCCTTCTTCTGCTTCTTCTGATTCACCCTCCAGACTTCACCTTCTCCTTCTCCTTCTTCTGCTTCTTCTGATTCACCCTCCAGACTTCACCTTCTCCTTCTCCCTCTTCTACTTCTTCTGATTCACCCTCCAGACTTCACCTTCTCCTTCTCTTTCTTCTGCTTCTTCTGATTCACCCTCCAGACTTCACCTTCTCCTTCTTCTACTTCTTCTGATTCACCCTCCAGACTTCATCTTCTCCTTCTCCTTCTTCTGCTTCTTCTGATTCACCCTCCAGACTTCACCTTCTCCTTCTCCTTCTTCTGCTTCTTCTGATTCACCCTCCAGACTTCACCTTCTCCTTCTCCTTCTTCTACTTCTTCTGATTCACCCTCCAGACTTCACCTTCTCCTTCTCCTTCTTCCACTTCTTCTGATTCACCCTCCAGTCTTCACCTTCTCCTTCTCCTTCTTCTGTTTCTTCTACTTCACCCTCCAGACTTCACCTTCTCCTTCTCTTTCTTCTGCTTCTTCTGATTCACCCTCCAGACTTCACCTTCTCCTTCTCCTTCTTCTGATTCTTCTGATTCACCCTCCTGACTTCACCTTCTCCTTCTCCTTCTTCTACTTCATCTGATTCACCCTCCTGACTTCACCTTCTCCTTCTCCTTCTTCTACTTCTTCTGCTTCACCCTCCAGACTTCACCTTCTCCTTCTCCTTCTTCTACTTCTTCTGATTCACCCTCCAGACTTCATCTTCTCCTTCTCCTTCTTCTGCTTCTTCTGATTCACCCTCCAGACTTCACCTTCTCCTTCTCCTTATTCTGCTTCTTCTGATTCACCCTCCAGACTTCACCTTCTCCTTCTCCTTATTCTGCTTCTTTTGATTCACCCTCCAGACTTCACCTTCTCCTTCTCCTTCTTCTGCTTCTTCTGATTCACCCTCCTGACTTCACCTTCTCCTTCTCCTTCTTCTACTTCTTCTGATTCACCCTCCTGACTTCACCTTCTCCTTCTCCTTCTTCTACTTCTTCTGCTTCACCCTCCAGACTTCACCTTCTCCTTCTCCTTCTTCTAATTCTTCTGATTCACCCTCCAGACTTCACCTTCTCCTTCTCCTTCTTCCGCTTCTTCTGATTCACCCTCCATACTTCACCTTCACTTCTCCTTATTCTGCTTCTTCTGATTCACCCTCCAGACTTCAACTTCTCCTTCGCCTTCTTCTGCTTCTTCTGATTCACCCTCCAGACTTCACCTTCTCCTTCTCCTTCTTCTGCTTCTTCTGATTCACCCTCCAGACTTCACCTTCTCCTTCTCCTTCTTCTGCTTCTTCTGATTCACCCTCCAGACTCCACCTTCTCCTTCTCCTTCTTCTACTTCTTCTGATTCACCCTCCAGACTTCACCTTCTCCTTCTCTTTCTTCTGCTTCTTCTGATTCACCCTCCAGATTTCATCTTCTCCTTCTCCTTATTCTGCTTCTTCTGATTCACCCTCCAGACTTCACCTTCTCCTTCTCCTTCTTCTGATTCTTCTGATTCACCCTCCAGACTTCACCTTCTCCTTCTCCTTCTTCTGCTTCTTCTGATTCACCCTCCTGACTTCACCTTCTCCTTCTCCTTCTTCTACTTCTTCTGATTCACCCTCCTGACTTCACCTTCTCCTTCTCCTTCTTCTACTTCTTCTGCTTCACCCTCCAGACTTCACCTTCTCCTTCTCCTTCTTCTACTTCTTCTGATTCACCCTCCAGACTTCATCTTCTCCTTCTCCTTCTTCTGCTTCTTCTGATTCACCCTCCAGACTTCACCTTCTCCTTCTCCTTATTCTGCTTCTTCTGATTCACCCTCCAGACTTCACCTTCTCCTTCTCCTTATTCTGCTTCTTCTGATTCACCCTCCAGACTTCACCTTCTCCTTCTCCTTCTTCTGCTTCTTCTGATTCACCCTCCTGACTTCACCTTCTCCTTCTCCTTCTTCTACTTCTTCTGATTCACCCTCCTGACTTCACCTTCTCCTTCTCCTTCTTCTACTTCTTCTGCTTCACCCTCCAGACTTCACCTTCTCCTTCTCCTTCTTCTAATTCTTCTGATTCACCCTCCAGACTTCACCTTCTCCTTCTCCTTCTTCCGCTTCTTCTGATTCACCCTCCATACTTCACCTTCACTTCTCCTTATTCTGCTTCTTCTGATTCACCCTCCAGACTTCAACTTCTCCTTCGCCTTCTTCTGCTTCTTCTGATTCACCCTCCAGACTTCACCTTCTCCTTCTCCTTCTTCTGCTTCTTCTGATTCACCCTCCAGACTTCACCTTCTTCATTCCTTCTTCTGCTTCTTCTGATTCACCCTCCAGACTTCACCTTCTCCTTCTCCTTCTTCTACTTCTTCTGATTCACCCTCCAGACTTCACCTTCTCCTTCTCTTTCTTCTGCTTCTTCTGATTCACCCTCCAGATTTCATCTTCTCCTTCTCCTTCTTCTGCTTCTTCTGATTCACCCTCCAGACTTCACCTTCTCCTTCTCCTTCTTCTGCTTCTTCTGATTCACCCTCCAGACTTCACCTTCTCCTTCTCCTTCTTCTGCTTCTTCTGTTTCACCCTCCAGACTTCACCTTCTCCTTCTCCTTCTTCTACTTCTTCTGATTCACCCTCCAGACCTCACCTTCTCCTTCTCCTTCTTCTACTTCTTCTGATTCACCCTCCAGATTTCATCTTCTCCTTCTCCGTCTTCTGCTTCTTCTGATTCACCCTCCAGACTTCACCTTCTCCTTCTCCTTCTTCTGCTTCTTCTGATTCACCCTCCTGACTTCACCTTCTCCTTCTCCTTCTTCTACTTCTTCTGATTCACCCTCCTGACTTCACCTTCTCCTTCTCCTTCTTCTACTTCTTCTGCTTCACCCTCCAGACTTCACCTTCTCCTTCTCCTTCTTCTACTTCTTCTGATTCACCCTCCAGACTTGACCTTCTCCTTCTCCTTCTTCTACTTCTTCTGATTCACCCTCCAGACTTCACCTTCTCCTTCTCTTTCTTCTGCTTCTTCTGATTCACCCTCCAGACTTCACCTTCTCCTTCTTCTACTTCTTCTGATTCACCCTCCAGACTTCATCTTCTCCTTCTCCTTCTTCTGCTTCTTCTGATTCACCCTCCAGACTTCACCTTCTCCTTCTCCTTCTTCTGCTTCTTCTGATTCACCCTCCAGACTTCACCTTCTCCTTCTCCTTCTTCTACTTCTTCTGATTCACCCTCCAGACTTCACCTTCTCCTTCTCCTTCTTCCACTTCTTCTGATTCACCCTCCAGTCTTCACCTTCTCCTTCTCCTTCTTCTGTTTCTTCTACTTCACCCTCCAGACTTCACCTTCTCCTTCTCTTTCTTCTGCTTCTTCTGATTCACCCTCCAGACTTCACCTTCTCCTTCTCCTTCTTCTGATTCTTCTGATTCACCCTCCTGACTTCACCTTCTCCTTCTCCTTCTTCTACTTCATCTGATTCACCCTCCTGACTTCACCTTCTCCTTCTCCTTCTTCTACTTCTTCTGCTTCACCCTCCAGACTTCACCTTCTCCTTCTCCTTCTTCTACTTCTTCTGATTCACCCTCCAGACTTCATCTTCTCCTTCTCCTTCTTCTGCTTCTTCTGATTCACCCTCCAGACTTCACCTTCTCCTTCTCCTTATTCTGCTTCTTCTGATTCACCCTCCAGACTTCACCTTCTCCTTCTCCTTATTCTGCTTCTTTTGATTCACCCTCCAGACTTCACCTTCTCCTTCTCCTTCTTCTGCTTCTTCTGATTCACCCTCCTGACTTCACCTTCTCCTTCTCCTTCTTCTACTTCTTCTGATTCACCCTCCTGACTTCACCTTCTCCTTCTCCTTCTTCTACTTCTTCTGCTTCACCCTCCAGACTTCACCTTCTCCTTCTCCTTCTTCTAATTCTTCTGATTCACCCTCCAGACTTCACCTTCTCCTTCTCCTTCTTCCGCTTCTTCTGATTCACCCTCCATACTTCACCTTCACTTCTCCTTATTCTGCTTCTTCTGATTCACCCTCCAGACTTCAACTTCTCCTTCGCCTTCTTCTGCTTCTTCTGATTCACCCTCCAGACTTCACCTTCTCCTTCTCCTTCTTCTGCTTCTTCTGATTCACCCTCCAGACTTCACCTTCTCCTTCTCCTTCTTCTGCTTCTTCTGATTCACCCTCCAGACTCCACCTTCTCCTTCTCCTTCTTCTACTTCTTCTGATTCACCCTCCAGACTTCACCTTCTCCTTCTCTTTCTTCTGCTTCTTCTGATTCACCCTCCAGATTTCATCTTCTCCTTCTCCTTATTCTGCTTCTTCTGATTCACCCTCCAGACTTCACCTTCTCCTTCTCCTTCTTCTGATTCTTCTGATTCACCCTCCAGACTTCACCTTCTCCTTCTCCTTCTTCTGCTTCTTCTGATTCACCCTCCTGACTTTACCTTCTCCTTCTCCTTCTTCTACTTCTTCTGATTCACCCTCCTGACTTCACCTTCTCCTTCTCCTTCTTCTACTTCTTCTGCTTCACCCTCCAGACTTCACCTTCTCCTTCTCCTTCTTCTACTTCTTCTGATTCACCCTCCAGACTTCATCTTCTCCTTCTCCTTCTTCTGCTTCTTCTGATTCACCCTCCAGACTTCACCTTCTCCTTCTCCTTATTCTGCTTCTTCTGATTCACCCTCCAGACTTCACCTTCTCCTTCTCCTTATTCTGCTTCTTCTGATTCACCCTCCAGACTTCACCTTCTCCTTCTCCTTCTTCTGCTTCTTCTGATTCACCCTCCTGACTTCACCTTCTCCTTCTCCTTCTTCTACTTCTTCTGATTCACCCTCCTGACTTCACCTTCTCCTTCTCCTTCTTCTACTTCTTCTGCTTCACCCTCCAGACTTCACCTTCTCCTTCTCCTTCTTCTAATTCTTCTGATTCACCCTCCAGACTTCACCTTCTCCTTCTCCTTCTTCCGCTTCTTCTGATTCACCCTCCATACTTCACCTTCACTTCTCCTTATTCTGCTTCTTCTGATTCACCCTCCAGACTTCAACTTCTCCTTCGCCTTCTTCTGCTTCTTCTGATTCACCCTCCAGACTTCACCTTCTCCTTCTCCTTCTTCTGCTTCTTCTGATTCACCCTCCAGACTTCACCTTCTTCATTCCTTCTTCTGCTTCTTCTGATTCACCCTCCAGACTTCACCTTCTCCTTCTCCTTCTTCTACTTCTTCTGATTCACCCTCCAGACTTCACCTTCTCCTTCTCTTTCTTCTGCTTCTTCTGATTCACCCTCCAGATTTCATCTTCTCCTTCTCCTTCTTCTGCTTCTTCTGATTCACCCTCCAGACTTCACCTTCTCCTTCTCCTTCTTCTGCTTCTTCTGATTCACCCTCCAGACTTCACCTTCTCCTTCTCCTTCTTCTGCTTCTTCTGTTTCACCCTCCAGACTTCACCTTCTCCTTCTCCTTCTTCTACTTCTTCTGATTCACCCTCCAGACCTCACCTTCTCCTTCTCCTTCTTCTACTTCTTCTGATTCACCCTCCAGATTTCATCTTCTCCTTCTCCGTCTTCTGCTTCTTCTGATTCACCCTCCAGACTTCACCTTCTCCTTCTCCTTCTTCTGCTTCTTCTGATTCACCCTCCTGACTTCACCTTCTCCTTCTCCTTCTTCTACTTCTTCTGATTCACCCTCCTGACTTCACCTTCTCCTTCTCCTTCTTCTACTTCTTCTGCTTCACCCTCCAGACTTCACCTTCTCCTTCTCCTTCTTCTACTTCTTCTGATTCACCCTCCAGACTTGACCTTCTCCTTCTCCTTCTTCTACTTCTTCTGATTCACCCTCCAGACTTCACCTTCTCCTTCTCTTTCTTCTGCTTCTTCTGATTCACCCTCCAGACTTCACCTTCTCCTTCTCCTTCTTCTGATTCTTCTGATTCACCCTCCAGACTTCACCTTCTCCTTCTCCTTCTTCTGCTTCTTCTGATTCACCCTCCTGACTTCACCTTCTCCTTCTTCTTCTTCTACTTCTTCTGATTCACCCTCCTGACATCACCTTCTGCTTCTCCTTCTTCTACTTCTTCTGCTTCACCCTCCAGACTTCACCTTCTCCTTCTCCTTCTTCTACTTCTTCTGATTCACCCCCCAGACTTGACCTTCTCCTTCTCCTTCTTCTACTTATTCTGATTCACCCTCCAGACTTCACCTTCTCCTTCTCCTTCTTCTGCTTCTTCTGCTTCACCGTCCTGACTTCACCTTCTCCTTCTCCTTCTTCTACTTCTTCTGCTTCATCCCGCTGACATCACCTGCTCCTTCTCCTTCTTCTGCTTCTTCTGATTCACCCTCCTAACTTCACCTTCTACTTCTCCTTCTTCTGCTTCTTCTGCTTCACCCTCCTGACTTCACCTTCTCCTTCTCCTTCTTCTGCTTCTTCTGATTCACCCTCCAGACTTCACCTTCGACTTCTCCTTCTTCTGCTTCTTCTGATTCACCCTCCAGACTTCACCTTCTCCTTCTCCTTCTTCTGATTCTTCTGATTCACCCTCCAGACTTCACCTTCTCCTTCTCCTTCTTCTGCTTCTTCTGATTCACCCTCCTGACTTCACCTTCTCCTTCTCCTTCTTCTACTTCTTCTGATTCACCCTCCTGACTTCACCTTCTCCTTCTCCTTCTTCTACTTCTTCTGCATCACCCTCCAGACTTCACCTTCTCCTTCTCCTTCTTCTGCTTCTTCTGATTCACCCTCCAGACTCCTCCTTCTCCTTCTCCTTCTTCTGCTTCTTCTGATTCACCCTCCAGACTTCACCTTCTCCTTCTCCTTCTTCTGTTTCTTCTGATTCTCCGTCCAGACTTCACCTTCTCCTTCTCCTTCTTCTACTACTTCTGATTCACCCTCCAGACTTCACCTTCTCCTTCTCCTTCTTCTACTTCTTCTGATTCACCCTCCAGACTTCATCTTCTCCTTCTCCTTCTTCTGCTTCTTCTGATTCACCCTCCAGACTTCACCTTCTCCTTCTCCTTCTTCTGCTTCTTCTGATTCACCCTCCAGACTTCACCTTCTCCTTCTCCTTCTTCTACTTCTTCTGATTCACCCTCCAGACTTCACCTTCTCCTTCTCCTTCTTCTACTTCTTCTGATTCACCCTCCAGTCTTCATCTTCTCCTTCTACTTCTTCTGTTTCTTCTGCTTCACCCTCCAGACTTCACCTTCTCCTTCTCTTTCTTCTGCTTCTTCTGATTCACCCTCCAGACTTCACCCTCTCCTTCTCCTTCTTCTGATTCTTCTGATTCACCCTCCAGACTTCACCTTCTCCTTCTCCTTCTTCTGCTTCTTCTGATTCACCCTCCTGACTTCACCTTCTCCTTCTCCTTCTTCTACTTCTTCTGCTTCACCCTCCAGACTTCACCTTCTCCTTCTCCTTCTTCTACTTCTTCTGATTCACCCTCCAGACTTCACCTTCTCCTTCTCCTTCTTCTGCTTCTTCTGATTCACCCTCCAGACTCCTCCTTCTCCTTCTCCTTCTTCTGCTTCTTCTGATTCACCCTCCAGACTTCACCTTCTCCTTCTCCTTCTTCTGTTTCTTCTGATTCTCCGTCCAGACTTCACCTTCTCCTTCTCCTTCTTCTACTACTTCTGATTCACCCCCCAGACTTCACCTTCTCCTTCTCCTTCTTCTACTTCTTCTGATTCACCCTCCAGACTTCATCTTCTCCTTCTCCTTCTTCTGCTTCTTCTGATTCACCCTCCAGACTTCACCTTCTCCTTCTCCTTCTTCTGCTTCTTCTGATTCACCCTCCAGACTTCACCTTCTCCTTCTCCTTCTTCTACTTCTTCTGATTCACCCTCCAGACTTCACCTTCTCCTTCTCCTTCTTCTACTTCTTCTGATTCACCCTCCAGTCTTCATCTTCTCCTTCTACTTCTTCTGTTTCTTCTGCTTCACCCTCCAGACTTCACCTTCTCCTTCTCTTTCTTCTGCTTCTTCTGATTCACCCTCCAGACTTCACCTTCTCCTTCTCCTTCTTCTGATTCTTCTGATTCACCCTCCAGACTTCACCTTCTCCTTCTCCTTCTTCTGCTTCTTCTGATTCACCCTCCTGACTTCACCTTCTCCTTCTCCTTCTTCTACTTCTTCTGCTTCACCCTCCAGACTTCACCTTCTCCTTCTCCTTCTTCTACTTCTTCTGATTCACCCTCCAGACTTCATCTTCTCCTTCTCCTTCTTCTGCTTCTTCTGATTCACCCTCCAGACTTCACCTTCTCCTTCTCCTTATTCTGCTTCTTCTGATTCACCCTCCAGACTTCACCTTCTCCTTCTCCTTATTCTGCTTCTTCTGATTCACCCTCCAGACTTCACCTTCTCCTTCTCCTTCCTCTGCTTCTTCTGATTCACCCTCCAGACTTCACCTTCTCCTTCTCCTTCTTCTGATTCTTCTGATTCACCCTCCAGACTTCACCTTCTCCTTCTCCTTCTTCTGCTTCTTCTGATTCACCCTCCTGACTTCACCTTCTCCTTCTCCTTCTTCTACTTCTTCTGATTCACCCTCCTGACTTCACCTTCTTCTTCTCCTTCTTCTACTTCTTCTGCTTCACCCTCCAGACTTCACCTTCTCCTTCTCCTTCTTCTACTTCTTCTGATTCACCCTCCAGACTTCACCTTCTCCTTCTCCTTCTTCTGCTTCTTCTGATTCACCCTCCAGACTTCACCTTCTCCTTCTCCTTATTCTGCTTCTTCTGATTCACCCTCCAGACTTCACCTTCTCCTTCTCCTTCTTCTGCTTCTTCTGATTCACACTCCAGACTTCACCTTCTCCTTCTCCTTCTTCTACTTCTTCTGATTCACCCTCCAGACTTCACCTTCTCCTTCTCTTTCTTCTGCTTCTTCTGATTCACCCTCCAGACTTCACCTTCTCCTTCTCCTTCTTCTGATTCTTCTGATTCACCCTCCAGACTTCACCTTCTTCTTCTCCTTCTTCTGCTTCTTCTGATTCACCCTCCTGACTTCACCTTCTCCTTCTCCTTCTTCTACTTCTTCTGATTCACCCTCCTGACTTCACCTTCTCCTTCTCCTTCTTCTACTTCTTCTGCTTCACCCTCCAGACTTCACCTTCTCCTTCTCCTTCTTCTACTTCTTCTGATTCACCCTCCAGACTTCACCTTCTCCTTCTCCTTCTTCTGCTTCTTCTGCTTTACCGTCCGGACTTCACCTTCTCCTTCTCCTTCTTCTACTTCTTCTGCTTCATCCCCCTGACATCACCTGCTCCTTCTCCTTCTTCTGCTTCTTCTGATTCACCCTCCTAACTTCACCTTCTCCTTCTCCTTCTTCTGATTCACCCTCCTGACTTCACCTTCTCCTTCTCCTTCTTCTGCTTCTTCTGATTCACCCTCCAGACTTCACCTTCTCCTTCTCCTTCTTCTGCTTCTTCTGATTCACCCTCCAGACTTCACCTTCTCCTTCTCCTTCTTCTGCTTCTTCTGATTCACCCTCCAGACCTCACCTTCTCCTTCTCCTTCTTCTACTTCTTCTGATTCACCCTCCAGACTTCATCTTCTCCTTCTCCTTCTTCTGCTTCTTCTGATTCACCCTCCAGACTTCACCTTCTCCTTCTCCTTCTTCTGCTTCTTCTGATTCACCCTCCAGACATCACCTTCTCCTTCTCCTTCTTCTACTTCTTCTGATTCACCCTCCAGACTTCACCTTCTCCTTCTCCTTCTTCTGTTTCTTCTGCTTCACTCTCCAGACTTCACCTTCTCCTTCTCTTTCTTCTGCTTCTTCTGATTCACCCTCCAGACTTCACCTTCTCCTTCTCCTTCTTCTGATTCTTCTGATTCACCCTCCAGACTTCACCTTCTCCTTCTCCTTCTTCTGCTTCTTCTGATTCACCCTCCTGACTTCACCTTCTCCTTCTCCTTCTTCTACTTCTTCTGATTCACCCTCCTGACTTCACCTTCTCCTTCTCCTTCTTCTACTTCTTCTGCTTCACCCTCCAGACTTCACCTTCTCCTTCTCCTTCTTCTACTTCTTCTGATTCACCCTTCAGACTTCACCTTCTCCTTCTCCTTTTTCTGCTTCTTCTGATTCACCCTCCAGACTTCACCTTCTCCTTCTCCTTATTCTGCTTCTTCTGATTCACCCTCCAGACTTCACCTTCTCCTTCTCCTTCTTCTGCTTCTTCTGATTCACCCTCCAGACTTCACCTTCTCCTTCTCCTTCTTCTGCTTCTTCTGATTCACCCTCCAGACTTCACCTTCTCCTTCTCCTTCGTCAACTTCTTCTGATTCACCCTCCAGACAACACCTTCTCCTTCTCCTTCTTCTACTTCTTCTGATTCACCCTCCAGACTTCAACTTCTCCTTCTCCTTCTTCTGCTTCTTCTGATTCACCCTCCTGACTTCACCTTCTCCTTCTTCTACTTCTTCTGGTTCACCCTCCTGACTTCACCTTCTCCTTCTCCTTCTTCTACTTCTTCTGCTTCACCCTCCAGACTTCACCTTCGCCTTCTCCTTCTTCTACTTCTTCTGATTCACCCTCCAGACTTGCCCTTCTCCTTCTCATTCTTCTACTTATTCTGATTCACCCTCCAGACTTCACGTTCTCCTTCTCCTTCTTCTGCTTCTTCTGCTTCACCGTCCTGACTTCACCTTCTCCTTCTCCTTCTTCTACTTCTTCTGCTTCATCCCGCTGACATCACCTGCTCCTTCTCCTTCTTCTGCTTCTTCTGATTCACCCTCCTAACTTCACCTTCTCCTTCTCCTTCTTCTGCTTCTTCTGATTCACCCTCCTGACTTCACCTTCTCCTTCTCCTTCTTCTGCTTCTTCTGATTCACCCTCCAGACTTCACCTTCTCCTTCTCCTTCTTCGGCTTCTTCTGATTCACCCTCCAGACTTCAACTTCTCCTTCTCCTTCTTCTGATTCTTCTGATTCACCCTCCAGACTTCACCTTCTCCTTCTCCTTCTTCTGCTTCTTCTGATTCACCCTCCTGACTTCACCTTCTCCTTCTCCTTCTTCTACTTCTTCTGATTCACCCTCCTGACTTCACCTTCTCCTTCTCCTTCTTCTACTTCTTCTGCTTCACCCTCCAGACTTCACCTTCTCCTTCTCCTTCTTCTGCTTCTTCTGATTCACCCTCCAGACTTCTCCTTCTCCTTCTCCTTCTTCTGCTTCTTCTGATTCACCCTCCAGACTTCACCTTCTCCTTCTCCTTCTTCTACTTCTTCTGATTCACCCTCCAGACTTCACCTTCTCCTTCTCCTTCTTCTACTTCTTCTGATTCACCCTCCAGTCTTCACCTTCTCCTTCTCCTTCTTCTGTTTCTTCTGCTTCACCCTCCAGACTTCACCTTCTCCTTCTCTTTTTTCTGCTTCTTCTGATTCACCCTCCAGACTTCACCTTCTACTTCTCCTTCTTCTGATTCTTCTGATTCACCCTCCAGACTTCACCTTCTCCTTCTCCTTCTTCTGCTTCTTCTGATTCACCCTCCTGACTTCACCTTCTCCTTCTTCTTCTTCTACTTCTTCTGATTCACCCTCCTGACTTCACCTTCTCCTTCTCCTTCTTCTACATCTTCTGCTTCACCCTCCAGACTTCACCTTCTCCTTCTCCTTCTTCTACTTCTTCTGATTCACCCTCCAGACTTCATCTTCTCCTTCTCCTTCTTCTGCTTCTTCTGATTCACCCTCCAGACTTCACCTTCTCCTTCTCCTTATTCTGCTTCTTCTGATTCACCCTCCAGACTTCACCTTCTCCTTCTCCTTATTCTGCTTCTTCTGATTCACCCTCCAGACTTCACCTTCTCCTTCTCCTTCCTCTGCTTCTTCTGATTCACCCTCCAGACTTCACCTTCTCCTTCTTCTGATTCTTCTGATTCACCCTCCAGACTTCACCTTCTCCTTCTCCTTCTTCTGCTTCTTCTGATTCACCCTCCTGACTTCACCTTCTCCTTCTCCTTCTTCTACTTCTTCTGATTCACCCTCCTGACTTCACCTTCTCCTTCTCCTTCTTCTACTTCTTCTGCTTCACCCTCCAGACTTCACCTTCTCCTTCTCCTTCTTCTACTTCTTCTGATTCACCCTCCAGACTTCACCTTCTCCTTCTCCTTCTTCTGCTTCTTCTGATTCACCCTCCTGACTTCACCTTCTCCTTCTCCTTCTTCTACTTCTTCTGGTTCACCCTCCTGACTTCACCTTCTCCTTCTCCTTCTTCTACTTCTTCTGCTTCACCCTCCAGACTTCACCTTCTCCTTCTCCTTCTTCTACTTCTTCTGATTCACCCTCCAGACTTGACCTTCTCCTTCTCCTTCTTCTACTTATTCTGATTCACCCTCCAGACTTCACATTCTCCTTCTCCTTCTTCTGCTTCTTCTGCTTCACCGTCCTGACTTCACCTTCTCCTTCTCCTTCTTCTACTTCTTCTGCTTCATCCCGCTGACATCACCTGCTCCTTCTCCTTCTTCTGCTTCTTCTGATTCACCCTCCTAACTTCACCTTCTCCTTCTCCTTCTTCTGCTTCTTCTGATTCACCCTCCTGACTTCACCTTCTCCTTCTCCTTCTTCTGCTTCTTCTGATTCACCCTCCAGACTTCACCTTCTCCTTCTCCTTCTTCGGCTTCTTCTGATTCACCCTCCAGACTTCACCTTCTCCTTCTCCTTCTTCTGATTCTTCTGATTCACCCTCCAGACTTCACCTTCTCCTTCTCCTTCTTCTGCTTCTTCTGATTCACCCTCCTGACTTCACCTTCTCCTTCTTCTTCTTCTACTTCTTCTGATTCACCCTCCTGACTTCACCTTCTCCTTCTCCTTCTTCTACTTCTTCTGCTTCACCCTCCAGACTTCACCTTCTCCTTCTCCTTCTTCTGCTTCTTCTGATTCACCCTCCAGACTTCTCCTTCTCCTTCTTCTGCTTCTTCTGATTCACCCTCCAGACTTCACCTTCTCCTTCTCCTTCTTCTACTTCTTCTGATTCACCCTCCAGACTTCACCTTCTCCTTCTCCTTCTTCTACTTCTTCTGATTCACCCTCCAGTCTTCACCTTCTCCTTCTCCTTCTTCTGTTTCTTCTGCTTCACCCTCCAGACTTCACCTTCTCCTTCTCTTTCTTCTGCTTCTTCTGATTCACCCTCCAGACTTCACCTTCTACTTCTCCTTCTTCTGATTCTTCTGATTCACCCTCCAGACTTCACCTTCTCCTTCTCCTTCTTCTACTTCTTCTGCTTCACCCTCCAGACTTCACCTTCTCCTTCTCCTTCTTCTACTTCTTCTGATTCACCCTCCAGACTTCACCTTCTCCTTCTCTTCCTTCTGCTTCTTCTGATTCACCCTCCAGACTTCACCTTCTCCTTCTCCTTATTCTGCTTCTTCTGATTCACCCTCTAGACTTCACCTTCTCCTTCTCCTTCTTCTGCTTCTTCTGATTCACACTCCAGACTTCACCTTCTCCTTCTGCTTCTTCTACTTCTTCTGATTCACCCTCCAGACTTCACCTTCTCCTTCTCTTTCTTCTGCTTCTTCTGATTCACCCTCCAGACTTCACCTTCTCCTTCTCCTTCTTCTGATTCTTCTGATTCACCCTCCAGACTTCACCTTCTCCTTCTCCTTCTTCTGCTTCTTCTGATTCACCCTCCTGACTTCACCTTCTCCTTCTCCTTCTTCTACTTCTTCTGATTCACCCTCCTGACTTCACCTTCTCCTTCTCCTTCTTCTACTTCTTCTGCTTCACCCTCCAGACTTCACCTTCTCCTTCTCCTTATTCTACTTCTCCTGATTCACCCTCCAGACTTGACCTTCTCCTTCTCCTTCTTCTACTTCTTCTGATTCACCCTCCAGACTTCACCTTCTCCTTCTCCTTCTTCTGCTTCTTCTGCTTCACCGTCCTGACTTCACCTTCTCCTTCTCCTTCTTCTACTTCTTCTGCTTCATCCCCCTGACATCACCTGCTCCTTCTCCTTCTTCTGCTTCTTCTGATTCACCCTCCTAACTTCACCTTCTCCTTCTCCTTCTTCTGCTTCTTCTGATTCACTCTCCTGACTTCACCTTCTCCTTCTCCTTCTTCTGCTTCTTCTGATTCACCCTCCAGACTTCACCTTCTCCTTCTCTTTCTTCTGCTTCTTCTGATTCACCCTCCAGACTTCACCTTCTCCTTCTCCTTCTTCTGATTCTTCTGATTCACCCTCCAGACTTCACCTTCTCCTTCTCCTTCTTCTGCTTCTTCTGATTCACCCTCCTGACTTCACCTTCTCCTTCTCCTTCTTCTACTTCTTCTGATTCACCCTCCTGACTTCACCTTCTCCTTCTCCTTCTTCTACTTCTTCTGCTTCACCCTCCAGACTTCACCTTCTCCTTCTCCTTCTTCTACTTCTTCTGATTCACCCTCCAGACTTCACCTTCTCCTTCTCCTTCTTTTGCTTCTTCTGCTTCACACTCCAGACTTCACCTTCTCCTTCTCCTTCTTCTGCTTCTTCTGATTCACCCTCCTTACTTCACCTTCTCCTTCTCCTTCTTCTGCTTCTTCTGATTCACCCTCCTGACTTCACCTTCTCCTTCTCCTTATTCTGCTTCTTCTGTTTCACCCTCCAGACTTCACCTTCTCCTTCTCCTTCTTCTGCTTCTTCTGATTCACCCTCCAGACTTCACCTTCTCCTTCTCCTTCTTCTGCTTCTTCTGGTTCACCCTCCAGACTTCACCTTCTCCTTCTCCTTCGTCTACTTCTTCTGATTCACCCTCCAGACTACACCTTCTCCTTCTCCTTCTTCTACTTCTTCTGATTCACCCTCCAGACTTCACCTTCTCCTTCTCCTTCTTCTGTTTCTTCTGATTCACCCTCCAGACTTCACCTTCTCCTTCTCCTTCTACTACTTCTTCTGATTCACCCTCCAGACTTCACCTTCTCCTTCTCCTTCTTCTACTTCTTCTGATTCACCCTCCAGACTTCACCTTCTCCTTCTCCTTCTTCTACTTCTTCTGCTTCTCCCTCCAGACTTCACCTTCTCCTTCTCCTTCTTCTGCTTCTTCTGATTCACCCTCCAGACTTCACCTTCTCCTTCTCTTTCTTCTGCTTCTTCTGATTCACCCTCCAGACTTCACCTTCTCCTTCTCCTTCTTCTGATTCTTCTGATTCACCCTCCAGACTTCACCTTCTCCTTCTCCTTCTTCTGCTTCTTCTGATTCACCCTCCTGACTTCACCTTCTCCTTCTCCTTCTTCTACTTCTTCTGATTCACCCTCCTGACTTCACCTTCTCCTTCTCCTTCTTCTACTTCTTCTGCTTCACCCTCCAGACATCACCTTCTCCTTCTCCTTCTTCTACTTCTTCTGATTCACCCTCCAGACTTCACCTTCTCCTTCTCCTTCTTTTGCTTCTTCTGCTTCACACTCCAGACTTCACCTTCTCCTTCTCCTTCTTCTGCTTCTTCTGATTCACCCTCCTTACTTCACCTTCTCCTTCTCCTTCTTCTGCTTCTTCTGATTCACCCTCCTGACTTCACCTTCTCCTTCTCCTTCTTCTACTTCTTCTGATTCACCCTCCAGACTTGACCTTCTCCTTCTCCTTCTTCTACTTCTTCTGATTCACCCTCCAGACTTCACCTTCTCCTTCTCCTTCTTCTGCTTCTTCTGCTTCACCGTCCTGACTTCACCTTCTCCTTCTCCTTCTTCTACTTCTTCTGCTTCATCCCCCTGACATCACCTGCTCCTTCTCCTTCTTCTGCTTCTTCTGATTCACCCTCCTAACTTCACCTTCTCCTTCTCCTTCTTCTGCTTCTTCTGATTCACCCTCCAGACTTCATCTTCTCCTTCTCCTTCTTCTGCTTCTTCTGATTCACCCTCCAGACTTCACCTTCTCCTTCTCCTTCTTCTGCTTCTTCTGATTCACCCTCCAGACTTCACCTTCTCCTTCTCCTTCTTCTACTTCTTCTGATTCACCCTCCAGACTTCACCTTCTCCTTCTCCTTCTTCTGTTTCTTCTGATTCACCGTCCAGACTTCACCTTCTCCTTCTCCTTCTTCTACTACTTCTGATTCACCGTCCAGACTGCACCTTCTCCTTCTCCTTCTTCTACTTCTTCTGATTCACCCTCCAGACTTCACCTTCTCCTTCTCCTTCTTCTGCTTCTTCTGATTCACCCTCCTGACTTCACCTTCTCCTTCTTCTTCTTCTACTTCTTCTGATTCACCCTCCTGACTTCACCTTCTCCTTCTCCTTCTTCTACTTCTTCTGATTCACCCTCCAGACTTCTCCTTCTCCTTCTCCTTCGTCTACTTCTTCTGATTCACCCTCCAGACTACACCTTCTCCTTCTCCTTCTTCTACTTCTTCTGATTCACCCTCCAGACTTCACCTTCTCCTTCTTCTGTTTCTTCTGATTCACCGTCCAGACTTCACCTTCTCCTTCTCCTTCTTCTACTACTTCTGATTCACCCTCCAGACTTCACCTTCTCCTTCTCCTTCTTCTACTTCTTCTGATTCACCCTCCAGACTTCATCTTCTCCTTCTCCTTCTTCTGCTTCTTCTGATTCACCCTCCAGACTTCACCTTCTCCTTCTCCTTCTTCTGCTTCTTCTGATTCACCCTCCAGACTTCACCTTCTCCTTCTCCTTCTTCTACTTCTTCTGATTCACCCTCCAGACTTCACCTTCTCCTTCTCCTTCTTCTACTTCTTCTGATTCACCCTCCAGTCTTCACCTTCTCCTTCTCCTTCTTCTGTTTCTTCTGCTTCACCCTCCAGACTTCACCTTCTCCTTCTCTTTCTTCTGCTTCTTCTGATTCACCCTCCAGACTTCACCTTCTCCTTCTCCTTCTTCTGATTCTTCTGATTCACCCTCCAGACTTCACCTTCTCCTTCTCCTTCTTCTGCTTCTTCTGATTCACACTCCTGACTTCACCTTCTCCATCTCCTTCTTCTACTTCTTCTGCTTCACCCTCCAGACTTCACCTTCTGCTTCTCCTTCTTCTACTTCTTCTGATTCACCCTCCAGACTTCATCTTCTCCTTCTCCTTCTTCTGCTTCTTCTGATTCACCCTCCAGACTTCACCTTCTCCTTCTCCTTATTCTGCTTCTTCTGATTCACCCTCCAGACTTCACCTTCTCCTTCTCCTTATTCTGCTTCTTCTGATTCACCCTCCAGACTTCACCTTCTCCTTCTCCTTCCTCTGCTTCTTCTGATTCACCCTCCAGACTTCACCTTCTCCTTCTCCTTCTTCTGATTCTTCTGATTCACCCTCCAGACTTCACCTTCTCCTTCTCCTTCTTCTGCTTCTTCTGATTCACCCTCCTGACTTCACCTTCTCCTTCTCCTTCTTCTACTTCTTCTGATTCACCCTCCTGACTTCACCTTCTCCTTCTCCTTCTTCTACTTCTTCTGCTTCACCCTCCAGACTTCACCTTCTCCTTCTCCTTCTTCTACTTCTTCTGATTCACCCTCCAGACTTCACCTTCTCCTTCTCCTTCTTCTGCTTCTTCTGATTCACCCTCCAGACCTCACCTTCTCCTTCTCCTTATTCTGCTTCTTCTGATTCACCCTCCAGACTTCACCTTCTCCTTCTCCTTCTTCTGCTTCTTCTGATTCACACTCCAGACTTCACCTTCTCCTTCTCCTTCTTCTACTTCTTCTGATTCACCCTCCAGACTTCACCTTCTCCTTCTCTTTCTTCTGCTTCTTCTGATTCACACTCCAGACTTCACCTTCTCCTTCTCCTTCTTCTGATTCTTCTGATTCACCCTCCAGACTTCACCTTCTTCTTCTCCTTCTTCTGCTTCTTCTGATTCACCCTCCTGACTTCACCTTCTCCTTCTCCTTCTTCTACTTCTTCTGATTCACCCTCCTGACTTCACCTTCTCCTTCTCCTTCTTCTACTTCTTCTGCTTCACCCTCCAGACTTCACCTTCTCCTTCTCCTTCTTCTACTTCTTCTGATTCACCCTCCAGACTTCACCTTCTCCTTCTCCTTCTTCTACTTCTTCTGATTCACCCTCCAGACTTCACCTTCTCCTTCTCCTTCTTCTGTTTCTTCTGATTCACCGTCCAGACTTCACCTTCTCCTTCTCCTTCTTCTACTACTTCTGATTCACCCTCCAGACTGCACCTTCTCCTTCTCCTTCTTCTACTTCTTCTGATTCACCCTCCAGACTTCACCTTCTCCTTCTCCTTCTTCTGCTTCTTCTGATTCACCCTCCTGACTTCACCTTCTCCTTCTTCTTCTTCTACTTCTTCTGATTCACCCTCCTGACTTCACCTTCTCCTTCTCCTTCTTCTACTTCTTCTGATTCACCCTCCAGACTTCTCCTTCTCCTTCTCCTTCGTCTACTTCTTCTGATTCACCCTCCAGACTACACCTTCACCTTCTCCTTCTTCTACTTCTTCTGATTCACCCTCCAGACTTCACCTTCTCCTTCTTCTGTTTCTTCTGATTCACCGTCCAGACTTCACCTTCTCCTTCTCCTTCTTCTACTACTTCTGATTCACCCTCCAGACTTCACCTTCTCCTTCTCCTTCTTCTACTTCTTCTGATTCACCCTCCAGACTTCATCTTCTCCTTCTCCTTCTTCTGCTTCTTCTGATTCACCCTCCAGACTTCACCTTCTCCTTCTCCTTCTTCTGCTTCTTCTGATTCACCCTCCAGACTTCACCTTCTCCTTCTCCTTCTTCTACTTCTTCTGATTCACCCTCCAGACTTCACCTTCTCCTTCTCCTTCTTCTACTTCTTCTGATTCACCCTCCAGTCTTCACCTTCTCCTTCTCCTTCTTCTGTTTCTTCTGCTTCACCCTCCAGACTTCACCTTCTCCTTCTCCTTCTTCTACTTCTTCTGCTTCACCCTCCAGACTTCACCTTCTCCTTCTCCTTCTTCTACTTCTTCTGATTCACCCTCCAGACTTCACCTTCTCCTTCTCCTTCTTCTGCTTCTTCTGATTCACCCTCCAGACCTCACCTTCTCCTTCTCCTTATTCTGCTTCTTCTGATTCACCCTCCAGACTTCACCTTCTCCTTCTCCTTCTTCTGCTTCTTCTGATTCACACTCCAGACTTCACCTTCTCCTTCTCCTTCTTCTACTTCTTCTGATTCACCCTCCAGACTTCACCTTCTCCTTCTCTTTCTTCTGCTTCTTCTGATTCACACTCCAGACTTCACCTTCTCCTTCTCCTTCTTCTGATTCTTCTGATTCACCCTCCAGACTTCACCTTCTTCTTCTCCTTCTTCTGCTTCTTCTGATTCACCCTCCTGACTTCACCTTCTCCTTCTCCTTCTTCTACTTCTTCTGATTCACCCTCCTGACTTCACCTTCTCCTTCTCCTTCTTCTACTTCTTCTGCTTCACCCTCCAGACTTCACCTTCTCCTTCTCCTTCTTCTACTTCTTCTGATTCACCCTCCAGACTTCACCTTCTCCTTCTCCTTCTTCTACTTCTTCTGATTCACCCTCCAGACTTCACCTTCTCCTTCTCCTTCTTCTGTTTCTTCTGATTCACCGTCCAGACTTCACCTTCTCCTTCTCCTTCTTCTACTACTTCTGATTCACCCTCCAGACTGCACCTTCTCCTTCTCCTTCTTCTACTTCTTCTGATTCACCCTCCAGACTTCACCTTCTCCTTCTCCTTCTCCTTCTTCTGCTTCTTCTGATTCACCCTCCTGACTTCACCTTCTCCTTCTTCTTCTTCTACTTCTTCTGATTCACCCTCCTGACTTCACCTTCTCCTTCTCCTTCTTCTACTTCTTCTGATTCACCCTCCAGACTTCTCCTTCTCCTTCTCCTTCGTCTACTTCTTCTGATTCACCCTCCAGACTACACCTTCTCCTTCTCCTTCTTCTACTTCTTCTGATTCACCCTCCAGACTTCACCTTCTCCTTCTTCTGTTTCTTCTGATTCACCGTCCAGACTTCACCTTCTCCTTCTCCTTCTTCTACTACTTCTGATTCACCCTCCAGACTTCACCTTCTCCTTCTCCTTCTTCTACTTCTTCTGATTCACCCTCCAGACTTCATCTTCTCCTTCTCCTTCTTCTGCTTCTTCTGATTCACCCTCCAGACTTCACCTTCTCCTTCTCCTTCTTCTGCTTCTTCTGATTCACCCTCCAGACTTCACCTTCTCCTTCTCCTTCTTCTACTTCTTCTGATTCACCCTCCAGACTTCACCTTCTCCTTCTCCTTCTTCTACTTCTTCTGATTCACCCTCCAGTCTTCACCTTCTCCTTCTCCTTCTTCTGTTTCTTCTGCTTCACCCTCCAGACTTCACCTTCTCCTTCTCTTTCTTCTGCTTCTTCTGATTCACCCTCCAGACTTCACCTTCTCCTTCTCCTTCTTCTGATTCTTCTGATTCACCCTCCAGACTTCACCTTCTCCTTCTCCTTCTTCTGCTTCTTCTGATTCACCCTCCTGACTTCACCTTCTCCTTCTCCTTCTTCTACTTCTTCTGCTTCACCCTCCAGACTTCACCTTCTGCTTCTCCTTCTTCTACTTCTTCTGATTCACCCTCCAGACTTCATCTTCTCCTTCTCCTTCTTCTGCTTCTTCTGATTCACCCTCCAGACTTCACCTTCTCCTTCTCCTTATTCTGCTTCTTCTGATTCACACTCCAGACTTCACCTTCTCCTTCTCCTTATTCTGCTTCTTCTGATTCACCCTCCAGACTTCACCTTCTCCTTCTCCTTCCTCTGCTTCTTCTGATTCACCCTCCAGACTTCACCTTCTCCTTCTCCTTCTTCTGATTCTTCTGATTCACCCTCCAGACTTCACCTTCTCCTTCTCCTTCTTCTGCTTCTTCTGATTCACCCTCCTGACTTCACCTTCTCCTTCTCCTTCTTCTACTTCTTCTGATTCACCCTCCTGACTTCACCTTCTCCTTCTCCTTCTTCTACTTCTTCTGCTTCACCCTCCAGACTTCACCTTCTCCTTCTCCTTCTTCTACTTCTTCTGATTCACCCTCCAGACTTCACCTTCTCCTTCTCCTTCTTCTGCTTCTTCTGATTCACCCTCCAGACCTCACCTTCTCCTTCTCCTTATTCTGCTTCTTCTGATTCACCCTCCAGACTTCACCTTCTCCTTCTCCTTCTTCTGCTTCTTCTGATTCACACTCCAGACTTCACCTTCTCCTTCTCCTTCTTCTACTTCTTCTGATTCACCCTCCAGACTTCACCTTCTCCTTCTCTTTCTTCTGCTTCTTCTGATTCACACTCCAGACTTCACCTTCTCCTTCTCCTTCTTCTGATTCTTCTGATTCACCCTCCAGACTTCACCTTCTTCTTCTCCTTCTTCTGCTTCTTCTGATTCACCCTCCTGACTTCACCTTCTCCTTCTCCTTCTTCTACTTCTTCTGATTCACCCTCCTGACTTCACCTTCTCCTTCTCCTTCTTCTACTTCTTCTGCTTCACCCTCCAGACTTCACCTTCTCCTTCTCCTTCTTCTACTTCTTCTGATTCACCCTCCAGACTTGACCTTCTCCTTCTCCTTCATCTACTTCTTCTGATTCACCCTCCAGACTTCACCTTCTCCTTCTCCTTCTTCTGCTTCTTATGCTTCACCGTCCGGACTTCACCTTCTCCTTCTCCTTCTTCTACTTCTTCTGCTTCATCCCCCTGACATCACCTGCTCCTTCTCCTTCTTCTGCTTCTTCTGATTCACCCTCCTAACTTCACCTTCTCCTTCTCCTTCTTCTGCTTCTTCTGATTCACCCTCCTGACTTCACCTTCTCCTTCTCCTTCTTCTGCTTCTTCTGATTCATCCTCCAGACTTCACCTTCTCCTTCTCCTTCTTCTGCTTCTTCTGATTCACCCTCCAGACTTCACCTTCTCCTTCTCCTTCTTCTGCTTCTTCTGATTCACCCTCCAGACCTCACCTTCTCCTTCTCCTTCTTCTACTTCTTCTGATTCACCCTCCAGACTTCATCTTCTCCTTCTCCTTCTTCTGCTTTTTCTGATTCACCCTCCAGACTTCACCTTCTCCTTCTCCTTCTTCTGCTTCTTCTGATTCACCGTCCAGACATCACCTTCTCATTCTCCTTCTTCTACTTCTTCTGATTCACCCTCCAGACTTCACCTTCTCCTTCTCCTTCTTCTACTTCTTCTGATTCACCATCCAGTCTTCACCTTCTCCTTCTCCTTCTTCTGTTTCTTCTGCTTCACCCTCCAGACTTCACCTTCTCCTTCTCTTTCTTCTTCTTCTTCTGATTCACCCTCCAGACTTCACCTTCTCCTTCTCCTTCTTCTGATTCTTCTGATTTAACCTCCAGACTTCACCTTCTCCTTCTCCTTCTTCTGCTTCTTCTGATTCACCGTCCAGACATCACCTTCTCATTCTCCTTCTTCTACTTCTTCTGATTCACCCTGCAGACTTCACCTTCTCCTTCTCCTTCTTCTACTTCTTCTGATTCACCATCCAGTCTTCACCTTCTCCTTCTCCTTCTTCTGTTTCTTCTGCTTCACCCTCCAGACTTCACCTTCTCCTTCTCTTTCTTCTTCTTCTTCTGATTCACCCTCCAGACTTCACCTTCTCCTTCTCCTTCTTCTGATTCTTCTGATTCACCCTCCAGACTTCACCTTCTCCTTCTCCTTCTTCTGCTTCTTCTGATTCACCCTCCTGACTTCACCTTCTCCTTCTCCTTCTTCTACTTCTTCTGATTCACCCTCCTGACTTCACCTTCTCCTTCTCCTTCTTCTACTTCTTCTGCTTCACCCTCCAGACTTCACCTTCTCCTTCTCCTTCTTCTACTTCTTCCGATTCACCTTTCAGACTTCACCTTCTCCTTCTCCTTTTTCTGCTTCTTCTGATTCACCCTCCAGACTTCACCTTCTCCTTCTCCTTATTCTGCTTCTTCTGATTCACCCTCCAGACTTCACCTTCTCCTTCTCCTTCTTCTGCTTCTTCTGATTCACCCTCCAGACTTCACCTTCTCCTTCTCCTTCTTCTGCTTCTTCTGATTCACCCTCCAGACTTCACCTTCTCCTTCTCCTTCGCCTACTTCTTCTGATTCACCCTCCAGACAACACCTTCTCCTTCTCCTTCTTCTACTTCTTCTGATTCACCCTCCAGACTTCACCTTCTCCTTCTCCTTCTTCTGCTTCTTCTGATTCACCCTCCTGACTTCACCTTCTCCTTCTCCTTCTTCTACTTCTTCTGGTTCACCCTCCTGACTTCACCTTCTCCTTCTCCTTCTTCTACTTCTTCTGCTTCACCCTCCAGACTTCACCTTCTCCTTCTCCTTCTTCTACTTCTTCTGATTCACCCTCCAGACTTGACCTTCTCCTTCTCCTTCTTCTACTTATTCTGATTCGCCCTCCAGACTTCACATTCTCCTTCTCCTTCTTCTGCTTCTTCTGATTCACCCTCCTGACTTCACCTTCTCCTTCTCCTTCTTCTACTTCTTCTGATTCACCCTCCTGACTTCACCTTCTCCTTCTCCTTCTTCTACTTCTTCTGCTTCACCCTCCAGACTTCACCTTCTCCTTCTCCTTCTTCTGCTTCTTCTGATTCACCCTCCAGACTTCTCCTTCTCCTTCTCCTTCTTCTGCTTCTTCTGATTCACCCTCCAGACTTCACCTTCTCCTTCTCCTTCTTCTACTTCTTCTGATTCACCCTCCAGACTTCACCTTCTCCTTCTCCTTCTTCTACTTCTTCTGATTCACCCTCCAGTCTTCTCCTTCTCCTTCTCCTTCTTCTGTTTCTTCTGCTTCACCCTCCAGAGTTCACCTTCTCCTTCTCTTTATTCTGCTTCTTCTGATTCACCCTCCAGACTTCACCTTCTACTTCTCCTTCTTCTGATTCTTCTGATTCACCCTCCAGACTTCACCTTCTCCTTCTCCTTCTTCTGCTTCTTCTGATTCACCCTCCTGACTTCACCTTCTCCTTCTTCTTCTTCTACTTCTTCTGCTTCACCCTCCAGACTTCACCTTCTCCTTCTCCTTCTTCTACTTCTTCTGATTCACCATCCAGACTTCATCTTCTCCTTCTCCTTCTTCTGCTTCTTCTGATTCACCCTCCAGACTTCACCTTCTCCTTCTCCTTCTTCTGCTTCTTCTGATTCACCCTCCAGACTTCACCTTCTCCTTCTCCTTAATCTGCTTCTTCTGATTCACCCAACAGACTTCACCTTCTCCTTCTCCTTCCTCTGCTTCTTCTGATTCACCCTCCAGACTTCACCTTCTCCTTCTCCTTCTTCTGATTCTTCTGATTCACCCTCCAGACTTCACCTTCTCCTTCTCCTTCTTCTGCTTCTTCTGATTCACCCTCCTGACTTCACCTTCTCCTTCTTCTACTTCTTCTGATTCACGCTCCTGACTTCACCTTCTCCTTCTCCTTCTTCTACTTCTTCTGCTTCACCCTCCAGACTTCACCTTCTCCTTCTCCTTATTCTGCTTCTTCTGATTCACCCAACAGACTTCACCTTCTCCTTCTCCTTCCTCTGCTTCTTCTGATTCACCCTCCAGACTTCACCTTCTCCTTCTCCTTATTCTGCTTCTTCTGATTCACCCAACAGACTTCACCTTCTCCTTCTCCTTCCTCTGCTTCTTCTGATTCACCCTCCAGACTTCACCTTCTCCTTCTCCTTCTTCTGATTCTTCTGATTCACCCTCCAGACTTCACCTTCTCCTTCTCCTTCTTCTACTTCTTCTGATTCACCCTCCAGACTTCACCTTCTCCTTCTCCTTCTTCTGCTTCTTCTGATTCACCCTCCAGACTTCACCTTCTCCTTCTCCTTATTCTGCTTCTTCTGATTCACCCTCTAGACTTCACCTTCTCCTTCTCCTTCTTCTGCTTCTTCTGATTCACACTCCAGACTTCACCTTCTCCTTCTCCTTCTTCTACTTCTTCTGATTCACCCTCCAGACTTCACCTTCTCCTTCTCTTTCTTCTGCTTCTTCTGATTCACCCTCCAGACTTCACCTTCTCCTTCTCCTTCTTCTGATTCTTCTGATTCACCCTCCAGACTTCACCTTCTCCTTCTCCTTCTTCTACTTCTTCTGATTCACCCTCCTCACTTCACCTTCTCCTTCTCCTTCTTCTACTTCTTCTGCTTCACCCTCCAGACTTCACCTTCTCCTTCTCCTTATTCTACTTCTTCTGATTCACCCTCCAGACTTGACCTTCTCCTTCTCCTTCTTCTACTTCTTCTGATTCACCCTCCAGACTTCACCTTCTCCTTCTCCTTCTTCTGCTTCTTCTGCTTCACCGTCCTGACTTCACCTTCTCCTTCTCCTTCTTCTACTTCTTCTGCTTCATCCCCCTGACATCACCTGCTCCTTCTCCTTCTTCTGCTTCTTCTGATTCACCCTCCTAACTTCACCTTCTCCTTCTCCTTCTTCTGCTTCTTCTGATTCACCCTCCTGACTTCACCTTCTCCTTCTCCTTCTTCTGCTTCTTCTGATTCACCCTCCAGACTTGACCTTCTCCTTCTCCTTCTTCTACTTCTTCTGATTCACCCTCCAGACTTCACCTTCTCCTTCTCCTTCTTCTGCTTCTTCTGCTTCACCGTCCTGACTTCACCTTCTCCTTCTCCTTCTTCTACTTCTTCTGCTTCATCCCCCTGACATCACCTGCTCCTTCTCCTTCTTCTGCTTCTTCTGATTCACCCTCCTAACTTCACCTTCTCCTTCTCCTTCTTCTGCTTCTTCTGATTCACCCTCCTGACTTCACCTTCTCCTTCTCCTTCTTCTGCTTCTTCTGATTCACCCTCCAGACTTCACCTTCTCCTTCTCTTTCTTCTGCTTCTTCTGATTCACCCTCCAGACTTCACCTTCTCCTTCTCCTTCTTCTGATTCTTCTGATTCACCCACCAGACTTCACCTTCTCCTTCTCCTTCTTCTGCTTCTTCTGATTCACCCTCCTGACTTCACCTTCTCCTTCTCCTTCTTCTACTTCTTCTGATTCACCCTCCTGACTTCACCTTCTCCTTCTCCTTCTTCTACTTCTTCTGCTTCACCCTCCAGACTTCACCTTCTCCTTCTCCTTATTCTACTTCTTCTGATTCACCCTCCAGACTTCACCTTCTCCTTCTCCTTCTTTTGCTTCTTCTGCTTCACACTCCAGACTTCACCTTCTCCTTCTCCTTCTTCTGCTTCTTCTGATTCACCCTCCTTACTTCACCTTCTCCTTCTCCTTCTTCTGCTTCTTCTGATTCACCCTCCTGACTTCACCTTCTCCTTCTCCTTATTCTGCTTCTTCTGTTTCACCCTCCAGACTTCACCTTCTCCTTCTCCTTCTTCTGCTTCTTCTGATTCACCCTCCAGACTTCACCTTCTCCTTCTCCTTCTTCTGCTTCTTCTGATTCACCCTCCAGACTTCACCTTCTCCTTCTCCTTATTCTGCTTCTTCTGATTCACCCTCTAGACTTCACCTTCTCCTTCTCCTTCTTCTGCTTCTTCTGATTCACACTCCAGACTTCACCTTCTCCTTCTCCTTCTTCTACTTCTTCTGATTCACCCTCCAGACTTCACCTTCTCCTTCTCTTTCTTCTGCTTCTTCTGATTCACCCTCCAGACTTCACCTTCTCCTTCTCCTTCTTCTGATTCTTCTGATTCACCCTCCAGACTTCACCTTCTCCTTCTCCTTCTTCTGCTTCTTCTGATTCACCCTCCTGACTTCACCTTCTCCTTCTCCTTCTTCTACTTCTTCTGATTCACCCTCCTGACTTCACCTTCTCCTTCTTCTACTTCTTCTGCTTCACCCTCCAGACTTCACCTTCTCCTTCTCCTTATTCTACTTCTTCTGATTCACCCTCCAGACTTGACCTTCTCCTTCTCCTTCTTCTACTTCTTCTGATTCACCCTCCAGACTTCACCTTCTCCTTCTCCTTCTTCTGCTTCTTCTGCTTCACCGTCCTGACTTCACCTTCTCCTTCTCCTTCTTCTACTTCTTCTGCTTCATCCCCCTGACATCACCTGCTCCTTCACTTCTTCTGCTTCTTCTGATTCACCCTCCTAACTTCACCTTCTCCTTCTCCTTCTTCTGCTTCTTCTGATTCACCCTCCGGACTTCACCTTCTCCTTCTCCTTCTTCTGCTTCTTCTGATTCACTCTCCAGACTTCACCTTCTCCTTCTCTTTCTTCTGCTTCTTCTGATTCACCCTCCAGACTTCACCTTCTCCTTCTCCTTCTTCTGATTCTTCTGATTCACCCTCCAGACTTCACCTTCTCCTTCTCCTTCTTCTGCTTCTTCTGATTCACCCTCCTGACTTCACCTTCTCCTTCTCCTTCTTCTACTTCTTCTGATTCACCCTCCTGACTTCACCTTCTCCTTCTCCTTCTTCTACTTCTTCTGCTTCACCCTCCAGACTTCACCTTCTCCTTCTCCTTATTCTACTTCTTCTGATTCACCCTCCAGACTTCACCTTCTCCTTCTCCTTCTTTTGCTTCTTCTGCTTCACACTCCAGACTTCACCTTCTCCTTCTCCTTCTTCTGCTTCTTCTGATTCACCCTACTTACTTCACCTTCTCCTTCTCCTTCTTCTGCTTCTTCTGATTCACCCTCCTGACTTCACCTTCTCCTTCTCCTTATTCTGCTTCTTCTGTTTCACCCTCCAGACTTCACCTTCTCCTTCTCCTTCTTCTGCTTCTTCTGATTCACCCTCCAGACTTCACCTTCTCCTTCTCCTTCTTCTGCTTCTTCTGATTCACCATCCAGACTTCACCTTCTCCTTCTCCTTCTTCTACTTCTTCTGATTCACCCTCCAGACTTCACCTTCTCCTTCTCCTTCTTCTGCTTCTTCTGGTTCACCCTCCAGACTTCACCTTCTCCTTCTCCTTCGTCTACTTCTTCTGATTCATCCTCCAGACTACACCTTCTCCTTCTCCTTCTTCTACTTCTTCAGATTCACCCTCCAGACTTCACCTTCTCCTTCTCCTTCTTCTGTTTCTTCTGATTCACCCTCCAGACTTCACCTTCTCCTTCTCCTTCTTCTACTTCTTCTGATTCACCCTCCAGACTTCACCTTCTCCTTCTCCTTCTTCTACTTCTTCTGCTTCTCCCTCCAGACTTCACCTTCTCCTTCTCCTTCTTCTGCTTCTTCTGATTCACCCTCCAGACTTCACCTTCTCCTTCTCTTTCTTCTGCTTCTTCTGATTCACCCTCCAGACTTCACCTCCTCCTTCTCCTTCTTCTGATTCTTCTGATTCACCCTCCAGACTTCACCTTCTCCTTCTCCTTCTTCTGCTCCTTCTGATTCACCCTCCTGACTTCACCTTCTCCTTCTCCTTCTTCTACTTCTTCTGATTCACCCTCCTGACTTCACCTTCTCCTTCTCCTTCTTCTACTTCTTCTGCTTCACCCTCCAGACTTCACCTTCTCCTTCTCCTTTTTCTACTTCTTCTGATTCACCCTCCAGACTTCACCTTCTCCTACTCCTTCTTTTGCTTCTTCTGCTTCACACTCCAGACTTCACCTTCTCCTTCTTCTGCTTCTTCTGATTCACCCTCCTTACTTCACCTTCTCCTTCTCCTTCTTCTGCTTCTTCTGATTCACCCTCCTGACTTCACCTTCTCCTTCTCCTTATTCTACTTCTTCTGTTTCACCCTCCAGACTTCACCTTCTCCTTCTCCTTCTTCTGCTTCTTCTGATTCACCCTCCAGACTTCACCTTCTCCTTCTCCTTCTTCTACTTCTTCTGATTCACCCTCCAGACTTCACCTTCTCCTTATCCTTCTTCTACTTCTTCTGCTTCTCCCTCCAGACTTCACCTTCTCCTTCTCCTTCTTCTGCTTCTTCTGATTCACCCTCCAGACTTCACCTTCTCCTTCTCCTTCTTCTGATTCTTCTGATTCACCCTCCAGACTTCACCTTCTCCTTCTCCTTCTTCTGCTTCTTATGATTCACCCTCCTGACTTCATCTTCTCCTTCTCCTTCTTCTACTTCTTCTGATTCACCCTCCTGACTTCACCTTCTCCTGCTCCTTCTTCTACTTCTTCTGCTTCACCCTCCAGACTTCACCTTCTCCTTCTCCTTCTTCTACTTCTTCTGATTCACCCTTCAGACTTCACCTTCTCCTTCTCCTTTTTCTGCTTCTTCTGATTCACCCTCCAGACTTCACCTTCTCCTTCTCCTTATTCTGCTTCTTCTGATTCACCCTCCAGACTTCACCTTCTCCTTCTCCTTCTTCTGCTTCTTCTGATTCACCCTCCAGACTTCACCTTCTCCTTCTCCTTCGTCTACTTCTTCTGATTCACCCTCCAGACTACACCTTCTCCTTCTCCTTCTTCTACTTCTTCTGATTCACCCTCCAGACTTCACCTTCTCCTTCTCCTTCTTCTGTTTCTTCTGATTCACCGTCCAGACTTCACCTTCTCCTTCTCCTTCTTCTACTACTTCTGATTCACCCTCCAGACTTCACCTTCTCCTTCTCCTTCTTCTACTTCTTCTGATTCACCCTCCAGACTTCATCTTCTCCTTCTCCTTCTTCTGCTTCTTCTGATTCACCCTCCAGACTTCACCTTCTCCTTCTCCTTCTTCTGCTTCTTCTGATTCACCCTCCAGACTTCACCTTCTCCTTCTCCTTCTTCTACTTCTTCTGATTCACCCTCCAGACTTCACCTTCTCCTTCTCCTTCTTCTGTTTCTTCTGCTTCACACTCCAGACATCACCTTCTCCTTCTCTTTCTTCTGCTTCTTCTGATTCACCCTCCAGACTTCACCTTCTACTTCTCCTTCTTCTGATTCTTCTGATTCACCCTCCAGACTTCACCTTCTCCTTATCCTTCTTCTGCTTCTTCTGATTCACCCTCCTGACTTCACCTTCTCCTACTTCTTCTTCTACTTCTTCTGATTCACCCTCCTGACTTCACCTTCTCCTTCTCCTTCTTCTACTTCTTCTGCTTCACCCTCCAGACTTCACCTTCTCCTTCTCCTTCTTCTACTTCTTCTGATTCACCCTCCAGACTTCATCTTCTCCTTCTCCTTCTTCTGCTTCTTCTGATTCACCCTCCAGACTTCACCTTCTTCTTCTCCTTCTTCTGCTTCTTCTGATTCACCCTCCAGACTTCACCTTCTCCTTCTCCTTATTCTGCTTCTTCTGATTCACCCTCCAGACTTCACCTTCTCCTTCTCCTTCCTCTGCTTCTTCTGATTCACCCTCCAGACTTCACCTTCTCCTTCTCCTTCTTCTGATTCTTCTGATTCACCCTCCAGACTTCACCTTCTCCTTCTCCTTCTTCTGCTTCTTCTGATTCACCCTCCTGACTTCACCTTCTCCTTCTCCTTCTTCTACTTCTTCTGATTCACCCTCCTGACTTCACCTTCTCCTTCTCCTTCTTCTACTTCTTCTGCTTCACCCTCCAGACTTCACCTTCTCCTTCTCCTTCTTCTACTTCTTCTGATTCACCCTCCAGACTTCACCTTCTCCTTCTCCTTCTTCTGCTTCTTCTGATTCACCCTCCAGACTTCACCTTCTCCTTCTCCTTATTCTGCTTCTTCTGATTCACCCTCTAGACTTCACCTTCTCCTTCTCCTTCTTCTGCTTCTTCTGATTCACACTCCAGACTTCACCTTCTCCTTCTCCTTCTTCTACTTCTTCTGATTCACCCTCCAGACTTCACCTTCTCCTTCTCTTTCTTCTGCTTCTTCTGATTCACCCTCCAGACTTCACCTTCTCCTTCTCCTTCTTCTGATTCTTCTGATTCACCCTCCAGACTTCACCTTCTCCTTCTCCTTCTTCTGATTCACCCTCCTGACTTCACCTTCTCCTGCTCCTTCTTCTACTTCTTCTGATTCACCCTCCTGACTTCACCTTCTCCTTCTCCTTCTTCTACTTCTTCTGCTTCACCCTCCAGACTACACCTTCTCCTTCTCCTTATTCTACTTCTTCTGATTCACCCTCCAGACTTGACCTTCTCCTTCTCCTTCTTCTACTTCTTCTGATTCACCCTCCAGACTTCACCTTCTCCTTCTCCTTCTTCTGCTTCTTCTGCTTCACCGTCCTGACTTCACCTTCTCCTTCTCCTTCTTCTACTTCTTCTGCTTCATCCCCCTGACATCACCTGCTCCTTCTCCTTCTTCTGCTTCTTCTGATTCACCCTCCTAACTTCACCTTCGCCTTCTCCTTCTTCTGCTTCTTCTGATTCACCCTCCTGACTTCACCTTCTCCTTCTCCTTCTTCTGCTTCTTCTGATTCACCCTCCAGACTTCACCTTCTCCTTCTCCTTCTTCTGCTTCTTCTGATTCACCCTCCAGACTTCACCTTCTCCTTCTCCTTCTTCTGCTTCTTCTGATTCACCCTCCAGACCTCACCTTCTCCTTCTCCTTCTTCTACTTCTTCTGATTCACCCTCCAGACTTCATCTTCTCCTTCTCCTTCTTCTGCTTCTTCTGATTCACCCTCCAGACTTCACCTTCTCCTTCTCCTTCTTCTGCTTCTTCTGATTCACCCTCCAGACTTCACCTTCTCCTTCTCCTTCTTCTACTTCTTCTGATTCACCCTCCAGACTTCACCTTCTCCTTCTCCTTCTTCTACTTCTTCTGATTCACCCTCCAGTCTTCACCTTCTCCTTCTCCTTCTTCTGTTTCTTCTGCTTCACCCTCCAGACTTCACCTTCTCCTTCTCTTTCTTCTGCTTCTTCTGATTCACCCTCCAGACTTCACCTTCTCCTGCTCCTTCTTCTGATTCTTCTGATTCACCCTCCAGACTTCACCTTCTCCTTCTCCTTCTTCTGCTTCTTCTGTTTCACCCTCCTGACTTCACCTTCTCCTTCTCCTTCTTCTACTTCTTCTGATTCACCCTCCTGACTTCACCTTCTCCTTCTCCTTCTTCTACTTCTTCTGCTTCACCCTCAAGACTTCACCTTCTCCTTCTCCTTCTTCTGTTTCTTCTGATTCACCCTCCAGACCTCACCTTCTCCTTCTCCTTCTTCTGCTTCTTCTGATTCACCCTCCAGACTTCACCTTCTCCTTCTCCTTATTCTGCTTCTTCTGATTCACCCTCCAGACTTCACCTTCTCCTTCTCCTTCTTCTGCTTCTTCTGATTCACCCTCCAGACTTCACCTTCTCCTTCTCCTTCTTCTGCTTCTTCTGATTCACCCTCCAGACTTCACCTTCTCCTTCTCCTTCTTCTGCTTTTTCTGATTCACCCTCCAGACTTCACCTTCTCCTTCTCCTTCTTCTACTTCTTCTGATTCACCCTCCAGACTTCACCTTCTCCTTCTCTTTCTTCTGCTTCTTCTGATTCACCCTCCAGACTTCACCTTCTCCTTCTCCTTCTTCTGATTCTTCTGATTCACCCTCCAGACTTCACCTTCTCCTTCTCCTTCTTCTGCTTCTTCTGATTCACCCTCCTGACTTCACCTTCTCCTTCTCCTTCTTCTACTTCTTCTGATTCACCCTCCTGACTTCACCTTCTCCTTCTCCTTCTTCTACTTCTTCTGCTTCACCCTGCAGACTTCACCTTCTCCTTCTCCTTCTTCTACTTCTTCTGATTCACCCTCCAGACTTCACCTTCTCCTTCTCCTTCTTTTGCTTCTTCTGCTTCACACTCCAGAATTCACCTTCTCCTTCTCCTTCTTCTGCTTCTTCTGATTCACCCTCCTTACTTCACCTTCTCCTTCTCCTTCTTCTGCTTCTTCTGATTCACCCTCCTGACTTCACCTTCTCCTTCTCCTTATTCTGCTTCTTCTGTTTCACCCTCCAGACTTCACCTTCTCCTTCTCCTTCTTCTGCTTCTTCTGATTCACCCTCCAGACTTCACCTTCTCCTTCTCCTTCTTCTGCTTCTTCTGATCCACCCTCCAGACTTCACCTTCTCCTTCTCCTTCTTCTACTTCTTCTGATTCACCCTCCAGACTTCACCTTCTCCTTCTCCTTCTTCTGCTTCTTCTGGTTCACCCTCCAGACTTCACCTTCTCCTTCTCCTTCGTCTACTTCTTCTGATTCACCCTCCAGACTACACCTTCTCCTTCTCCTTCTTCTACTTCTTCTGATTCACCCTCCAGACTTCACCTTCTCCTTCTCCTTCTTCTGTTTCTTCTGATTCACCCTCCAGACTTCACCTTCTCCTTCTCCTTCTTCTACTTCTTCTGATTCACCCTCCAGACTTCACCTTCTCCTTCTCCTTCTTCTACTTCTTCTGATTCACCCTCCAAACTTCACCTTCTCCTTCTCCTTCTTCTACTTCTTCTGCTTCTCCCTCCAGACTTCACCTTCTCCTTCTCCTTCTTCTGCTTCTTCTGATTCACCCTCCAGACTTCACCTTCTCCTTCTCTTTCTTCTGCTTCTTCTGATTCACCCTCCAGACTTCACCTTCTCCTTCTCCTTCTTCTACTTCTTCTGATTCACCCTCCAGACTTCACCTTCTCCTTCTCCTTCTTCTACTTCTTCTGCTTCTCCCTCCAGACTTCACCTTCTCCTTCTCCTTCTTCTGCTTCTTCTGATTCACCCTCCAGACTTCACCTTCTCCTTCTCCTTCTTCTGATTCTTCTGATTCACCCTCCAGACTTCACCTTCTCCTTCTCCTTCTTCTGCTTCTTATGATTCACCCTCCTGACTTCATCTTCTCCTTCTCCTTCTTCTACTTCTTCTGATTCACCCTCCTGACTTCACCTTCTCCTGCTCCTTCTTCTACTTCTTCTGCTTTACCCTCCAGACTTCACCTTCTCCTTCTCCTTCTTCTACTTCTTCTGATTCACCCTTCAGACTTCACCTTCTCCTTCTCCTTTTTCTGCTTCTTCTGATTCACCCTCCAGACTTCACCTTCTCCTTCTCCTTCTTCTGCTTCTTCTGATTCACCCTCCAGACTTCACCTTCTCCTTCTCCTTCGTCTACTTCTTCTGATTCACCCTCCAGACTACACCTTCTCCTTCTCCTTCTTCTACTTCTTCTGATTCACCCACCAGACTTCACCTTCTCCTTCTTCTGTTTCTTCTGATTCACCGTCCAGACTTCACCTTCTCCTTCTCCTTCTTCTACTACTTCTGATTCACCCTCCAGACTTCACCTTCTCCTTCTCCTTCTTCTACTTCTTCTGATTCACCCTCCAGACTTCATCTTCTCCTTCTCCTTCTTCTGCTTCTTCTGATTCACCCTCCAGACTTCACCTTCTCCTTCTCCTTCTTCTGCTTCTTCTGATTCACCCTCCAGACTTCACCTTCTCCTTCTCCTTCTTCTGCTTCTTCTGATTCACCCTCCTGACTTCACCTTCTCCTTCTCCTTCTTCTACTTCTTCTGATTCACCCTCCTGACTTCACCTTCTCCTTCTCCTTCTTCTACTTCTTCTGCTTCACCCTGCAGACTTCACCTTCTCCTTCTCCTTCTTCTACTTCTTCTGATTCACCCTCCAGACTTCACCTTCTCCTTCTCCTTCTTTTGCTTCTTCTGCTTCACACTCCAGAATTCACCTTCTCCTTCTCCTTCTTCTGCTTCTTCTGATTCACCCTCCTTACTTCACCTTCTCCTTCTCCTTCTTCTGCTTCTTCTGATTCACCCTCCTGACTTCACCTTCTCCTTCTCCTTATTCTGCTTCTTCTGTTTCACCCTCCAGACTTCACCTTCTCCTTCTCCTTCTTCTGCTTCTTCTGATTCACCCTCCAGACTTCACCTTCTCCTTCTCCTTCTTCTGCTTCTTCTGATCCACCCTCCAGACTTCACCTTCTCCTTCTCCTTCTTCTACTTCTTCTGATTCACCCTCCAGACTTCACCTTCTCCTTCTCCTTCTTCTGCTTCTTCTGGTTCACCCTCCAGACTTCACCTTCTCCTTCTCCTTCGTCTACTTCTTCTGATTCACCCTCCAGACTACACCTTCTCCTTCTCCTTCTTCTACTTCTTCTGATTCACCCTCCAGACTTCACCTTCTCCTTCTCCTTCTTCTGTTTCTTCTGATTCACCCTCCAGACTTCACCTTCTCCTTCTCCTTCTTCTACTTCTTCTGATTCACCCTCCAGACTTCACCTTCTCCTTCTCCTTCTTCTACTTCTTCTGATTCACCCTCCAGACTTCACCTTCTCCTTCTCCTTCTTCTACTTCTTCTGCTTCTCCCTCCAGACTTCACCTTCTCCTTCTCCTTCTTCTGCTTCTTCTGATTCACCCTCCAGACTTCACCTTCTCCTTCTCTTTCTTCTGCTTCTTCTGATTCACCCTCCAGACTTCACCTTCTCCTTCTCCTTCTTCTACTTCTTCTGATTCACCCTCCAGACTTCACCTTCTCCTTCTCCTTCTTCTACTTCTTCTGCTTCTCCCTCCAGACTTCACCTTCTCCTTCTCCTTCTTCTGCTTCTTCTGATTCACCCTCCAGACTTCACCTTCTCCTTCTCCTTCTTCTGATTCTTCTGATTCACCCTCCAGACTTCACCTTCTCCTTCTCCTTCTTCTGCTTCTTATGATTCACCCTCCTGACTTCATCTTCTCCTTCTCCTTCTTCTACTTCTTCTGATTCACCCTCCTGACTTCACCTTCTCCTGCTCCTTCTTCTACTTCTTCTGCTTTACCCTCCAGACTTCACCTTCTCCTTCTCCTTCTTCTACTTCTTCTGATTCACCCTTCAGACTTCACCTTCTCCTTCTCCTTTTTCTGCTTCTTCTGATTCACCCTCCAGACTTCACCTTCTCCTTCTCCTTCTTCTGCTTCTTCTGATTCACCCTCCAGACTTCACCTTCTCCTTCTCCTTCGTCTACTTCTTCTGATTCACCCTCCAGACTACACCTTCTCCTTCTCCTTCTTCTACTTCTTCTGATTCACCCACCAGACTTCACCTTCTCCTTCTTCTGTTTCTTCTGATTCACCGTCCAGACTTCACCTTCTCCTTCTCCTTCTTCTACTACTTCTGATTCACCCTCCAGACTTCACCTTCTCCTTCTCCTTCTTCTACTTCTTCTGATTCACCCTCCAGACTTCATCTTCTCCTTCTCCTTCTTCTGCTTCTTCTGATTCACCCTCCAGACTTCACCTTCTCCTTCTCCTTCTTCTGCTTCTTCTGATTCACCCTCCAGACTTCACCTTCTCCTTCTCCTTCGTCTACTTCTTCTGATTCACCCTCCAGTCTACACCTTCTCCTTCTCCTTCTTCTACTTCTTCTGATTCACCCTCCAGACTTCACCTTCTCCTTCTTCTGTTTCTTCTGATTCACCGTCCAGACTTCACCTTCTCCTTCTCCTTCTTCTACTACTTCTGATTCACCCTCCAGACTTCACCTTCTCCTTCTCCTTCTTCTACTTCTTCTGATTCACCCTCCAGACTTCATCTTCTCCTTCTCCTTCTTCTGCTTCTTCTGATTCACCCTCCAGACTTCACCTTCTCCTTCTCCTTCTTCTGCTTCTTCTGATTCACCCTCCAGACTTCACCTTATCCTTCTCCTTCTTCTACTTCTTCTGATTCACCCTCCAGACTGCACCTTCTCCTTCTCCTTCTTCTACTTCTTCTGATTCACCCTCCAGTCTTCACCTTCTCCTTCTCCTTCTTCTGTTTCTTCTGCTTCACCCTCCAGACTTCACCTTCTCCTCTCTTTCTTCTGCTTCTTCTGATTCACCCTCCAGACTTCACCTTCTACTTCTCCTTCTTCTGATTCTTCTGATTCACCCTCCAGACTTCACCTTCTCCTTCTCCTTCTTCTGCTTCTTCTGATTCACCCTCCTGACTTCACCTTCTCCTACTTCTTCTTCTACTTCTTCTGATTCACCCTCCTGACTTCACCTTCTCCTTCTCCTTCTTCTACTTCTTCTGCTTCACCCTCCAGACTTCACCTTCTCCTTCTCCTTCTTCTACTTCTTCTGATTCACCCTCCAGACTTCATCTTCTCCTTCTCCTTCTTCTGCTTCTTCTGATTCACCCTCCAGACTTCACCTTCTCTTTCTCCTTATTCTGCTTCTTCTGATTCACCCTCCAGACTTCACCTTCTCCTTCTCCTTATTCTGCTTCTTCTGATTCACCCTCCAGGCTTCACCTTCTCCTTCTCCTTCCTCTGCTTCTTCTGATTCACCCTCCAGACTTCACCTTCTCCTTCTCCTTCTTCTGCTTCTTCTGATTCACCCTCCTGACTTCACCTTCTCCTTCTCGTTCTTCTACTTCTTCTGATTCACCCTCCTGACTTCACCTTCTCCTTCTCCTTCTTCTACTTCTTCTGCTTCACCCTCCAGACTTCACCTTCTCCTTCTCCTTCTTCTACTTCTTCTGATTCACCCTCCAGACTTCACCTTCTCCTTCTCCTTCTTCTGCTTCTTCTGATTCACCCTCCAGACTTCACCTTCTCCTTCTCCTTATTCTGCTTCTTCTGATTCACCCTCTAGACTTCACCTTCTCCTTCTCCTTCTTCTGCTTCTTCTGATTCACACTCCAGACTTCACCTTCTCCTTCTCCTTCTTCTACTTCTTCTGATTCACCCTCCAGACTTCACCTTCTCCTTCTCTTTCTTCTGCTTCTTCTGATTCACCCTCCAGACTTCACCTTCTCCTTCTCCTTCTTCTGAGTCTTCTGATTCACCCTCCAGACTTCACCTTCTCCTTCTCCTTCTTCTGCTTCTTCTGATTCACCCTCCTGACTTCACCTTCTCCTTCTCCTTCTTCTACATCTTCTGATTCACCCTCCTGACTTCACCTTCTCCTTCTCCTTCTTCTACTTCTTCTGCTTCACCCTCCAGACTTCACCTTCTCCTTCTCCTTCTTCTACTTCTTCTGATTCACCCTCCAGACTTCACCTTCTCCTTCTCCTTCTTCTACTTCTTCTGATTCACCCTCCAGACTTCACCTTCTCCTTCTCCTTCTTCTGCTTCTTCTGCTTCACAGTCCTGACTTCACCTTCTCCTTCTCCTTCTTCTACTTCTTCTGCTTCATCCCCCTGACATCACCTGCTCCTTCTCTTTCTTCTGCTTCTTCTGATTCACCCTCCTAACTTCACCTTCTCCTTCTCCTTCTTCTGCTTCTTCTGATTCACCCTCCTGACTTCACCTTCTCCTTCTCCTTCTTCTGCTTCTTCTGATTCACCCTCCAGACTTCACCTTCTCCTTCTCCTTCTTCTACTTCTTCTGATTCACCCTCCAGACTTCATCTTCTCCTTCTCCTTCTTCTGCTTCTTCTGATTCACCCTCCAGACTTCACCTTCTCCTTCTCCTTCTTCTGCTTCTTCTGATTCACCCTCCAGACTTCACCTTCTCCTTCTCCTTCTTCTGTTTCTTCTGCTTCACCCTCCAGACTTCACCTTCTCCTTCTCTTTCTTCTGCTTCTTCTGATTCACCCTCCAGACTTCACCTTCTCCTTCTCCTTCTTCTGATTCTTCTGATTCACCCTCCAGACTTCACCTTCTCCTTCTCCTTCTTCTGCTTCTTCTGATTCACCCTCCTGACTTCACCTTCTCCTTCTCCTTCTTCTACTTCTTCTGATTCACCCTCCTGACTTCACCTTCTCCTTCTCCTTCTTCTACTTCTTCTGCTTCACCCTCCAGACTTCACCTTCTCCTTCTCCTTCTTCTACTTCTTCTGATTCACCCTTCAGACTTCACCTTCTGCTTCTCCTTTTTCTGCTTCTTCTGATTCACCCTCCAGACTTCACCTTCTCCTTCTCCTTATTCTGCTTCTTCTGATTCACCCTTCAGACTTCACCTTCTCCTTCTCCTTCTTCTGCTTCTTCTGATTCACCCTCCAGACTTCACCTTCTCCTTCTCCTTCTTCTGCTTCTTCTGATTCACCCTCCAGACTTCACCTTCTCCTTCTCCTTCTTCTGCTTTTTCTGATTCACCCTCCAGACTTCACCTTCTCCTTCTCCTTCTTCTACTTCTTCTGATTCACCCTCCAGACTTCACCTTCTCCTTCGCTTTCTTCTGCTTCTTCTGATTCACCCTCCAGACTTCACCTTCTCCTTCTCCTTCTTCTGATTCTTCTGATTCACCCTCCAGACTTCACCTTCTCCTACTCCTTCTTCTGCTTCTTCTGATTCACCCTCCTGACTTCACCTTCTCCTTCTCCTTCTTCTACTTCTTCTGATTCACCCTCCTGACTTCACCTTCTCCTTCTCCTTCTTCTACTTCTTCTGCTTCCCCCTGCAGACTTCACCTTCTCCTTCTCCTTCTTCTACTTCTTCTGATTCACCCTCCAGACTTCACCTTCTCCTTCTCCTTCTTTTGCTTCTTCTGCTTCACACTCCAGACTTCACCTTCTCCTTCTCCTTCTCCTGCTTCTTCTGATTCACCCTCCTTACTTCACCTTCTCCTTCTCCTTCTTCTGCTTCTTCTGATTCACCCTCCTGACTTCACCTTCTCCTTCTCCTTCTTCTACTTCTTCTGATTCACCCTCCTGACTTCACCTTCTCCTTCTCCTTCTTCTACTTCTTCTGATTCACCCTCCAGACTTCACCTTCTCCTTCTCCTTCTTCTGCTTCTTCTGATTCACCCTCCAGACCTCACCTTCTCCTTCTCCTTCTTCTACTTCTTCTGATTCACCCTCCAGACTTCATCTTCTCCTTCTCCTTCTTCTGCTTCTTCTGATTCACCCTCCAGACTTCACCTTCTCCTTCTCCTTCTTCTGCTTCTTCTGATTCACCCTCCAGACTTCACCTTCTCCTTCTCCTTCTTCTACTTCTTCTGATTCACCCTCCAGACTTCACCTTCTCCTTCTCCTTCTTCTACTTCTTCTGATTCACCCTCCAGTCTTCACCTTCTCCTTCTCCTTCTTCTGTTTCTTCTGCTTCACCCTCCAGACTTCACCTTCTCCTTCTCTTTCTTCTGCTTCTTCTGATTCACCCTCCAGACTTCACCTTCTCCTTTTCCTTCTTCTGATTCTTCTGATTCACCCTCCAGACTTCACCTTCTCCTTCTCCTTCTTCTGCTTCTTCTGATTCACCCTCCTGACTTCACCTTCTCCTTCTCCTTCTTCTACTTCTTCTGATTCACCCTCCTGACTTCACCTTCTCCTTCTCCTTCTTCTACTTCTTCTGCTTCACCCTCCAGACTTCACCTTCTCCTTCTCCTTCTTCTACTTCTTCTGATTCACCCTTCAGACTTCACCTTCTGCTTCTCCTTTTTCTGCTTCTTCTGATTCACCCTCCAGACTTCACCTTCTCCTTCTCCTTATTCTGCTTCTTCTGATTCACCCTCCAGACTTCACCTTCTCCTTCTCCTTCTTCTGCTTCTTCTGATTCACCCTCCAGACTTCACCTTCTCCTTCTCCTTCTTCTGCTTCTTCTGATTCACCCTCCAGACTTCACCTTCTCCTTCTCCTTCTTCTGCTTTTTCTGATTCACCCTCCAGACTTCACCTTCTCCTTCTCCTTCTTCTACTTCTTCTGATTCACCCTCCAGACTTCACCTTCTCCTTCTCTTTCTTCTGCTTCTTCTGATTCACCCTCCAGACTTCACCTTCTCCTTCTCCTTCTTCTGATTCTTCTGATTCACCCTCCAGACTTCACCTTCTCCTTCTCCTTCTTCTGCTTCTTCTGATTCACCTCCTGACTTCACCTTCTCCTTCTCCTTCTTCTACTTCTTCTGATTCACCCTCCTGACTTCACCTTCTCCTTCTCCTTCTTCTACTTCTTCTGCTTCCCCCTGCAGACTTCACCTTCTCCTTCTCCTTCTTCTACTTCTTCTGATTCACCCTTCAGACTTCACCTTCTGCTTCTCCTTTTTCTGCTTCTTCTGATTCACCCTCCAGACTTCACCTTCTCCTTCTCCTTATTCTGCTTCTTCTGATTCACCCTCCAGACTTCACCTTCTCCTTCTCCTTCTTCTGCTTCTTCTGATTCACCCTCCAGACTTCACCTTCTCCTTCTCCTTCTTCTGCTTCTTCTGATTCACCCTCCAGACTTCACCTTCTCCTTCTCCTTCTTCTGCTTTTTCTGATTCACCCTCCAGACTTCACCTTCTCCTTCTCCTTCTCCTTCTTCTACTTCTTCTGATTCACCCTCCAGACTTCACCTTCTCCTTCTCTTTCTTCTGCTTCTTCTGATTCACCCTCCAGACTTCACCTTCTCCTTCTCCTTCTTCTGATTCTTCTGATTCACCGTCCAGACTTCACCTTCTCCTTCTCCTTCTTCTGCTTCTTCTGATTCACCCTCCTGACTTCACCTTCTCCTTCTCCTTCTTCTACTTCTTCTGATTCACCCTCCTGACTTCACCTTCTCCTTCTCCTTCTTCTACTTCTTCTGCTTCCCCCTGCAGACTTCACCTTCTCCTTCTCCTTCTTCTACTTCTTCTGATTCACCCTCCAGACTTCACCTTCTCCTTCTCCTTCTTTTGCTTCTTCTGCTTCACACTCCAGACTTCACCTTCTCCTTCTCCTTCTTCTGCTTCTTCTGATTCACCCTCCTTACTTCACCTTCTCCTTCTCCTTCTTCTGCTTCTTCTGATTCACCCTCCTGACTTCACCTTCTCCTTCTCCTTATTCTGCTTCTTCTGTTTCACCCTCCAGACTTCACCTTCTCCTTCTCCTTCTTCTGCTTCTTCTGATTCACCCTCCAGACTTCACCTTCTCCTTCTCCTTCTTCTGCTTCTTCTGATTCACCCTCCAGACTTCACCTTCTCCTTCTCCTTCTTCTACTTCTTCTGATTCACCCTCCAGACTTCACCTTCTACTTCTCCTTCTTCTGCTTCTTCTGGTTCACCCTCCAGACTTCACCTTCTCCTTCTCCTTCGTCTACTTCTTCTGATTCACCCTCCAGACTACACCTTCTCCTTCTCCTTCTTCTACTTCTTCTGATTCCCCCTCCAGACTTCACCTTCTCGTTCTCCTTCTTCTGTTTCTTCTGATTCACCCTCCAGACTTCACCTTCTCCTTCTCCTTCTTCTACTTCTTCTGATTCACCCTCCAGACTTCACCTTCTCCTTCTCCTTCTTCTACTTCTTCTGATTCACCCTCCAGACTTCACCTTCTCCTTCTCCTTCTTCTACTTCTTCTGCTTCTCCCTCCAGACTTCACCTTCTCCTTCTCCTTCTTCTGCTTCTTCTGATTCACCCTCCAGACTTCACCTTCTCCTTCTCTTTCTTCTGCTTCTTCTGATTCACCCTCCAGACTTCACCTTCTCCTTCTCCTTCTTCTGATTCTTCTGTTTCACCCTCCAGACTTCACCTTCTCCTTCTCCTTCTTCTGATTCTTCTGATTCACCCTCCTGACTTCACCTTCTCCTTCTCCTTCTTCTACTTCTTCTGATTCACCCTCCTGACTTCACCTTCTCCTTCTCCTTCTTCTACTTCTTCTGCTTCACCCTCCAGACTTCACCTTCTCCTTCTCCTTCTTCTACTTCTTCTGATTCACCCTCCAGACTTCACCTTCTCCTTCTCCTTCTTTTGCTTCTTCTGCTTCACACTCCAGACTTCACCTTCTCCTTCTCCTTCTTCTGCTTCTTCTGATTCACCCTCCTTACTTCACCTTCTCCTTCTCCTTCTTCTGCTTCTTCTGATTCACCCTCCTGACTTCACCTTCTCCTTCTCCTTATTCTGCTTCTTCTGTTTCACCCTCCAGACTTCACCTTCTCCTTCTCCTTCTTCTGCTTCTTCTGATTCACCCTCCAGACTTCACCTTCTCCTTCTCCTTTTCTGCTTCTTCTGATTCACCCTCCAGACTTCACCTTCTCCTTCTCCTTCTTCTACTTCTTCTGATTCACCCTCCAGACTTCACCTTCTCCTTCTCCTTCTTCTACTTCTTCTGCTTCTCCCTCCAGACTTCACCTTCTCCTACTCCTTCTTCTGCTTCTTCTGATTCACCCTCCAGACTTCATCTTCTCCTTCTCCTTCTTCTACTTCTTCTGATTCACCCTCCAGACTTCACCTTCTACTTCTCCTTCTTCTACTTCTTCTGATTCACCCTCCAGACTTCACCTTCTCCTTCTCCTTCTTCTACTTCTTCCGATTCACCCTCCTGACTTCACCTTCTCCTTCTCCTTCTTCTGCTTCACCCTCCAGACTTCACCTTCTCCTTCTCCTTCTTCTGCTTCCTCTGCTTCACCCTCCAGACTTCACCTTCTCCTTCTCCTTCTTCTGCTTCTTCTGCTTCGCCCTCCAGACATCACCTTCTCCTTCTCCTTCTTCTGCTTCTTCTGCTTCACCCTCCAGACTTCACCTTCTCCTTCTCCTTCTTCTGCTTCTTCTGCTTCACTCTCCTGACTTCACCTTCTCCTTCTCCTTCTTCTACTTCTTCTGATTCACCCTCCAGACTTCACCTTCTCCTTCTCCTTCTTCTGCTTCTTCTGCTTCACCCTCCAGACTTCACCTTCTCCTTCTCCTTCTTCTGCTTCTTCTCCTGCGCCCTCCAGACTTCACCTTCTCCTTCTCCTTCTTCTGCTTCTTCTGCTTCACCCTCCTGACTTCACCTTCTCCTTCTCCTTCTTCTACATCTTCTGTTTCACCCCCCTGACTTCACCTGCTCCTTCTCCTTCTTCTGCTTCTTCTGATTCACCCTCCTAACTTTACCTTCTCCTTCTCCTTCTTCTGCTTCTTCTGATTCACCCTCCTGACTTCACCTTCTCCTTCTCCTTCTTCTGCTTCTTCTAATTCACCCTCCAGACTTCACCTACTCCTTCTCCTTCTTCTGCTTCTTCTGATTCACCCTCCAGACTTCACCTTCTCCTTCTCCTTCTTCTGCTTCTTCTGATTGACCCTCCAGACCTCACCTTCTCCTTCTCCTTCTTCTACTTCTTCTGATTCACCCTCCAGACTTCATCTTCTCCTTCTCCTTCTTCAGCTTCTTCTGATTCACCCTCCAGACTTCACCTTCTCCTTCTCCTTCTTCTGCTTCTTCTGATTCACCCTCCAGACTTCACCTTCTCCTTCTCCTTCTTCTACTTCTTCTGATTCACCCTCCTGACTTCACCTTCTCCTTCTCCTTCTTCTGCTTCTTCTGCTTCACCCTCCAGACTTCACCTTCTCCTGCTCCTTCTTCTGCTTCTTCTGCTTCACCCTCCAGACTTCACCTTCTCCTTCTCCTTCTTCTGCTTCTTCTGCTTCACCCTCCTGACTTCACCTTCTCCTTCTCCTTCTTCTACTTCTTCTGATTCACCCTCCAGACTTCACCTTCTCCTTCTCCTTCTTCTGCTTCTTCTGCTTCACCCTCCAGACTTCACCTTCTCCTTCTCCTTCTTCTGCTTCTTCTGCTTCGCCCTCCAGACTTCACCTTCTCCTTCTCCATCTTCTGCTTCTTCTGCTTCACTCTCCTGACTTCACCTTTTCCTTCTCCTTCTTCTACTTCTTCTGATTCACCCTCCAGACCTCACCTTCTCCTTCTCCTTCTTCTGCTTCTTCTGCTTCACCCTCTAGACTTCAACTTCTCCTTCTCCTTCTTCTGCTTCTTCTGCTGCGCCCTCCAGACTTCACCTTCTCCTTCTCCTTCTTCTGCTTCTTCTGCTTCACCGTCCTGACTTCACCTTCTCCTTCTCCTTCTTCTACTTCTTCTGCTTCACCCCCCTGACTTCACCTGCTCCTTCTCCTTCTTCTGCTTCTTCTGATTCACCCTCCTAACTTCACCTTCTCCTTCTCCTTCTTCTGCTTCTTCTGATTCACCCTCCTGACTTCACCTTCTCCTTCTCCTTCTTCTGCTTCTTCTGATTCACCCTCCAGACTTCACCTTCTCCTTCTCCTTCTTCTGCTTCTTCTGTTTCACCATCCAGACTTCACCTTCTCCTTCTCCTTCTTCTGCTTCTTCTGATTCACCCTCCAGACTTCATCTTCTCCTTCTCCTTCTTCTGCTTCTTCTGATTCACCCTCCAGACTTCACCTTCTCCTTCACCTTCTTCTGCTTCTTCTGATTCACCCTCCAGACTTCACCTTCTCCTTCTCCTTCTTCTACTTCTTCTGATTCACCCTCCAGACTTCACCTTCTCCTTCTCCTTCTTCTACTTCTTCAGATTCACCCTCCAGTCTTCACCTTCTCCTTCTCCTTCTTCTGTTTCTTCTGCTTCACCCTCCAGACTTCACCTTCTCCTTCTCTTTCTTCTGCTTCTTCTGATTCAACCTCCAGGCTTCACCCTCTCCTTCTCCTTCTTCTGATTCTTCTGATTCACCCTCCAGACTTCACCTTCTCCTTCTCCTTCTTCTGCTTCTTCTGATTCACCCTCCAGACTTCACCTTCTCCTTCTCCTTCTTCTGCTTCTTCTGATTCACCCTCCAGACTTCATCTTCTCCTTCTCCTTCTTCTGCTTCTTCTGATTCACCCTCCAGACTTCACCTTCTCCTTCTCCTTCTTCTGCTTCTTCTGATTCACCCTCCAGACTTCACCTTCTCCTTCTCCTTCTTCTACTTCTTCTGATTCACCCTCCAGACTTCACCTTCTCCTTCTCCTTCTTCTACTTCTTCAGATTCACCCTCCAGTCTTCACCTTCTCCTTCTCCTTCTTCTGTTTCTTCTGCTTCACCCTCCAGACTTCACCTTCTCCTTCTCTTTCTTCTGCTTCTTCTGATTCACCCTCCAGACTTCAACTTCTCCTTCTCCTTCTTCTGATTCTTCTGATTCACCCTCCAGACTTCACCTTCTCCTTCTCCTTCTTCTGCTTCTTCTGATTCACCCTCCTGACTTCAGCTTCTCCTTCTCCTTCTTCTACTTCTTCTGATTCACCCTCCTGACTTCACCTTCTCCTTCTCCTTCTTCTACTTCTTCTGCTTCACCCTCCAGACTTCACCTTCTCCTTCTCCTTCTTCTACTTCTTCTGATTCACCCTCCAGACTTCACATTCTCCTTCTCCTTCTTTTGCTTCTTCTGCTTCACACTCCAGACTTCACCTTCTCCTTCTCCTTCTTCTGCTTCTTTAGATTCACCCTCCTTACTTCACCTTCTCCTTCTCCTTCTTCTGCTTCTTCTGATTCACCCTCCAGACTTCACCTTCTCCTTCTCCTTCTTCTGTTTCTTCTGATTCACCCTCCAGACTTCACCTTCTCCTTCTCCTTCTTCAACTTCTTCTGATTCACCCTCCAGACTTCACCTTCTCCTTCTCCTTCTTCTGCTTCTTCTGATTCACCCTCCAGACTTCACCTTCTCCTTCTCCTTCTTCTACTTCTTCTGATTCACCCTCCAGACTTCACCTTCTCCTTCTCCTTCTTCTACTTCTTCTGCTTCTCCCTCTTGACTTCACCTTCTCCTACTCCTTCTTCTGCTTCTTCTGATTCACCCTCCAGACTTCATCTTCTCCTTCTCCTTCTTCTACTTCTTCTGATTCACCCTCCAGACTTCACCTTCTACTTCTCCTTCTTCTACTTCTTCTGATTCACCCTCCAGACTTCACCTTCTCCTTCTCCTTCTTCTACTTCTTCCGATTCACCCTCCTGACTTCACCTTCTCCTTCTCCTTCTTCTGCTTCACCCTCCAGACTTCACCTTCTCCTTCTCCTTCTTCTGCTTCCTCTGCTTCACCCTCCAGACTTCACCTTCTCCTTCTCCTTCTTCTGCTTCTTCTGCTTCGCCCTCCAGACATCACCTTCTCCTTCTCCTTCTTCTGCTTCTTCTGCTTCACCCTCCAGACTTCACCTTCTCCTTCTCCTTCTTCTGCTTCTTCTGCTTCACTCTCCTGACTTCACCTTCTCCTTCTCCTTCTTCTACTTCTTCTGATTCACCCTCCAGACTTCACCTTCTCCTTCTCCTTCTTCTGCTTCTTCTGCCTCACCCTCCAGACTTCACCTTCTCCTTCTCCTTCTTCTGCTTCTTCTCCTGCGCCCTCCAGACTTCACCTTCTCCTTCTCCTTCTTCTGCTTCTTCTGCTTCACCCTCCTGACTTCACCTTCTCCTTCTCCTTCTTCTACATCTTCTGTTTCACCCCCCTGACTTCACCTGCTCCTTCTCCTTCTTCTGCTTCTTCTGATTCACCCTCCTAACTTTACCTTCTCCTTCTCCTTCTTCTGCTTCTTCTGATTCACCCTCCTGACTTCACCTTCTCCTTCTCCTTCTTCTGCTTCTTCTAATTCACCCTCCAGACTTCACCTATCCCTTCTCCTTCTTCTGCTTCTTCTGATTCACCCTCCAGACTTCACCTTCTCCTTCTCCTTCTTCTGCTTCTTCTGATTGACCCTCCAGACCTCACCTTCTCCTTCTCCTTCTTCTACTTCTTCTGATTCACCCTCCAGACTTCATCTTCTCCTTCTCCTTCTTCAGCTTCTTCTGATTCACCCTCCAGACTTCACCTTCTCCTTCTCCTTCTTCTGCTTCTTCTGATTCACCCTCCAGACTTCACCTTCTCCTTCTCCTTCTTCTACTTCTTCTGATTCACCCTCCTGACTTCACCTTCTCCTTCTCCTTCTTCTGCTTCTTCTGCTTCACCCTCCAGACTTCACCTTCTCCTGCTCCTTCTTCTGCTTCTTCTGCTTCACCCTCCAGACTTCACCTTCTCCTTCTCCTTCTTCTGCTTCTTCTGCTTCACCCTCTAGACTTCAACTTCTCCTTCTCCTTCTTCTGCTTCTTCTGCTGCGCCCTCCAGACTTCACCTTCTCCTTCTCCTTCTTCTGCTTCTTCTGCTTCACCGTCCTGACTTCACCTTCTCCTTCTCCTTCTTCTACTTCTTCTGATTCACCCCCCTGACTTCACCTGCTCCTTCTCCTTCTTCTGCTTCTTCTGATTCACCCTCCTAACTTCACCTTCTCCTTCTCCTTCTTCTGCTTCTTCTGATTCACCCTCCTGACTTCACCTTCTCCTTCTCCTTCTTCTGCTTCTTCTGATTCACCCTCCAGACTTCACCTTCTCCTTCTCCTTCTTCTGCTTCTTCTGTTTCACCCTCCAGACTTCACCTTCTCCTTCTCCTTCTTCTGCTTCTTCTGATTCACCCTCCAGACTTCATCTTCTCCTTCTCCTTCTTCTGCTTCTTCTGATTCACCCTCCAGACTTCACCTTCTCCTTCACCTTCTTCTGCTTCTTCTGATTCACCCTCCAGACTTCACCTTCTCCTTCTCCTTCTTCTACTTCTTCTGATTCACCCTCCAGACTTCACCTTCTCCTTCTCCTTCTTCTACTTCTTCAGATTCACCCTCCAGTCTTCACCTTCTCCTTCTCCTTCTTCTGTTTCTTCTGCTTCACCCTCCAGACTTCACCTTCTCCTTCTCTTTCTTCTGCTTCTTCTGATTCACCCTCCAGGCTTCACCCTCTCCTTCTCCTTCTTCTGATTCTTCTGATTCACCCTCCAGACTTCACCTTCTCCTTCTCCTTCTTCTGCTTCTTCTGATTCACCCTCCAGACTTCACCTTCTCCTTCTCCTTCTTCTGCTTCTTCTGATTCACCCTCCAGACTTCATCTTCTCCTTCTCCTTCTTCTGCTTCTTCTGATTCACCCTCCAGACTTCACCTTCTCCTTCTCCTTCTTCTGCTTCTTCTGATTCACCCTCCAGACTTCACCTTCTCCTTCTCCTTCTTCTACTTCTTCTGATTCACCCTCCAGACTTCACCTTCTCCTTCTCCTTCTTCTACTTCTTCAGATTCACCCTCCAGTCTTCACCTTCTCCTTCTCCTTCTTCTGTTTCTTCTGCTTCACCCTCCAGACTTCACCTTCTCCTTCTCTTTCTTCTGCTTCTTCTGATTCACCCTCCAGACTTCAACTTCTCCTTCTCCTTCTTCTGATTCTTCTGATTCACCCTCCAGACTTCACCTTCTCCTTCTCCTTCTTCTGCTTCTTCTGATTCACCCTCCTGACTTCACCTTCTCCTTCTCCTTCTTCTACTTCTTCTGATTCACCCTCCTGACTTCACCTTCTCCTTCTCCTTCTTCTACTTCTTCTGCTTCACCCTCCAGACTTCACCTTCTCCTTCTCCTTCTTCTACTTCTTCTGATTCACCCTCCAGACTTCACATTCTCCTTCTCCTTCTTTTGCTTCTTCTGCTTCACACTCCAGACTTCACCTTCTCCTTCTCCTTCTTCTGCTTCTTTAGATTCACCCTCCTTACTTCACCTTCTCCTTCTCCTTCTTCTGCTTCTTCTGATTCACCCTCCTGACTTCACCTTCTCCTTCTCCTTATTCTGCTTCTTCTGTTTCACCCTCCAGACTTCACCTTCTCCTTCTCCTTCTTCTGCTTCTTCTGATTCACCCTCCAGACTTCACCTTCTCCTTCTCCTTCTTCTGTTTCTTCTGATTCACCCTCCAGACTTCACCTTCTCCTTCTTCAACTTCTTCTGATTCACCCTCCAGACTTCACCTTCTCCTTCTCCTTCTTCTGCTTCTTCTGATTCACCCTCCAGACTTCACCTTCTCCTTCTCCTTCTTCTACTTCTTCTGATTCATCCTCCAGACTTCACCTTCTTCTTCTCCTTCTTCTACTTCTTCTGCTTCTCCCTCCAGACTTCACCTTCTCCTACTCCTTCTTCTGCTTCTTCTGATTCACCCTCCAGACTTCATCTTCTCCTTCTCCTTCTTCTACTTCTTCTGATTCACCCTCCAGACTTCACCTTCTACTTCTCCTTCTTCTACTTCTTCTGATTCACCCTCCAGACTTCACCTTCTCCTTCTCCTTCTTCTACTTCTTCCGATTCACCCTCCTGACTTCACCTTCTCCTTCTCCTTCTTCTGCTCCACCCTCCAGACTTCACCTTCTCCTTCTCCTTCTTCTGCTTCCTCTGCTTCACCCTCCAGACTTCACCTTCTCCTTCTCCTTCTTCTGCTTCTTCTGCTTCGCCCTCCAGACATCACCTTCTCCTTCTCCTTCTTCTGCTTCTTCTGCTTCACCCTCCAGACTTCACCTTCTCCTTCTCCTTCTTCTGCTTCTTCTGCTTCACTCTCCTGACTTCACCTTCTCCTTCTCCTTCTTCTACTTCTTCTGATTCACCCTCCAGACTTCACCTTCTCCTTCTCCTTCTTCTGCTTCTTCTGCCTCACCCTCCAGACTTCACCTTCTCCTTCTCCTTCTTCTGCTTCTTCTCCTGCGCCCTCCAGACTTCACCTTCTCCTTCTCCTTCTTCTGCTTCTTCTGCTTCACCCTCCTGACTTCACCTTCTCCTTCTCCTTCTTCTACATCTTCTGTTTCACCCCCCTGACTTCACCTGCTCCTTCTCCTTCTTCTGCTTCTTCTGATTCACCCTCCTAACTTTACCTTCTCCTTCTCCTTCTTCTGCTTCTTCTGATTCACCCTCCTGACTTCACCTTCTCCTTCTCCTTCTTCTGCTTCTTCTAATTCACCCTCCAGACTTCACCTACCCCTTCTCCTTCTTCTGCTTCTTCTGATTCACCCTCCAGACTTCACCTTCTCCTTCTCCTTCTTCTGCTTCTTCTGATTGACCCTCCAGACCTCACCTTCTCCTTCTCCTTCTTCTACTTCTTCTGATTCACCCTCCAGACTTCATCTTCTCCTTCTCCTTCTTCAGCTTCTTCTGATTCACCGTCCAGACTTCACCTTCTCCTTATCCTTCTTCTGCTTCTTCTGATTCACCCTCCAGACTTCACCTTCTCCTTCTCCTTCTTCTACTTCTTCTGATTCACCCTCCTGACTTCACCTTCTCCTTCTCCTTCTTCTGCTTCTTCTGCTTCACCCTCCAGACTTCACCTTCTCCTGCTCCTTCTTCTGCTTCTTCTGCTTCACCCTCCAGACTTCACCTTCTCCTTCTCCTTCTTCTGCTTCTTCTGCTTCACCCTCCTGACTTCACCTTCTCCTTCTCCTTCTTCTACTTCTTCTGATTCACCCTCCAGACTTCACCTTCTCCTTCTCCTTCTTCTGCTTCTTCTGCTTCACCCTCCAGACTTCACCTTCTCCTTCTCCTTCTTCTGCTTCTTCTGCTTCGCCCTCCAGACTTCACCTTCTCCTTCTCCATCTTCTGCTTCTTCTGCTTCACTCTCCTGACTTCACCTTCTCCTTCTCCTTCTTCTACTTCTTCTGATTCACCCTCCAGACCTCACCTTCTCCTTCTCCTTCTTCTGCTTCTTCTGCTTCACCCTCTAGACTTCAACTTCTCCTTCTCCTTCTTCTGCTTCTTCTGCTGCGCCCTCCAGACTTCACCTTCTCCTTCTCCTTCTTCTGCTTCTTCTGCTTCACCGTCCTGACTTCACCTTCTCCTTCTCCTTCTTCTACTTCTTCTGCTTCACCCCCCTGACTTCTCCTGCTCCTTCTCCTTCTTCTGCTTTTTCTGATTCACCCTCCTAACTTCACCTTCTCCTTCTCCTTCTTCTGCTTCTTCTGATTCACCCTCCTGACTTCACCTTCTCCTTCTCCTTCTTCTGCTTCTTCTGATTCACCCTCCAGACTTCACCTTCTCCTTCTCCTTCTTCTGCTTCTTCTGTTTCACCCTCCAGACTTCACCTTCTCCTTCTCCTTCTTCTGCTTCTTCTGATTCACCCTCCAGACTTCATCTTCTCCTTCTCCTTCTTCTGCTTCTTCTGATTCACCCTCCAGACTTCACCTTCTCCTTCACCTTCTTCTGCTTCTTCTGATTCACCCTCCAGACTTCACCTTCTCCTTCTCCTTCTTCTACTTCTTCTGATTCACCCTCCAGACTTCACCTTCTCCTTCTCCTTCTTCTACTTCTTCAGATTCACCCTCCAGTCTTCACCTTCTCCTTCTCCTTCTTCTGTTTCTTCTGCTTCACCCTCCAGACTTCACCTTCTCCTTCTCTTTCTTCTGCTTCTTCTGATTCACCCTCCAGGCTTCACCCTCTCCTTCTCCTTCTTCTGATTCTTCTGATTCACCCTCCAGACTTCACCTTCTCCTTCTCCTTCTTCTGCTTCTTCTGATTCACCCTCCAGACTTCACCTTCTCCTTCTCCTTCTTCTGCTTCTTCTGATTCACCCTCCAGACTTCATCTTCTCCTTCTCCTTCTTCTGCTTCTTCTGATTCACCCTCCAGACTTCACCTTCTCCTTCTCCTTCTTCTGCTTCTTCTGATTCACCCTCCAGACTTCACCTTCTCCTTCTCCTTCTTCTACTTCTTCTGATTCACCCTCCAGACTTCACCTTCTCCTTCTCCTTCTTCTACTTCTTCAGATTCACCCTCCAGTCTTCACCTTCTCCTTCTCCTTCTTCTGTTTCTTCTGCTTCACCCTCCAGACTTCACCTTCTCCTTCTCTTTCTTCTGCTTCTTCTGATTCACCCTCCAGACTTCAACTTCTCCTTCTCCTTCTTCTGATTCTTCTGATTCACCCTCCAGACTTCACCTTCTCCTTCTCCTTCTTCTGCTTCTTCTGATTCACCCTCCTGACTTCACCTCCTCCTTCTCCTTCTTCTACTTCTTCTGATTCACCCTCCTGACTTCACCTTCTCCTTCTCCTTCTTCTACTTCTTCTGCTTCACCCTCCAGACTTCACCTTCTCCTTCTCCTTCTTCTACTTCTTCTGATTCACCCTCCAGACTTCACATTCTCCTTCTCCTTCTTTTGCTTCTTCTGCTTCACACTCCAGACTTCACCTTCTCCTTCTCCTTCTTCTGCTTCTTTAGATTCACCCTCCTTACTTCACCTTCTCCTTCTCCTTCTTCTGCTTCTTCTGATTCACCCTCCTGACTTCACCTTCTCCTTCTCCTTATTCTGCTTCTTCTGTTTCAACCTCCAGACTTCACCTTCTCCTTCTCCTTCTTCTGCTTCTTCTGATTCACCCTCCAGACTTCACCTTCTCCTTCTCCTTCTTCTGTTTCTTCTGATTCACCCTCCAGACTTCACCTTCTCCTTCTCCTTCTTCAACTTCTTCTGATTCACCCTCCAGACTTCACCTTCTCCTTCTCCTTCTTCTGCTTCTTCTGATTCACCCTCCAGACTTCACCTTCTCCTTCTCCTTCGTCTACTTCTTCTGATTCACCCTCCAGACTACACCTTCTCCTTCTCCTTCTTCTACTTCTTCTGATTCACCCTCCAGACTTCACCTTCTCCTTCTCCTTCTTCTGTTTCTTCTGATTCACCCTCCAGACTTCACCTTCTCCTTCTCCTTCTTCTACTTCTTCTGATTCACCCTCCAGACTTCACCTTCTCTTTCTCCTTCTTCTACTTCTTCTGATTCACCCTCCAGACTTCACCTTCTCCTTCTCCTTCTTCTACTTCTTCTGCTTCTCCCTCCAGACTTCACCTTCTCCTTCTCCTTCTTCTGCTTCTTCTGATTCACCCTCCAGACTTCACCTTCCCCTTCTCCTTCTTCTACTTCTTCTGATTCACCCTCCAGACTTCACCTTCTCCTTCTCCTTCTTCTACTTCTTCTGATTCACCCTCCAGACTTCACCTTCTCCTTCTCCTTCTTCTACTTCTTCCGATTCACCCTCCTGACTTCACCTTCTCCTTCTCCTTCTTCTGCTTCTTCTGCTTCACCCTCCTGACTTCACCTTCTCCTTCTCCTTCTTCTACTTCTTCTGATTCACCCTCCAGACTTCACCTTCTCCTTCTCCTTCTTCTGCTTCTTCTGCTTCACCCTCCAGACTTCACCTTCTCCTTCTCCTTCTTCTGCTTCTTCTGATTCGCCCTCCAGACATCACCTTCTCCTTCTCCTTCTTCTGCTTCTTCTGCTTCACCCTCCAGACTTTAGCTTCTCCTTCTCCTTCTTCTGCTTCTTCTGCTTCACTCTCCTGACTTCACCTTCTCCTTCTCCTTCTTCTACTTCTTCTGATTCAACCTCCAGACTTCACCTTCTCCTTCTCCTTCTTCTGCTTCTTCTGCTTCACCCTCCAGACTTCACCTTCTCCTTCTCCTTCTTCTGCTTCTTCTGCTGCGCCCTCCAGACTTCAACTTCTCCTTCTCCTTCTTCTGCTTCTTCTGCTTCACCCTCCTGACTTCACCTTCTCCTTCTCCTTCTTCTACTTCTTCTGTTTCACCCCCCTGACTTCACCTGCTCCTTCTCCTTCTTCTGCTTCTTCTGATTCACCCTCCTAACTTTACCTTCTCCTTCTCCTTCTTCTGCTTCTTCTGATTCACCCTCCTGACTTCACCTTCTCCTTCTCCTTCTTCTGCTTCTTCTGATTCACCCTCCAGACTTCACCTTCTCCTTCTCCTTCTTCTGCTTCTTCTGATTGACCCTCCAGACCTCACCTTCTCCTTCTCCTTCTACTTCTTCTGATTCACCCTCCAGACTTCATCTTCTCCTTCTCCTTCTTCTGCTTCTTCTGATTCACCCTCCAGACTTCACCTTCTCCTTCTCCTTCTTCTGCTTCTTCTGATTCACCCTCCAGACTTCACCTTCTCCTTCTCCTTCTTCTACTTCTTCTGATTCACCCTCCTGACTTCACCTTCTCCTTCTCCTTCTTCTGCTTCTTCTGCTTCACCCTCCAGACTTCACCCTCTCCTGCTCCTTCTTCTACTTCTTCTGCTTCACCCTCCAGACTTCACCTTCTCCTTCTCCTTCTTCTGCTTCTTCTGCTTCACCCTCCTGACTTCACCTTCTCCTTCTCCTTCTTCTACTTCTTCTGATTCACCATCCAGACTTCACCTTCTCCTTCTCCTTCTTCTGCTTCTTCTGCTTCACCCTCCAGACTTCACCTTCTCCTTCTCCTTCTTCTGCTTCTTCTGCTTCGCCCTCCAGACTTCACCTTCTCCTTCTCCATCTTCTGCTTCTTCTGCTTCACTCTCCTGACTTCACCTTCTCCTTCTCCTTCTTCTACTTCTTCTGATTCACCCTCCAGACTTCACCTTCTCCTTCTCCTTCTTCTGCTTCTTCTGCTTCACCCTCCAGACTTCAGCTTCTCCTTCTCCTTCTTCTGCTTCTTCTGCTGCGCCCTCCAGACTTCACCTTCTCCTTCTCCTTCTTCTGCTTCTTCTGCTTCACCGTCCTGACTTCACCTTCTCCTTCTCCTTCTTCTACTTCTTCTGCTTCACCCCCCTGACGTCACCTGCTCCTTCTCCTTCTTCTGCTTCTTCTGATTCACCCTCCAGACTTCATCTTCTCCTTCTCCTTCTTCTGCTTCTTCTGATTCACCCTCCAGACTTCACCTTCTCCTTCTCCTTCTTCTGCTTCTTCTGATTCACACTCCAGACTTCACCTTCTCCTTCTCCTTCTTCTACTTCTTCTGATTCTCCCTCCAGACTTCACCTTCTCCTTCTCCTTCTTCTACTTCTTCAGATTCACCCTCCAGTCTTCACCTTCTCCTTCTCCTTCTTCTGTTTCTTCTGCTTCACCCTCCAGACTTCACCTTCTCCTTCTCTTTCTTCTGCTTCTTCTGATTCACCCTCCAGACTTCAACTTCTCCTTCTCCTTCTTCTGATTCTTCTGATTCACCCTCCAAACTTCACCTTCTCCTTCTCCTTCTTCTGCTTCTTCTGATTCACCCTCCAGACTTCACCTTCTCCTTCTCCTTCTTCTGCTTCTTCTGATTGACCCTCCAGACTTCATCTTCTCCTTCTCCTTCTTCTGCTTCTTCTGATTCACCCTCCAGACTTCACCTTCTCCTTCTCCTTCTTCTGCTTCTTCTGATTCACCCTCCAGACTACACCTTCTCCTTCTCCTTCTTCTACTTCTTCTGATTCACCCTCCAGACTTCACCTTCTCCTTCTCCTTCTTCTACTTCTTCAGATTCACCCTCCAGTCTTCACCTTCTCCTTCTCCTTCTTCTGTTTCTTCTGCTTCACCCTCCAGACTTCACCTTCTCCTTCTCTTTCTTCTGCTTCTTCTGATTCACCCTCCAGACTTCACCTTCTCCTTCTCATTCTTCTGATTCTTCTGATTCAGCCTCCAGACTTCACCTTCTCCTTCTCCTTCTTCTGCTTCTTCTGATTCACCCTCCTGACTTCACCTTCTCCTTCTCCTTCTTCTACTTCTTCTGATTCACCCTCCTGACTTCACCTTCTCCTTCTCCTTCTTCTACTTCTTCTGCTTCACCCTCCAGACTTCACCTTCTCCTTCTCCTTCTTCTACTTCTTCTGATTCACCCTCCAGACTTCACCTTCTCCTTCTCCTTCTTTTGCTTCTTCTGCTTCACACTCCAGACTTCACCTTCTCCTTCTCCTTCTTCTGCTTCTTCTGATTCACCCTCCTTAATTCACCTTCTCCTTCTCCTTCTTCTGCTTCTTCTGATTCACCCTCCTGACTTCACCTTCTCCTTCTCCTTATTCTGCTTCTTCTGTTTCACCCTCCAGACTTCACCTTCTCCTTCTCCTTCTTCTGCTTCTTCTGATTCACCCTCCAGACTTCACCTTCTCCTTCTCCTTCTTCTGCTTCTTCTGATTCACCCTCCAGACTTCACCTTCCCCTTCTCCTTCTTCTACTTCTTCTGATTCACCCTCCAGACTTCACCTTCTCCTTCTCCTTCTTCTGCTTCTTCTGATTCACCCTCCAGACTTCACCTTCTCCTTCTCCTTCGTCTACTTCTTCTGATTCACCCTCCAGACTACACCTTCTCCTTCTCCTTCTTCTGCTTCTTCTGATTCACCCTCCAGACTACACCTTCTCCTTCTCCTTCTTCTGTTTCTTCTGATTCACCCTCCAGACTTCACCTTCTCCTTCTCCTTCTTCTACTTCTTCTGATTCACCCTCCAGACTTCACCTTCTCCTTCTCCTTCTTCTACTTCTTCTGATTCACCCTCCAGACTACACCTTCTCCTTCTCCTTCTTCTGCTTCTTCTGATTCACCCTCCAGACTACACCTTCTCCTTCTCCTTCTTCTGTTTCTTCTGATTCACCCTCCAGACTTCACCTTCTCCTTCTCCTTCTTCTACTTCTTCTGATTCACCCTCCAGACTTCACCTTCTCCTTCTTCTACTTCTTCTGCTTCTCCCTCCAGACTTCACCTTCTCCTTCTCCTTCTTCTGCTTCTTCTGATTCACCCTCCAGACTTCACCTTCTCCTACTCCTTCTTCTACTTCTTCCGATTCACCCTCCTGACTTCACCTTCTCCTTCTCCTTCGTCTGCTTCTTCTGCTTCACCCTCCTGACTTCACCTTCTCCTTCTCCTTCTTCTACTTCTTCTGATTCACCCTCCAGACTTCACCTTCTCCTTCTCCTTCTTCTGCTTCTTCTGCTTCACCCTCCAGACTTCACCTTCTCCTTCTTCTTCTTCTGCTTCTTCTGCTTCACCCTCCAGACTTCACCTTCTCCTTCTCCTTCTTCTGCTTCTTCTGCTTCACTCTCCTGACTTCACCTTCTCCTTCACCTTCTTCTACTTCTTCTGATTCACCCTCCAGACTTCACCTTCTCCTTCTCCTTCTTCTGCTTCTTCTGCTTCACCCTCCAGACTTCACCTTCTCCTTCTCCTTCTTCTGCTTCTTCTGCTGCGCCCTCCAGACTTCACCTTCTGCTTCTCCTTCTTCTGCTTCTTCTGCTTCACCCTCCTGACTTCACCTTCTCCTTCTCCTTCTTCTACTTCTTCTGCTTCACCCCCCTGACTTCACCTGCTCCTTCTCCTTCTTCTGCTTCTTCTGATTCACCCTCCTAACTTTACCTTCTCCTTCTCCTTCTTCTGCTTCTTCTGATTCACCCTCCTGACTTCACCTTCTCCTTCTCCTTCTTCTGCTTCTTCTAATTCACCCTCCAGACTTCACCTTCTCCTTGTCCTTCTTCTGCTTCTTCTGATTCACCCTCCAGACTTCACCTTCTCCTTCTCCTTCTTCTGCTTCTTCTGATTGACCCTCCAGACCTCACCTTCTCCTTCTCCTTCTTCTACTTCTTCTGATTCACCCTCCAGACTTCATCTTCTCCTTCTCCTTCTTCTGCTTCTTCTGATTCACCCTCCAGACTTCACCTTCTCCTTCTCCTTCTTCTGCTTCTTCTGCTTCACCCTCCTGACTTCACCTTCTCCTTCTCCTTCTTCTACTTCTTCTGCTTCTCCCTCCAGACTTCACCTTCTCCTTCTCCTTCTTCTGCTTCTTCTGCTTCACCCTCCAGACTTCACCTTCTCCTTCTCCTTGTTCTGCCTCTTCTGCTTCGCCCTCCAGACTTCACCTTCTCCTTCTCCATCTTCTGCTTCATCTGCTTCACTCTCCTGACTTCACCTTCTCCTTCTCCTTCTTCTACTTCTTCTGATTCACCCTCCAGACTTCACCTTCTCCTTCTCCTTCTTCTGCTTCTTCTGCTTCACCCTCCAGACTTCAGCTTCTCCTTCTCCTTCTTCTGCTTCTTCTGCTGCGCCCTCCAGACTTCACCTTCTCCTTCTCCTTCTTCTGCTTCTTCTGCTTCGCCGTCCTGACTTCACCTTCTCCTTCTCCTTCTTCTACTTCTTCTGCTTCACCCCCCTGACTTCACCTGCTCCTTCTCCTTCTTCTGCTTCTTCTGATTCACCCTCCTAACTACACCTTCTCCTTCTCCTTCTTCTGCTTCTTCTGATTCACCCTCCTGACTTCACCTTCTCCTTCTCCTTCTTCTGCTTCTTCTGATTCACCCTCCAGACTTCACCTTCTCCTTCTCTTTCTTCTGCTTCGTCTGATTCACCCTCCAGACTTCACCTTCTCCTTCTCCTTCTTCTGATTCTTCTGATTCACCCTCCAGACTTCACCTTCTCCTTCTCCTTCTTCTGCTTCTTCTGATTCACCCTCCTGACTTCACCTTCTCCTTCTCCTTCTTCTACTTCTTCTGATTCACCCTCCTGACTTCACCTTCTCCTTCTCCTTCTTCTACTTCTTCTGCTTCACCCTCCAGACTTCACCTTGTCCTTCTCCTTCTTCTACTTCTTCTGATTCAACCTCCAGACTTCACCTTCTCCTTCTCCTTCTTCTGCTTCTTCTGATTCACCCTCCAGACTTCACCTTCTCCTTCTTCTTATTCTGCTTCTTCTGATTCACCCTCCAGACTTCACCTTCTCCTTCTCCTTCTTCTGCTTCTTATGATTCACCCTCCAGACTTCACCTTCTCCTTCTCCTTCTTCTGCTTCTTCTGATTCACCCTCCAGACTTCACCTTCTCCTTCTCCTTCTTCTGCTTCTTCTGATTCACCCTCCAGACTTCACCTTCTCCTTCTCTTTCTTCTACTCCTTCTGATTCACCCTCCCGACTTCACCTTCTCCTTCTCCTTCTTCTGCTTCTTCTGATTCACCCTCCAGACTTCACCTTCTCCTTCTCCTTATTCTGCTTCTTCTGATTCACCCTCCAGACTTCACCTTCTCCTTCTCCTTCTTCTGCTTCTTCTGATTCACCCTGCAGACTTCACCTTCTCCTTCTCCTTCTTCTGCTTCTTCTGATTCACCCTCCAGACTTCACCTTCTCCTTCTCCTTCTTCTGCTTCTTCTGATTCACCCTCCAGACTTCACCTTCTCCTTCTCCTTCTTCTACTTTTTCTGATTCACCCTCCAGACTTCACCTTCTCCTTCTCCTTCTTCTGCTTCTTCTGATTCACCCTCCAGACTTCACCTTCTCCTTCTCCTTCTTCTACTTCTTCTGCTTCACCCTCCAGACTACACCTTCTCCTTCTCCTTCTTCTACTTCTTCTGATTCACCCTCCAGACTTCACCTTCTCCTTCTCCTTCTTCTGCTTCTTCTGATTCAACCTCCAGACTTCACCTTCTCCTTCTCCTTATTCTGCTTCTTCTGATTCACCCTCCAGACTTCACCTTCTCCTTCTCCTTCTTCTGCTTCTTCTGATTCACCCTCCAGACTTCACCTTCTCCTTCTCCTTCTTCTGCTTCTTCTGATTCACCCTCTAGGCTTCACCTTCTCCTTCTCCTTCTTCTACTTCTTCTGATTCACCCTCCAGACTTCACCTTCTCCTTCTCCTTCTTCTGCTTCTTCTGATTCACCCTCCTGACTTCACCTTCTCCTTCTCCTTCTTCTACATCTTCTGATTCACCCTCCTGACTTCACCTTCTCCTTCTCCTTCTTCTACTTCTTCTGCTTCACCCTCCAGACTTAACCTTCTCCTTCTCCTTATTCTGCTTCTTCTGAATCACCCTCCAGACTTCACCTTCTCCTTCTCCTTCTTCTGCTTCTTCTGATTCACCCTCCAGACTTCACCTTCTCCTTCTCCTTCTTCTACTTCCTCTGATTCACCCTCCAGACTTCACCTTCTCCTTCTCCTTCTTCTGCTTCTTCTGTTTCACCCTCCAGACTTCACCTTCTCCTTCTCCTTATTCTGCTTCTTCTGAATCACCCTCCAGACTTCACCTTCTCCTTCTCCTTCTTCTGCTTCTTCTGATTCACCCTGCAGACTTCACCTTCTGCTTCTCCATCTTCTGCTTCTTCTGATTCACCCTCCAGACTTCACCTTCTCCTTCTCCATCTTCTGCTTCTTCTGCTTCACTCTCCTGACTTCACCTTCTCCTTCTCCTTCTTCTACTTCTTCTGATTCACCCTCCAGACTTCACCTTCTCCTTCTCCTTCTTCTGCTTCTTCTGCTTCACCCTCCAGACTTCAGCTTCTCCTTCTCCTTCTTCTGCTTCTTCTGCTGCGCCCTCCAGACTTCACCTTCTCCTTATCCTTCTTCTGCTTCTTCTGCTTCACCGTCCTGACTTCACCTTCTCCTTCTCCTTCTTCTACTTCTTCTGCTTCACCCCCCTGACTTCACCTGCTCCTTCTCCTTCTTCTGCTTCTTCTGATTCACCCTCCGAACTTCACCTTCTCCTTCTCCTTCTTCTGCTTCTTCTGATTCACCCTCCTGACTTCACCTTCTCCTTCTCCTTCTTCTGCTTCTTCTGATTCACCCACCAGACTTCACCTTCTCCTTCTCCTTCTTCTGCTTCTTCTGTTTCACCCTCCAGACTTCACCTTCTCCTTCTCCTTCTTCTGCTTCTTCTGATTCACCCTCCAGACTTCATCTTCTCCTTCTCCTTCTTCTGCTTCTTCTGATTCACCCTCCAGACTTCACCTTCTCCTTCTCCTTCTTCTGCTTCTTCTGATTCACACTCCAGACTTCACCTTTTCCTTCTCCTTCTTCTACTTCTTCTGATTCTCCCTCCAGACTTCACCTTCTCCTTCTCCTTCTTCTACTTCTTCAGATTCACCCTCCAGTCTTCACCTTCTCCTTCTCCTTCTTCTGTTTCTTCTGCTTCACCCTCCAGACTTCACCTTTTCCTTCTCTTTCTTCTGCTTCTTCTGATTCACCCTCCAGACTTCAACTTCTCCTTCTCCTTCTTCTGATTCTTCTGATTCACCCTCCAAACTTCACCTTCTCCTTCTCCTTCTTCTGCTTCTTCTGATTCACCCTCCAGACTTCACCTTCTCCTTCTCCTTCTTCTGCTTCTTCTGATTGACCCTCCAGACTTCATCTTCTCCTTCTCCTTCTTCTGCTTCTTCTGATTCACCCTCCAGACTTCACCTTCTCCTTCTCCTTCTTCTGCTTCTTCTGATTCACCCTCCAGACTACACCTTCTCCTTCTCCTTCTTCTACTTCTTCTGATTCACCCTCCAGACTTCACCTTCTCCTTCTCCTTCTTCTACTTCTTCAGATTCACCCTCCAGTCTTCACCTTCTCCTTCTCCTTCTTCTGTTTCTTCTGCTTCACCCTCCAGACTTCACCTTCTCCTTCTCTTTCTTCTGCTTCTTCTGATTCACCCTCCAGACTTCACCTTCTCCTTCTCCTTCTTCTGATTCTTCTGATTCAGCCTCCAGACTTCACCTTCTCCTTCTCCTTCTTCTGCTTCTTCTGATTCACCCTCCTGACTTCACCTTCTCCTTCTCCTTCTTCTACTTCTTCTGATTCACCCTCCTGACTTCACCTTCTCCTTCTCCTTCTTCTACTTCTTCTGCTTCACCCTCCAGACTTCACCTTCTCCTTCTCCTTCTTCTACTTCTTCTGATTCACCCTCCAGACTTCACCTTCTCCTTCTCCTTCTTTTGCTTCTTCTGCTTCACACTCCAGACTTCACCTTCTCCTTCTCCTTCTTCTGCTTCTTCTGATTTACCCTCCTTACTTCACCTTCTCCTTCTCCTTCTTCTGCTTCTTCTGATTCACCCTCCTGACTTCACCTTCTCCTTCTCCTTATTCTGCTTCTTCTGTTTCACCCTCCAGACTTCACCTTCTCCTTCTCCTTCTTCTGCTTCTTCTGATTCACCCTCCAGACTTCACCTTCTCCTTCTCCTTCTTCTGCTTCTTCTGATTCACCCTCCAGACTTCACCTTCCCCTTCTCCTTCTTCTACTTCTTCTGATTCACCCTCCAGACTTCACCTTCTCCTTCTCCTTCTTCTGCTTCTTCTGATTCACCCTCCAGACTTCACCTTCTCCTTCTCCTTCGTCTACTTCTTTTGATTCACCCTCCAGACTACACCTTCTCCTTCTCCTTCTTCTGTTTCTTCTGATTCACCCTCCAGACTTCACCTTCTCCTTCTCCTTCTTCTACTTCTTCTGATTCACCCTCCAGACTTCACCTTCTCCTTCTCCTTCTTCTACTTCTTCTGATTCACCCTCCAGACTTCACCTTCTCCTTCTCCTTCTTCTACTTCTTCTGCTTCTCCCTCCAGACTTCACCTTCTCCTTCTCCTTCTTCTGCTTCTTCTGATTCACCCTCCAGACTTCACCTTCTCATTCTCCTTCTTCTACTTCTTCTGATTCTCCCTCCAGACTTCACCTTCTCCTTCTCCTTCTTCTACTTCTTCTGATTCTCCCTCCAGACTTCACCTTCTCCTTCTCCTTCTTCTACTTCTTCTGATTCACCCTCCAGACTTCACCTTCTCCTTCTCCTTCTTCTACTTCTTCCGATTCACCCTCCAGACTTCACCTTCCCCTTCTCCTTCTTCTGCTTCTTCTGATTCACCCTCCAGACTTCACCTTCTCCTTCTCCTTCTTCTGCTTCTTCTGATTCACCCTCCAGACTTCACCTTCCCCTTCTCCTTCTTCTACTTCTTCTGATTCACCCTCCAGACTTCACCTTCTCCTTCTCCTTCTTCTGCTTCTTCTGATTCACCCTCCAGACTTCACCTTCTCCTTCTCCTTCTTCTGCTTCTTCTGATTCACCCTCCAGACTTCACCTTCTCCTTCTCCTTCTTCTGCTTCTTCTGATTCACCCTCCAGACTTCACCTTCCCCTTCTCCTTCTTCTACTTCTTCTGATTCACCCTCCAGACTTCACCTTCTCCTTCTCCTTCTTCTGCTTCTTCTGATTCACCCTCCAGACTTCACCTTCTCCTTCTCCTTCGTCTACTTCTTTTGATTCACCCTCCAGACTACACCTTCTCCTTCTCCTTCTTCTGTTTCTTCTGATTCACCCTCCAGACTTCACCTTCTCCTTCTCCTTCTTCTACTTCTTCTGATTCACCCTCCAGACTTCACCTTCTCCTTCTCCTTCTTCTACTTCTTCTGATTCACCCTCCAGACTTCACCTTCTCCTTCTCCTTCTTCTACTTCTTCTGATTCACCCTCCAGACTTCACCTTCTCCTTCTCCTTCTTCTACTTCTTCTGATTCACCCTCCAGACTTCACCTTCTCCTTCTCCTTCTTCTACTTCTTCTGATTCACCCTCCAGACTTCACCTTCTCCTTCTCCTTCTTCTACTTCTTCTGCTTCTCCCTCCAGACTTCACCTTCTCCTTCTCCTTCTTCTGCTTCTTCTGATTCACCCTCCAGACTTCACCTTCTCATTCTCCTTCTTCTACTTCTTCTGATTCTCCCTCCAGACTTCACCTTCTCCTTCTCCTTCTTCTACTTCTTCTGATTCACCCTCCAGACTTCACCTTCTCCTTCTCCTTCTTCTACTTCTTCCGATTCACCCTCCTGACTTCACCTTCTCCTTCTCCTTCTTCTGCTTCTTCTGCTTCACCCTCCTGACTTCACCTTCTCCTTCTCCTTCTTCTACTTCTTCTGATTCACCCTCCAGACTTCACCTTCTCCTTCTCCTTCTTCTGCTTCTTCTGCTTCACCCTCCAGACTTCACCTTCTCCTTCTCCTTCTTCTGCTTCTTCTGCTTCGCCCTCCAGACATCACCTTCTCCTTCTCCTTCTTCTGCTTCTTCTGCTTCACCCTCCAGACTTCACCTTCTCCTTCTCCTTCTTCTGCTTCTTCTGCTTCACTCTCCTGACTTCACCTTCTCCTTCACCTTCTTCTACTTCTTCTGATTCACCCTCCAGACTTCACCTTCTCCTTCTCCTTCTATTGCTTCTTCTGCTTCACCCTCCAGACTTCACCTTCTCCTTCTCCTTCTTCTGCTTCTTCTGCTGCGCCCTCCAGACTTCAGCTTCTGCTTCTCCTTCTTCTGCTTCTTCTGCTTCACCCTCCTGACTTCACCTTCTCCTTCTCCTTCTTCTACTTCTTCTGCTTCACCCCCCTGACTTCACCTGCTCCTTCTCCTTCTTCTGCTTCTTCTGATTCACCCTCCAACTTTACCTTCTCCTTCTCCTTCTTCTGCTTCTTCTGATTCACCCTCCTGACTTCACCTTCTCCTTCTCCTTCTTCTGCTTCTTCTAATTCACCCTCCAGACTTCACCTTCTCCTTGTCCTTCTTCTGCTTCTTCTGATTCACCCTCCAGACTTCACCTTCTCCTTCTCCTTCTTCTGCTTCTTCTGATTGACCCTCCAGACCTCACCTTCTCCTTCTCCTTCTTCTACTTCTTCTGATTCACCCTCCAGACTTCATCTTCTCCTTCTCCTTCTTCTGCTTCTTCTGATTCACCCTCCAGACTTCACCTTCTCCTTCGCCTTCTTCTGCTTCTTCTGCTTCACCCTCCTGACTTCACCTTCTCCTTCTCCTTCTTCTACTTCTTCTGATTCACCCTCCAGACTTCACCTTCTCCTTCTCCTTCTTCTGCTTCTTCTGCTTCACCCTCCAGACTTCACCTTCTCCTTCTCCTTCTTCTGCCTCTTCTGCTTCGCCCTCCAGACTTCACCTTCTCCTTCTCCATCTTCTGCTTCTTCTGCTTCACTCTCCTGACTTCACCTTCTCCTTCTCCTTCTTCTACTTCTTCTGATTCACCCTCCAGACTTCACCTTCTCCTTCACTTCTTCTGCTTCTTCTGCTTCACCCTCCAGACTTCAGCTTCTCCTTCTCCTTCTTCTGCTTCTTCTGCTGCGCCCTCCAGACTTCACCTTTTCCTTCTCCTACTTCTGCTTCTTCTGCTTCGCCGTCCTGACTTCACCTTCTCCTTCTCCTTCTTCTACTTCTTCTGCTTCACCCCCCTGACTTCACCTGCTCCTTCTCCTTCTTCTGCTTCTTCTGATTCACCCTCCTAACTACACCTTCTCCTTCTCCTTCTTCTGCTTCTTCTGATTCACCCTTCTGACTTCACCTTCTCCTTCTCCTTCTTCTGCTTCTTCTGATTCACCCTCCAGACTTCACCTTCTCCTTCTCCTTCTTCTGCTTCTTCTGATTCACCCTCCAGACTTCACCTTCTCCTTCTCCTTCTTCTGCTTCTTCTGCTTCACCCTCCAGACTTCACCTTCTTCTTCTCTTTCTTCTGCTTCTTCTGATTCACCCTCCAGACTTCACCTTCTCCTTCTCCTTCTTCTGATTCTTCTGATTCACACTCCAGACTTCACCTTCTCCTTCTCCTTCTTCTGCTTCTTCTGATTCACCCTCCTGACTTCACCTTCTCCTTCTCCTTCTTCTACTTCTTCTGATTCACCCTCCTGACTTCACCTTCTCCTTCTCCTTCTTCTACTTCTTCTGCTTCACCCTCCAGACTTCACCTTCTCCTTCTCCTTCTTCTACTTCTTCTGATTCGCCCTCCAGACTTCACCTTCTCCTTCTCCTTCTTCTGCTTCTTCTGATTCACCCTCCAGACTTCACCTTCTCCTTCTCCTTATTCTGCTTCTTCTGATTCTCCCTCCAGACTTCACCTTCTCCTTCTCCTTCTTCTGCTTCTTCTGATTCACCCTCCAGACTTCACCTTCTCCTTCTCCTTCTTCTGCTTCTTCTGATTCACCCTCCAGACTTCACCTTCTCCTTCTCTTTCTTCTACTCCTTCTGATTCACCCGCCCGACTTCACCTTCTCCTTCTCCTTATTCTGCTTCTTCTGATTCACCCTCCAGACTTCACCTTCTCCTTCTCCTTCTTCTGCTTCTTCTGATTCACCCTGCAGACTTCACCTTCTCCTTCTCCTTCTTCTGCTTCTTCTGATTCACCCTCCAGACTTCACCTTCTCCTTCTCCTTCTTCTGCTTCTTCTGATTCACCCTCCAGACTTCACCTTCTCCTTCTCCTTCTTCTACTTCTTCTGATTCACCCTCCAGACTTCACCTTCTCCTTCTCCTTCTTCTGCTTCTTCTGATTCACCCTCCAGACTTCACCTTCTCCTTCTCCTTCTTCTACTTCTTCTGCTTCACCCTCCAGACTACACCTTCTCCTTCTCCTTCTTCTACTTCTTCTGATTCACCCTCCAGACTTCACCTTCTCCTTCTCCTTCTTCTGCTTCTTCTGATTCACCCTCCAGACTTCACCTTCTCCTTCTCCTTATTCTGCTTCTTCTGATTCACCCTCCAGACTTCACCTTCTCCTTCTCCTTGTTCTGCTTCTTCTGATTCACCCTCCAGACTTCACCTTCTCCTTCTCCTTCTTCTGCGTCTTCTGATTCACCCTCCAGACTTCACCTTCTCCTTCTCCTTCTTCTACTTCTTCTGATTCACCCTCCAGACTTCACCTTCTCCTTCTCCTTCTTCTGCTTCTTCTGATTCACCCTCCTGACTTCACCTTCTCCTTCTCCTTCTTCTACATCTTCTGATTCACCCTCCTGACTTCACCTTCTCCTTCTCCTTCTTCTACTTCTTCTGCTTCACCCTCCAGACTTCACCTTCTCCTTCTCCTTATTCTGCTTCTTCTGAATCACCCTCCAGACTTCACCTTCTCCTTCTCCTTCTTCTGCTTCTTCTGATTCACCCTCCAGACTTCACCTTCTCCTTCTCCTTCTTCTACTTCTTCTGATTCACCCTCCAGACTTCACCTTCTCCTTCTCCTTCTTCTGCTTCTTCTGATTCACCCTGCAGACTTCACCTTCTCCTTCTCCTTCTTCTGCTTCTTCTGATTCACCCTCCAGACTTCACCTTCTCCTTCTCCTTCTTCTGCTTCTTCTGATTCACCCTCCAGACTTCACCTTCTCCTTCTCCTTCTTCTACTTCTTCTGATTCACCCTCCAGACTTCACCTTCTCCTTCTCCTTCTTCTGCTTCTTCTGCTTCACCCTCCAGACTTCACCTTCTCCTTCTCCTTCTTCTGCCTCTTCTGCTTCGCCCTCCAGACTTCACCTTCTCCTTCTCCATCTTCTGCTTCTTCTGCTTCACTCTCCTGACTTCACCTTCTCCTTCTCCTTCTTCTACTTCTTCTGATTCACCCTCCAGACTTCACCTTCTCCTTCTCCTTCTTCTGCTTCTTCTGCTTCACCCTCCAGACTTCAGCTTCTCCTTCTCCTTCTTCTGCTTCTTCTGCTGCGCCCTCCAGACTTCACCTTTTCCTTCTCCTACTTCTGCTTCTTCTGCTTCGCCGTCCTGACTTCACCTTCTCCTTCTCCTTCTTCTACTTCTTCTGCTTCACCCCCCTGACTTCACCTGCTCCTTCTCCTTCTTCTGCTTCTTCTGATTCACCCTCCTAACTACACCTTCTCCTTCTCCTTCTTCTGCTTCTTCTGATTCACCCTCCTGACTTCACCTTCTCCTTCTCCTTCTTCTGCTTCTTCTGATTCACCCTCCAGACTTCACCTTCTCCTTCTCCTTCTTCTGCTTCTTCTGATTCACCCTCCAGACTTCACCTTCTCCTTCTCCTTCTTCTGCTTCTTCTGCTTCACCCTCCAGACTTCACCTTCTTCTTCTCTTTCTTCTGCTTCTTCTGATTCACCCTCCAGACTTCACCTTCTCCTTCTCCTTCTTCTGATTCTTCTGATTCACACTCCAGACTTCACCTTCTCCTTCTCCTTCTTCTGCTTCTTCTGATTCACCCTCCTGACTTCACCTTCTCCTTCTCCTTCTTCTACTTCTTCTGATTCACCCTCCTGACTTCACCTTCTCCTTCTCCTTCTTCTACTTCTTCTGCTTCACCCTCCAGACTTCACCTTCTCCTTCTCCTTCTTCTACTTCTTCTGATTCACCCTCCAGACTTCACCTTCTCCTTCTCCTTCTTCTGCTTCATCTGATTCACTCTCCAGACTTCACCTTCTCCTTCTCCTTATTCTGCTTCTTCTGATTCTCCCTCCAGACTTCACCTTCTCCTTCTCCTTCTTCTGCTTCTTATGATTCACCCTCCAGACTTCACCTTCTCCTTCTCCTTCTTCTGCTTCTTCTGATTCACCCTCCAGACTTCACCTTCTCCTTCTCCTTCTTCTGCTTCTTCTGATTCACCCTCCAGACTTCACCTTCTCCTTCTCTTTCTTCTACTCCTTCTGATTCACCCTCCCGACTTCACCTTCTCCTTCTCCTTCTTCTGCTTCTTCTGATTCACCATCCAGACTTCACCTTCTCCTTCTCCTTATTCTGCTTCTTCTGATTCACCCTCCAGACTTCACCTTCTCCTTCTCCTTCTTCTGCTTCTTCTGATTCACCCTGCAGACTTCACCTTCTCCTTCTCCTTCTTCTGCTTCTTCTGATTCACCCTCCAGACTTCACCTTCTCCTTCTCCTTCTTCTGCTTCTTCTGATTCACCCTCCAGACTTCACCTTCTCCTTCTCCTTCTTCTACTTCTTCTGATTCACCCTCCAGACTTCACCTTCTCCTTCTCCTTCTTCTGCTTCTTCTGATTCACCCTCCAGACTTCACCTTCTCCTTCTCCTTCTTCTACTTCTTCTGCTTCACCCTCCAGACTACACCTTCTCCTTCTCCTTCTTCTACTTCTTCTGATTCACCCTCCAGACTTCACCTTCTCCTTCTCCTTCTTCTGCTTCTTCTGATTCACCCTCCAGACTTCACCTTCTCCTTCTCCTTATTCTGCTTCTTCTGATTCACCCTCCAGACTTCACCTTCTCCTTCTCCTTGTTCTGCTTCTTCTGATTCACCCTCCAGACTTCACCTTCTCCTTCTCCTTCTTCTGCGTCTTCTGATTCACCCTCCAGACTTCACCTTCTCCTTCTCCTTCTTCTACTTCTTCTGATTCACCCTCCAGACTTCACCTTCTCCTTCTCCTTCTTCTGCTTCTTCTGATTCACCCTCCTGACTTCACCTTCTCCTTCTCCTTCTTCTACATCTTCTGATTCACCCTCCTGACTTCACCTTCTCCTTCTCCTTCTTCTACTTCTTCTGCTTCACCCTCCAGACTTCACCTTCTCCTTCTCCTTATTCTGCTTCTTCTGAATCACCCTCCAGACTTCACCTTCTCCTTCTCCTTCTTCTGCTTCTTCTGATTCACCCTCCAGACTTCACCTTCTCCTTCTCCTTCTTCTACTTCTTCTGATTCACCCTCCAGACTTCACCTTCTCCTTCTCCTTCTTCTGCTTCTTCTGATTCACCCTGCAGACTTCACCTTCTCCTTCTCCTTCTTCTGCTTCTTCTGATTCACCCTCCAGACTTCACCTTCTCCTTCTCCTTCTTCTGCTTCTTCTGATTCACCCTCCAGACTTCACCTTCTCCTTCTCCTTCTTCTACTTCTTCTGATTCACCCTCCAGACTACACCTTCTCCTTCTCCTTCTTCTACTTCTTCTGATTCACCCTCCAGACTTCACCTTCTCCTTCTCCTTCTTCTGCTTCTTCTGATTCACCCTCCAGACTTCACCTTCTCCTTCTCCTTATTCTGCTTCTTCTGATTCACCCTCCAGACTTCACCTTCTCCTTCTCCTTCTTCTGCTTCTTCTGATTCACCCTCCAGACTTCACCTTCTCCTTCTCCTTCTTCTGCGTCTTCTGATTCACCCTCCAGACTTCACCTTCTCCTTCTCCTTCTTCTACTTCTTCTGATTCACCCTCCAGACTTCACCTTCTCCTTCTCCTTCTTCTGCTTCTTCTGATTCACCCTCCTGACTTCACCTTCTCCTTCTCCTTCTTCTACATCTTCTGATTCACCCTCCTGACTTCACCTTCTCCTTCTCCTTCTTGTACTTCTTCTGCTTCACCCTCCAGACTTCACCTTCTCCTTCTCCTTATTCTGCTTCTTCTGAATCACCCTCCAGACTTCACCTTCTCCTTCTCCTTCTTCTGCTTCTTCTGATTCACCCTCCAGACTTCACCTTCTCCTTCTCCTTCTTCTACTTCTTCTGATTCACCCTCCAGACTTCACCTTCTCCTTCTCCTTCTTCTGCTTCTTCTGTTTCACCCTCCAGACTTCACCTTCTCCTTCTCCTTATTCTGCTTCTTCTGAATCACCCTCCAGACTTCACCTTCTCCTTCTCCTTCTTCTGCTTCTTCTGATTCACCCTCCAGACTTCACCTTCTCCTTCTCCTTCTTCTGCTTCTTCTGATTCACCCTCCAGACTTCACCTTCTCCTTCTCCTTCTTCTACTTCTTCTGATTCACCCTCCAGACTTCACCTTCTCCATCTCCTTCTTCTGCTTCTTCTGATTCACCCTCCAGACTTCACCTTCTCCTTCTCCTTCGTCTACTTCTTCTGATTCACCCTCCAGACTTCTCCTTCTCCTTCTCCTTCTTCTGCTTCTTCTGATTCACCCTCCAGACTTCACCTTCTCCTTCTCCTTCTTCTACTTCTTCTGATTCACCCTCCAGACTTCACCTTCTCCTTCTCTTTCTTCTGCTTCTTCTGATTCACCCTCCAGACTTCACCTTCTCCTTCTCCTTCTTCTGATTCTTCTGCTTCACCCTCCGGACTTCACCTTCTCCTTCTCCTTCTTCTGCTTCGTCTGCTTCACTCTCCTGACTTCACCTTCTCCTTCACCTTCTTCTACTTCTTCTGATTCACCCTCCAGACTTCACCTTCTCCTTCTCCTTCTTCTGCTTCTTCTTCTTCACCCTCCAGACTTCACCTTCTCCTTCTCCTTCTTCTGCTTCTTCTGCTGCGCCCTCCAGACTTCACCTTCTCCTTCTCCTTCTTCTGCTTCTTCTGCTTCACCCTCCTGACTTCACCTTCTCCTTCTCCTTCTTCTACTTCTTCTGCTTCACCCCCCTGACTTCACCTGCTCCTTCTCCTTCTTCTGCTTCTTCTGATTCACCCTCCTAACTTTACCTTCTCCTTCTCCTTCTTCTGCTTCTTCTGATTCACCCTCCTGACTTCACCTTCTCCTTCTCCTTCTTCTGCTTCTTCTAATTCACCCTCCAGACTTCACCTTCTCCTTGTCCTTCTTCTGCTTCTTCTGATTCACCCTCCAGACTTCACCTTCTCCTTCTCCTTCTTCTGCTTCTTCTGATTGACCCTCCAGAACTCACCTTCCCCTTCTCCTTCTTCTACTTCTTCTGATTCACCCTCCAGACTTCATCTTCTCCTTCTCCTTCTTCTGCTTCTTCTGATTCACCCTCCAGACTTCACCTTCTCCTTCTCCTTCTTCTGCTTCTTCTGATTCACCCTCCAGACTTCACCTTCTCCTTCTCCTTCTTCTAATTCTTCTGATTCACCCTCCTGACTTCACCTTCTCCTTCTCCTTCTTCTGCTTCTTCTGCTTCACCCTCCAGACTTCACCTTCTCCTGCTCCTTCTTCTGCTTCTTCTGCTTCACCCTCCAGACTTCACCTTCTCCTTCTCCTTCTTCTGCTTCTTCTGCTTCACCCTCCAGACTTCACCTTCTCCTTCTCCTTCTTCTACTTCTTCTGATTCACCCTCCAGACTCCACCTTCTCCTTCTCCTTCTTCTGCTTCTTCTGCTTCACCCTCCAGACTTCACCTTCTTCTTCTCCTTCTTCTGCTTCTTCTGCTTCGCCCTCCAGACTTCACCTTCTCCTTCTCCATCTTCTGCTTCTTCTGCTTCACTCTCCTGACTTCAGCTTCTCCTTCTCCTTCTTCTGCTTCTTCTGATTCACCCTCCAGACTTCACCTTCTCCTTCTCCTTCTTCTGCTTCTTCTGCTTCACCCTCCAGACTTCAGCTTCTCCTTCTCCTTCTTCTGCTTCTTCTGCTGCGCCCTCCAGACTTCACCTTCTCCTTCTCCTTCTTCTGCTTCTTCTGCTTCACCGTCCTGACTTCACCTTCTCCTTCTCCTTCTTCTACTTCTTCTGCTTCACCCCCCTGACTTCACCTGCTCCTTCTCCTTCTTCTGCTTCTTCTGATTCACCCTCCTAACTACACCTTCTCCTTCTCCTTCTTCTGCTTCTTCTGATTCACCCTCCAGACTTCATCTTCTCCTTCTCCTTCTTCTGCTTCTTCTGATTCACCCTCCAGACTTCACCTTCTCCTTCTCCTTCTTCTGCTTCTTCTGATTCACCCTCCAGACTTCATCTTCTCCTTCTCTTTCTTCTGCTTCTTCTGATTCACCCTCCAGACTTCACCTTCTCCTTCTCCTTCTTCTGCTTCTTCTGATTCACCCTCCAGACTTCACCTTCTCCTTCTCCTTCTTCTACTTCTTCTGATTCACCCTCCAGACTTCACCTTCACCTTCTCCTTCTTCTGCTTCTTCTGATTCACCCTCCAGACTTCACCTTCTCCTTCTCCTTCTTCTACTTCTTCTGCTTCACCCTCCAGACTACACCTTCTCCTTCTCCTTCTTCTACTTCTTCTGATTCACCCTCCAGACTTCACCTTCTCCTTCTCCTTCTTCTGCTTCTTCTGATTCACCCTCCAGACTTCACCTTCTCCTTCTCCTTATTCTGCTTCTTCTGATTCACCCTCCAGACTTCACCTTCTCCTTCTCCTTCTTCTGCTTCTTCTGATTCACCCTCCAGACTTCACCTTCTCCTTCTCCTTCTTCTGCTTCTTCTGATTCACCCTCCAGACTTCACCTTCTCCTTCTCCTTCTTCTGCTTCTTCTGATTCACCCTCCAGACTTCACCTTCTCCTTCTCCTTCTTCTACTTCTTCTGATTCACCCTCCAGACTTCACCTTCTCCTTCTCCTTCTTCTGATTCTTCTGCTTCACCCTCCGGACTTCACCTTCTCCTTCTCCTTCTTCTGCTTCGTCTGCTTCACTCTCCTGACTTCACCTTCTCCTTCACCTTCTTCTACTTCTTCTGATTCACCCTCCAGACTTCACCTTCTCCTTCTCCTTCTTCTGCTTCTTCTTCTTCACCCTCCAGACTTCACCTTCTCCTTCTCCTTCTTCTGCTTCTTCTGCTGCGCCCTCCAGACTTCACCTTCTCCTTCTCCTTCTTCTGCTTCTTCTGCTTCACCCTCCTGACTTCACCTTCTCCTTCTCCTTCTTCTACTTCTTCTGCTTCACCCCCCTGACTTCACCTGCTCCTTCTCCTTCTTCTGCTTCTTCTGATTCACCCTCCTAACTTTACCTTCTCCTTCTCCTTCTTCTGCTTCTTCTGATTCACCCTCCTGACTTCACCTTCTCCTTCTCCTTCTTCTGCTTCTTCTAATTCACCCTCCAGACTTCACCTTCTCCTTGTCCTTCTTCTGCTTCTTCTGATTCACCCTCCAGACTTCACCTTCTCCTTCTCCTTCTTCTGCTTCTTCTGATTGACCCTCCAGACCTCACCTTCTCCTTCTCCTTCTTCTACTTCTTCTGATTCACCCTCCAGACTTCATCTTCTCATTCTCCTTCTTCTGCTTCTTCTGATTCACCCTCCAGACTTCACCTTCTCCTTCTCCTTCTTCTGCTTCTTCTGATTCACCCTCCAGACTTCACCTTCTCCTTCTCCTTCTTCTAATTCTTCTGATTCACCCTCCTGACTTCACCTTCTCCTTCTCCTTCTTCTGCTTCTTCTGCTTCACCCTCCAGACTTCACCTTCTCCTGCTCCTTCTTCTGCTTCTTCTGCTTCACCCTCCAGACTTCACCTTCTCCTTCTCCTTCTTCTGCTTCTTCTGCTTCACCCTCCAGACTTCACCTTCTCCTTCTCCTTCTTCTACTTCTTCTGATTCACCCTCCAGACTCCACCGTCTCCTTCTCCTTCTTCTGCTTCTTCTGCTTCACCCTCCAGACTTCACCTTCTCCTTCTCCTTCTTCTGCTTCTTCTGCTTCGCCCTCCAGACTTCACCTTCTCCTTCTCCATCTTCTGCTTCTTCTGCTTCACTCTCCTGACTTCAGCTTCTCCTTCTCCTTCTTCTGCTTCTTCTGATTCACCCTCCAGACTTCACCTTCTCCTTCTCCTTCTTCTGCTTCTTCTGCTTCACCCTCCAGACTTCAGCTTCTCCTTCTCCTTCTTCTGCTTCTTCTGCTGCGCCCTCCAGACTTCACCTTCTCCTTCTCCTTCTTCTGCTTCTTCTGCTTCACCGTCCTGACTTCACCTTCTCCTTCTCCTTCTTCTACTTCTTCTGCTTCACCCCCCTGACTTCACCTGCTCCTTCTCCTTCTTCTGCTTCTTCTGATTCACCCTCCTAACTACACCTTCTCCTTCTCCTTCTTCTGCTTCTTCTGATTCACCCTCCAGACTTCATCTTCTCCTTCTCCTTCTTCTGCTTCTTCTGATTCACCCTCCAGACTTCACCTTCTCCTTCTCCTTCTTCTGCTTCTTCTGATTCACCCTCCAGACTTCATCTTCTCCTTCTCTTTCTTCTGCTTCTTCTGATTCACCCTCCAGACTTCACCTTCTCCTTCTCCTTCTTCTGCTTCTTCTGATTCACCCTCCAGACTTCACCTTCTCCTTCTCCTTCTTCTACTTCTTCTGATTCACCCTCCAGACTTCACCTTCTCCTTCTCCTTCTTCTGCTTCTTCTGATTCACCCTCCAGACTTCACCTTCTCCTTCTCCTTCTTCTACTTCTTCTGCTTCACCCTCCAGACTACACCTTCTCCTTCTCCTTCTTCTACTTCTTCTGATTCACCCTCCAGACTTCACCTTCTCCTTCTCCTTCTTCTGCTTCTTCTGATTCACCCTCCAGACTTCACCTTCTCCTTCTCCTTATTCTGCTTCTTCTGATTCACCCTCCAGACTTCACCTTCTCCTTCTCCTTCTTCTGCTTCTTCTGATTCACCCTCCAGACTTCACCTTCTCCTTCTCCTTCTTCTGCTTCTTCTGATTCACCCTCCAGACTTCATCTTCTCCTTCTCCTTCTTCTACTTCTTCTGATTCACCCTCCAGACTTCACCTTCTCCTTCTCCTTCTTCTGCTTCTTCTGATTCACCCTCCTGACTTCACCTTCTCCTTCTCCTTCTTCTACATCTTCTGATTCACCCTCCTGACTTCACCTTCTCCTTCTCCTTCTTCTACTTCTTCTGCTTCACCCTCCAGACTTCACCTTCTCCTTCTCCTTATTCTGCTTCTTCTGAATCACCCTCCAGACTTCACCTTCTCCTTCTCCTTCTTCTGCTTCTTCTGATTCACCCTCCAGACTTCACCTTCTCCTTCTCCTTCTTCTACTTCTTCTGATTCACCCTCCAGACTTCACCTTCTCCTTCTCCTTCTTCTGCTTCTTCTGTTTCACCCTCCAGACTTCACCTTCTCCTTCTCCTTATTCTGCTTCTTCTGAATCACCCTCCAGACTTCACCTTCTCCTTCTCCTTCTTCTGCTTCTTCTGATTCACCCTCCAGACTTCACCTTCTCCTTCTCCTTCTTCTGCTTCTTCTGATTCACCCTCCAGACTTCACCTTCTCCTTCTCCTTCTTCTACTTCTTCTGATTCACCCTCCAGACTTCACCTTCTCCATCTCCTTCTTCTGCTTCTTCTGATTCACCCTCCAGACTTCACCTTCTCCTTCTCCTTCGTCTACTTCTTCTGATTCACCCTCCAGACTTCTCCTTCTCCTTCTCCTTCTTCTGCTTCTTCTGATTCACCCTCCAGACTTCACCTTCTCCTTCTCCTTCTTCTACTTCTTCTGATTCACCCTCCAGACTTCACCTTCTCCTTCTCTTTCTTCTGCTTCTTCTGATTCACCCTCCAGACTTCACCTTCTCCTTCTCCTTCTTCTGATTCTTCTGTTTCACCCTCCGGACTTCACCTTCTCCTTCTCCTTCTTCTGCTTCGTCTGCTTCACTCTCCTGACTTCACCTTCTCCTTCACCTTCTTCTACTTCTTCTGATTCACCCTCCAGACTTCACCTTCTCCTTCTCCTTCTTCTGCTTCTTCTTCTTCACCCTCCAGACTTCACCTTCTCCTTCTCCTTCTTCTGCTTCTTCTGCTGCGCCCTCCAGACTTCACCTTCTCCTTCTCCTTCTTCTGCTTCTTCTGCTTCACCCTCCTGACTTCACCTTCTCCTTCTCCTTCTTCTACTTCTTCTGCTTCACCCCCCTGACTTCACCTGCTCCTTCTCCTTCTTCTGCTTCTTCTGATTCACCCTCCTAACTTTACCTTCTCCTTCTCCTTCTTCTGCTTCTTCTGATTCACCCTCCTGACTTCACCTTCTCCTTGTCCTTCTTCTGCTTCTTCTGATTCACCCTCCAGACTTCACCTTCTCCTTCTCCTTCTTCTGCTTCTTCTGATTGACCCTCCAGACCTCACCTTCTCCTTCTCCTTCTTCTACTTCTTCTGATTCACCCTCCAGACTTCATCTTCTCCTTCTCCTTCTTCTGCTTCTTCTGATTCACCCTCCAGACTTCACCTTCTCCTTCTCCTTCTTCTGCTTCTTCTGATTCACCCTCCAGACTTCACCTTCTCCTTCTCCTTCTTCTAATTCTTCTGATTCACCCTCCTGACTTCACCTTCTCCTTCTCCTTCTTCTGCTTCTTCTGCTTCACCCTCCAGACTTCACCTTCTCCTGCTCCTTCTTCTGCTTCTTCTGCTTCACCCTCCAGACTTCACCTTCTCCTTCTCCTTCTTCTGCTTCTTCTGCTTCACCCTCCAGACTTCACTTTCTCCTTCTCCTTCTTCTGCTTCTTCTGCTTCGCCCTCCAGACTTCACCTTCTCCTTCTCCATCTTCTGCTTCTTCTGCTTCACTCTCCTGACTTCAGCTTCTCCTTCTCCTTCTTCTGCTTCTTCTGATTCACCCTCCAGACTTCACCTTCTCCTTCTCCTTCTTCTGCTTCTTCTGCTTCACCCTCCAGACTTCAGCTTCTCCTTGTCCTTCTTCTGCTTCTTCTGCTGCGCCCTCCAGACTTCACCTTCTCCTTCTCCTTCTTCTGCTTCTTCTGCTTCACCGTCCTGACTTCACCTTCTCCTTCTCCTTCTTCTACTTCTTCTGCTTCACCCCCCTGACTTCACCTGCTCCTTCTCCTTCTTCTGCTTCTTCTGATTCACCCTCCTAACTACACCTTCTCCTTCTCCTTCTTCTGCTTCTTCTGATTCACCCTCCAGACTTCATCTTCTCCTTCTCCTTCTTCTGCTTCTTCTGATTCACCCTCCAGACTTCACCTTCTCCTTCTCCTTCTTCTGCTTCTTCTGATTCACCCTCCAGACTTCATCTTCTCCTTCTCTTTCTTCTGCTTCTTCTGATTCACCCTCCAGACTTCACCTTCTCCTTCTCCTTCTTCTGCTTCTTCTGATTCACCCTCCAGACTTCACCTTCTCCTTCTCCTTCTTCTACTTCTTCTGATTCACCCTCCAGACTTCACCTTCTCCTTCTCCTTCTTCTGCTTCTTCTGATTCACCCTCCAGACTTCACCTTCTCCTTCTCCTTCTTCTACTTCTTCTGCTTCACCCTCCAGACTACACCTTCTCCTTCTCCTTCTTCTACTTCTTCTGATTCACCCTCCAGACTTCACCTTCTCCTTCTCCTTCTTCTGCTTCTTCTGATTCACCCTCCAGACTTCACCTTCTCCTTCTCCTTATTCTGCTTCTTCTGATTCACCCTCCAGACTTCACCTTCTCCTTCTCCTTCTTCTGCTTCTTCTGATTCACCCTCCAGACTTCACCTTCTCCTTCTCCTTCTTCTGCTTCTTCTGATTCACCCTCCAGACTTCACCTTCTCCTTCTCCTTCTTCTACTTCTTCTGATTCACCCTCCAGACTTCACCTTCTCCTTCTCCTTCTTCTACATCTTCTGATTCACCCTCCTGACTTCACCTTCTCCTTCTCCTTCTTCTACTTCTTCTGCTTCACCCTCCAGACTTCACCTTCTCCTTCTCCTTATTCTGCTTCTTCTGAATCACCCTCCAGACTTCACCTTCTCCTTCTCCTTCTTCTGCTTCTTCTGATTCACCCTCCAGACTTCACCTTCTCCTACTCCTTCTTCTACTTCTTCTGATTCACCCTCCAGACTTCACCTTCTCCTTCTCCTTCTTCTGCTTCTTCTATTTCACCCTCCAGACTTCACCTTCTCCTTCTCCTTATTCTGCTTCTTCTGAATCACCCTCCAGACTTCACCTTCTCCTTCTCCTTCTTCTGCTTCTTCTGATTCACCCTCCAGACTTCACCTTCTCCTTCTCCTTCTTCTGCTTCTTCTGATTCACCCTCCAGACTTCACCTTCTCCTTCTCCTTCTTCTACTTCTTCTGATTCACCCTCCAGACTTCACCTTCTCCATCTCCTTCTTCTGCTTCTTCTGATTCACCCTCCAGACTTCACCTTCTCCTTCTCCTTCGTCTACTTCTTCTGATTCACCCTCCAGACTTCTCCTTCTCCTTCTCCTTCTTCTGCTTCTTCTGATTCACCCTCCAGACTTCACCTTCTCCTTCTCCTTCTTCTACTTCTTCTGATTCACCCTCCAGACTTCACCTTCTCCTTCTCTTTCTTCTGCTTCTTCTGATTCACCCTCCAGACTTCACCTTCTCCTTCTCCTTCTTCTGATTCTTCTGCTTCACCCTCCGGACTTCACCTTCTCCTTCTCCTTCTTCTGCTTCGTCTGCTTCACTCTCCTGACTTCACCTTCTCCTTCACCTTCTTCTACTTCTTCTGATTCACCCTCCAGACTTCACCTTCTCCTTCTCCTTCTTCTGCTTCTTCTTCTTCACCCTCCAGACTTCACCTTCTCCTTCTCCTTCTTCTGCTTCTTCTGCTGCGCCCTCCAGACTTCACCTTCTCCTTCTCCTTCTTCTGCTTCTTCTGCTTCACCCTCCTGACTTCACCTTCTCCTTCTCCTTCTTCTACTTCTTCTGCTTCACCCCCCTGACTTCACCTGCTCCTTCTCCTTCTTCTGCTTCTTCTGATTCACCCTCCTAACTTTACCTTCTCCTTCTCCTTCTTCTGCTTCTTCTGATTCACCCTCCTGACTTCACCTTCTCCTTCTCCTTCTTCTGCTTCTTCTAATCCACCCTCCAGACTTCACCTTCTCCTTGTCCTTCTTCTGCTTCTTCTGATTCACCCTCCAGACTTCACCTTCTCCTTCTCCTTCTTCTGCTTCTTCTGATTGACCCTCCAGACCTCACCTTCTCCTTCTCCTTCTTCTACTTCTTCTGATTCACCCTCCAGACTTCATCTTCTCCTTCTCCTTCTTCTGCTTCTTCTGATTCACCCTCCAGACTTCACCTTCTCCTTCTCCTTCTTCTGCTTCTTCTGATTCACCCTCCAGACTTCACCTTCTCCTTCTCCTTCTTCTAATTCTTCTGATTCACCCTCCTGACTTCACCTTCTCCTTCTCCTTCTTCTGCTTCTTCTGCTTCACCCTCCAGAATTCACCTTCTCCTGCTCCTTCTTCTGCTTCTTCTGCTTCACCCTCCAGACTTCACCTTCTCCTTCTCCTTCTTCTGCTTCTTCTGCTTCACCCTCCAGACTTCACCTTCTCCTTCTCCTTCTTCTACTTCTTCTGATTCACCCTCCAGACTCCACCTTCTCCTTCTCCTTCTTCTGCTTCTTCTGCTTCACCCTCCAGACTTCACCTTCTCCTTCTCCTTCTTCTGCTTCTTCTGCTTCGCCCTCCAGACTTCAGCTTCTCCTTCTCCTTCTTCTGCTTCTTCTGATTCACCCTCCAGACTTCACCTTCTCCTTCTCCTTCTTCTGCTTCTTCTGCTTCACCCTCCAGACTTCAGCTTCTCCTTCTCCTTCTTCTGCTTCTTCTGCTGCGCCCTCCAGACTTCACCTTCTCCTTCTCCTTCTTCTGCTTCTTCTGCTTCACCGTCCTGACTTCACCTTCTCCTTCTCCTTCTTCTACTTCTTCTGCTTCACCCCCCTGACTTCACCTGCTCCTTCTCCTTCTTCTGCTTCTTCTGATTCACCCTCCTAACTACACCTTCTCCTTCTCCTTCTTCTGCTTCTTCTGATTCACCCTCCAGACTTCATCTTCTCCTTCTCCTTCTTCTGCTTCTTCTGATTCACCCTCCACACTTCACCTTCTCCTTCTCCTTCTTCTGCTTCTTCTGATTCACCCTCCAGACTTCATCTTCTCCTTCTCTTTCTTCTGCTTCTTCTGATTCACCCTCCAGATTTCACCTTCTCCTTCTCCTTCTTCTGCTTCTTCTGATTCACCCTCCAGACTTCACCTTCTCCTTCTCCTTCTTCTACTTCTTCTGATTCACCCTCCAGACTTCACCTTCTCCTTCTCCTTCTTATACTTCTTCAGATTCACCCTCCAGTCTTCACCTTCTCCTTCTCCTTCTTCTGTTTCTTCTGCTTCACCCTCCAGACTTCACCTTCTTCTTCTCTTTCTTCTGCTTCTTCTGATTCACCCTTCAGACTTCACCTTCTCCTTCTCCTTCTTCTGATTCTTCTGATTCACCCTCCAGACTTCACCTTCTCCTTCTCCTTCTTCTGCTTCTTCTGATTCACCCTCCTGACTTCACCTTCTCCTTCTCCTTCTTCTACTTCTTCTGATTCACCCTCCTGACTTCACCTTCTCCTTCTCCTTCTTCTACTTCTTCTGCTTCACCCTCCAGACTTCACCTTCTCCTTCTCCTTCTTCTACTTCTTCTGATTCACCCTCCAGACTTCACCTTCTCCTTCTCCTTCTTCTGCTTCTTCTGATTCACCCTCCAGACTTCACCTTCTCCTTCTCCTTATTCTGCTTCTTCTGATTCACCCTCCAGACTTCACCTTCTCCTTCTCCTTCTTCTGCTTCTTCTGATTCACCCTCCAGACTTCACCTTCTCCTTCTCCTTCTTCTGCTTCTTCTGATTCACCCTCCAGACTTCACCTTCTCCTTCTCCTTCTTCTGCTTCTTCTGATTCACCCCCCAGACTTCACCTTCTCCTTCTCCTTCTTCTACTCCTGCTGATTCACCCTCCAGACTTCACCTTCTCCTTCTCCTTCTTCTACTTCTTCTGATTCACCCTCCAGACTTCACCTTCTCCTTCTCCTTCTTCTGCTTCTTCTGCTTCACCCACCAGACTTCACCTTCTCCTTCTCCTTCTTCTGATTCTTCTGCTTCACCCTCCTGACTTCACCTTCTCCTTCTCCTTCTTCTACTTCTTCTGCTTCACCCCCCTGACTTCACCTTCTCCTTCTCCTTCTTCTGCTTCTTCTGATTCACCCTCCTAACTTCACCTTCTCCTTCTCCTTCTTCTGCTTCTTCTGATTCACCCTCCTGACTTCACCTTCTCCTTCTCCTTCTTCTGCTTCTTCTGATTCACCCTCCAGACTTCACCTTCTCCTTCTCCTTCTTCTACTTCTTCTGATTCACCCTCCAGACTTCACCTTCTCCTTCTCCTTCTTCTGCTTCTTCTGATTCACCCTCCAGACCTCACCTTCTCCTTCTCCTTCTTCTACTTCTTCTGATTCACCCTCCAGACTTCGTCTTCTCCTTCTCCTTCTTCTGCATCTTCTGATTCACCCTCCAGACTTCACCTTCTCCTTCTCCTTCTTCTGCTTCTTCTGATTCACCCTCCAGACTTCACCTTCTCCTTCTCCTTCTTCTACTTCTTCTGATTCACCCTCGAGTCTTTACCTTCTCCTTCTCCTTCTTCTGCTTCTTCTGCTTCACCCTCCAGACTTCACCTTCTCCTTCTCTTTCTTCTGCTTCTTCTGATTCACCCTCCAGACTTCACCATCTCCTTCTCCTTCTTCTACTTCTTCTTATTCACCCTCCAGATTTCACCTTCTCCTTCTCCTTCTTCTACTTCTTCTGATTCACCCTCGAGTCTTTACCTTCTCCTTCTCCATCTTCTGCTTCTTCTGCTTCACTCTCCTGACTTCAGCTTCTCCTTCTCCTTCTTCTGCTTCTTCTGATTCACCCTCCAGACTTCACCTTCTCCTTCACCTTCTTCTGCTTCTTCTGCTTCACCCTCCAGACTTCAGCTTCTCCTTCTCCTTCTTCTGCTTCTTCTGCTGCGCCCTCCAGACTTCACCTTCTCCTTCTCCTTCTTCTGCTTCTTCTGCTTCACCGTCCTGACTTCACCTTCTCCTTCTCCTTCTTCTACTTCTTCTGCTTCACCCCCCTGACTTCACCTGCTCCTTCTCCTTCTTCTGCTTCTTCTGATTCACCCTCCTAACTACACCTTCTCCTTCTCCTTCTTCTGCTTCTTCTGATTCACCCTCCAGACTTCATCTTCTCCTTCTCCTTCTTCTGCTTCTTCTGATTCACCCTCCAGACTTCACCTTCTCCTTCTCCTTCTTCTGCTTCTTCTGATTCACCCTCCAGACTTCATCTTCTCCTTCTCTTTCTTCTGCTTCTTCTGATTCACCCTCCAGACTTCACCTTCTCCTTCTCCTTCTTCTGCTTCTTCTGATTCACCCTCCAGACTTCACCTTCTCCTTCTCCTTCTTCTACTTCTTCTGATTCACCCTCCAGACTTCACCTTCTCCTTCTCCTTCTTCTGCTTCTTCTGATTCACCCTCCAGACTTCACCTTCTCCTTCTCCTTCTTCTACTTCTTCTGCTTCACCCTCCAGACTACACCTTCTCCTTCTCCTTCTTCTACTTCTTCTGATTCACCCTCCAGACTTCACCTTCTCCTTCTCCTTCTTCTGCTTCTTCTGATTCACCCTCCAGACTTCACCTTCTCCTTCTCCTTATTCTGCTTCTTCTGATTCACCCTCCAGACTTCACCTTCTCCTTCTCCTTCTTCTGCTTCTTCTGATTCACCCTCCAGACTTCACCTTCTCCTTCTCCTTCTTCTGCTTCTTCTGATTCACCCTCCAGACTTCACCTTCTCCTTCTCCTTCTTCTACTTCTTCTGATTCACCCTCCAGACTTCACCTTCTCCTTCTCCTTCTTCTGCTTCTTCTGATTCACCCTCCTGACTTCACCTTCTCCTTCTCCTTCTTCTACATCTTCTGATTCACCCTCCTGACTTCACCTTCTCCTTCTCCTTCTTCTACTTCTTCTGCTTCACCCTCCAGACTTCACCTTCTCCTTCTCCTTATTCTGCTTCTTCTGAATCACCCTCCAGACTTCACCTTCTCCTTCTCCTTCTTCTGCTTCTTCTGATTCACCCTCCAGACTTCACCTTCTCCTTCTCCTTCTTCTACTTCTTCTGATTCACCCTCCAGACTTCACCTTCTCCTTCTCCTTCTTCTGCTTCTTCTGTTTCACCCTCCAGACTTCACCTTCTCCTTCTCCTTATTCTGCTTCTTCTGAATCACCCTCCAGACTTCACCTTCTCCTTCTCCTTCTTCTGCTTCTTCTGATTCACCCTCCAGACTTCACCTTCTCCTTCTCCTTCTTCTGCTTCTTCTGATTCACCCTCCAGACTTCACCTTCTCCTTCTCCTTCTTCTACTTCTTCTGATTCACCCTCCAGACTTCACCTTCTCCATCTCCTTCTTCTGCTTCTTCTGATTCACCCTCCAGACTTCACCTTCTCCTTCTCCTTCGTCTACTTCTTCTGATTCACCCTCCAGACTTCTCCTTCTCCTTCTCCTTCTTCTGCTTCTTCTGATTCACCCTCCAGACTTCACCTTCTCCTTCTCCTTTTCTACTTCTTCTGATTCACCCTCCAGACTTCACCCTCTCCTTCTCTTTCTTCTGCTTCTTCTGATTCACCCTCCAGACTTCACCTTCTCCTTCTCCTTCTTCTGATTCTTCTGCTTCACCCTCCGGACTTCACCTTCTCCTTCTCCTTCTTCTGCTTCGTCTGCTTCACTCTCCTGACTTCACCTTCTCCTTCACCTTCTTCTACTTCTTCTGATTCACCCTCCAGACTTCACCTTCTCCTTCTCCTTCTTCTGCTTCTTCTTCTTCACCCTCCAGACTTCACCTTCTCCTTCTCCTTCTTCTGCTTCTTCTGCTGCGCCCTCCAGACTTCACCTTCTCCTTCTCCTTCTTCTGCTTCTTCTGCTTCACCCTCCTGACTTCACCTTCTCCTTCTCCTTCTTCTACTTCTTCTGCTTCACCCCCCTGACTTCACCTGCTCCTTCTCCTTCTTCTGCTTCTTCTGATTCACCCTCCTAACTTTACCTTCTCCTTCTCCTTCTTCTGCTTCTTCTGATTCACCCTCCTGACTTCACCTTCTCCTTCTCCTTCTTCTGCTTCTTCTAATTCACCCTCCAGACTTCACCTTCTCCTTGTCCTTCTTCTGCTTCTTCTGATTCACCCTCCAGACTTCACCTTCTCCTTCTCCTTATTCTGCTTCTTCTGATTGACCCTCCAGACCTCACCTTCTCCTTCTCCTTCTTCTACTTCTTCTGATTCACCCTCCAGACTTCATCTTCTCCTTCTCCTTCTTCTGCTTCTTCTGATTCACCCTCCAGGCTTCACCTTCTCCTTCTCCTTCTTCTGCTTCTTCTGATTCACCCTCCAGACTTCACCTTCTCCTTCTCCTTCTTCTAATTCTTCTGATTCACCCTCCTGACTTCACCTTCTCCTTCTCCTTCTTCTACTTCTTCTGATTCACCCTCCTGACTTCACCTTCTCCTTCTCCTTCTTCTACTTCTTCTGCTTCACCCTCCAGACTTCACCTTCTCCTTCTCCTTCTTCTACTTCTTCTGATTCACCCTCCAGACTTCACCTTCTCCTTCTCCTTCTTCTGCTTCTTCTGATTCACCCTCCAGACTTCACCTTCTCCTTCTCCTTATTCTGCTTCTTCTGATTCACCCTCCAGACTTCACCTTCTCCTTCTCCTTCTTCTGCTTCTTCTGATTCACCCTCCAGACTTCACCTTCTCCTTCTCCTTCTTCTGCTTCTTCTGATTCACCCTCCAGACTTCACCTTCTCCTTCTCCTTCTTCTGCTTCTTCTGATTCACCCCCCAGACTTCACCTTCTCCTTCTCCTTCTTCTACTCCTGCTGATTCACCCTCCAGACTTCACCTTCTCCTTCTCCTTCTTCTACTTCTTCTGATTCACCCTCCAGACTTCACCTTCTCCTTCTCCTTCTTCTGCTTCACCCACCAGACTTCACCTTCTCCTTCTCCTTCTTCTGATTCTTCTGCTTCACCCTCCTGACTTCACCTTCTCCTTCTCCTTCTTCTACTTCTTCTGCTTCACCCCCCTGACTTCACCTTCTCCTTCTCCTTCTTCTGCTTCTTCTGATTCACCCTCCTAACTTCACCTTCTCCTTCTCCTTCTTCTGCTTCTTCTGATTCACCCTCCTGACTTCACCTTCTCCTTCTCCTTCTTCTGCTTCTTCTGATTCACCCTCCAGACTTCACCTTCTCCTTCTCCTTCTTCTACTTCTTCTGATTCACCCTCCAGACTTCACCTTCTCCTTCTCCTTCTTCTGCTTCTTCTGATTCACCCTCCAGACCTCACCTTCTCCTTCTCCTTCTTCTACTTCTTCTGATTCACCCTCCAGATTTCACCTTCTCCTTCTCCTTCTTCTACTTCTTCTGATTCACCCTCGAGTCTTTACCTTCTCCTTCTCCTTATTCTGCTTCTTCTGCTTCACCCTCCAGACTTCACCTTCTCCTTCTCTTTCTTCTGCTTCTTCTGATTCACCCTCCAGACTTCACCTTCTCCTTCTCCTTATTCTGCTTCTTCTGATTCACCCTCCAGACTTCACCTTCTCCTTCTCCTTCTTCTGCTTCTTCTGATTCACCCTCCAGACTTCACCTTCTCCTTCTCCTTCTTCTGCTTCTTCTGATTCACCCTCCAGACTTCACCTTCTCCTTCTCCTTCTTCTACTTCTTCTGATTCACCCTCCAGACTTCACCTTCTCCTTCTCCTTCTTCTGCTTCTTCTGATTCACCCTCCTGACTTCACCTTCTCCTTCTCCTTCTTCTACATCTTCTGATTCACCCTCCTGACTTCACCTTCTCCTTCTCCTTCTTCTACTTCTTCTGCTTCACCCTCCAGACTTCACCTTCTCCTTCTCCTTATTCTGCTTCTTCTGAATCACCCTCCAGACTTCACCTTCTCCTTCTCCTTCTTCTGCTTCTTCTGATTCACCCTCCAGACTTCACCTTCTCCTTCTCCTTCTTCTACTTCTTCTGATTCACCCTCCAGACTTCACCTTCTCCTTCTCCTTCTTCTGCTTCTTCTGTTTCACCCTCCAGACTTCACCTTCTCCTTCTCCTTATTCTGCTTCTTCTGAATCACCCTCCAGACTTCACCTTCTCCTTCTCCTTCTTCTGCTTCTTCTGATTCACCCTCCAGACTTCACCTTCTCCTTCTCCTTCTTCTGCTTCTTCTGATTCACCCTCCAGACTTCACCTTCTCCTTCTCCTTCTTCTACTTCTTCTGATTCACCCTCCAGACTTCACCTTCTCCATCTCCTTCTTCTGCTTCTTCTGATTCACCCTCCAGACTTCACCTTCTCCTTCTCCTTCGTCTACTTCTTCTGATTCACCCTCCAGACTTCTCCTTCTCCTTCTCCTTCTTCTGCTTCTTCTGATTCACCCTCCAGACTTCACCTTCTCCTTCTCCTTTTCTACTTCTTCTGATTCACCCTCCAGACTTCACCCTCTCCTTCTCTTTCTTCTGCTTCTTCTGATTCACCCTCCAGACTTCACCTTCTCCTTCTCCTTCTTCTGATTCTTCTGCTTCACCCTCCGGACTTCACCTTCTCCTTCTCCTTCTTCTGCTTCGTCTGCTTCACTCTCCTGACTTCACCTTCTCCTTCACCTTCTTCTACTTCTTCTGATTCACCCTCCAGACTTCACCTTCTCCTTCTCCTTCTTCTGCTTCTTCTTCTTCACCCTCCAGACTTCACCTTCTCCTTCTCCTTCTTCTGCTTCTTCTGCTGCGCCCTCCAGACTTCACCTTCTCCTTCTCCTTCTTCTGCTTCTTCTGCTTCACCCTCCTGACTTCACCTTCTCCTTCTCCTTCTTCTACTTCTTCTGCTTCACCCCCCTGACTTCACCTGCTCCTTCTCCTTCTTCTGCTTCTTCTGATTCACCCTCCTAACTTTACCTTCTCCTTCTCCTTCTTCTGCTTCTTCTGATTCACCCTCCTGACTTCACCTTCTCCTTCTCCTTCTTCTGCTTCTTCTAATTCACCCTCCAGACTTCACCTTCTCCTTGTCCTTCTTCTGCTTCTTCTGATTCACCCTCCAGACTTCACCTTCTCCTTCTCCTTCTTCTGCTTCTTCTGATTCACCCTCCAGACTTCATCTTCTCCTTCTCCTTCTTCTGCTTCTTCTGATTCACCCTCCAGGCTTCACCTTCTCCTTCTCCTTCTTCTGCTTCTTCTGATTCACCCTCCAGACTTCACCTTCTCCTTCTCCTTCTTCTAATTCTTCTGATTCACCCTCCTGACTTCACCTTCTCCTTCTCCTTCTTCTGCTTCTTCTGCTTCACCCTCCAGACTTCACCTTCTCCTGCTCCTTCTTCTGCTTCTTCTGCTTCACCCTCCAGACTTCACCTTCTCCTTCTCCTTCTTCTGCTTCTTCTGCTTCACCCTCCAGACTTCACCTTCTCCTTCTCCTTCTTCTACTTCTTCTGATTCACCCTCCAGACTCCACCTTCTCCTTCTCCTTCTTCTGCTTCTTCTGCTTCACCCTCCAGACTTCACCTTCTCCTTCTCCTTCTTCTGCTTCTTCTGCTTCGCCCTCCAGACTTCACCTTCTCCTTCTCCATCTTCTGCTTCTTCTGCTTCACTCTCCTGACTTCAGCTTCTCCTTCTCCTTCTTCTGCTTCTTCTGATTCACCCTCCAGACTTCACCTTCTCCTTCTCCTTCTTCTGCTTCTTCTGCTTCACCCTCCAGACTTCAGCTTCTCCTTCTCCTTCTTCTGCTTCTTCTGCTGCGCCCTCCAGACTTCACCTTCTTCTTCTCCTTCTTCTGCTTCTTCTGCTTCACCGTCCTGACTTCACCTTCTCCTTCTCCTTCTTCTACTTCCTCTGCTTCACCCCCCTGACTTCAACTGCTCCTTCTCCTTCTTCTGCTTCTTCTGATTCACCCTCCTAACTACAACTTCTCCTTCTCCTTCTTCTGCTTCTTCTGATTCACCCTCCAGACTTCATCTTCTCCTTCTCCTTCTTCTGCTTCTTCTGATTCACCCTCCAGACTTCACCTTCTCCTTCTCCTTCTTCTGCTTCTTCTGATTCACCCTCCAGACTTCATCTTCTCCTTCTCTTTCTTCTGCTTCTTCTGATTCACCCTCCAGACTTCACCTTCTCCTTCTCCTTCTTCTGCTTCTTCTGATTCACCCTCCAGACTTCACCTTCTCCTTCTCCTTCTTCTACTTCTTCTGATTCACCCTCCAGACTTCACCTTCTCCTTCTCCTTCTTATACTTCTTCAGATTCACCCTCCAGTCTTCACCTTCTCCTTCTCCTTCTTCTGTTTCTTCTGCTTCACCCTCCAGACTTCACCTTCTTCTTCTCTTTCTTCTGCTTCTTCTGATTCACCCTTCAGACGTCACCTTCTCCTTCTCCTTCTTCTGATTCTTCTGATTCACCCTCCAGACTTCACCTTCTCCTTCTCCTTCTTCTGCTTCTTCTGATTCACCCTCCTGACTTCACCTTCTCCTTCTCCTTCTTCTACTTCTTCTGATTCACCCTCCTGACTTCACCTTCTCCTTCTCCTTCTTCTACTTCTTCTGCTTCACCCTCCAGACTTCACCTTCTCCTTCTCCTTCTTCTACTTCTTCTGATTCACCCTCCAGACTTCACCTTCTCCTTCTCCTTCTTCTGCTTCTTCTGATTCACCCTCCAGACTTCACCTTCTCCTTCTCCTTATTCTGCTTCTTCTGATTCACCCTCCAGACTTCACCTTCTCCTTCTCCTTCTTCTGCTTCTTCTGATTCACCCTCCAGACTTCACCTTCTCCTTCTCCTTCTTCTGCTTCTTCTGATTCACCCTCCAGACTTCACCTTCTCCTTCTCCTTCTTCTGCTTCTTCTGATTCACCCCCCAGACTTCACCTTCTCCTTCTCCTTCTTCTACTCCTGCTGATTCACCCTCCAGACTTCACCTTCTCCTTCTCCTTCTTCTACTTCTTCTGATTCACCCTCCAGACTTCACCTTCTCCTTCTCCTTCTTCTGCTTCACCCACCAGACTTCACCTTCTCCTTCTCCTTCTTCTGATTCTTCTGCTTCACCCTCCTGACTTCACCTTCTCCTTCTCCTTCTTCTACTTCTTCTGCTTCACCCCCCTGACTTCACCTTCTCCTTCTCCTTCTTCTGCTTCTTCTGATTCACCCACCTAACTTCACCTTCTCCTTCTCCTTCTTCTGCTTCTTCTGATTCACCCTCCTGACTTCACCTTCTCCTTCTCCTTCTTCTGCTTCTTCTGATTCACCCTCCAGACTTCACCTTCTCCTTCTCCTTCTTCTACTTCTTCTGATTCACCCTCCAGACTTCACCTTCTCCTTCTCCTTCTTCTGCTTCTTCTGATTCACCCTCCAGACCTCACCTTCTCCTTCTCCTTCTTCTACTTCTTCTGATTCACCCTCCAGATTTCACCTTCTCCTTCTCCTTCTTCTACTTCTTCTGATTCACCCTCGAGTCTTTACCTTCTCCTTCTCCTTATTCTGCTTCTTCTGCTTCACCCTCCAGACTTCACCTTCTCCTTCTCTTTCTTCTGCTTCTTCTGATTCACCCTCCAGACTTCACCTTCTCCTTCTCCTTCTTCTGATTCTTCTGATTCACCCTCCAGACTTCACCTTCTCCTTCACCTTCTTCTGCTTCTTCTGTTTCACCCTCCTGACTTCACCTTCTCCTTCTCCTTCTTCTACTTCTTCTGATTCACCCTCCTGACTTCACATTCTCCTTCTCCTTCTTCTACTTCTTCTGCTTCACCCTCCAGACTTCACCTTCTCCTTCTCCTTCTTCTACTTCTTCTGATTCACCCTCCAGACTTAACCTTCTCCTTCTCCTTCTTCTGCTTCTTCTGATTCACCCTCCAGACTTCACCTTCTCCTTCTCCTCATTCTGCTTCTTCTGATTCACCCTCCAGACTTCACCTTCTCCTTCTCCTTCTTCTGCATCTTCTGATTCACCCTCCAGACTTCAACATCTCCTTCTCCTTCTTCTGCTTCTTCTGATTCACCCTCCAGACTTCACCTTCTCCTTCTCCTTCTTCTACTTCTTCTGATTAACCCTCCAGACTTCATCTTCTCCTTCTCCTTCTTCTGCTCCTTCTGATTCACCCTCCAGACTTCACCTTCTCCTTCTCCTTCTTCTGCTTCTTCTGATTCACCCTCCAGACTTCACCTTCTCCTTCTCCTTCTTCTGTTTCTTCTGATTCACCCTCCAGACTTCACCTTCTCCTTCTCCTTCTTCTACTTCTTCTGATTCACCCTCCAGACTTCACCTTCTCCTTCTCCTTCTTCTGCTTCTTCTGATTCACCCTCCAGACCTCACCTTCTCCTTCTCCTTCTTCTACTTCTTCTGATTCACCCTCCAGACTTCACCTTCTCCTTCTCCTTCTTCTGCATCTTCTGATTCAGCCTCCAGACTTCACCTTCTCCTTCTCCTTCTTCTGCTTCTTCTGATTCACCCTCCAGACTTCACCATCTCCTTCTCCTTCTTCTACTTCTTCTGATTCACCCTCCAGACTTCAACATCTCCTTCCCCTTCTTCTACTTCTTCTGATTCACCCTCGAGTCTTTACCTTCTCCTTCTCCTTCTTCTGCTTCTTCTGCTTCACCCTCCAGACTTCACCTTCTCCTTCTCTTTCTTCTGCTTCTTCTGATTCACCCTCCAGACTTCACCTTCTCCTTCTCCTTCTTCTGATTCTTCAGATTCACCCTCCAGACTTCACCTTCTCCTTCACCTTCTTCTGCTTCTTCTGTTTCACCCTCCTGACTTCACCTTCTCCTTCTCCTTCTTCTACTTCTTCTGATTCACCCTCCTGACTTCACCTTCTCCTTCTCCTTATTCTACTTCTTCTGCTTCACCCTCCAGACTTCACCTTCTCCTTCTCCTTCTTCTACTTCTTCTGATTCACCCTCCAGACTTAACCTTCTCCTTCTCCTTCTTCTGCTTCTTCTGATTCACCCTCCAGACTTCACCTTCTCCTTCTCCTCATTCTGCTTCTTCTGATTCACCCTCCAGACTTCACCTTCTCCTTCTCCTTCTTCTGCATCTTCTGATTCACCCTCCAGACTTCAACTTCTCCTTCTCCTTCTTCTACTTCGTCTGATTAACCCTCCAGACTTCATCTTCTCCTTCTCCTTCTTCTTCTTCTTCTGATTCACCCTCCAGACTTCACCTTCTCCTTCTCCTTCTTCTACTTCTTCTGATTCACTCTCCAGACTTCACCTTCTCCTTCTCCTTCTTCTGCTTCTTCTGATTCACCCTCCAGACTTCACTTTCTCCTTCTACTTCTTCTGCTTCTTCTGATTCACCCTCCAGACTTCACCTTCTCCTTCTCCTTCTTCTGCTTCTTCTGATTCACCCTTCAGACTTCACCTTCTTCTTCTCCTTCTTCTGCTTCTTCTGATTCACCCTCCAGACCTCACCTTTTCCTTCTCCTTCTTCAACTTCTTCTGATTCACCCTCCAGACTTCATCTTCTCCTTCTCCTTCTTCTGCTTCTTCTGATTCACCCTCCAGACTTCACCTTCTCCTTCTCCTTCTTCTGCTTCTTCTGATTCACGATCCAGACTTCGCATTCTCCTTCTCCTTCTTCCACTTCTTCTGATTCACCCTCCAGACTACACCTTCTCCTTCTCCTTCTTCTACTTCTTCTGATTCACCCTCCAGTCTTCACCTTCTCCTTCTCCTTCTTCTGCTTCTTCTGATTCACCCTCCAGACTTCACCTTCTCCTACTCCTTCTTCTGCCTCTTCTGATTCACCCTCCAGACTTCACCTTCTCCTTCTCCTTCTTCTGTTTCTTCTGATTCACCCTCCAGACTTCACCTTCTCCTTCTCCTTCTTCTGCTTCTTCTGATTCACCCTCCAGACTTCACCTTCTCCTTCTCCTTCTTCTGCTTCTTCTGATTCACCCTCCAGACTTCACCTTCTCCTTCTCCTTCTTCTGCTTCTTCTGATTCACCCTCCAGACTTCACCTTCTCCTTCTCCTTCTTCTGCTTCTTCTGATTCACCCTCCAGACATCGCCTTCTCCTTCTCCTTCTTCTACTTCTTCTGATTCACCCTCCAGACTTCACCTTCTCCTTCTTCTGCTTCTTCTGATTCACCCTCCAGACTTCACCTTCTCCTTCTCCTTCGTCTACTTCTTCTGATTCACCCTCCAGACTACACCTTCTCCTTCTCCTTCTTCTACTTCTTCTGATTCACCCTCCAGACTTCACCTTCTCCTTCTCCTTCTTCTGCTTCTTCTGATTCACCCTCCAGACTTCACCTTCTCCTTCTCCTTCTTCTACTTCTTCTGATTCACCCTCCAGACTTCACCTTCTCCTTCTTCTTCTTCTACTTCTTCTGATTCACCCTCCAGACTTCACCTTCTCCTTCTCCTTCTTCTACTTCTTCTGCTTCTCCCTCCAGACTTCACCTTCTCCTTCTCCTTCTTCTGCTTCTTCTGATTCACCCTCCAGATTTCACCTTCTCCTTCTCCTTCTTCTACTTCTTCTGATTCACCCTCCAGACTTCACCTTCTCCTTCTCCTTCTTCTACTTCTTCTGATTCACCCTCCAGACTTCACCTTCTCCTTCTCCTTCTTCTACTTCTTCTGATTCACCCTCCAGACTTCACCTTCTCCTTCTCCTTCTTCTACTTCTTCTGATTCACCCTCCTGACTTCACCTTCTCCTTCTCCTTCTTCTGCTTCTTCTGCTTCACCCTCCAGACTTCACCTTCTCCTTCTCCTTCTTCTGCTTCTTCTGCTTCACCCTCCAGACTTCACCTTCTACTTCTCCTTCTTCTGCTTTTTCTGCCTCACCCTCCTGACTTCACCTTCTACTTCCCCTTCTTCTCCTTCTTCTGATTCACCCTCCAGACTTCACCTTCTCCTTCTCCTTCTTCTGCTTCTTCTGCTTCACCCTCCAGACTTCACCTTCTCCTTCCCCTTCTTCTGCTTCTTCTGCTTCGCCCTCCAGACTTCACTTTCTCCTTCTCCTTCTTCTGCTTCTTCTGCTTCACCCTCCTGACTTCACCTTCTCCTTCTCCTTCTTCTACTTCTTCTGATTCACCCTCCAGACTTCACCTTCTCCTTCTCCTTCTTCTGCTTCTTCTGATTCACCCTCCAGACTTCACCATCTCCTTCTCCTTCTTCTGCTTCTTCTGCTTCTCCCTCCTGACTTCACCTTCCCCTTCTCCTTCTCCTACTTCTTCTGATTCACCCTCCAGACTTCACCTTCTCCTTCTCCTTCTTCTGCTTCTTCTGCTTCACCCTCCAGACTTCACCTTCTCCTTTTCCTTCTTCTGCTTCTTCTGCTGCGCCCTCCCGACTTCACCTTCTCCTTCTCCTTCTTCTGCTTCTTCTGATTCACACTCCAGACCTCACCTTCTCCTTCTCCTTCTTCTACTACTTCTGATTCACCCTCCAGACTTCATCTTCTCCTTCTCCTTCTCCTGCTTCTTCTGATTCACCCTCCAGACTTCACCTTTTCATTCTCCTTCTTCTGCTTCTTCTGAGTCACCCTCCAGACATCACCTTCTCCTTCTCCTTCTTCTGCTTCTTCGGATTCACCCTCCAGACTTCACCTTCTCCTTCTCCTTCTTCTGCTTCTTCTGATTCATCCTCCAGTCTTCACCTTCTCCTTCTCCTTCTTCTGCTTCTTCTGATTCACCATTCAGACTTCACCTTCTCCTTCTCCTTCTTCTACTTCTTCTGATTCACCCTCCAGACTTCATCTTCTCCTTCTCCATCTACTGCTTCTTCTGATTCACCCTCCAGACTTCACCTTCTCCTTCTCCTTCTTCTGCTTCTTCTGATTCACCCTCCAGACTTCACCTTCCCCTTCTCCTTCTTCTACTTCTTCTGATTCACCCTCCAGACTTCACCTTCTCCTTCTCCTTCTTCTACTTCTTCTGATTCACCCTCCAGACTTCACCTTCTCCTTCTCCTTCTTCTACTTCTTCTGCTTCTCCCTCCAGACTTCACCTTCTCCTTCTCCTTCTTCTGCTTCTTCAGATTCACCCTCCAGATTTCACCTTCTCCTTCTCCTTCTTCTACTTCTTCTGATTCACCCTCCAGACTTCACCTTCTCCTTCTCCTTCTTCTACTTCTTCTGATTCACCCTCCAGACTTCACCTTCTCCTTCTCCTTCTTCTACTTCTTCTGATTCACCCTCCTGACTTCACCTTCTCCTTCTCCTTCTTCTGCTTCTTATGCTTCACCCTCCAGACTTCACCTTCTCCTTCTCCTTCTTCTGCTTCTTCTGCTTCACCCTCCAGACTTCACCTTCTACTTCTCCTTCTTCTGCTTCTTCTGCTTCACCCTCCTGACTTCACCTTCTCCTTCCCCTTCTTCTACTTCTTCTGATTCACCTTCCAGACTTCACCTTCTCCTGCTCCTTCTTCTGCATCTTCTGATTCACCCTCCAGACTTCAACTTCTCCTTCTCCTGTTTCTGCTTCTTCTGATTCACCCTCCAGACTTCACCTTCTCCTGCTCCTTATCTGCTTCTTCTGATTCACCCTCCAGACTTCACCTTCTTCTTCTCCTTCTTCTGCTTCTTCTGATTCACCCTCCAGACATCACCTTCTCCTTCTCCTTCTTCTACTTCTTCTGATTCACCCTCCAGACTTCACCTTCTCCTTCTCCTTCTTCTGCTTCTTCTGATTCACCATCCAGACTTCGCATTCTCCTTCTCCTTCTTCTACTTCTTCTGATTCACCCTCCAGACTTCACCTTCTCCTTCTCCTTCTTCTACTTCTTCTGATTCACCCTCCAGTCTTCACCTTCTCCTTCTCCTTCTTCTGCTTCTTCTGATTCACCCTCCAGACTTCACCTTCTCCTTCTCCTTCTTCTGCTTCTTCTGATTCACCCTCCAGACTTCACCTTCTCCTTCTCCTTCTTCTGCTTCTTCTGATTCACCCTCCAGACTTCACCTTCTCCTTCTCCTTCTTCTGCTTCTTCTGATTCACCCTCCAGACTTCACCTTCTCCTTCTCCTTCTTCTGCTTCTTCTGATTCACCCTCCAGACTTCACCTTCTCCTTCTCCTTCTTCTGCTTCTTCTGATTCACCCTCCAGACTTCACCTTCTCCTTCTCCTTCTCCTGCTTCTTCTGATTCACCCTCCAGACTTCTCCTTCTCCTTCTCCTTCTTCTACTTCTTCTGATTCACCCTCCAGACTTCACCTTCTCCTTCTATTTCTTCTACTTCTTCTGATTCACCCTCCTGACTTCACCTTCTCCTTCTCCTTCTTCTGCTTCTTTTGCTTCACCCTCCAGACTTCACCTTCTCCTTCTCCTTCTTCTGCTTCTTCTGCTTCACCCTCCAGACTTCACCTTCTACTTCTCCTTCTTCTGCTTCTTCTGCTTCACCCTCCTTACTTCACCTTCTCCTTCCCCTTCTTCTACTTCTTCTGATTCACCCTCCAGACTTCACCTTCTCCTTCTCCTTCTTCTGCTTCTTCTGCTTCACCCTCCAGACTTCACCTTCTCCTTCCCCTTCTTCTGCTTCTTCTGCTTCGCCCTCCAGACTTCACCTTCTCCTTCTCCTTCTTCTGCTTCTTCTGCTTCACCCTCCTGACTTCACCTTCTCCTTCTCCTTCTTCTACTTCTTCTGATTCACCCTCCAGACTTCACCTTCTCCTTCTCCTTCTTCTGCTTATTCTGCTTCACCCTCCAGACTTCACCTTCTCCTTCTCCTTCTTCTGCTTCTTCTGCTGCGCCCTCCAGACTTCACCTTCACCTTCTCCTTCTTCTGCTTCTTCTGCTTCACCCTCCTGACTTCACCTTCTCCTTCTCCTTCTTCTACTTCTTCTGCTTCACCCTCCTGACTTCACCTTCTCCTTCTCCTTCTTCTGCTTCTTCTGATTCACCCTCCTAACTTCACCTTCTCCTTCTCCATCTTCTGCTTCTTCTGATTCACCCTCCTGACTTCACCTTCTTCTTCTCCTTCTTCTGCTTCTTCTGATTCACCCTCCAGACATCAACTTCTCCTTCTCCTTCTTCTGCTTCTTCTGATTCACCCTCCAGACTTCACCTTTTCCTTCTCCTTCTTCTGCTTCTTCTGAGTCACCCTCCAGACTTCACCTTCTCCTTCTCCTTCTTCTACTTCTTCTGATTCACCCTCCAGACTTCACCTTCTCCTTCTCCTTCTTCTACTTCTTCTGATTCACCCTCCAGACTTCACCTTCTCCTTCACCTTCTTCTGCTTCTTCTGTTTCACCCTCCTGACTTCACCTTCTCCTTCTCCTTCTTCTACTTCTTCTGATTCACCCTCCTGACTTCACCTTCTCCTTCTCCTTATTCTACTTCTTCTGCTTCACCCTCCAGACTTCACCTTCTCTTTCTCCTTCTTCTACTTCTTCTGATTCACCCTCCAGACTTAACCTTCTCCTTCTCCTTCTTCTGCTTCTTCTGATTCACCCTCCAGACTTCACCTTCTCCTTCTCCTCATTCTGCTTCTTCTGATTCACCCTCCAGACTTCACCTTCTCCTTCTCCTTCTTCTGCATCTTCTGATTCACCCTCCAGACTTCAACTTCTCCTTCTCCTTCTTCTGCTTCTTCTGATTAACCCTCCAGACTTCATCTTCTCCTTCTCCTTCTTCTTCTTCTTCTGATTCACTCTCCAGACTTCACCTTCTCCTTCTCCTTCTTCTACTTCTTCTGATTCACTCTCCAGACTTCACCTTCTCCTTCTCCTTCTTCTGCTTCTTCTGATTCACCCTCCAGACTTCACTTTCTCCTTCTCCTTCTTCTGCTTCTTCTGATTCACCCTCCAGACTTCACCTTCTCCTTCTCCTTCTTCTACTTCTTCTGATTCACCCTCCAGACTTCACCTTCTCCTTCTCCTTCTTCTACTTCTTCTGATTCACCCTCCAGTCTTCACCTTCTCCTTCTCCTTCTTCTGCTTCTTCTGATTCACCCTCCAGACTTCACCTTCTCCTACTCCTTCTTCTGCTTCTTCTGATTCACCCTCCAGACTTCACCTTCTCCTTCTCCTTCTTCTGCTTCTTCTGATTCACCCTCCAGACTTCACCTTCTCCTTCTCCTTCTTCTGCTTCTTCTGATTCACCCTCCAGACTTCACCTTCTCCTTCTCCTTCTTCTGCTTCTTCTGATTCACCCTCCAGACTTCACCTTCTCCTTCTCCTTCTTCTGCTTCTTCTGATTCACCCTCCAGACTTCACCTTCTCCTTCTCCTTCTTCTGCTTCTTCTGATTCACCCTCCAGACATCGCCTTCTCCTTCTCCTTCTTCTACTTCTTCTGATTCACCCTCCAGACTTCACCTTCTCCTTCTTCTGCTTCTTCTGATTCACCCTCCAGACTTCACCTTCTCCTTCTCCTTCGTCTACTTCTTCTGATTCACCCTCCAGACTACACCTTCTCCTTCTCCTTCTTCTACTTCTTCTGATTCACCCTCCAGACTTCACCTTCTCCTTCTCCTTCTTCTACTTCTTCTGATTCACCCTCCAGACTTCACCTTCTCCTTCTCCTTCTTCTGCTTCTTCTGCTTCACCCTCCAGACTTCACCTTCACCTTCTCCTTCTTCTGCTTCTTCTGCTTCACCCTCCTGACTTCACCTTCTCCTTCTCCTTCTTCTACTTCTTCTTCTTCACCCTCCTGACTTCACCTTCTCCTTCTCCTTCTTCTGCTTCTTCTGATTCACCCTCCTAACTTCACCTTCTCCTTCTCCATCTTCTGCTTCTTCTGATTCACTCTCCTGACTTCACCTTCTTCTTCTCCTTCTTCTGCTTCTTCTGATTCACCCTCCAGACTTCAACTTCTCCTTCTCCTTCTTCTGCTTCTTCTGATTCACCCTCCAGACTTCACCTTCTCCTTCTCCTTCTTCTGCTTCTTCTGATTCACACTCCAGACCTCACCTTCTCCTTCTCCTTCTTCTACTTCTTCTGATTCACCCTCCAGACTTCATCTTCTCCTTCTCCTTCTCCTGCTTCTTCTGATTCACCCTCCAGACTTCACCTTTTCCTTCTCCTTCTTCTGCTTCTTCTGAGTCACCCTCCAGACTTCACCTTCTCCTTCTCCTCATTCTGCTTCTTCTGATTCACCCTCCAGACATCACCTTCTCCTTCTCCTTCTTCTGCATCTTCTGATTCACCCTCCAGACTTCAACTTCTCCTTCTCCTTCTTCTACTTCTTCTGATTAACCCTCCAGACTTCATCTTCTCCTTCTCCTTCTTCTTCTTCTTCTGATTCACCCTCCAGACTTCACCTTCTCCTTCTCCTTCTTCTACTTCTTCTGATTCACTCTCCAGACTTCACCTTCTCCTTCTCCTTCTTCTGCTTCTTCTGATTCACCCTCCAGACTTCACTTTCTCCTTCTCCTTCTTCTGCTTCTTCTGATTCACCCTCCAGACTTCACCTTCTCCTTCTCCTTCTTCTGCTTCTTCTGATTCACCCTTCAGACTTCACCCTCTTCTTCTCCTTCTTCTGCTTCTTCTGATTCACCCTCCAGACCTCACCTTTTCCTTCTCCTTCTTCTACTTCTTCTGATTCACCCTCCAGACTTCATCTTCTCCTTCTCCTTCTTCTGCTTCTTCTGATTCACCCTCCAGACTTCACCTTCTCCTTCTCCTTCTTCTGCTTCTTCTGATTCATCATCCAGACTTCGCATTCTCCTTCTCCTTCTTCTACTTCTTCTGATTCACCCTCCAGACTTCACCTTCTCCTTCTCCTTCTTCTACTTCTTCTGATTCTTCCTCCAGTCTTCACCTTCTCCTTCTCCTTCTTCTGCTTCTTCTGATTCACCCTCCAGACTTCACCTTCTCCTACTCCTTCTTCTGCTTCTTCTGATTCACCCTCCAGACTTCTACTTCTCCTTCTCCTTCTTCTGCTTCTTCTGATTCACCCTCCAGACTTCACCTTCTCCTTCTCCTTCTTCTGCTTCTTCTGATTCACCCTCCAGACTTCACCTTCTCCTTCTCCTTCTTCTGCTTCTTCTGATTCACCCTCCAGACTTCACCTTCTCCTTCTCCTTCTTCTGCTTCTTCTGATTCACCCTCCAGACTTCACCTTCTCCTTCTCCTTCTTCTGCTTCTTCTGATTCACCCTCCAGACATCGCCTTCTCCTTCTCCTTCTTCTACTTCTTCTGATTCACCCTCCAGACTTCACCTTCTCCTTCTTCTGCTTCTTCTGATTCACCCTCCAGACTTCACCTTCTCCTTCTCCTTCGTCTACTTCTTCTGATTCACCCTCCAGACTACACCTTCTCCTTCTCCTTCTTCTGCTTCTTCTGCTTCACCCTCCAGACTTCACCTTCTCCTTCCCCTTCTTCTGCTTCTTCTGCTGCGCCCTCCAGACTTCACCTTCACCTTCTCCTTCTTCTGCTTCTTCTGCTTCACCCTCCTGACTTCACCTTCTCCTTCTCCTTCTTCTACTTCTTCTGCTTCACCCTCCTGACTTCACCTTCTCCTTCTCCTTCTTCTGCTTCTTCTGATTCACCCTCCTAACTTCACCTTCTCCTTCTCCATCTTCTGCTTCTTCTGATTCACCCTCCTGACTTCACCTTCTTCTTCTCCTTCTTCTGCTTCTTCTGATTCACCCTCCAGACTTCAACTTCTCCTTCTCCTTCTTCTGCTTCTTCTGATTCACCCTCCAGACTTCACCTTCTCCTTCTCCTTCTTCTGCTTCTTCTAATTCACACTCCAGACCTCACCTTCTCCTTCTCCTTCTTCTACTTCTTCTGATTCACCCTCCAGACTTCATCTTCTCCTTCTCCTTCTCCTGATTCTTCTGATTCACCCTCCAGACTTCACCTTTTCCTTCTCCTTCTTCTGCTTCTTCTGAGTCACCCTCCAGACTTCACCTTCTCCTTCTCCTTCTTCTACTTCTTCTGATTCACCCTCCAGACTTCACCTTCTCCTTCTCCTTCTTCTACTTCTTCTGATTCACCCTCCAGACTTCACCTTCTCCTTCACCTTCTTCTGCTTCTTCTGTTTCACCCTCCTGACTTCACCTTCTCCTTCTCCTTCTTCTACTTCTTCTGATTCACCCTCCTGACTTCACCTTCTCCTTCTCCTTATTCTACTTCTTCTGCTTCACCCTCCAGACTTCACCTTCTCTTTCTCCTTCTTCTACTTCTTCTGATTCACCCTCCAGACTTAACCTTCTCCTTCTCCTTCTTCTGCTTCTTCTGATTCACCCTCCAGACTTCACCTTCTCCTTCTCCTCATTCTGCTTCTTCTGATTCACCCTCCAGACTTCACCTTCTCCTTCTCCTTCTTCTGCATCTTCTGATTCACCCTCCAGACTTCAACTTCTCCTTCTCCTTCTTCTACTTCTTCTGATTAACCCTCCAGACTTCATCTTCTCCTTCTCCTTCTTCTTCTTCTTCTGATTCACCCTCCAGACTTCACCTTCTCCTTCTCCTTCTTCTACTTCTTCTGATTCACTCTCCAGACTTCACCTTCTCCTTCTCCTTCTTCTGCTTCTTCTGATTCACCCTCCAGACTTCACCTTCTCCTTCTCCTTCTTCTGCTTCTTCTGATTCACCCTCCAGACTTCACCTTCTCCTTCTCCTTCTTCTGCTTCTTCTGATTCACCCTCCAGACTTCACCTTCTCCTTCTCCTTCTTCTGCTTCTTCTGATTCACCCTCCAGACTTCACCTTCTCCTTCTCCTTCTCCTGCTTCTTCTGATTCACCCTCCAGACTTCTCCTTCTCCTTCTCCTTCTTCTACTTCTTCTGATTCACCCTCCAGACTTCACCTTCTCCTTCTATTTCTTCTACTTCTTCTGATTCACCCTCCTGACTTCACCTTCTCCTTCTCCTTCTTCTGCTTCTTTTGCTTCACCCTCCAGACTTCACCTTCTCCTTCTCCTTCTTCTGCTTCTTCTGCTTCACCCTCCAGACTTCACCTTCTACTTCTCCTTCTTCTGCTTCTTCTGCTTCACCCTTCTTACTTCACCTTCTCCTTCCCCTTCTTCTACTTCTTCTGATTCACCCTCCAGACTTCACCTTCTCCTTCTCCTTCTTCTGCTTCTTCTGCTTCACCCTCCAGACTTCACCTTCTCCTTCCCCTTCTTCTGCTTCTTCTGCTTCGCCCTCCAGACTTCACCTTCTCCTTCTCCTTCTTCTGCTTCTTCTGCTTCACCCTCCTGACTTCACCTTCTCCTTCTCCTTCTTCTACTTCTTCTGATTCACCCTCCAGACTTCACCTTCTCCTTCTCCTTCTTCTGCTTCTTCTGCTTCACCCTCCAGACTTCACCTTCTCCTTCTCCTTCTTCTGCTTCTTCTGCTGCGCCCTCCAGACTTCACCTTCACCTTCTCCTTCTTCTGCTTCTTCTGCTTCACCCTCCTGACTTCACCTTCTCCTTCTCCTTCTTCTACTTCTTCTGCTTCACCCTCCTGACTTCACCTTCTCCTTCTCCTTCTTCTGCTTCTTCTGATTCACCCTCCTAACTTCACCTTCTCCTTCTCCATCTTCTGCTTCTTCTGATTCACCCTCCTGACTTCACCTTCTTCTTCTCCTTCTTCTGCTTCTTCTGATTCACCCTCCAGACATCAACTTCTCCTTCTCCTTCTTCTGCTTCTTCTGATTCACCCTCCAGACTTCACCTTTTCCTTCTCCTTCTTCTGCTTCTTCTGAGTCACCCTCCAGACTTCACCTTCTCCTTCTCCTTCTTCTAGTTCTTCTGATTCACCCTCCAGACTGCACCTTCTCCTTCTCCTTCTTCTACTTCTTCTGATTCACCCTCCAGACTTCACCTTCTCCTTCACCTTCTTCTGCTTCTTCTGTTTCACCCTCCTGACTTCACCTTCTCCTTCTCCTTCTTCTACTTCTTCTGATTCACCCTCCTGACTTCACCTTCTCCTTCTCCTTATTCTACTTCTTCTGCTTCACCCTCCAGACTTCACCTTCTCTTTCTCCTTCTTCTACTTCTTCTGATTCACCCTCCAGACTTAACCTTCTCCTTCTCCTTCTTCTGCTTCTTCTGATTCACCCTCCAGACTTCACCTTCTCCTTCTCCTCATTCTGCTTCTTCTGATTCACCCTCCAGACTTCACCTTCTCCTTCTCCTTCTTCTGCATCTTCTGATTCACCCTCCAGACTTCAACTTCTCCTTCTCCTTCTTCTGCTTCTTCTGATTAACCCTCCAGACTTCATCTTCTCCTTCTCCTTCTTCTTCTTCTTCTGATTCACCCTCCAGACTTCACCTTCTCCTTCTCCTTCTTCTACTTCTTCTGATTCACTCTCCAGACTTCACCTTCTCCTTCTCCTTCTTCTGCTTCTTCTGATTCACCCTCCAGACTTCACTTTCTCCTTCTCCTTCTTCTGCTTCTTCTGATTCACCCTCCAGACTTCACCTTCTCCTTCTCCTTCTTCTACTTCTTCTGATTCACCCTCCAGACTTCACCTTCTCCTTCTCCTTCTTCTACTTCTTCTGATTCACCCTCCAGTCTTCACCTTCTCCTTCTCCTTCTTCTGCTTCTTCTGATTCACCCTCCAGACTTCACCTTCTCCTACTCCTTCTTCTGCTTCTTCTGATTCACCCTCCAGACTTCACCTTCTCCTTCTCCTTCTTCTGCTTCTTCTGATTCACCCTCCAGACTTCACCTTCTCCTTCTCCTTCTTCTGCTTCTTCTGATTCACCCTCCAGACTTCACCTTCTCCTTCTCCTTCTTCTGCTTCTTCTGATTCACCCTCCTGACTTCACCTTCTTCTTCTCCTTCTTCTGCTTCTTCTGATTCACCCTCCAGACATCAACTTCTCCTTCTCCTTCTTCTGCTTCTTCTGATTCACCCTCCAGACTTCACCTTTTCCTTCTCCTTCTTCTGCTTCTTCTGAGTCACCCTCCAGACTTCACCTTCTCCTTCTCCTTCTTCTACTTCTTCTGATTCACCCTCCAGACTTCACCTTCTCCTTCTCCTTCTTCTACTTCTTCTGATTCACCCTCCAGACTTCACCTTCTCCTTCACCTTCTTCTGCTTCTTCTGTTTCACCCTCCTGACTTCACCTTCTCCTTCTCCTTCTTCTACTTCTTCTGATTCACCCTCCTGACTTCACCTTCTCCTTCTCCTTATTCTACTTCTTCTGCTTCACCCTCCAGACTTCACCTTCTCTTTCTCCTTCTTCTACTTCTTCTGATTCACCCTCCAGACTTAACCTTCTCCTTCTCCTTCTTCTGCTTCTTCTGATTCACCCTCCAGACTTCACCTTCTCCTTCTCCTCATTCTGCTTCTTCTGATTCACCCTCCAGACTTCACCTTCTCCTTCTCCTTCTTCTGCATCTTCTGATTCACCCTCCAGACTTCAACTTCTCCTTCTCCTTCTTCTGCTTCTTCTGATTAACCCTCCAGACTTCATCTTCTCCTTCTCCTTCTTCTTCTTCTTCTGATTCACCCTCCAGACTTCACCTTCTCCTTCTCCTTCTTCTACTTCTTCTGATTCACTCTCCAGACTTCACCTTCTCCTTCTCCTTCTTCTGCTTCTTCTGATTCACCCTCCAGACTTCACTTTCTCCTTCTCCTTCTTCTGCTTCTTCTGATTCACCCTCCAGACTTCACCTTCTCCTTCTCCTTCTTCTACTTCTTCTGATTCACCCTCCAGACTTCACCTTCTCCTTCTCCTTCTTCTACTTCTTCTGATTCACCCTCCAGTCTTCACCTTCTCCTTCTCCTTCTTCTGCTTCTTCTGATTCACCCTCCAGACTTCACCTTCTCCTACTCCTTCTTCTGCTTCTTCTGATTCACCCTCCAGACTTCACCTTCTCCTTCTCCTTCTTCTGCTTCTTCTGATTCACCCTCCAGACTTCACCTTCTCCTTCTCCTTCTTCTGCTTCTTCTGATTCACCCTCCAGACTTCACCTTCTCCTTCTCCTTCTTCTGCTTCTTCTGATTCACCCTCCAGACTTCACCTTCTCCTTCTCCTTCTTCTGCTTCTTCTGATTCACCCTCCAGACTTCACCTTCTCCTTCTCCTTCTTCTGCTTCTTCTGATTCACCCTCCAGACATCGCCTTCTCCTTCTCCTTCTTCTACTTCTTCTGATTCACCCTCCAGACTTCACCTTCTCCTTCTTCTGCTTCTTCTGATTCACCCTCCAGACTTCACCTTCTCCTTCTCCTTCGTCTACTTCTTCTGATTCACCCTCCAGAATACACCTTCTCCTTCTCCTTCTTCTACTTCTTCTGATTCACCCTCCAGACTTCACCTTCTCCTTCTCCTTCTTCTACTTCTTCTGATTCACCCTCCAGACTTCACCTTCTCCTTCTCCTTCTTCTGCTTCTTCTGCTTCACCCTCCAGACTTCACCTTCACCTTCTCCTTCTTCTGCTTCTTCTGCTTCACCCTCCTGACTTCACCTTCTCCTTCTCCTTCTTCTACTTCTTCTTCTTCACCCTCCTGACTTCACCTTCTCCTTCTCCTTCTTCTGCTTCTTCTGATTCACCCTCCTAACTTCACCTTCTCCTTCTCCATCTTCTGCTTCTTCTGATTCACTCTCCTGACTTCACCTTCTTCTTCTCCTTCTTCTGCTTCTTCTGATTCACCCTCCAGACTTCAACTTCTCCTTCTCCTTCTTCTGCTTCTTCTGATTCACCCTCCAGACTTCACCTTCTCCTTCTCCTTCTTCTGCTTCTTCTGATTCACACTCCAGACCTCACCTTCTCCTTCTCCTTCTTCTACTTCTTCTGATTCACCCTCCAGACTTCATCTTCTCCTTCTCCTTCTCCTGCTTCTTCTGATTCACCCTCCAGACTTCACCTTTTCCTTCTCCTTCTTCTGCTTCTTCTGAGTCACCCTCCAGACTTCACCTTCTCCTTCTCCTCATTCTGCTTCTTCTGATTCACCCTCCAGACTTCACCTTCTCCTTCTCCTTCTTCTGCATCTTCTGATTCACCCTCCAGACTTCAACTTCTCCTTCTCCTTCTTCTACTTCTTCTGATTAACCCTCCAGACTTCATCTTCTCCTTCTCCTTCTTCTTCTTCTTCTGATTCACCCTCCAGACTTCACCTTCTCCTTCTCCTTCTTCTACTTCTTCTGATTCACTCTCCAGACTTCACCTTCTCCTTCTCCTTCTTCTGCTTCTTCTGATTCACCCTCCAGACTTCACTTTCTCCTTCTCCTTCTTCTGCTTCTTCTGATTCACCCTCCAGACTTCACCTTCTCCTTCTCCTTCTTCTGCTTCTTCTGATTCACCCTTCAGACTTCACCCTCTTCTTCTCCTTCTTCTGCTTCTTCTGATTCACCCTCCAGACCTCACCTTTTCCTTCTCCTTCTTCTACTTCTTCTGATTCACCCTCCAGACTTCATCTTCTCCTTCTCCTTCTTCTGCTTCTTCTGATTCACCCTCCAGACTTCACCTTCTCCTTCTCCTTGTCTGCTTCTTCTGATTCACCATCCAGACTTCGCATTCTCCTTCTCCTTCTTCTACTTCTTCTGATTCACCCTCCAGACTTCACCTTCTCCTTCTCCTTCTTCTACTTCTTCTGATTCTTCCTCCAGTCTTCACCTTCTCCTTCTCCTTCTTCTGCTTCTTCTGATTCACCCTCCAAACTTCACCTTCTCCTACTCCTTCTTCTGCTTCTTCTGATTCACCCTCCAGACTTCTACTTCTCCTTCTCCTTCTTCTGCTTCTTCTGATTCACCCTCCAGACTTCACCTTCTCCTTCTCCTTCTTCTGCTTCTTCTGATTCACCCTCCAGACTTCACCTTCTCCTTCTCCTTCTTCTGCTTCTTCTGATTCACCCTCCAGACTTCACCTTCTCCTTCTCCTTCTTCTGCTTCTTCTGATTCACCCTCCAGACTTCACCTTCTCCTTCTCCTTCTTCTGCTTCTTCTGATTCACCCTCCAGACATCGCCTTCTCCTTCTCCTTCTTCTACTTCTTCTGATTCACCCTCCAGACTTCACCTTCTCCTTCTTCTGCTTCTTCTGATTCACCCTCCAGACTTCACCTTCTCCTTCTCCTTCGTCTACTTCTTCTGATTCACCCTCCAGACTACACCTTCTCCTTCTCCTTCTTCTGCTTCTTCTGCTTCACCCTCCAGACTTCACCTTCTCCTTCCCCTTCTTCTGCTTCTTCTGCTGCGCCCTCCAGACTTCACCTTCACCTTCTCCTTCTTCTGCTTCTTCTGCTTCACCCTCCTGACTTCACCTTCTCCTTCTCCTTCTTCTACTTCTTCTGCTTCACCCTCCTGACTTCACCTTCTCCTTCTCCTTCTTCTGCTTCTTCTGATTCACCCTCCTAACTTCACCTTCTCCTTCTCCATCTTCTGCTTCTTCTGATTCACCCTCCTGACTTCACCTTCTTCTTCTCCTTCTTCTGCTTCTTCTGATTCACCCTCCAGACTTCAACTTCTCCTTCTCCTTCTTCTGCTTCTTCTGATTCACCCTCCAGACTTCACCTTCTCCTTCTCCTTCTTCTGCTTCTTCTGATTCACACTCCAGACCTCACCTTCTCCTTCTCCTTCTTCTACTTCTTCTGATTCACCCTCCAGACTTCAACTTCTCCTTCTCCTTCTCCTGATTCTTCTGATTCACCCTCCAGACTTCACCTTTTCCTTCTCCTTCTTCTGCTTCTTCTGAGTCACCCTCCAGACTTCACCTTCTCCTTCTCCTTCTTCTACTTCTTCTGATTCACCCTCCAGACTTCACCTTCTCCTTCTCCTTCTTCTACTTCTTCTGATTCACCCTCCAGACTTCACCTTCTCCTTCACCTTCTTCTGCTTCTTCTGTTTCACCCTCCTGACTTCACCTTCTCCTTCTCCTTCTTCTACTTCTTCTGATTCACCCTCCTGACTTCACCTTCTCCTTCTCCTTATTCTACTTCTTCTGCTTCACCCTCCAGACTTCACCTTCTCTTTCTCCTTCTTCTACTTCTTCTGATTCACCCTCCAGACTTAACCTTCTCCTTCTCCTTCTTCTGCTTCTTCTGATTCACCCTCCAGACTTCACCTTCTCCTTCTCCTCATTCTGCTTCTTCTGATTCACCCTCCAGACTTCACCTTCTCCTTCTCCTTCTTCTGCATCTTCTGATTCACCCTCCAGACTTCAACTTCTCCTTCTCCTTCTTCTACTTCTTCTGATTAACCCTCCAGACTTCATCTTCTCCTTCTCCTTCTTCTTCTTCTTCTGATTCACCCTCCAGACTTCACCTTCTCCTTCTCCTTCTTCTACTTCTTCTGATTCACTCTCCAGACTTCACCTTCTCCTTCTCCTTCTTCTGCTTCTTCTGATTCACCCTCCAGACTTCACCTTCTCCTTCTCCTTCTTCTGCTTCTTCTGATTCACCCTCCAGACTTCACCTTCTCCTTCTCCTTCTTCTGCTTCTTCTGATTCACCCTCCAGACTTCACCTTCTCCTTCTCCTTCTTCTGCTTCTTCTGATTCACCCTCCAGACTTCACCTTCTCCTTCTCCTTCTCCTGCTTCTTCTGATTCACCCTCCAGACTTCTCCTTCTCCTTCTCCTTCTTCTACTTCTTCTGATTCACCCTCCAGACTTCACCTTCTCCTTCTATTTCTTCTACTTCTTCTGATTCACCCTCCTGACTTCACCTTCTCCTTCTCCTTCTTCTGCTTCTTTTGCTTCACCCTCCAGACTTCACCTTCTCCTTCTCCTTCTTCTGCTTCTTCTGCTTCACCCTCCAGACTTCACCTTCTACTTCTCCTTCTTCTGCTTCTTCTGCTTCACCCTCCTTACTTCACCTTCTCCTTCCCCTTCTTCTACTTCTTCTGATTCACCCTCCAGACTTCACCTTCTCCTTCTCCTTCTTCTGCTTCTTCTGCTTCACCCTCCAGACTTCACCTTCTGCTTCCCCTTCTTCTGCTTCTTCTGCTTCGCCCTCCAGACTTCACCTTCTCCTTCTCCTTCTTCTGCTTCTTCTGCTTCACCCTCCTGACTTCACCTTCTCCTTCTCCTTCTTCTACTTCTTCTGATTCACCCTCCAGACTTCACCTTCTCCTTCTCCTTCTTCTGCTTCTTCTGATTCACCCTCCTAACTTCACCTTCTCCTTCTCCTTCTTCTGCTTCTTCTGCTGCGCCCTCCAGACTTCACCTTCACCTTCTCCTTCTTCTGCTTCTTCTGCTTCACCCTCCTGACTTCACCTTCTCCTTCTCCTTCTTCTACTTCTTCTGCTTCACCCTCCTGACTTCACCTTCTCCTTCTCCTTCTTCTGCTTCTTCTGATTCACCCTCCTAACTTCACCTTCTCCTTCTCCATCTTCTGCTTCTTCTGATTCACCCTCCTGACTTCACCTTCTTCTTCTCCTTCTTCTGCTTCTTCTGATTCACCCTCCAGACATCAACTTCTCCTTCTCCTTCTTCTGCTTCTTCTGATTCACCCTCCAGACTTCACCTTTTCCTTCTCCTTCTTCTGCTTCTTCTGAGTCACCCTCCAGACTTCACCTTCTCCTTCTCCTTCTTCTACTTCTTCTGATTCACCCTCCAGACTTCACCTTCTCCTTCTCCTTCTTCTACTTCTTCTGATTCACCCTCCAGACTTCACCTTCTCCTTCACCTTCTTCTGCTTCTTCTGTTTCACCCTCCTGACTTCACCTTCTCCTTCTCCTTCTTCTACTTCTTCTGATTCACCCTCCTGACTTCACCTTCTCCTTCTCCTTATTCTACTTCTTCTGCTTCACCCTCCAGACTTCACCTTCTCTTTCTCCTTCTTCTACTTCTTCTGATTCACCCTCCAGACTTAACCTTCTCCTTCTCCTTCTTCTGCTTCTTCTGATTCACCCTCCAGACTTCACCTTCTCCTTCTCCTCATTCTGCTTCTTCTGATTCACCCTCCAGACTTCACCTTCTCCTTCTCCTTCTTCTGCATCTTCTGATTCACCCTCCAGACTTCAACTTCTCCTTCTCCTTCTTCTGCTTCTTCTGATTAACCCTCCAGACTTCATCTTCTCCTTCTCCTTCTTCTTCTTCTTCTGATTCACCCTCCAGACTTCACCTTCTCCTTCTCCTTCTTCTACTTCTTCTGATTCACTCTCCAGACTTCACCTTCTCCTTCTCCTTCTTCTGCTTCTTCTGATTCACCCTCCAGACTTCACTTTCTCCTTCTCCTTCTTCTGCTTCTTCTGATTCACCCTCCAGACTTCACCTTCTCCTTCTCCTTCTTCTACTTCTTCTGATTCACCCTCCAGACTTCACCTTCTCCTTCTCCTTCTTCTACTTCTTCTGATTCACCCTCCAGTCTTCACCTTCTCCTTCTCCTTCTTCTGCTTCTTCTGATTCACCCTCCAGACTTCACCTTCTCCTACTCCTTCTTCTGCTTCTTCTGATTCACCCTCCAGACTTCACCTTCTCCTTCTCCTTCTTCTGCTTCTTCTGATTCACCCTCCAGACTTCACCTTCTCCTTCTCCTTCTTCTGCTTCTTCTGATTCACCCTCCAGACTTCACCTTCTCCTTCTCCTTCTTCTGCTTCTTCTGATTCACCCTCCAGACTTCACCTTCTCCTTCTCCTTCTTCTGCTTCTTCTGATTCACCCTCCAGACTTCACCTTCTCCTTCTCCTTCTTCTGCTTCTTCTGATTCACCCTCCAGACATCGCCTTCTCCTTCTCCTTCTTCTACTTCTTCTGATTCACCCTCCAGACTTCACCTTCTCCTTCTTCTGCTTCTTCTGATTCACCCTCCAGACTTCACCTTCTCCTTCTCCTTCGTCTACTTCTTCTGATTCACCCTCCAGACTACACCTTCTCCTTCTCCTTCTTCTACTTCTTCTGATTCACCCTCCAGACTTCACCTTCTCCTTCTCCTTCTTCTACTTCTTCTGATTCACCCTCCAGACTTCACCTTCTCCTTCTCCTTCTTCTGCTTCTTCTGCTTCACCCTCCAGACTTCACCTTCACCTTCTCCTTCTTCTGCTTCTTCTGCTTCACCCTCCTGACTTCACCTTCTCCTTCTCCTTCTTCTACTTCTTCTTCTTCACCCTCCTGACTTCACCTTCTCCTTCTCCTTCTTCTGCTTCTTCTGATTCACCCTCCTAACTTCACCTTCTCCTTCTCCATCTTCTGCTTCTTCTGATTCACTCTCCTGACTTCACCTTCTTCTTCTCCTTCTTCTGCTTCTTCTGATTCACCCTCCAGACTTCAACTTCTCCTTCTCCTTCTTCTGCTTCTTCTGATTCACCCTCCAGACTTCACCTTCTCCTTCTCCTTCTTCTGCTTCTTCTGATTCACACTCCAGACCTCACCTTCTCCTTCTCCTTCTTCTACTTCTTCTGATTCACCCTCCAGACTTCATCTTCTCCTTCTCCTTCTCCTGCTTCTTCTGATTCACCCTCCAGACTTCACCTTTTCCTTCTCCTTCTTCTGCTTCTTCTGAGTCACCCTCCAGACTTCACCTTCTCCTTCTCCTCATTCTGCTTCTTCTGATTCACCCTCCAGACTTCACCTTCTCCTTCTCCTTCTTCTGCATCTTCTGATTCACCCTCCAGACTTCAACTTCTCCTTCTCCTTCTTCTACTTCTTCTGATTAACCCTCCAGACTTCATCTTCTCCTTCTCCTTCTTCTTCTTCTTCTGATTCACCCTCCAGACTTCACCTTCTCCTTCTCCTTCTTCTACTTCTTCTGATTCACTCTCCAGACTTCACCTTCTCCTTCTCCTTCTTCTGCTTCTTCTGATTCACCCTCCAGACTTCACTTTCTCCTTCTCCTTCTTCTGCTTCTTCTGATTCACCCTCCAGACTTCACCTTCTCCTTCTCCTTCTTCTGCTTCTTCTGATTCACCCTTCAGACTTCACCCTCTTCTTCTCCTTCTTCTGCTTCTTCTGATTCACCCTCCAGACCTCACCTTTTCCTTCTCCTTCTTCTACTTCTTCTGATTCACCCTCCAGACTTCATCTTCTCCTTCTCCTTCTTCTGCTTCTTCTGATTCACCCTCCAGACTTCACCTTCTCCTTCTCCTTCTTCTGCTTCTTCTGATTCACCATCCAGACTTCGCATTCTCCTTCTCCTTCTTCTACTTCTTCTGATTCACCCTCCAGACTTCACCTTCTCCTTCTCCTTCTTCTACTTCTTCTGATTCTTCCTCCAGTCTTCACCTTCTCCTTCTCCTTCTTCTGCTTCTTCTGATTCACCCTCCAGACTTCACCTTCTCCTACTCCTTCTTCTGCTTCTTCTGATTCACCCTCCAGACTTCTACTTCTCCTTCTCCTTCTTCTGCTTCTTCTGATTCACCCTCCAGACTTCACCTTCTCCTTCTCCTTCTTCTGCTTCTTCTGATTCACCCTCCAGACTTCACCTTCTCCTTCTCCTTCTTCTGCTTCTTCTGATTCACCCTCCAGACTTCACCTTCTCCTTCTCCTTCTTCTGCTTCTTCTGATTCACCCTCCAGACTTCACCTTCTCCTTCTCCTTCTTCTGCTTCTTCTGATTCACCCTCCAGACATCGCCTTCTCCTTCTCCTTCTTCTACTTCTTCTGATTCACCCTCCAGACTTCACCTTCTCCTTCTTCTGCTTCTTCTGATTCACCCTCCAGACTTCACCTTCTCCTTCTCCTTCGTCTACTTCTTCTGATTCACCCTCCAGACTACACCTTCTCCTTCTCCTTCTTCTGCTTCTTCTGCTTCACCCTCCAGACTTCACCTTCTCCTTCCCCTTCTTCTGCTTCTTCTGCTGCGCCCTCCAGACTTCACCTTCACCTTCTCCTTCTTCTGCTTCTTCTGCTTCACCCTCCTGACTTCACCTTCTCCTTCTCCTTCTTCTACTTCTTCTGCTTCACCCTCCTGACTTCACCTTCTCCTTCTCCTTCTTCTGCTTCTTCTGATTCACCCTCCTAACTTCACCTTCTCCTTCTCCATCTTCTGCTTCTTCTGATTCACCCTCCTGACTTCACCTTCTTCTTCTCCTTCTTCTGCTTCTTCTGATTCACCCTCCAGACTTCAACTTCTCCTTCTCCTTCTTCTGCTTCTTCTGATTCACCCTCCAGACTTCACCTTCTCCTTCTCCTTCTTCTGCTTCTTCTGATTCACACTCCAGACCTCACCTTCTCCTTCTCCTTCTTCTACTTCTTCTGATTCACCCTCCAGACTTCATCTTCTCCTTCTCCTTCTCCTGATTCTTCTGATTCACCCTCCAGACTTCACCTTTTCCTTCTCCTTCTTCTGCTTCTTCTGAGTCACCCTCCAGACTTCACCTTCTCCTTCTCCTTCTTCTACTTCTTCTGATTCACCCTCCAGACTTCACCTTCTCCTTCTCCTTCTTCTACTTCTTCTGATTCACCCTCCAGACTTCACCTTCTCCTTCACCTTCTTCTGCTTCTTCTGTTTCACCCTCCTGACTTCACCTTCTCCTTCTCCTTCTTCTACTTCTTCTGATTCACCCTCCTGACTTCACCTTCTCCTTCTCCTTATTCTACTTCTTCTGCTTCACCCTCCAGACTTCACCTTCTCTTTCTCCTTCTTCTACTTCTTCTGATTCACCCTCCAGACTTAACCTTCTCCTTCTCCTTCTTCTGCTTCTTCTGATTCACCCTCCAGACTTCACCTTCTCCTTCTCCTCATTCTGCTTCTTCTGATTCACCCTCCAGACTTCACCTTCTCCTTCTCCTTCTTCTGCATCTTCTGATTCACCCTCCAGACTTCAACTTCTCCTTCTCCTTCTTCTACTTCTTCTGATTAACCCTCCAGACTTCATCTTCTCCTTCTCCTTCTTCTTCTTCTTCTGATTCACCCTCCAGACTTCACCTTCTCCTTCTCCTTCTTCTACTTCTTCTGATTCACTCTCCAGACTTCACCTTCTCCTTCTCCTTCTTCTGCTTCTTCTGATTCACCCTCCAGACTTCACTTTCTCCTTCTCCTTCTTCTGCTTCTTCTGATTCACCCTCCAGACTTCACCTTCTCCTTCTCCTTCTTCTGCTTCTTCTGATTCACCCTTCAGACTTCACCCTCTTCTTCTCCTTCTTCTGCTTCTTCTGATTCACCCTCCAGACTTCACCTTCTCCTTCTCCTTCTTCTGCTTCTTCTGATTCACCCTCCAGACTTCACCTTCTCCTTCTCCTTCTTCAGCTTCTTCTGATTCACCCTCCAGACTTCACCTTCTCCTTCTCCTTCTTCTGCTTCTTCTGATTCACCCTCCAGACTTCACCTTCTCCTTCTCCTTCTTCTGCTTCTTCTGATTCACCCTCCAGACTTCACCTTCTCCTTCTCCTTCTTCTGCTTCCTCTGATTCACCCTCCAGACTTCACCTTCTCCTTCTCCTTCTTCTGCTTCTTCTGATTCACCCTCCAGACATCGCCTTCTCCTTCTCCTTCTTCTACTTCTTCTGATTCACCCTCCAGACTTCACCTTCTCCTTCTTCTGCTTCTTCTGATTCACCCTCCAGACTTCACCTTCCCCTTCTCCTTCGTCTACTTCTTCTGATTCACCCTCCAGACTACACCTTCTCCTTCTCCTTCTTCTACTTCTTCTGATTCACCCTCCAGACTTCACCTTCTCCTTCTCCTTCTTCTGCTTCTTCTGATTCACCCTCCAGACTTCATCTTCTCCTTCTTCTTCTTCTACTTCTTCTGATTCACCCTCCAGACATCACCTTCTCCTTCTTCTTCTTCTACTTCTTCTGATTCACCCTCCAGACTTCACCTTCTCCTTCTCCTTCTTCTACTTCTTCTGCTTCTCCCTCCAGACTTCACCTTCTCCTTCTCCTTCTTCTGCTTCTTCTGATTCTCCCTCCAGATTTCACCTTCTCCTTCTCCTTCTTCTACTTCTTCTGATTCACCCTCCAGACTTCACCTTCTCCTTCTCCTTCTTCTACTTCTTCTGATTCACCCTCCAGACTTCACCTTCTCCTTCTCCTTCTTCTACTTCTTCTGATTCACCTCCCAGACTTCACCTTCTCCTTCTCCTTCTTCTACTTCTTCTGATTCACCCTCCTGACTTCACCTTCTCCTTCTCCTTCTTCTGCTTCTTCTGCTTCACCCTCCAGACTTTACCTTCTCCTTCTCCTTCTTCTGCTTCTTCTGCTTCACCCTCCAGACTTCACCTTCTACTTCTCCTTCTTCTGCTTCTTCTGCCTCACCCTCCTGACTTCACCTTCTCCTTCCCCTTCTTCTACATCTTCTGATTCACCCTCCAGACTTCACCTTCTCCTTCTCCTTCTTCTGCTTCTTCTGCTTCACCCTCCAGACTTCACCTTCTCCTTCCCCTTCTTCTGCTTCTTCTGCTTCGCCCTCCAGACTTCACCTTCTCCTTCTCCTTCTTCTGCTTCTTCTGCTTCACCCTCCTGACTTCACCTTCTCCTTCTCCTTCTTCTACTTCTTCTGATTCACCCTCCAGACTTCACCTTCTCCTTCTCCTTCTTCTGCTTCTTCTGTTTCACCCTCCAGACTTCACCTTCTACTTCTCCTTCTTCTGCTTCTTCTGCTTCACCCTCCTGACTTCACCTTCTCCTTCCCCTTTTTCTACTTCTTCTGTTTCACCCTCCAGACTTCATCTTCTACTTCTCCTTCTTCTGCTTCTTCTGCTTCACCCTCCTGACTTCACCTTCTCCTTCCCCTTCTTCTACTTCTTCTGCTTCGCCCTCCAGACTTCACCTTCTCCTTCTCCTTCTTCTGCTTCTTCTGATTCACCCTCCAGACTTCACCTTCTCCTTCTCCTTCTTCTGCTTCTTCTGCTTCTCCCTCCTGACTTCACCTTCTCCTTCTCCTTCTTCTACTTCTTCTGATTCACCCTCCAGACTTCACCTTCTCCTTCTCCTTCTTCTACTTCTTCTGATTCACCCTCCAGACCTCACCTTCTCCTTCTCCTTCTTCTACTTCTTCTGATCCACCCTCCTGACTTCACCTTCTCCTTCTCCTTCTTCTGCTTCTTATGCTTTACCCTCCAGACTTCACCTTCTCCTTCTCCTTCTTCTGCTTCATCTGCTTCACCCTCCAGACTTCACCTTCTACTTCTCCTTCTTCTGCTTCTTCTGCTTCACCCTCCTGACTTCACCTTCTCCTTCCCCTTCTTCTACTTCTTCTGATTCACCCTCCAGACTTCACCTTCTCCTTCTCCTTCTTCTGCATCTTCTGATTCACCCTCCAGACTTCAACTTCTCCTTCTCCTGTTTCTGCTTCTTCTGATTCACCCTCCAGACTTCACCTTCTCCTTCTCCTTCTTCTACTTCTTCTGATTAACCCTCCAGACTTCACCTTCTCCTTCTCCTTCTTCTGCTTCTTCTGATTCACCATCCAGACTTCGCATTCTCCTTCTCCTTCTTCTACTTCTTCTGATTCACCCTCCAGACTTCACCTTCTCCTTCTCCTTCTTCTACTTCTTCTGATTCACCCTCCAGTCTTCACCTTCTCCTTCTCCTTCTTCTGCTTCTTCTGATTCACCCTCCAGACTTCACCTTCTCCTACTCCTTCTTCTGCTTCTTCTGATTCACCCTCCAGACTTCACCTTCTCCTTCTCCTTCTTCTGCTTCTTCTGATTCACCCTCCAGACTTCACCTTCTCCTTCTCCTTCTTCTGCTTCTTCTGATTCACCCTCCAGACTTCACCTTCTCCTTCTTCTTCTTCTGCTTCTTCTGATTCACCCTCCAGACTTCACCTTCTCCTTCTCCTTCTTCTGCTTCTTCTGATTCACCCTCCAGACATCGCCTTCTCCTTCTCCTTCTTCTACTTCTTCTGATTCACCCTCCAGACTTCACCTTCTCCTTCTTCTGCTTCTTCTGATTCACCCTCCAGACTTCACCTTCTCCTTCTCCTTCGTCTACTTCTTCTGATTCACCCTCCAGACTACACCTTCTCCTTCTCCTTCTTCTACTTCTTCTGATTCACCCTCCAGACTTCACCTTCTCCTTCTCCTTCTTCTGCTTCTTCTGATTCACCCTCCAGACTTCACCTTCTCCTTCTCCTTCTTCTGCTTCTTCTGCTTCACCCTCCAGACTTCACCTTCTCCTTCTCTTTCTTCTGCTTCTTCTGATTCACCCTCCAGACTTCACCTTCTCCTTCTCCTTCTTCTGCTTCTTCTGCTTCACCCTCCTGACTTCACCTTCTCCTTCTCCTTCTTCTACTTCTTCTGATTCACCCTCCAGACTTCTCCTTCTCCTTCTCCTTCTTCTGCTTCTTCTGTTTCACCCTCCTGACTTCACCTTCTCCTTCCCCTTCTTCTACTTCTTCTGTTTCACCCTCCAGACTTCAACATCTACTTCTCCTTCTTCTGCTTCTTCTGCTTCACCCTCCTGACTTCACCTTCTCCTTCCCCTTCTTCTACTTCTTCTGCTTCGCCCTCCAGACTTCACCTTCTCCTTCTCCTTCTTCTGCTTCTTCTGATTCACCCTCCAGACTTCACCTTCTCCTTCTCCTTCTTCTGCTTCTTCTGCTTCTCCCTCCTGACTTCACCTTCTCCTTCTCCTTCTTCTACTTCTTCTGATTCACCCTCCAGACTTCACCTTCTCCTTCTCCTTCTTCTGCTCCTTCTGCTTCACCCTCCAGACTTCACCTTCTCCTTCTCCTTCTTCTGCTTCTTCTGCTGCGCCCTCCAGACTTCACCTTCTCCTTCTCCTTCTTCTGCTTCTTCTGATTCACACTCCAGACCTCACCTTCTCCTTCTTCTACTACTTCTGATTCACCCTCCAGACTTCACCTTTTCATTCTCCTTCTTCTGCTTCTTCTGAGTCACCCTCCAGACTTCGCCTTCTCCTTCTCCTTCTTCTCCTTCTTCTGATTCACCCGCCAGACTTCACCTTCTCCTTCTCCTTCTTCTGCTTCTTCTGATTCACCCTCCAGACTTCACCTTCTCCTTCTCCTTCTTCTGCTTCTTCTGATTCATCCTCCAGTCTTCACCTTCTCCTTCTCCTTCTTCTGCTTCTTCTGATTCACCATTCAGACTTCACCTTCTCCTTCTCCTTCTTCTACTTCTTCTGATTCACCCTCCAGACTTCACCTTCTCCTTCTCCTTCTTCTGCTTCTTCTGATTCACCCTCCAGACTTCACCTTCTCCTTCTCCTTCTTCTACTTCTTCTGATTCACCCTCCAGACTTCACCTTCTCCTTCTCCTTCTTCTACTTCTTCTGATTCACCCTCCAGACTTCACCTTCTCCTTCTCCTTCTTCTACTTCTTCTGCTTCTCCCTCCAGACTTCACCTTCTCCTTCTCCTTCTTCTGCTTCTTCTGATTCACCCTCCAGATTTCACCTTCTCCTTCTCCTTCTTCTACTTCTTCTGATTCACCCTCCAGACTTCACCTTCTCCTTCTCCTTCTTCTACTTCTTCTGATTCACCCTCCAGACTTCACCTTCTCCTTCTCCTTCTTCTACTTCTTCTGATTCACCCTCCTGACTTCACCTTCTCCTTCTCCTTCTTCTGCTTGTTATGCTTCACCCTCCAGACTTCACCTTCTCCTTCTCCTTCTTCTGCTTCATCTGCTTCACCCTCCAGACTTCACCTTCTACTTCTCCTTCTTCTGCTTCTTCTGCTTCACCCTCCTGACTTCACCTTCTCCTTCCCCTTCTTCTACTTCTTCTGATTCACCCTCCAGACTTCACCTTCTCCTTCTCCTTCTTCTGCATCTTCTGATTCACCCTCCAGACTTCAACTTCTCCTTCTCCTGTTTCTGCTTCTTCTGATTCACCCTCCAGACTTCACCTTCTCCTTCTCCTTCTTCTACTTCTTCTGATTAACCCTCCAGACTTCATCTTCTCCTTCTCCTTCTTCTTCTTCTTCTGATTCACCCTCCAGACTTCACCTTCTCCTTCTCCTTCTTCTACTTCTTCTGATTCACCCTCCAGACTTCACCTTCTCCTTCTCCTTCTTCTGCTTCTTCTGATTCACCCTCCAGACTTCACCTTCTTCTTCTCCTTTTTCTGCTTCTTCTGATTCACCCTCCAGACATCACCTTCTCCTTCTCCTTCTTCTACTTCTTCTGATTCACCCTCCAGACTTCACCTTCTCCTTCTCCTTCTTCTGCTTCTTCTGATTCACCATCCAGACTTCGCATTCTCCTTCTCCTTCTTCTACTTCTTCTGATTCACCCTCCAGACTTCACCTTCTCCTTCTCCTTCTTCTACTTCTTCTGATTCACCCTCCAGTCTTCACCTTCTCCTTCTCCTTCTTCTGCTTCTTCTGATTCACCCTCCAGACTTCACCTTCTCCTACTCCTTCTTCTGCTTCTTCTGATTCACCCTCCAGACTTCACCTTCTCCTTCTCCTTCTTCTGCTTCTTCTGATTCACCCTCCAGACTTCACCTTCTCCTTCTCCTTCTTCTGCTTCTTCTGATTCACCCTCCAGACTTCACCTTCTCCTTCTCCTTCTTCTGCTTCTTCTGATTCACCCTCCAGACTTCACCTTCTCCTTCTCCTTCTTCTGCTTCTTCTGATTCACCCTCCAGACTTCACCTTCTCATTCTCCTTCTTCTGCTTCTTCTGATTCACCCTCCAGACATCGCCTTCTCCTTCTCCTTCTTCTACTTCTTCTGATTCACCCTCCAGACTTCACCTTCTCCTTCTTCTGCTTCTTCTGATTCACCCTCCAGACTTCACCTTCTCCTTCTCCTTCGTCTACTTCTTCTGATTCACCCTCCAGACTACACCTTCTCCTTCTCCTTCTTCTACTTCTTCTGATTCACCCTCCAGACTTCACCTTCTCCTTCTCCTTCTTCTGCTTCTTCTGATTCACCCTCCAGACTTCACCTTCTCCTTCTCCTTCTTCTACTTCTTCTGATTCACCCTCCAGACTTCACCTTCTTCTACTTCTTCTGATTCACCCTCCAGACTTCACCTTCTCCTTCTCCTTCTTCTACTTCTTCTGCTTCTCCCTCCAGACTTCACCTTCTCCTTCTCCTTCTTCTGCTTCTTCTGATTCACCCTCCAGACTTCACCTTCTCCTTCTCCTTCTTCTACTTCTTCTGATTCACCCTCCAGACTTCACCTTCTCCTTCTATTTCTTCTACTTCTTCTGATTCACCCTCCTGACTTCACCTTCTCCTTCTCCTTCTTCTGCTTCTTCTGCTGCGCCCTCCAGACTTCACCTTCTCCTTCTCCTTCTTCTGCTTCTTCTGATTCACACTCCAGACCTCACCTTCTCCTTCTTCTACTACTTCTGATTCACCCTCCAGACTTCACCTTTTCATTCTCCTTCTTCTGCTTCTTCTGAGTCACCCTCCAGACTTCGCCTTCTCCTTCTCCTTCTTCTCCTTCTTCTGATTCACCCGCCAGACTTCACCTTCTCCTTCTCCTTCTTCTGCTTCTTCTGATTCACCCTCCAGACTTCACCTTCTCCTTCTCCTTCTTCTGCTTCTTCTGATTCATCCTCCAGTCTTCACCTTCTCCTTCTCCTTCTTCTGCTTCTTCTGATTCACCATTCAGACTTCACCTTCTCCTTCTCCTTCTTCTACTTCTTCTGATTCACCCTCCAGACTTCATCTTCTCCTTCTCCATCTACTGCTTCTTCTGATTCACCCTCCAGACTTCACCTTCTCCTTCTCCTTCTTCTGCTTCTTCTGATTCACCCTCCAGACTTCACCTTCTCCTTCTCCTTCTTCTACTTCTTCTGATTCACCCTCCAGACTTCACCTTCTCCTTCTCCTTCTTCTACTTCTTCTGATTCACCCTCCAGACTTCACCTTCTCCTTCTCCTTCTTCTACTTCTTCTGCTTCTCCCTCCAGACTTCACCTTCTCCTTCTCCTTCTTCTGCTTCTTCTGATTCACCCTCCAGATTTCACCTTCTCCTTCTCCTTCTTCTACTTCTTCTGATTCACCCTCCAGACTTCACCTTCTCCTTCTCCTTCTTCTACTTCTTCTGATTCACCCTCCAGACTTCACCTTCTCCTTCTCCTTCTTCTACTTCTTCTGATTCACCCTCCTGACTTCACCTTCTCCTTCTCCTTCTTCTGCTTGTTATGCTTCACCCTCCAGACTTCACCTTCTCCTTCTCCTTCTTCTGCTTCATCTGCTTCACCCTCCAGACTTCACCTTCTACTTCTCCTTCTTCTGCTTCTTCTGCTTCACCCTCCTGACTTCACCTTCTCCTTCCCCTTCTTCTACTTCTTCTGATTCACCCTCCAGACTTCACCTTCTCCTTCTCCTTCTTCTGCATCTTCTGATTCACCCTCCAGACTTCAACTTCTCCTTCTCCTGTTTCTGCTTCTTCTGATTCACCCTCCAGACTTCACCTTCTCCTTCTCCTTCTTCTACTTCTTCTGATTAACCCTCCAGACTTCATCTTCTCCTTCTCCTTCTTCTTCTTCTTCTGATTCACCCTCCAGACTTCACCTTCTCCTTCTCCTTCTTCTACTTCTTCTGATTCACCCTCCAGACTTCACCTTCTCCTTCTCCTTCTTCTGCTTCTTCTGATTCACCCTCCAGACTTCACCTTCTTCTTCTCCTTTTTCTGCTTCTTCTGATTCACCCTCCAGACATCACCTTCTCCTTCTCCTTCTTCTACTTCTTCTGATTCACCCTCCAGACTTCACCTTCTCCTTCTCCTTCTTCTGCTTCTTCTGATTCACCATCCAGACTTCGCATTCTCCTTCTCCTTCTTCTACTTCTTCTGATTCACCCTCCAGACTTCACCTTCTCCTTCTCCTTCTTCTACTTCTTCTGATTCACCCTCCAGTCTTCACCTTCTCCTTCTCCTTCTTCTGCTTCTTCTGATTCACCCTCCAGACTTCACCTTCTCCTACTCCTTCTTCTGCTTCTTCTGATTCACCCTCCAGACTTCACCTTCTCCTTCTCCTTCTTCTGCTTCTTCTGATTCACCCTCCAGACTTCACCTTCTCCTTCTCCTTCTTCTGCTTCTTCTGATTCACCCTCCAGACTTCACCTTCTCCTTCTCCTTCTTCTGCTTCTTCTGATTCACCCTCCAGACTTCACCTTCTCCTTCTCCTTCTTCTGCTTCTTCTGATTCACCCTCCAGACTTCACCTTCTCCTTCTCCTTCTTCTGCTTCTTCTGATTCACCCTCCAGACATCGCCTTCTCCTTCTCCTTCTTCTACTTCTTCTGATTCACCCTCCAGACTTCACCTTCTCCTTCTTCTGCTTCTTCTGATTCACCCTCCAGACTTCACCTTCTCCTTCTCCTTCGTCTACTTCTTCTGATTCACCCTCCAGACTACACCTTCTCCTTCTCCTTCTTCTACTTCTTCTGATTCACCCTCCAGACTTCACCTTCTCCTTCTCCTTCTTCTGCTTCTTCTGATTCACCCTCCAGACTTCACCTTCTCCTTCTCCTTCTTCTACTTCTTCTGATTCACCCTCCAGACTTCACCTTCTTCTACTTCTTCTGATTCACCCTCCAGACTTCACCTTCTCCTTCTCCTTCTTCTACTTCTTCTGCTTCTCCCTCCAGACTTCACCTTCTCCTTCTCCTTCTTCTGCTTCTTCTGATTCACCCTCCAGACTTCACCTTCTCCTTCTCCTTCTTCTACTTCTTCTGATTCACCCTCCAGACTTCACCTTCTCCTTCTATTTCTTCTACTTCTTCTGATTCACCCTCCTGACTTCACCTTCTCCTTCTCCTTCTTCTGCTTCTTCTGCTTCACCCTCCAGACTTCACCTTCTCCTTCTCCTTCTTCTGCTTCTTCTGCTTCACCCTCCAGACTTCACCTTCTACTTCTCCTTCTTCTGCTTCTTCTGCTTCACCCTCCTGACTTCACCTTCTCCTTCCCCTTCTTCTACTTCTTCTGATTCACCCTCCAGACTTCACCTTCTCCTTCTCCTTCTTCTGCTTCTTCTGCTTCACCCTCCAGACTTCACCTTCTCCTTCCCCTTCTTCTGCTTCTTCTGCTTCGCCCTCCAGACTTCACCTTCTCCTTCTCCTTCTTCTGCTTCTTCTGCTTCACCCTCCTGACTTCACCTTCTCCTTCTCCTTCTTCTACTTCTTCTGATTCACCCTCCAGACTTCACCTTCTCCTTCTCCTTCTCCTGCTTCTTCTGCTTCACCCTCCAGACTTCACCTTCTCCTTCTCCTTCTTCTGCTTCTTCCGCTGCGCCCTCCAGACTTCACCTTCACCTTCTCCTTCTTCTGCTTCTTCTGCTTCACCCTCCTGACTTCACCTTCTCCTTCTCCTTCTTCTACTTCTTCTGCTTCACCCTCCTGACTTCACCTTCTCCTTCTCCTTCTTCTGCTTCTTCTGATTCACCCTCCTAACTTCACCTTCTCCTTCTCCATCTTCTGCTTCTTCTGATTCACCCTCCTGACTTCACCTTCTTCTTCTCCTTCTTCTGCTTCTTCTGATTCACCCTCCAGACTTCAACTTCTCCTTCTCCTTCTTCTGCTTCTTCTGATTCACACTCCAGACTTCACCTTCTCCTTCTCCATCTTCTGCTTCTTCTGATTCACCCTCCAGACTTCACCTTCTCCTTCTCCTTATTCTGCTTCTTCTGATTCACCCTCCAGACTTCACCTTCTCCTTCTCCTTCTTCTGCTTCTTCTGATTCACCCTCCAGACTTCACCTTCTCCTTCTCCTTCTTCTGCTTCTTCTGAATCACCCTCCAGACTTCACCTTCTCCTGCTCCTTCTTCTGCTTCTTCTGATTCACCCTGCAGACTTCACCTTCTCCTTCTCCTTATTCTACTTCTTCTGATTCACCCTCCAGACATCACCTTCTCGTTCTCCTTCTTCTACTTCTTCTGATTCACCCTCCAGGCTTCACCTTCTCCTTCTCCTTCTTCTGCTTCTTCTGATTCACCCTCCAGGCTTCACCTTCTCCTTCTCCTTCTTCTGCTTCTTCTGATTCACCCTCCAGACTTCACCTTCTCCTTCTCCTTCTTCTGCTTCTTCTGCTTCTCCCTCCTGACTTCACCTTCTCCTTCTCCTTCTTCTACTTCTTCTGATTCACCCTCCAGACTTCACCTTCTCCTTCTCCTTCTTCTGCTCCTTCTGCTTCACCCTCCAGACTTCACCTTCTCCTTCTCCTTCTTCTGCTTCTTCTGCTGCGCCCTCCAGACTTCACCTTCTCCTTCTCCTTCTTCTGCTTCTTCTGATTCACACTCCAGACCTCACCTTCTCCTTCTCCTTCTTCTACTACTTCTGATTCACCCTCCAGACTTCACCTTTTCATTCTCCTTCTTCTGCTTCTTCTGAGTCACCCTCCAGACATCACCTTCTCCTTCTCCTTCTTCTGCTTCTTCTGATTCACCCTCCAGACTTCACCTTCTCCTTCTCCTTCTTCTGCTTCTTCTGATTCATCCTCCAGTCTTCACCTTCTCCTTCTCCTTCTTCTGCTTCTTCTGATTCACCCTCCAGACTTCACCTTCTCCTTCACCTTCTTCTGCTTCTTCTGTTTCACCCTCCTGACTTCACCTTCTCCTTCTCCTTCTTCTACTTCTTCTGATTCACCCTCCTGACTTCACCTTCTCCTTCTCCTTATTCTACTTCTTCTGCTTCACCCTCCAGACTTCACCTTCTCTTTCTCCTTCTTCTACTTCTTCTGATTCACCCTCCAGACTTAACCTTCTCCTTCTCCTTCTTCTGCTTCTTCTGATTCACCCTCCAGACTTCACCTTCTCCTTCTCCTCATTCTGCTTCTTCTGATTCACCCTCCAGACTTCACCTTCTCCTTCTCCTTCTTCTGCATCTTCTGATTCACCCTCCAGACTTCAACTTCTCCTTCTCCTTCTTCTACTTCTTCTGATTAACCCTCCAGACTTCATCTTCTCCTTCTCCTTCTTCTTCTTCTTCTGATTCACCCTCCAGACTTCACCTTCTCCTTCTCCTTCTTCTACTTCTTCTGATTCACTCTCCAGACTTCACCTTCTCCTTCTCCTTCTTCTGCTTCTTCTGATTCACCCTCCAGACTTCACTTTCTCCTTCTCCTTCTTCTGCTTCTTCTGATTCACCCTCCAGACTTCACCTTCTCCTTCTCCTTCTTCTGCTTCTTCTGATTCACCCTTCAGACTTCACCCTCTTCTTCTCCTTCTTCTGCTTCTTCTGATTCACCCTCCAGACTTCACCTTCTCCTTCTCCTTCTTCTGCTTCTTCTGATTCACCCTCCAGACTTCACCTTCTCCTTCTCCTTCTTCAGCTTCTTCTGATTCACCCTCCAGACTTCACCTTCTCCTTCTCCTTCTTCTGCTTCTTCTGATTCACCCTCCAGACTTCACCTTCTCCTTCTCCTTCTTCTGCTTCTTCTGATTCACCCTCCAGACTTCACCTTCTCCTTCTCCTTCTTCTGCTTCCTCTGATTCACCCTCCAGACTTCACCTTCTCCTTCTCCTTCTTCTGCTTCTTCTGATTCACCCTCCAGACATCGCCTTCTCCTTCTCCTTCTTCTACTTCTTCTGATTCACCCTCCAGACTTCACCTTCTCCTTCTTCTGCTTCTTCTGATTCACCCTCCAGACTTCACCTTCTCCTTCTCCTTCGTCTACTTCTTCTGATTCACCCTCCAGACTACACCTTCTCCTTCTCCTTCTTCTACTTCTTCTGATTCACCCTCCAGACTTCACCTTCTCCTTCTCCTTCTTCTGCTTCTTCTGATTCACCCTCCAGACTTCATCTTCTCCTTCTTCTTCTTCTACTTCTTCTGATTCACCCTCCAGACATCACCTTCTCCTTCTTCTTCTTCTACTTCTTCTGATTCACCCTCCAGACTTCACCTTCTCCTTCTCCTTCTTCTACTTCTTCTGCTTCTCCCTCCAGACTTCACCTTCTCCTTCTCCTTCTTCTGCTTCTTCTGATTCTCCCTCCAGATTTCACCTTCTCCTTCTCCTTCTTCTACTTCTTCTGATTCACCCTCCAGACTTCACCTTCTCCTTCTCCTTCTTCTACTTCTTCTGATTCACCCTCCAGACTTCACCTTCTCCTTCTCCTTCTTCTACTTCTTCTGATTCACCTTCCAGACTTCACCTTCTCCTTCTCCTTCTTCTACTTCTTCTGATTCACCCTCCTGACTTCACCTTCTCCTTCTCCTTCTTCTGCTTCTTCTGCTTCACCCTCCATACTTTACCTTCTCCTTCTCCTTCTTCTGCTTCTTCTGCTTCACCCTCCAGACTTCACCTTCTACTTCTCCTTCTTCTGCTTCTTCTGCCTCACCCTCCTGACTTCACCTTCTCCTTCCCCTTCTTCTACATCTTCTGATTCACCCTCCAGACTTCACCTTCTCCTTCTCCTTCTTCTGCTTCTTCTGCTTCACCCTCCAGACTTCACCTTCTCCTTCCCCTTCTTCTGCTTCTTCTGCTTCGCCCTCCAGACTTCACCTTCTCCTTCTCCTTCTTCTGCTTCTTCTGCTTCACCCTCCTGACTTCACCTTCTCCTTCTCCTTCTTCTACTTCTTCTGATTCACCCTCCAGACTTCACCTTCTCCTTCTCCTTCTTCTGCTTCTTCTGTTTCACCCTCCAGACTTCACCTTCTACTTCTCCTTCTTCTGCTTCTTCTGCTTCACCCTCCTGACTTCACCTTCTCCTTCCCCTTTTTCTACTTCTTCTGTTTCACCCTCCAGACTTCATCTTCTACTTCTCCTTCTTCTGCTTCTTCTGCTTCACCCTCCTGACTTCACCTTCTCCTTCCCCTTCTTCTACTTCTTCTGCTTCGCCCTCCAGACTTCACCTTCTCCTTCTCCTTCTTCTGCTTCTTCTGATTCACCCTCCAGACTTCACCTTCTCCTTCTCCTTCTTCTGCTTCTTCTGCTTCTCCCTCCTGACTTCACCTTCTCCTTCTCCTTCTTCTACTTCTTCTGATTCACCCTCCAGACTTCACCTTCTCCTTCTCCTTCTTCTACTTCTTCTGATTCACCCTCCAGACCTCACCTTCTCCTTCTCCTTCTTCTACTTCTTCTGATCCACCCTCCTGACTTCACCTTCTCCTTCTCCTTCTTCTGCTTCTTATGCTTTACCCTCCAGACTTCACCTTCTCCTTCTCCTTCTTCTGCTTCATCTGCTTCACCCTCCAGACTTCACCTTCTACTTCTCCTTCTTCTGCTTCTTCTGCTTCACCCTCCTGACTTCACCTTCTCCTTCCCCTTCTTCTACTTCTTCTGATTCACCCTCCAGACTTCACCTTCTCCTTCTCCTTCTTCTGCATCTTCTGATTCACCCTCCAGACTTCAACTTCTCCTTCTCCTGTTTCTGCTTCTTCTGATTCACCCTCCAGACTTCACCTTCTCCTTCTCCTTCTTCTACTTCTTCTGATTAACCCTCCAGACTTCACCTTCTCCTTCTCCTTCTTCTGCTTCTTCTGATTCACCATCCAGACTTCGCATTCTCCTTCTCCTTCTTCTACTTCTTCTGATTCACCCTCCAGACTTCACCTTCTCCTTCTCCTTCTTCTACTTCTTCTGATTCACCCTCCAGTCTTCACCTTCTCCTTCTCCTTCTTCTGCTTCTTCTGATTCACCCTCCAGACTTCACCTTCTCCTACTCCTTCTTCTGCTTCTTCTGATTCACCCTCCAGACTTCACCTTCTCCTTCTCCTTCTTCTGCTTCTTCTGATTCACCCTCCAGACTTCACCTTCTCCTTCTCCTTCTTCTGCTTCTTCTGATTCACCCTCCAGACTTCACCTTCTCCTTCTTCTTCTTCTGCTTCTTCTGATTCACCCTCCAGACTTCACCTTCTCCTTCTCCTTCTTCTGCTTCTTCTGATTCACCCTCCAGACATCGCCTTCTCCTTCTCCTTCTTCTACTTCTTCTGATTCACCCTCCAGACTTCACCTTCTCCTTCTTCTGCTTCTTCTGATTCACCCTCCAGACTTCACCTTCTCCTTCTCCTTCGTCTACTTCTTCTGATTCACCCTCCAGACTACACCTTCTCCTTCTCCTTCTTCTACTTCTTCTGATTCACCCTCCAGACTTCACCTTCTCCTTCTCCTTCTTCTGCTTCTTCTGATTCACCCTCCAGACTTCACCTTCTCCTTCTCCTTCTTCTGCTTCTTCTGCTTCACCCTCCAGACTTCACCTTCTCCTTCTCTTTCTTCTGCTTCTTCTGATTCACCCTCCAGACTTCACCTTCTCCTTCTCCTTCTTCTGCTTCTTCTGCTTCACCCTCCTGACTTCACCTTCTCCTTCTCCTTCTTCTACTTCTTCTGATTCACCCTCCAGACTTCTCCTTCTCCTTCTCCTTCTTCTGCTTCTTCTGTTTCACCCTCCTGACTTCACCTTCTCCTTCCCCTTCTTCTACTTCTTCTGTTTCACCCTCCAGACTTCAACATCTACTTCTCCTTCTTCTGCTTCTTCTGCTTCACCCTCCTGACTTCACCTTCTCCTTCCCCTTCTTCGACTTCTTCTGCTTCGCCCTCCAGACTTCACCTTCTCCTTCTCCTTCTTCTGCTTCTTCTGATTCACCCTCCAGACTTCACCTTCTCCTTCTCCTTCTTCTGCTTCTTCTGCTTCTCCCTCCTGACTTCACCTTCTCCTTCTCCTTCTTCTACTTCTTCTGATTCACCCTCCAGACTTCACCTTCTCCTTCTCCTTCTTCTGCTCCTTCTGCTTCACCCTCCAGACTTCACCTTCTCCTTCTCCTTCTTCTGCTTCTTCTGCTGCGCCCTCCAGACTTCACCTTCTCCTTCTCCTTCTTCTGCTTCTTCTGATTCACACTCCAGACCTCACCTTCTCCTTCTTCTACTACTTCTGATTCACCCTCCAGACTTCACCTTTTCATTCTCCTTCTTCTGCTTCTTCTGAGTCACCCTCCAGACTTCGCCTTCTCCTTCTCCTTCTTCTCCTTCTTCTGATTCACCCGCCAGACTTCACCTTCTCCTTCTCCTTCTTCTGCTTCTTCTGATTCACCCTCCAGACTTCACCTTCTCCTTCTCCTTCTTCTGCTTCTTCTGATTCATCCTCCAGTCTTCACCTTCTCCTTCTCCTTCTTCTGCTTCTTCTGATTCACCATTCAGACTTCACCTTCTCCTTCTCCTTCTTCTACTTCTTCTGATTCACCCTCCAGACTTCACCTTCTCCTTCTCCTTCTTCTGCTTCTTCTGATTCACCCTCCAGACTTCACCTTCTCCTTCTCCTTCTTCTACTTCTTCTGATTCACCCTCCAGACTTCACCTTCTCCTTCTCCTTCTTCTACTTCTTCTGATTCACCCTCCAGACTTCACCTTCTCCTTCTCCTTCTTCTACTTCTTCTGCTTCTCCCTCCAGACTTCACCTTCTCCTTCTCCTTCTTCTGCTTCTTCTGATTCACCCTCCAGATTTCACCTTCTCCTTCTCCTTCTTCTACTTCTTCTGATTCACCCTCCAGACTTCACCTTCTCCTTCTCCTTCTTCTACTTCTTCTGATTCACCCTCCAGACTTCACCTTCTCCTTCTCCTTCTTCTACTTCTTCTGATTCACCCTCCTGACTTCACCTTCTCCTTCTCCTTCTTCTGCTTGTTATGCTTCACCCTCCAGACTTCACCTTCTCCTTCTCCTTCTTCTGCTTCATCTGCTTCACCCTCCAGACTTCACCTTCTACTTCTCCTTCTTCTGCTTCTTCTGCTTCACCCTCCTGACTTCACCTTCTCCTTCCCCTTCTTCTACTTCTTCTGATTCACCCTCCAGACTTCACCTTCTCCTTCTCCTTCTTCTGCATCTTCTGATTCACCCTCCAGACTTCAACTTCTCCTTCTCCTGTTTCTGCTTCTTCTGATTCACCCTCCAGACTTCACCTTCTCCTTCTCCTTCTTCTACTTCTTCTGATTAACCCTCCAGACTTCATCTTCTCCTTCTCCTTCTTCTTCTTCTTCTGATTCACCCTCCAGACTTCACCTTCTCCTTCTCCTTCTTCTACTTCTTCTGATTCACCCTCCAGACTTCACCTTCTCCTTCTCCTTCTTCTGCTTCTTCTGATTCACCCTCCAGACTTCACCTTCTTCTTCTCCTTTTTCTGCTTCTTCTGATTCACCCTCCAGACATCACCTTCTCCTTCTCCTTCTTCTACTTCTTCTGATTCACCCTCCAGACTTCACCTTCTCCTTCTCCTTCTTCTGCTTCTTCTGATTCACCATCCAGACTTCGCATTCTCCTTCTCCTTCTTCTACTTCTTCTGATTCACCCTCCAGACTTCACCTTCTCCTTCTCCTTCTTCTACTTCTTCTGATTCACCCTCCAGTCTTCACCTTCTCCTTCTCCTTCTTCTGCTTCTTCTGATTCACCCTCCAGACTTCACCTTCTCCTACTCCTTCTTCTGCTTCTTCTGATTCACCCTCCAGACTTCACCTTCTCCTTCTCCTTCTTCTGCTTCTTCTGATTCACCCTCCAGACTTCACCTTCTCCTTCTCCTTCTTCTGCTTCTTCTGATTCACCCTCCAGACTTCACCTTCTCCTTCTCCTTCTTCTGCTTCTTCTGATTCACCCTCCAGACTTCACCTTCTCCTTCTCCTTCTTCTGCTTCTTCTGATTCACCCTCCAGACTTCACCTTCTCCTTCTCCTTCTTCTGCTTCTTCTGATTCACCCTCCAGACATCGCCTTCTCCTTCTCCTTCTTCTACTTCTTCTGATTCACCCTCCAGACTTCACCTTCTCCTTCTTCTGCTTCTTCTGATTCACCCTCCAGACTTCACCTTCTCCTTCTCCTTCGTCTACTTCTTCTGATTCACCCTCCAGACTACACCTTCTCCTTCTCCTTCTTCTACTTCTTCTGATTCACCCTCCAGACTTCACCTTCTCCTTCTCCTTCTTCTGCTTCTTCTGATTCACCCTCCAGACTTCACCTTCTCCTTCTCCTTCTTCTACTTCTTCTGATTCACCCTCCAGACTTCACCTTCTTCTACTTCTTCTGATTCACCCTCCAGACTTCACCTTCTCCTTCTCCTTCTTCTACTTCTTCTGCTTCTCCCTCCAGACTTCACCTTCTCCTTCTCCTTCTTCTGCTTCTTCTGATTCACCCTCCAGACTTCACCTTCTCCTTCTCCTTCTTCTACTTCTTCTGATTCACCCTCCAGACTTCACCTTCTCCTTCTATTTCTTCTACTTCTTCTGATTCACCCTCCTGACTTCACCTTCTCCTTCTCCTTCTTCTGCTTCTTCTGCTGCGCCCTCCAGACTTCACCTTCTCCTTCTCCTTCTTCTGCTTCTTCTGATTCACACTCCAGACCTCACCTTCTCCTTCTTCTACTACTTCTGATTCACCCTCCAGACTTCACCTTTTCATTCTCCTTCTTCTGCTTCTTCTGAGTCACCCTCCAGACTTCGCCTTCTCCTTCTCCTTCTTCTCCTTCTTCTGATTCACCCGCCAGACTTCACCTTCTCCTTCTCCTTCTTCTGCTTCTTCTGATTCACCCTCCAGACTTCACCTTCTCCTTCTCCTTCTTCTGCTTCTTCTGATTCATCCTCCAGTCTTCACCTTCTCCTTCTCCTTCTTCTGCTTCTTCTGATTCACCATTCAGACTTCACCTTCTCCTTCTCCTTCTTCTACTTCTTCTGATTCACCCTCCAGACTTCATCTTCTCCTTCTCCATCTACTGCTTCTTCTGATTCACCCTCCAGACTTCACCTTCTCCTTCTCCTTCTTCTGCTTCTTCTGATTCACCCTCCAGACTTCACCTTCTCCTTCTCCTTCTTCTACTTCTTCTGATTCACCCTCCAGACTTCACCTTCTCCTTCTCCTTCTTCTACTTCTTCTGATTCACCCTCCAGACTTCACCTTCTCCTTCTCCTTCTTCTACTTCTTCTGCTTCTCCCTCCAGACTTCACCTTCTCCTTCTCCTTCTTCTGCTTCTTCTGATTCACCCTCCAGATTTCACCTTCTCCTTCTCCTTCTTCTACTTCTTCTGATTCACCCTCCAGACTTCACCTTCTCCTTCTCCTTCTTCTACTTCTTCTGATTCACCCTCCAGACTTCACCTTCTCCTTCTCCTTCTTCTACTTCTTCTGATTCACCCTCCTGACTTCACCTTCTCCTTCTCCTTCTTCTGCTTGTTATGCTTCACCCTCCAGACTTCACCTTCTCCTTCTCCTTCTTCTGCTTCATCTGCTTCACCCTCCAGACTTCACCTTCTACTTCTCCTTCTTCTGCTTCTTCTGCTTCACCCTCCTGACTTCACCTTCTCCTTCCCCTTCTTCTACTTCTTCTGATTCACCCTCCAGACTTCACCTTCTCCTTCTCCTTCTTCTGCATCTTCTGATTCACCCTCCAGACTTCAACTTCTCCTTCTCCTGTTTCTGCTTCTTCTGATTCACCCTCCAGACTTCACCTTCTCCTTCTCCTTCTTCTACTTCTTCTGATTAACCCTCCAGACTTCATCTTCTCCTTCTCCTTCTTCTTCTTCTTCTGATTCACCCTCCAGACTTCACCTTCTCCTTCTCCTTCTTCTACTTCTTCTGATTCACCCTCCAGACTTCACCTTCTCCTTCTCCTTCTTCTGCTTCTTCTGATTCACCCTCCAGACTTCACCTTCTTCTTCTCCTTTTTCTGCTTCTTCTGATTCACCCTCCAGACATCACCTTCTCCTTCTCCTTCTTCTACTTCTTCTGATTCACCCTCCAGACTTCACCTTCTCCTTCTCCTTCTTCTGCTTCTTCTGATTCACCATCCAGACTTCGCATTCTCCTTCTCCTTCTTCTACTTCTTCTGATTCACCCTCCAGACTTCACCTTCTCCTTCTCCTTCTTCTACTTCTTCTGATTCACCCTCCAGTCTTCACCTTCTCCTTCTCCTTCTTCTGCTTCTTCTGATTCACCCTCCAGACTTCACCTTCTCCTACTCCTTCTTCTGCTTCTTCTGATTCACCCTCCAGACTTCACCTTCTCCTTCTCCTTCTTCTGCTTCTTCTGATTCACCCTCCAGACTTCACCTTCTCCTTCTCCTTCTTCTGCTTCTTCTGATTCACCCTCCAGACTTCACCTTCTCCTTCTCCTTCTTCTGCTTCTTCTGATTCACCCTCCAGACTTCACCTTCTCCTTCTCCTTCTTCTGCTTCTTCTGATTCACCCTCCAGACTTCACCTTCTCCTTCTCCTTCTTCTGCTTCTTCTGATTCACCCTCCAGACATCGCCTTCTCCTTCTCCTTCTTCTACTTCTTCTGATTCACCCTCCAGACTTCACCTTCTCCTTCTTCTGCTTCTTCTGATTCACCCTCCAGACTTCACCTTCTCCTTCTCCTTCGTCTACTTCTTCTGATTCACCCTCCAGACTACACCTTCTCCTTCTCCTTCTTCTACTTCTTCTGATTCACCCTCCAGACTTCACCTTCTCCTTCTCCTTCTTCTGCTTCTTCTGATTCACCCTCCAGACTTCACCTTCTCCTTCTCCTTCTTCTACTTCTTCTGATTCACCCTCCAGACTTCACCTTCTTCTACTTCTTCTGATTCACCCTCCAGACTTCACCTTCTCCTTCTCCTTCTTCTACTTCTTCTGCTTCTCCCTCCAGACTTCACCTTCTCCTTCTCCTTCTTCTGCTTCTTCTGATTCACCCTCCAGACTTCACCTTCTCCTTCTCCTTCTTCTACTTCTTCTGATTCACCCTCCAGACTTCACCTTCTCCTTCTATTTCTTCTACTTCTTCTGATTCACCCTCCTGACTTCACCTTCTCCTTCTCCTTCTTCTGCTTCTTCTGCTTCACCCTCCAGACTTCACCTTCTCCTTCTCCTTCTTCTGCTTCTTCTGCTTCACCCTCCAGACTTCACCTTCTACTTCTCCTTCTTCTGCTTCTTCTGCTTCACCCTCCAGACTTCACCTTCTCCTTCTCCTTCTTCTGCTTCTTCCGCTGCGCCCTCCAGACTTCACCTTCACCTTCTCCTTCTTCTGCTTCTTCTGCTTCACCCTCCTGACTTCACCTTCTCCTTCTCCTTCTTCTACTTCTTCTGCTTCACCCTCCTGACTTCACCTTCTCCTTCTCCTTCTTCTGCTTCTTCTGATTCACCCTCCTAACTTCACCTTCTCCTTCTCCATCTTCTGCTTCTTCTGATTCACCCTCCTGACTTCACCTTCTTCTTCTCCTTCTTCTGCTTCTTCTGATTCACCCTCCAGACTTCAACTTCTCCTTCTCCTTCTTCTGCTTCTTCTGATTCACACTCCAGACTTCACCTTCTCCTTCTCCATCTTCTGCTTCTTCTGATTCACCCTCCAGACTTCACCTTCTCCTTCTCCTTATTCTGCTTCTTCTGATTCACCCTCCAGACTTCACCTTCTCCTTCTCCTTCTTCTGCTTCTTCTGATTCACCCTCCAGACTTCACCTTCTCCTTCTCCTTCTTCTGCTTCTTCTGAATCACCCTCCAGACTTCACCTTCTCCTGCTCCTTCTTCTGCTTCTTCTGATTCACCCTGCAGACTTCACCTTCTCCTTCTCCTTATTCTACTTCTTCTGATTCACCCTCCAGACATCACCTTCTCGTTCTCCTTCTTCTACTTCTTCTGATTCACCCTCCAGGCTTCACCTTCTCCTTCTCCTTCTTCTGCTTCTTCTGATTCACCCTCCAGGCTTCACCTTCTCCTTCTCCTTCTTCTGCTTCTTCTGATTCACCCTCCAGACTTCACCTTCTCCTTCTCCTTCTTCTGCTTCTTCTGCTTCTCCCTCCTGACTTCACCTTCTCCTTCTCCTTCTTCTACTTCTTCTGATTCACCCTCCAGACTTCACCTTCTCCTTCTCCTTCTTCTGCTCCTTCTGCTTCACCCTCCAGACTTCACCTTCTCCTTCTCCTTCTTCTGCTTCTTCTGCTGCGCCCTCCAGACTTCACCTTCTCCTTCTCCTTCTTCTGCTTCTTCTGATTCACACTCCAGACCTCACCTTCTCCTTCTCCTTCTTCTACTACTTCTGATTCACCCTCCAGACTTCACCTTTTCATTCTCCTTCTTCTGCTTCTTCTGAGTCACCCTCCAGACATCACCTTCTCCTTCTCCTTCTTCTGCTTCTTCTGATTCACCCTCCAGACTTCACCTTCTCCTTCTCCTTCTTCTGCTTCTTCTGATTCATCCTCCAGTCTTCACCTTCTCCTTCTCCTTCTTCTGCTTCTTCTGATTCACCATTCAGACTTCACCTTCTCCTTCTCCTTCTTCTACTTCTTCTGATTCACCCTCCAGACTTCATCTTCTCCTTCTCCATCTACTGCTTCTTCTGATTCACCCTCCAGACTTCACCTTCTCCTTCTCCTTCTTCTGCTTCTTCTGATTCACCCTCTAGACTTCACCTTCTCCTTCTCCTTCTTCTACTTCTTCTGATTCACCCTCCAGACTTCACCTTCTCCTTCTCCTTCTCATACTTCTTCTGATTCACCCTCCAGACTTCACCTTCTCCTTCTCCTTCTTCTACTTCTTCTGCTTCTCCCTCCAGACTTCACCTTCTCCTTCTCCTTCTTCTGCTTCTTCTGATTCACCCTCCAGATTTCACCTTCTCCTTCTCCTTCTTCTACTTCTTCTGATTCACCCTCCAGACTTCACCTTCTCCTTCTCCTTCTTCTACTTCTTCTGATTCACCCTCCAGACTTCACCTTCTCCTTCTCCTTCTTCTACTTCTTCTGATTCACCCTCCTGACTTCACCTTCTCCTTCTCCTTCTTCTGCTTCTTATGCTTCACCCTCCAGACTTCACCTTCTCCTTCTCCTTCTTCTGCTTCTTCTGCTTCACCCTCCAGACTTCACCTTCTACTTCTCCTTCTTCTGCTTCTTCTGCTTCACCCTCCTGACTTCACCTTCTCCTTCCCCTTCTTCTACTTCTTCTGATTCACCCTCCAGACTTCACCTTCTCCATCTCCTTCTTCTGCATCTTCTGATTCACCCTCCAGACTTCAACTTCTCCTTCTCCTGTTTCTGCTTCTTCTGATTCACCCTCCAGACTTCACCTTCTCCTTCTCCTTCTTCTACGTCTTCTGATTAACCCTCCAGACTTCATCTTCTCCTTCTCCTTCTTCTTCTTCTTCTGATTCACCCTCCAGACTTCACCTTCTCCTTCTCCTTCTTCTACTTCTTCTGATTCACCCTCCAGACTTCACCTTCTCCTTCTCCTTCTTCTGCTTCTTCTGATTCACCCTCCAGAATTCACCTTCTTCTTCTCCTTCTTCTGCTTCTTCTGATTCACCCTCCAGACTTCAACTTCTCCTTCTCCTGTTTCTGCTTCTTCTGATTCACCCTCCAGACTTCACCTTCTCCTTCTCCTTCTTCTACTTCTTCTGATTAACCCTCCAGACTTCATCTTCTCCTTCTCCTTCTTCTACTTCTTCTGATTCACCCTCCAGACTTCACCTTCTCCTTCTCCTTCTTCTACTTCTTCTGATTCACCCTCCAGTCTTCACCTTCTCCTTCTCCTTCTTCTGCTTCTTCTGATTCACCCTCCAGACTTCACCTTCTCCTACTCCTTCTTCTGCTTCTTCTGATTCACCCTCCAGACTTCACCTTCTCCTTCTCCTTCTTCTGCTTCTTCTGATTCACCCTCCAGACTTCACCTTCTCCTTCTCCTTCTTCTGCTTCTTCTGATTCACCCTCCAGACTTCACCTTCTCCTTCTCCTTCTTCTGCTTCTTCTGATTCACCCTCCTGACTTCACCTTCTCCTTCTCCTTCTTCTGCTTCTTCTGCTTCACCCTCCAGACTTCACCTTCTCCTTCTCCTTCTTCTGCTGCTTCTGCTTCACCCTCCAGACTTCACCTTCTATTTCTCCTTCTTCTGCTTCTTCTGCTTCACCCTCCTGACTTCACCTTCTCCTTCCCCTTCTTCTACTTCTTCTGATTCACCCTCTAGACTTCACCTTCTCCTTCTCCTTCTTCTGCTTCTTCTGCTTCACCCTCCAGACTTCACCTTCTCCTTCCCCTTCTTCTCCTTCTTCTGCTTCGCCCTCCAGACTTCACCTTCTCCTTCTCCTTCTTCTGCTTCTTCTGCTTCACCCTCCTGACTTCACCTTCTCCTTCTCCTTCTTCTACTTCTTCTGATTCACCCTCCAGACTTCACCTTCTCCTTCTCCTTCTTCTGCTTCTTCTGCTTCACCCTCCAGACTTCACCTTCTCCTTCTCCTTCTTCTGCTTCTTCCGCTGCGCCCTCCAGACTTCACCTTCACCTTCTCCTTCTTCTGGTTCTTCTGCTTCACCCTCCTGACTTCACCTTCTGCTTCTCCTTCTTCTACTTCTTCTGCTTCACCCTCCTGACTTCACCTTCTCCTTCTCCTTCTTCTGCTTCTTCTGATTCACCCTCCTAACTTCACCTTCTCCTTCTCCATCTTCTGCTTCTTCTGATTCACCCTACTGACTTCACCTTCTTCTTCTCCTTCTTCTGCTTCTTCTGATTCACCCTCCAGACTTCAACTTCTCCTTCTCCTTCTTCTGCTTCTTCTGATTCATCCTCCAAACTTCACCTTCTCCTTCTCCTTCTTCTGCTTCTTCTGATTCACACTCCAGACCTCACCTTCTCCTTCTCCTTCTTCTACTTCTTCTGATTCACCCTCCAGACTTCACCTTCTCCTTCTCCTTCTTCTGCTTCTTATGCTTCACCCTCCAGACTTCACCTTCTCCTTCTCCTTCTTCTACTTCTTCTGATTCACCCTCCAGACTTCACCTTCTCCTTCTCCTTCTTCTACTTCTTCTGCTTCTCCCTCCAGACTTCACCTTCTCCTTCTCCTTCTTCTGCTTCTTCTGATTCACCCTCCAGACTTCACCTTCTCCTTCTCCTTCTTCTACTTCTTCTGATTCACCCTCCAGACTTCACCTTCTCCTTCTATTTCTTCTACTTCTTCTGATTCACCCTCCTGACTTCACCTTCTCCTTCTCCTTCTTCTGCTTCTTCTGCTTCACCCTCCAGACTTCACCTTCTCCTTCTCCTTCTTCTGCTGCTTCTGCTTCACCCTCCAGACTTCACCTTCTATTTCTCCTTCTTCTGCTTCTTCTGCTTCACCCTCCTGACTTCACCTTCTCCTTCCCCTTCTTCTACTTCTTCTGATTCACCCTCTAGACTTCACCTTCTCCTTCTCCTTCTTCTGCTTCTTCTGCTTCACCCTCCAGACTTCACCTTCTCCTTCCCCTTCTTCTCCTTCTTCTGCTTCGCCCTCCAGACTTCACCTTCTCCTTCTCCTTCTTCTGCTTCTTCTGCTTCACCCTCCTGACTTCACCTTCTCCTTCTCCTTCTTCTACTTCTTCTGATTCACCCTCCAGACTTCACCTTCTCCTTCTCCTTCTTCTGCTTCTTCTGCTTCACCCTCCAGACTTCACCTTCTCCTTCTCCTTCTTCTGCTTCTTCCGCTGCGCCCTCCAGACTTCACCTTCACCTTCTCCTTCTTCTGGTTCTTCTGCTTCACCCTCCTGACTTCACCTTCTGCTTCTCCTTCTTCTACTTCTTCTGCTTCACCCTCCTGACTTCACCTTCTCCTTCTCCTTCTTCTGCTTCTTCTGATTCACCCTCCTAACTTCACCTTCTCCTTCTCCATCTTCTGCTTCTTCTGATTCACCCTACTGACTTCACCTTCTTCTTCTCCTTCTTCTGCTTCTTCTGATTCACCCTCCAGACTTCAACTTCTCCTTCTCCTTCTTCTGCTTCTTCTGATTCATCCTCCAAACTTCACCTTCTCCTTCTCCTTCTTCTGCTTCTTCTGATTCACACTCCAGACCTCACCTTCTCCTTCTCCTTCTTCTACTTCTTCTGATTCACCCTCCAGACTTCACCTTCTCCTTCTCCTTCTTCTGCTTCTTATGCTTCACCCTCCAGACTTCACCTTCTCCTTCTCCTTCTTCTGCTTCTTCTGCTTCACCCTCCAGACTTCACCTTCTACTTCTCCTTCTTCTGCTTCTTCTGCTTCACCCTCCTGACTTCACCTTCTCCTTCCCCTTCTTCTACTTCTTCTGATTCACCCTCCAGACTTCACCTTCTCCATCTCCTTCTTCTGCATCTTCTGATTCACCCTCCAGACTTCAACTTCTCCTTCTCCTGTTTCTGCTTCTTCTGATTCACCCTCCAGACTTCACCTTCTCCTTCTCCTTCTTCTACGTCTTCTGATTAACCCTCCAGACTTCATCTTCTCCTTCTCCTTCTTCTTCTTCTTCTGATTCACCCTCCAGACTTCACCTTCTCCTTCTCCTTCTTCTACTTCTTCTGATTCACCCTCCAGACTTCACCTTCTCCTTCTCCTTCTTCTGCTTCTTCTGATTCACCCTCCAGACTTCACCTTCTTCTTCTCCTTCTTCTGCTTCTTCTGATTCACCCTCCATACTTCAACTTCTCCTTCTCCTGTTTCTGCTTCTTCTGATTCACCCTCCAGACTTCACCTTCTCCTTCTCCTTCTTCTACTTCTTCTGATTAACCCTCCAGACTTCATCTTCTCCTTCTCCTTCTTCTACTTCTTCTGATTCACCCTCCAGACTTCACCTTCTCCTTCTCCTTCTTCTACTTCTTCTGATTCACCCTCCAGTCTTCACCTTCTCCTTCTCCTTCTTCTGCTTCTTCTGATTCACCCTCCAGACTTCACCTTCTCCTACTCCTTCTTCTGCTTCTTCTGATTCACCCTCCAGACTTCACCTTCTCCTTCTCCTTCTTCTGCTTCTTCTGATTCACCCTCCAGACTTCACCTTCTCCTTCTCCTTCTTCTGCTTCTTCTGATTCACCCTCCAGACTTCACCTTCTCCTTCTCCTTCTTCTGCTTCTTCTGATTCACCCTCCTGACTTCACCTTCTCCTTCTCCTTCTTCTACTTCTTCTGATTCACCCTCCAGACCTCACCTTCTCCTTCTCCTTCTTCTACTTCTTCTGATTCACCCTCCAGACTTCACCTTCTCCTTCTGCTTCTTCTACTTCTTCTGATTCACCCTCCAGTCTTCACCTTCTCCTTCTCCTTCTTCTGCTTCTTCTGATTCACCCTCCAGACTTCACCTTCTCCTTCTCCTTCTTCTGCTTCTTCTGATTCACCCTCCTGACTTCACCTTCTCCTTCTCCTTCTTCTGCTTCTTCTGATTCACCCTCCAAACTTCACCTTCTCCTTCTCCTTCTTCTACTTCTTCTGGTTCACCCTCCAGACTTCACCTTCTCCTTCTACTTCTTCTGCTTCTTCTGATTCACCCTCCAGACTTCACCTTCTCCTTCTCCTTCTTCTGCTTCTTCTGATTCACCCTCCAGACTTCACCTTCTCCTTCTCCTTCTTCTACTTCTTCTGATTCACCCTCCAGACTTCACCTTCTCCTTCTCCTTCTTCTGCTTCTTCTGATTCAGCCTCCAGACTTCACCTTCTCCTTCTCCTTCGTCTACTTCTTCTGATTCACCCTCCAGACTACACCTTCTCCTTCTCCTTCTTCAACTTCTTCTGATTCACCCTCCTGACTTCACCTTCTCCTTCTCCTTCTTCTGCTTCTTCTGCTTCACCCTCCAGAATTCACCGTCTCCTTCTCCTTCTTCTGCTTCTTCTGCTTCACCCTCCAGACTTCACCTTCTCCTTCTCCTTCTTCTGCTTCTTCTGCTTCACCCTCCTGACTTTACCTTCTCCTTCTCCTCCTTCTACTTCTTCTGATTCACACTCCAGACTTCACCTTCTCCTTCTCCTTCTTCTTCTTCTTCTGCTTCACCCTCCAGACTTCACCTTCTCCTTCTCCTTCTTCTGCTTCTTCTGCTTCGCCCTCCAGACTTCACCTTCTCCTTCTCCTTCTTCTGCTTCTTCTGCTTCACCCTCCAGACTTCACCTTCTCCTTCTCCTTCTTCTGCTTCTTCTGCTTCACCCTCCTGACTTCACCTTCTCCTTCTCCTTCTTCTACTTCTTCTGATTCACCCTCCAGACCTCACCTTCTCCTTCTCCTTCTTCTACTTCTTCTGATTCACCCTCCAGACTTCACCTTCTCCTTCTCCTTATTCTGCTTCTTCTGATTCACCCTCCAGACTTCACCTTCTCCTTCTCCTTCTTCTGCTTCTTCTGATTCACCCTGCAGACTTCACCTTCTCCTTCTCCTTATTCTACTTCTTCTGATTCACCCTCCAGACATCACCTTCTCGTTCTCCTTCTTCTACTTCTTCTGATTCACCCTCCAGGCTTCACCTTCTCCTTCTCCTTCTTCTGCTTCTTCTGATTCACCCTCCAGGCTTCACCTTCTCCTTCTCCTTCTTCTGCTTCTTCTGATTCACCCTCCAGACTTCACCTTCTCCTTCTCCTTCTTCTGCTTCTTCTGCTTCTCCCTCCTGACTTCACCTTCTCCTTCTCCTTCTTCTACTTCTTCTGATTCACCCTCCAGACTTCACCTTCTCCTTCTCCTTTTTCTGCTCCTTCTGCTTCACCCTCCAGACTTCACCTTCTCCTTCTCCTTCTTCTGCTTCTTCTGCTGCGCCCTCCAGACTTCACCTTCTCCTTCTCCTTCTTCTGCTTCTTCTGATTCACACTCCAGACCTCACCTTCTCCTTCTCCTTCTTCTACTACTTCTGATTCACCCTCCAGACTTCACCTTTTCATTCTCCTTCTTCTGCTTCTTCTGAGTCACCCTCCAGACATCACCTTCTCCTTCTCCTTCTTCTGCTTCTTCTGATTCACCCTCCAGACTTCACCTTCTCCTTCTCCTTCTTCTGCTTCTTCTGATTCATCCTCCAGTCTTCACCTTCTCCTTCTCCTTCTTCTGCTTCTTCTGATTCACCATTCAGACTTCACCTTCTCCTTCTCCTTCTTCTACTTCTTCTGATTCACCCTCCAGACTTCATCTTCTCCTTCTCCATCTACTGCTTCTTCTGGTTCACCCTCCAGACTTCACCTTCTCCTTCTCCTTCTTCTGCTACTTCTGATTCACCCTCTAGACTTCACCTTCTCCTTCTCCTTCTTCTACTTCTTCTGATTCACCCTCCAGACTTCACCTTCTCCTTCTCCTTCTCATACTTCTTCTGATTCACCCTCCAGACTTCACCTTCTCCTTCTCCTTCTTCTACTTCTTCTGCTTCTCCCTCCAGACTTCACCTTCTCCTTCTCCTTCTTCTGCTTCTTCTGATTCACCCTCCAGATTTCACCTTCTCCTTCTCCTTCTTCTACTTCTTCTGATTCACCCTCCAGACTTCACCTTCTCCTTCTCCTTCTTCTACTTCTTCTGATTCACCCTCCAGACTTCACCTTCTCCTTCTCCTTCTTCTACTTCTTCTGATTCACCCTCCTGACTTCACCTTCTCCTTCTCCTTCTTCTGCTTCTTATGCTTCACCCTCCAGACTTCACCTTCTCCTTCTCCTTCTTCTGCTTCTTCTGCTTCACCCTCCAGACTTCACCTTCTACTTCTCCTTCTTCTGCTTCTTCTGCTTCACCCTCCTGACTTCACCTTCTCCTTCCCCTTCTTCTACTTCTTCTGATTCACCCTCCAGACTTCACCTTCTCCATCTCCTTCTTCTGCATCTTCTGATTCACCCTCCAGACTTCAACTTCTCCTTCTCCTGTTTCTGCTTCTTCTGATTCACCCTCCAGACTTCACCTTCTCCTTCTCCTTCTTCTACGTCTTCTGATTAACCCTCCAGACTTCATCTTCTCCTTCTCCTTCTTCTTCTTCTTCTGATTCACCCTCCAGACTTCACCTTCTCCTTCTCCTTCTTCTACTTCTTCTGATTCACCCTCCAGACTTCACCTTCTCCTTCTCCTTCTTCTGCTTCTTCTGATTCACCCTCCAGAATTCACCTTCTTCTTCTCCTTCTTCTGCTTCTTCTGATTCACCCTCCAGACTTCACCTTCTCCTTCTCCTTCTTCTACTTCTTCTGATTAACCCTCCAGACTTCATCTTCTCCTTCTCCTTCTTCTACTTCTTCTGATTCACCCTCCAGACTTCACCTTCTCCTTCTCCTTCTTCTACTTCTTCTGATTCACCCTCCAGTCTTCACCTTCTCCTTCTCCTTCTTCTGCTTCTTCTGATTCACCCTCCAGACTTCACCTTCTCCTACTCCTTCTTCTGCTTCTTCTGATTCACCCTCCAGACTTCACCTTCTCCTTCTCCTTCTTCTGCTTCTTCTGATTCACCCTCCAGACTTCACCTTCTCCTTCTCCTTCTTCTGCTTCTTCTGATTCACCCTCCAGACTTCACCTTCTCCTTCTCCTTCTTCTGCTTCTTCTGATTCACCCTCCAGACTTCACCTTCTCCTTCTCCTTCTTCTGCTTCTTATGCTTCACCCTCCAGACTTCACCTTCTCCTTCTCCTTCTTCTGCTTCTTCTGCTTCACCCTCCAGACTTCACCTTCTACTTCTCCTTCTTCTGCTTCTTCTGCTTCACCCTCCTGACTTCACCTTCTCCTTCCCCTTCTTCTACTTCTTCTGATTCACCCTCCAGACTTCACCTTCTCCATCTCCTTCTTCTGCATCTTCTGATTCACCCTCCAGACTTCAACTTCTCCTTCTCCTGTTTCTGCTTCTTCTGATTCACCCTCCAGACTTCACCTTCTCCTTCTCCTTCTTCTACGTCTTCTGATTAACCCTCCAGACTTCATCTTCTCCTTCTCCTTCTTCTTCTTCTTCTGATTCACCCTCCAGACTTCACCTTCTCCTTCTCCTTCTTCTACTTCTTCTGATTCACCCTCCAGACTTCACCTTCTCCTTCTCCTTCTTCTGCTTCTTCTGATTCACCCTCCAGAATTCACCTTCTTCTTCTCCTTCTTCTGCTTCTTCTGATTCACCCTCCAGACTTCACCTTCTCCTTCTCCTTCTTCTACTTCTTCTGATTAACCCTCCAGACTTCATCTTCTCCTTCTCCTTCTTCTACTTCTTCTGATTCACCCTCCAGACTTCACCTTCTCCTTCTCCTTCTTCTACTTCTTCTGATTCACCCTCCAGTCTTCACCTTCTCCTTCTCCTTCTTCTGCTTCTTCTGATTCACCCTCCAGACTTCACCTTCTCCTACTCCTTCTTCTGCTTCTTCTGATTCACCCTCCAGACTTCACCTTCTCCTTCTCCTTCTTCTGCTTCTTCTGATTCACCCTCCAGACTTCACCTTCTCCTTCTCCTTCTTCTGCTTCTTCTGATTCACCCTCCAGACTTCACCTTCTCCTTCTCCTTCTTCTGCTTCTTCTGATTCACCCTCCAGACTTCATCTTCTCCTTCTCCTTCTTCTGCTTCTTCTGATTCACCCTCCAGACTTCACCTTCTCCTTCTCCTTCTTCTGCTTCTTCTGATTCACCCTCCAGACATCGCCTTCTCCTTCTCCTTCTTCTACTTCTTCTGATTCACCCTCCAGACTTCACCTTCTCCTTCTTCTGCTTCTTCTGATTCACCCTCCAGACTTCACCTTCTCCTTCTCCTTCGTCTACTTCTTCTGATTCACCCTCCAGACTACACCTTCTCCTTCTCCTTCTTCTACTTCTTCTGATTCACCCTCCAGACTTCACCTTCTCCTTCTCCTTCTTCTGCTTCTTCTGATTCACCCTCCAGACTTCACCTTCTCCTTCTCCTTCATCTACTTCTTCTGATTCACCCTCCAGACTTCACCTTCTCCTTCTCCTTCTTCTACTTCTTCTGATTCACCCTCCAGACTTCACCTTCTCCTTCTCCTTCTTCTACTTCTTCTGCTTCTCCCTCCAGACTTCACCTTCTCCTTCTCCTTCTTCTGCTTCTTCTGATTCACCCTCCAGACTTCACCTTCTCCTTCTCCTTCTTCTACTTCTTCTGATTCACCCTCCAGACTTCACCTTCTCCTTCTATTTCTTCTACTTCTTCTGATTCACCCTCCTGACTTCACCTTCTCCTTCTTCTGCTTCTTCTGCTTCACCCTCCAGACTTCACCTTCTCCTTCTCCTTCTTCTGCTTCTTCTGCTTCACCCTCCAGACTTCACCTTCTATTTCTCCTTCTTCTGCTTCTTCTGCTTCACCCTCCTGACTTCACCTTCTCCTTCCCCTTCTTCTACTTCTTCTGATTCACCCTCTAGACTTCACCTTCTCCTTCTCCTTCTTCTGCTTCTTCTGCTTCACCCTCCAGACTTCACCTTCTCCTTCCCCTTCTTCTCCTTCTTCTGCTTCGCCCTCCAGACTTCACCTTCTCCTTCTCCTTCTTCTGCTTCTTCTGCTTCACCCTCCTGACTTCACCTTCTCCTTCTCCTTCTTCTACTTCTTCTGATTCACCCTCCAGACTTCACCTTCTCCTTCTCCTTCTTCTGCTTCTTCTGCTTCACCCTCCAGACTTCACCTTCTCCTTCTCCTTCTTCTGCTTCTTCCGCTGCGCCCTCCAGACTTCACCTTCACCTTCTCCTTCTTCTGGTTCTTCTGCTTCACCCTCCTGACTTCACCTTCTCCTTCTCCTTCTTCTACTTCTTCTGCTTCACCCTCCTGACTTCACCTTCTCCTTCTCCTTCTTCTGCTTCTTCTGATTCACCCTCCTAACTTCACCTTCTCCTTCTCCATCTTCTGCTTCTTCTGATTCACCCTCCTGACTTCACCTTCTTCTTCTCCTTCTTCTGCTTCTTCTGATTCACCCTCCAGACTTCAACTTCTCCTTCTCCTTCTTCTGCTTCTTCTGATTCATCCTCCAAACTTCACCTTCTCCTTCTCCTTCTTCTGCTTCTTCTGATTCACACTCCAGACCTCACCTTCTCCTTCTCCTTCTTCTACTTCTTCTGATTCACCCTCCAGACTTCACCTTCTTCTTCTCCTTCTTCTGCTTCTTCTGATTCACCCTCCAGACTTCAACTTCTCCTTCTCCTTCTTCTGCTTCTTCTGATTCATCCTCCAAACTTCACCTTCTCCTTCTCCTTCTTCTGCTTCTTCTGATTCACACTCCAGACCTCACCTTCTCCTTCTCCTTCTTCTACTTCTTCTGATTCACCCTCCAGACTTCACCTTCTCCATCTCCTTCTTCTGCATCTTCTGATTCACCCTCCAGACTTCAACTTCTCCTTCTCCTGTTTCTGCTTCTTCTGATTCACCCTCCAGACTTCACCTTCTCCTTCTCCTTCTTCTACGTCTTCTGATTAACCCTCCAGACTTCATCTTCTCCTTCTCCTTCTTCTTCTTCTTCTGATTCACCCTCCAGACTTCACCTTCTCCTTCTCCTTCTTCTACTTCTTCTGATTCACCCTCCAGACTTCACCTTCTCCTTCTCCTTCTTCTGCTTCTTCTGATTCACCCTCCAGACTTCACCTTCTTCTTCTCCTTCTTCTGCTTCTTCTGATTCACCCTCCATACTTCAACTTCTCCTTCTCCTGTTTCTGCTTCTTCTGATTCACCCTCCAGACTTCACCTTCTCCTTCTCCTTCTTCTACTTCTTCTGATTAACCCTCCAGACTTCATCTTCTCCTTCTCCTTCTTCTACTTCTTCTGATTCACCCTCCAGACTTCACCTTCTCCTTCTCCTTCTTCTACTTCTTCTGATTCACCCTCCAGTCTTCACCTTCTCCTTCTCCTTCTTCTGCTTCTTCTGATTCACCCTCCAGACTTCACCTTCTCCTACTCCTTCTTCTGCTTCTTCTGATTCACCCTCCAGACTTCACCTTCTCCTTCTCCTTCTTCTGCTTCTTCTGATTCACCCTCCAGACTTCACCTTCTCCTTCTCCTTCTTCTGCTTCTTCTGATTCACCCTCCAGACTTCACCTTCTCCTTCTCCTTCTTCTGCTTCTTCAGATTCACCCTCCTGACTTCACCTTCTCCTTCTCCTTCTTCTACTTCTTCTGATTCACCCTCCAGACCTCACCTTCTCCTTCTCCTTCTTCTACTTCTTCTGATTCACCCTCCAGACTTCACCTTCTCCTTCTGCTTCTTCTACTTCTTCTGATTCACCCTCCAGTCTTCACCTTCTCCTTCTCCTTCTTCTGCTTCTTCTGATTCACCCTCCAGACTTCACCTTCTCCTTCTCCTTCTTCTGCTTCTTCTGATTCACCCTCCTGACTTCACCTTCTCCTTCTCCTTCTTCTGCTTCTTCTGATTCACCCTCCAAACTTCACCTTCTCCTTCTCCTTCTTCTACTTCTTCTGGTTCACCCTCCAGACTTCACCTTCTCCTTCTACTTCTTCTGCTTCTTCTGATTCACCCTCCACACTTCACCTTCTCCTTCTCCTTCTTCTGCTTCTTCTGATTCACCCTCCAGACTTCACCTTCTCCTTCTCCTTCTTCTACTTCTTCTGATTCACCCTCCAGACTTCACCTTCTCCTTCTCCTTCTTCTGCTTCTTCTGATTCAGCCTCCAGACTTCACCTTCTCCTTCTCCTTCGTCTACTTCTTCTGATTCACCCTCCAGACTACACCTTCTCCTTCTCCTTCTTCAACTTCTTCTGATTCACCCTCCTGACTTCACCTTCTCCTTCTCCTTCTTCTGCTTCTTCTGCTTCACCCTCCAGACTTCACCGTCTCCTTCTCCTTCTTCTGCTTCTTCTGCTTCACCCTCCAGACTTCACCTTCTCCTTCTCCTTCTTCTGCTTCTTCTGCTTCACCCTCCTGACTTCACCTTCTCCTTCTCCTCCTTCTACTTCTTCTGATTCACACTCCAGACTTCACCTTCTCCTTCTCCTTCTTCTTCTTCTTCTGCTTCACCCTCCAGACTTCACCTTCTCCTTCTCCTTCTTCTGCTTCTTCTGCTTCGCCCTCCAGACTTCACCTTCTCCTTCTCCTTCTTCTGCTTCTTCTGCTTCACCCTCCAGACTTCACCTTCTCCTTCTCCTTCTTCTGCTTCTTCTGCTTCACCCTCCTGACTTCACCTTCTCCTTCTCCTTCTTCTACTTCTTCTGATTCACCCTCCAGACCTCACCTTCTCCTTCTCCTTCTTCTACTTCTTCTGATTCACCCTCCAGACTTCACCTTCTCCTTCTGCTTCTTCTACTTCTTCTGATTCACCCTCCAGTCTTCACCTTCTCCTTCTCCTTCTTCTGCTTCTTCTGATTCACCCTCCAGACTTCACCTTCTCCTTCTCCTTCTTCTGCTTCTTCTGATTCACCCTCCTGACTTCACCTTCTCCTTCTCCTTCTTCTGCTTCTTCTGATTCACCCTCCAAACTTCACCTTCTCCTTCTCCTTCTTCTACTTCTTCTGATTCACCCTCCATACTTCACCTTCTCCTTCTACTTCTTCTGCTTCTTCTGATTCACCCTCCAGACTTCACCTTCTCCTTCTCCTTCTTCTGCTTCTTCTGATTCACCCTCCAGACTTCACCTTCTCCTTCTCCTTCTTCTGCTTCTTCTGATTCACCCTCCAGACTTCACCTTCTCCTTCTCCTTCTTCTGCTTCTTCTGATTCACCCTCCAGACTTCACCTTCTCCTTCTCCTTCTTCTACTTCTTCTGATTCACCCTCCAGACTTCACCTTCTCCTTCTCCTTCTTCTGCTTCTTCTGATTCAGCCTCCAGACTTCACCTTCTCCTTCTCCTTCGTCTACTTCTTCTGATTCACCCTCCAGACTACACCTTCTCCTTCTCCTTCTTCTGCTTCTTCTGCTTCACCCTCCAGACTTCACCTTCTCCTTCTCCTTCTTCTACTTCTTCTGCTTCACCCTCCTGACTTCACCTTCTCCTTCTCCTCCTTCTACTTCTTCTGATTCACACTCCAGACTTCACCTTCTCCTTCTCCTTCTTCTTCTTCTTCTGCTTCACCCTCCAGACTTCACCTTCTCCTTCTCCTTCTTCTGCTTCTTCTGCTTCGCCCTCCAGACTTCACCTTCTCCTTCTCCTTCTTCTGCTTCTTCTGCTTCACCCTCCAGACTTCACCTTCTCCTTCTCCTTCTTCTGCTTCTTCTGCTTCACCCTCCTGACTTCACCTTCTCCTTCTCCTTCTTCTACTTCTTCTGATTCACCCTCCAGACTTCACCTTCTCCTTCTCCTTCTTCTGCTTCTTCTGCTTCACCCTCCTGACTTCACCTTCTCCTTCTCCTTCTTCTACCTCTTCTGCTTCACCCCCCTGACTTCACCTTCTCCTTCTCCTTCTTCTGCTTCTTCTGATTCACCCTCCTGACTTCACCTTCTCCTTCTCCTTCTTCTACTTCTTCTGCTTCACCCCCTGACTTCACCTTCTCCTTCTCCTTCTTCTGCTTCTTCTGATTCACCCTCCAGACTACACCTTCTCCTTCTCCTTCTTCTACTTCTTCTGATTCACCCTCCAGACTTCACCTTCTCCTTCTCCTTTTTCTGCTTCTTCTGATTCACCCTCTAGACTTCACCTTCTCCTTCTCTTTTCTTCTACTTTTTCTGATTCACCCTCCAGACTTCACCTTCTCCTTCTCCTTCTTCTGCTTCTTCTGCTTCACGCTCCAGACTTCACCTTCTCCTTCTCCTTCTTCTGCTTCTTCTGCTTCGCCCTCCAGACATCACCTTATCCTTCTCCTTCTTCTGCTTCTTCTGCTTCACCCTCCGGACTTCCCCTTCTCCTTCTCCTTTTTTGCTTCTTCTGCTTCACCCTCCTGACTTCACCTTCTCCTTCTCCTTCTTCTACTTCTTCTGATTCACCCTCCAGACTTCACCTTCTCCTTCTCCTTCTTCTGCTTCTTCTGCTTCACCCTCCAGACTTCACCTTCTCCTTCTCCTTCTTCTGCTTCTTCTGCTGCGCCCGCCAGACTTCACCTTCACCTTCTCCTTCTTCTGCTTCTTCTGCTTCACCCTCCTGACTTCACCTTCTCCTTCTCCTTCTTCTGCTTCTTCTGATTCACCCTCCTAACTTCACCTTCTCCTTCTCCTTCTTCTGCTTCTTCTGATTCGCCCTCCTGACTTCACCTTCTCCTTCTCCTTCTTCTGCTTCTTCTGATTCACCCTCCAGACTTCACCTTCTCCTTCTCCTTCTTCTGCTTCTTCTGATTCACCCTCCAGACCTCACCTTCTCCTTCTCCTTCTTCTGCTTCTTCTGATTCACCCTCCAGACCTCATCTTCTCCTTCTCCTTCTTCTACTTCTTCTGATTCACCCTCCAGACTTCATCTTCTCCTTCTCCGTCTTCTACTTCTTCTGATTCACCCTCCAGTCTTCACCTTCTCCTTCTCCTTCTTCTGCTTCTTCTGATTCACCCTCCAGACTTCACCTTCTCCTTCTCCTTCTTCTGCTTCTTCTGATTCACCCTCCAGACCTCACCGTCTCCTTCTCCTTCTTCTACTTCTTCTGATTCACCCTCCAGACATCACCTTCTCCTTCTGCTTCTTCTACTTCTTCTGATTCACCCTCCAGTCTTCACCTTCTCCTTCTCCTTCTTCTGCTTCTTCTGATTCACCCTCCAGACTTCACCTTCTCCTTCTCCTTCTTCTGCTTCTTCTGATTCACCCTCCTGACTTCACCTTCTCCTTCTCCTTCTTCTGCTTCTTCTGATTCACCCTCCAAACTTCACCTTCTCCTTCTCCTTCTTCTACTTCTTCTGATTCACCCTCCAGACTTCACCTTCTCCTTCTACTTCTTCTGCTTCTTCTGATTCACCCTCCAGACTTCACCTTCTCCTTCTCCTTCTTCTGCTTCTTCTGATTCACCCTCCAGACTTCACCTTCTCCTTCTCCTTCTTCTGCTTCTTCTGATTCACCCTCCAGACTTCACCTTCACCTTCTCCTTCTTCTGCTTCTTCTGATTCACCCTCAAGACTTCACCTTCTCCTTCTCCTTCTTCTACTTCTTCTGATTCACCCTCCAGACTTTACCTTCTCCTTCTCCTTCTTCTGCTTCTTCTGATTCACCCTCCAGACTTCACCTTCTCCTTCTCCTTCGTCTACTTCTTCTGATTCACCCTCCAGACTACACCTTCTCCTTCTCCTTCTTCAACTTCTTCTGATTCACCCTCCTGACTTCACCTTCTCCTTCTCCTTCTTCTGCTTCTTCTGCTTCACCCTCCAGACTTCACCTTCTCCTTCTCCTTCTTCCGCTTCTTCTGCTTCACCCTCCAGACTTCACCTTCTCCTTCTCCTTCTTCTGCTTCTTCTGCTTCACCCTCCTGACTTCAACTTCTCCTTCTCCTTCTTCAACTTCTTCTGATTCACCCTCCAGATTTCACCTTCTCCTTCTCCTTCTTCTGCTTCTTCTGCTTCACCCTCCAGACTTCACCTTCTCCTTCTCCTTCTTCTGCCTCTTCTGCTTCGCCCTCCAGACTTCACCTTCTCCTTCTCCTTCTTCTGCTTCTTCTGCTTCACCCTCCAGACTTCACCTTCTCCTTCTCCTTCTTCTGCTTCTTCTGCTTCACCCTCCTGACTTCACCTTCTCCTTCTCCTTCTTCTACTTCTTCTGATTCACCCTCCAGACTTCACCTTCTCCTTCTCCTTCTTCTGCTTCTTCTGCTTCACCCTCCAGACTTCACCTTCTCTTTCTCCTTCTTCTGCTTCTTCTGCTGCACCCGCCAGACTTCACCTTCTCCTTCTCCTTCTTCTGCTTCTTCTGCTTCACCCTCCTGACTTCACCTTCTCCTTCTCCTTCTTCTACTTCTTCTGCTTCACCCCCCTGACTTCACCTTCTCCTTCTCCTTCTTCTGCTTCTTCTGATTCACCCTCCAGACTTCACCTTCTCCTTATCCTTCTTCTGCTTCTTCTGATTCACCCTCCTGACTTCACCTTCTCCTTCTCCTTCTTCTGCTTCTTCTGATTCACCCTCCAGACTTCACCTTCTCCTTCTCCTTCTTCTGCTTCTTCTGATTCACCCTCCAGACCTCACCTTCTCCTTCTCCTTCTTCTACTTCTTCTATTTCACCCTCCTGACTTCACCTTCTCCTTCTCCTTCTTCTACTTCTTCTGATTCTCCCTCCAGACTTCACCTTCTCCTTCTCCTTCTTCTACTTCTTCTGATTCACCCTCCAGACTTCACCTTCTCCTTCTCCTTCTTCTACCTCTTCTGATTCACCCTCCAGACTTCACCTTCTCCTTCTCTTTCTTCTGATTCTTCTGATTCACCCTCCAGACTTCACCTTCTCCTTCTCCTTCTTCTGATTCTTCTGATTCACCCTCCAGACTTCACCTTCTCCTTCTCCTTCTTCTGCTTCTTCTGATTCACCCTCCTGGCTTCACCTTCTCCTTCTCCTTCTTCTACTTCTTCTGATTCACCCTCCTGACTTCACCTTCTCCTTCTCCTTCTTCTCCTTCTTCTGCTTCACCCTCCAGACTTCACCTTCTCCTTCTCCTTCTTCTACCTCTTCTGATTCACCCTCCAGACTTCACCTTCTCCTTCTCCTTCTTCTGCTTCTTCTGATTCACCCTCCAGACTTCACCTTCTCCTTCTCCTTATTCTGCTTCTTCTGATTCACCCTCCAGACTTCACCTTCTCCTTCTCCTTATTCTGCTTCTTCTGATTCAACCTCCAGACTTCACCTTCTCCTTCTCCTTCTTCTGCTTCTTCTGATTCAGCCTCCAGACTTCACCTTCTCCTTCTCCTTCTTCTGTTTCTTCTGATTCACCCTCCAGACTTCACCTTCTCCTTCTCCTTCTTCTGCTTCTTCTGATTCACCCTCCTGACTTCACCTTCTCCTTCTCCTTCTTCTACTTCTTCTGATTCACCCTCCTGACTTCACCTTCTCCTTCTCCTTCTTCTACTTCTTCTGCTTCACCCTCCAGACTTCACCTTCTCCTTCTCCTTCTTCTACTTCTTCTGATTCACCCTCCAGACTTCACCTTCTCCTTCTCCTTCTTCTGCTTCTTCTGATTCACCCTCCAGACTTCACCTTCTCCTTATTCTGCTTCTTCTGATTCACCCTCCAGACTTCACCTTCTCCTTCTCCTTCTTCTGCTTCTTCTGATTCACTCTCCAGACTTCACCTTCTCCTTCTCCTTCTTCTGCTTCTTCTGATTCAGCCTCCAGACATCACCTTCTCCTTCTCCTTCTTCTGCTTCTTCTGATTCACCCTCCAGACTTCACCTTCTCCTTCTCCTTCTTCTACTTCTTCTGATTCACCCTCCAGACTTCACCTTCTCCTTCTCTTTCTTCTGCTTCTTCTGATTCACACTCCAGACTTCACCTTCTCCTTCTCCTTCTTCTGATTCTTCTGATTCACCCTCCAGACTTCACCTTCTCCTTCTCCTTCTTCTGCTTCTTCTGATTCACCCTCCTGACTTCACCTTCTCCTTCTCCTTCTTCTACTTCTTCTGATTCACCCTCCTGACTTCAACTTCTCCTTCTCCTTCTTCTACTTCTTCTGCTTCACCCTCCAGACTTCACCTTCTCCTTCTCCTTCTTCTACTTCTTCTGATTCACCCTCCAGACTTCACCTTCTCCTTCTCCTTCTTCTACTTCTTCTGATTCACCCTACAGACTTCACCTTCTCCTTCTCCTTCTTCTGCTTCTTCTGATTCACCCTCCAGACTTCACCTTCTCCTTCTCCTTATTCTGCTTCTTCTGTTTCACCCTCCAGACTTCGCCTTCTCCTTCTCCTTCTTCTGCTTCTTCTGATTCACCCTCCAGACTTCACATTCTCCTTCTCCTTCTTCTGCTTCTTCTGATTCACCCTCCAGACTTCACCTTCTCCTTCTCCTTCTTCTACTTCTTCTGATTCACCCTCCAGACTTCACCTTCTCCTTCTCCTTCTTCTGCTTCTTCTGATTCACACTCCAGACTTCACCTTCTCCTTCTCCTTCGTCTACTTCTTCTGATTCACCCTCCAGACTTCACCTTCTCCTTCTCCTTCTTCTACTTCTTCTGATTCACCCTCCAGACTTCACCTTCTCCTTCTCCTTCTTCCGCTTCTTCTAATTCACCCTCCAGACTTCACCTTCTCCTTCTCCTTCTTCTACTTCTTCTGATTCACCCTCCAGACTTCACCTTCTCCTTCTCCTTCTTCTGATTCTTCTGATTCACCCTCCAGACTTCACCTTCTCCTTCTCCTTCTTCTACTTCTTCTGATTCAGCCTCCAGACTTCACCTTCTCCTTCTCCTTCTACTTCTTCTGATTCACCCTCCAGACTTCATCTTCTCCTTCTCCTTCTTCTCCTTCTTCTGATTCACCCTCCAGACTTCACCTTCTCCTTCTCCTTCTTCTGCTTCTTCCGATTCACCCTCCAGACTTCACCTTCTCCTTCTCCTTCTTCTACTTCTTCTGATTCACCCTCCAGACTTCACCTTCTCCTTCTCCTTCTTCTACTTCTTCTGATTCACCCTCCAGTCTTCACCTTCTCCTTCTCCTTCTTCTGTTTCTTCTGCTTCACCCTCCAGACTTCACCTTCTCCTTCTCTTTCTTCTGCTTCTTCTGATTCACCCTCCAGACTTCACCTTCTCCTTCTCCTTCTTCTGATTCTTCTGATTCACCCTCCAGACTTCACCTTCTCCTTCTCCTTCTTCTACTTCTTCTGAATTACCCTCCAGACTTCACCTTCTCCTTCTCCTTCTTCTACTTCTTCTGATTCACCCTCCAGACATCTCCTTCTCCTTCTCCTTCTTCTGCTTCTTCTGATTCACCCTCCAGGCTTCACCTTCTCCTTCTCCTTATTCTGCTTCTTCTGATTCACCCTCCAGACTTCACCTTCTCCTTCTCCTTCTTCTGCTTCTTCCGATTCACCCTCCAGACTTCACCTTCTCCTTCTCCTTCTTCTGCTTCTTCTGATACACCCTCCAGACTTCACCTTCTCCTTCTCCTTCTTCTACTTCTTCTGATTCACCCTCCAGACTTCACCTTCTCCTTCTCCTTATTCTGCTTCTTCTGATTCACCCTCCAGACTTCACCTTCTCCTTCTCCTTCGTCTACTTCTTCTGATTCACCCTCCAGACTACACCTTCTCCTTCTCCTTCTTCTACTTCTTCTGATTCACCCTCCAGACTTCACCTTCTCCTTCTCCTTCTTCTGTTTCTTCTGATTCACCCTCCAGACTTCATCTTCTCCTTCTCCTTCTTCTACTTCTTCTGATTCACCCTCCAGACTTCACCTTCTCCTTCTCCTTCTTCTACTTCTTCTGATTCACCCTCCAGACTTCATCTTCTCCTTCTCCTTCTTCTGCTTCTTCTGATTCACCCTCCAAACTTCACCTTCTCCTTCTCCTTCTTCTGCTTCTTCTGATTCACCCTCCAGACTTCAACTTCTCCTTCTCCTTCTTCTACTTCTTCTGATTCACCCTCCAGACTTCACCTTCTCCTTCTCCTTCTTCTACTTCTTCTGATTCACCCTCCAGTCTTCACCTTCTCCTTCTCCTTCTTCTGTTTCTTCTGCTTCACCCTCCAGACTTCACCTTCTCCTTCTCTTTCTTCTGCTTCTTCTGATTCACCCTCCAGACTTCACCTTCTCCTTCTCCTTCTTCTGATTCTTCTGATTCACCCTCCAGACTTCACCTTCTCCTTCTCCTTCTTCTGCTTCTTCTGATTCACCCTCCTGACTTCACCTTCTCCTTCTCCTTCTTCTACTTCTTCTGATTCACCCTCCTGACTTCACCTTCTCCTTCTCCTTCTTCTACTTCTTCTGCTTCTCCCTCCAGACTTCATCTTCTCCTTCTCCTTCTTCTACTTCTTCTGATTCACCCTCCAAACTTCACCTTCTCCTTCTCCTTCTTCTGCTTCTTCTGATTCACCCTCCAGACTTCACCTTCTCATTCTCCTTCTTCTGCTTCTTCTGCTGCGCCCTCCAGACTTCACCTTCTCCTTCTCCTTCTTCTGCTTCTTCTGATTCACCCTCCAGACTTCACCTTCTCCTTCTCCTTCTTCTACTTCTTCTGATTCAGCCTCCAGACTTCACCTTCTCCTTCTCCTTCTACTTCTTCTGATTCACCCTCCAGACTTCATCTTCTCCTTCTCCTTCTTCTCCTTCTTCTGATTCACCCTCCAGACTTCACCTTCTCCTTCTCCTTCTTCTGCTTCTTCCGATTCACCCTCCAGACTTCACCTTCTCCTTCTCCTTCTTCTACTTCTTCTGATTCACCCTCCAGACTTCACCTTCTCCTTCTCCTTCTTCTACTTCTTCTGATTCACCCTCCAGTCTTCACCTTCTCCTTCTCCTTCTTCTGTTTCTTCTGCTTCACCCTCCAGACTTCACCTTCTCCTTCTCTTTCTTCTGCTTCTTCTGATTCACCCTCCAGACTTCACCTTCTCCTTCTCCTTCTTCTGATTCTTCTGATTCACCCTCCAGACTTCACCTTCTCCTTCTCCTTCTTCTACTTCTTCTGAATTACCCTCCAGACTTCACCTTCTCCTTCTCCTTCTTCTACTTCTTCTGATTCACCCTCCAGACTTCTCCTTCTCCTTCTCCTTCTTCTGCTTCTTCTGATTCACCCTCCAGACTTCACCTTCTCCTTCTCCTTATTCTGCTTCTTCTGATTCACCCTCCAGACTTCACCTTCTCCTTCTCCTTCTTCTGCTTCTTCCGATTCACCCTCCAGACTTCACCTTCTCCTTCTCCTTCTTCTGCTTCTTCTGATACACCCTCCAGACTTCACCTTCTCCTTCTCCTTCTTCTACTTCTTCTGATTCACCCTCCAGACTTCACCTTCTCCTTCTCCTTATTCTGCTTCTTCTGATTCACCCTCCAGACTTCACCTTCTCCTTCTCCTTCGTCTACTTCTTCTGATTCACCCTCCAGACTACACCTTCTCCTTCTCCTTCTTCTACTTCTTCTGATTCACCCTCCAGACTTCACCTTCTCCTTCTCCTTCTTCTGTTTCTTCTGATTCACCCTCCAGACTTCATCTTCTCCTTCTCCTTCTTCTACTTCTTCTGATTCACCCTCCAGACTTCACCTTCTCCTTCTCCTTCTTCTACTTCTTCTGATTCACCCTCCAGACTTCATCTTCTCCTTCTCCTTCTTCTGCTTCTTCTGATTCACCCTCCAAACTTCACCTTCTCCTTCTCCTTCTTCTGCTTCTTCTGATTCACCCTCCAGACTTCAACTTCTCCTTCTCCTTCTTCTACTTCTTCTGATTCACCCTCCAGACTTCACCTTCTCCTTCTCCTTCTTCTACTTCTTCTGATTCACCCTCCAGTCTTCACCTTCTCCTTCTCCTTCTTCTGTTTCTTCTGCTTCACCCTCCAGACTTCACCTTCTCCTTCTCTTTCTTCTGCTTCTTCTGATTCACCCTCCAGACTTCACCTTCTCCTTCTCCTTCTTCTGATTCTTCTGATTCACCCTCCAGACTTCACCTTCTCCTTCTCCTTCTTCTGCTTCTTCTGATTCACCCTCCTGACTTCACCTTCTCCTTCTCCTTCTTCTACTTCTTCTGATTCACCCTCCTGACTTCACCTTCTCCTTCTCCTTCTTCTACTTCTTCTGCTTCTCCCTCCAGACTTCATCTTCTCCTTCTCCTTCTTCTACTTCTTCTGATTCACCCTCCAAACTTCACCTTCTCCTTCTCCTTCTTCTGCTTCTTCTGATTCACCCTCCAGACTTCACCTTCTCATTCTCCTTCTTCTGCTTCTTCTGCTGCGCCCTCCAGACTTCACCTTCTCCTTCTCCTTCTTCTGCTTCTTCTGCTTCACACTCCAGACTTCACCTTCTCCTTCTCCTTTTTCTGCTTCTTCTGCTGCGCCCTCCAGGCTTCACCTTCTCCTTCTCCTTCTTCTGCTTCTTCTGCTTCACCGTCCTGACTTCACCTTCTCCTTCTCCTTCTTCTACTTCTTCTGCTACACCCCCCTGACTTCACCTGCTCCTTCTCCTTCTTCTGCTTCTTCTGATTCACCCTCCTAAATTCACCTTCTCCTTCTCTTTCTTCTGCTTCTTCTGATTCACCCTCCTGACTTCACCTTCTCCTTCTCCTTCTTCTGCTTCTTCTGATTCACCCTCCAGACTTCACCTTCTCCTTCTCCTTCTTCTGCTTCTTCTGATTCATCCTCCAGACTTCACCTTCTCCTTCTCCTTCTTCTGCTTCTTCTGATTCACCCTCCATACCTCACCTTCTCCTTCTCCTTCTTCTACTTCTTCTGATTCAACCTCCAGACTTCATCTTCTCCTTCTCCTTCTTCTGCTTCTTCTGATTCACCCTCCAGACTTCACCTTCTCCTTCTCCTTCTTCTGCTTCTTCTGATTCGCCCTCCAGACTTCACCTTCTCCTTCTCCTTCTTCTACTTCTTCTGATTCACCCTCCAGACTTCACCTTCTCCTTCTCCTTCTTCTACTTCTTCTGATTCACCCTCCAGTCTTCACCTTCTCCTTCTCCTTCTTCTGTTTCTTTTGCTTCACCCTCCAGACTTCACCTTCTCCTTCTCTTTCTTCTGCTTCTTCTGCTTCACCCTCCAGACTTCACCTTCTCCTTCTCCTTCTTCTGATTCTTCTGATTCACCCTCCAGACTTCACCTTCTCTATCTCCTTCTTCTGCTTCTTCTGATTCACCCTCCTGACTTCACCTTCTCCTTCTCCTTCTTCTACTTCTTCTGATTCACCCTCCTGACTTCACCTTCTCCTTCTCCTTCTTCTACTTCTTCTGCTTCACCCTCCAGACTTCACCTTCTCCTTCTCCTTCTTCTAATTCTTCTGATTCACCCTCCAGACTTCACCTTCTCCTTCTCCTTCTTCTGCTTCTTCTGATTCACCCTCCAGACTTCACCTTCTCCTTCTCCTTATTCTGCTTCTTCTGATTCACCCTCCAGACTTCACCTTCTCCTTCTCCTTCTTCTGCTTCTTCTGATTCACCCTCCAGACTTCACCTTCTCCTTCTCCTTCTGCTGCTTCTTCTGATTCACCCTCCAGACTTCACCTTCTCCTTCTCCTTCTTCTGCTTCTTCTGATTCACCCTCCAGACTTCACCTTCTCCTTCTCCTTCTTCTACTTCTTCTGATTCACCCTCCAGACTTCACCTTCTCCTTCTCCTTCTTCTGCTTCTTCTGATTCACCCTCCTGACTTCACCTTCTCCTTCTCCTTCTTCTACTTCTTCTGATTCACCCTCCTGACTTCACCTTCTCCTTCTCCTTCTTCTACTTCTTCTGCTTCACCCTCCAGACTTCACCTTCTCCTTCTCCTTCTTCTACTTCTTCTGATTCACCCTCCAGACTTCACCTTCTCCTTCTCCTTCTTCTGCTTCTTCTGATTCACCCTCCAGACTTCACCTTCTCATTCTCCTTCTTCTGCTTCTTCTGCTGCGCCCTCCAGACTTCACCTTCTCCTTCTCCTTCTTCTGCTTCTTCTGCTTCACACTCCAGACTTCACCTTCTCCTTCTCCTTCTTCTGCTTCTTCTGCTGCGCCCTCCAGGCTTCACCTTCTCCTTCTCCTTCTTCTGCTTCTTCTGCTTCACCGTCCTGACTTCACCTTCTCCTTCTCCTTCTTCTATTTCATCTGCTACACCCCCCTGACTTCACCTGCTCCTTCTCCTTCTTCTGCTTCTTCTGATTCACCCTCCTAACTTCACCTTCTCCTTCTCCTTCTTCTGCTTCTTCTGATTCACCCTCCTGACTTCACCTTCTCCTTCTCCTTCTTCTGCTTCTTCTGATTCACCCTCCAGACTTCACCTTCTCCTTCTCCTTCTTCTGCTTCTTCTGATTCACCCTCCAGACTTCACCTTCTCCTTCTCCTTCTTCTACTTCTTCTGATTCACCCTCCAGACTTCATCTTCTCCTTCTCCTTCTTCTGCTTCTTCTGATTCACCCTCCAGACTTCACCTTCTCCTTCTCCTTCTTCTGCTTCTTCTGATTCACCCTCCAGACTTCAACTTCTCCTTCTCCTTCTTCTACTTCTTCTGATTCACCCTCCAGACTTCACCTTCTCCTTCTCCTTCTTCTACTTCTTCTGATTCACCCTCCAGTCTTCACCTTCTCCTTCTCCTTCTTCTGTTTCTTCTGCTTCACCCTCCAGACTTCACCTTCTCCTTCTCTTTCTTCTGCTTCTTCTGATTCACCCTCCAGACTTCACCTTCTCCTTCTCCTTCTTCTGATTCTTCTGATTCACCCTCCAGACTTCACCTTCTCCTTCTCCTTCTTCTGCTTCTTCTGATTCACCCTCCTGACTTCACCTTCTCCTTCTCCTTCTTCTACTTCTTCTGATTCACCCTCCTGACTTCACCTTCTCCTTCTCCTTCTTCTACTTCTTCTGCTTCTCCCTCCAGACTTCATCTTCTCCTTCTCCTTCTTCTACTTCTTCTGATTCACCCTCCAAACTTCACCTTCTCCTTCTCCTTCTTCTGCTTCTTCTGATTCACCCTCCAGACTTCACCTTCTCATTCTCCTTCTTCTGCTTCTTCTGCTGCGCCCTCCAGACTTCACCTTCTCCTTCTCCTTCTTCTGCTTCTTCTGCTTCACACTCCAGACTTCACCTTCTCCTTCTCCTTTTTCTGCTTCTTCTGCTGCGCCCTCCAGGCTTCACCTTCTCCTTCTCCTTCTTCTGCTTCTTCTGCTTCACCGTCCTGACTTCACCTTCTCCTTCTCCTTCTTCTACTTCTTCTGCTACACCCCCCTGGCTTCACCTGCTCCTTCTCCTTCTTCTGCTTCTTCTGATTCACCCTCCTAAATTCACCTTCTCCTTCTCCTTCTTCTGCTTCTTCTGATTCACCCTCCTGACTTCACCTTCTCCTTCTCCTTCTTCTGCTTCTTCTGATTCACCCTCCAGACTTCACCTTCTCCTTCTCCTTCTTCTGCTTCTTCTGATTCATCCTCCAGACTTCACCTTCTCCTTCTCCTTCTTCTGCTTCTTCTGATTCACCCTCCATACCTCACCTTCTCCTTCTCCTTCTTCTACTTCTTCTGATTCAACCTCCAGACTTCATCTTCTCCTTCTCCTTCTTCTGCTTCTTCTGATTCACCCTCCAGACTTCACCTTCTCCTTCTCCTTCTTCTGCTTCTTCTGATTCGCCCTCCAGACTTCACCTTCTCCTTCTCCTTCTTCTACTTCTTCTGATTCACCCTCCAGACTTCACCTTCTCCTTCTCCTTCTTCTACTTCTTCTGATTCACCCTCCAGTCTTCACCTTCTCCTTCTCCTTCTTCTGTTTCTTTTGCTTCACCCTCCAGACTTCACCTTCTCCTTCTCTTTCTTCTGCTTCTTCTGCTTCACCCTCCAGACTTCACCTTCTCCTTCTCCTTCTTCTGATTCTTCTGATTCACCCTCCAGACTTCACCTTCTCTATCTCCTTCTTCTGCTTCTTCTGATTCACCCTCCTGACTTCACCTTCTCCTTCTCCTTCTTCTACTTCTTCTGATTCACCCTCCTGACTTCACCTTCTCCTTCTCCTTCTTCTACTTCTTCTGCTTCACCCTCCAGACTTCACCTTCTCCTTCTCCTTCTTCTACTTCTTCTGATTCACCCTCCAGACTTCACCTTCTCCTTCTCCTTCTTCTGCTTCTTCTGATTCACCCTCCAGACTTCACCTTCTCCTTCTCCTTATTCTGCTTCTTCTGATTCACCCTCCAGACTTCACCTTCTCCTTCTCCTTCTTCTGCTTCTTCTGATTCACCCTCCAGACTTCACCTTCTCCTTCTCCTTCTGCTGCTTCTTCTGATTCACCCTCCAGACTTCACCTTCTCCTTCTCCTTCTTCTGCTTCTTCTGATTCACCCTCCAGACTTCACCTTCTCCTTCTCCTTCTTCTACTTCTTCTGATTCACCCTCCAGACTTCACCTTCTCCTTCTCCTTCTTCTGCTTCTTCTGATTCACCCTCCTGACTTCACCTTCTCCTTCTCCTTCTTCTACTTCTTCTGATTCACCCTCCTGACTTCACCTTCTCCTTCTCCTTCTTCTACTTCTTCTGCTTCACCCTCCAGACTTCACCTTCTCCTTCTCCTTCTTCTACTTCTTCTGATTCACCCTCCAGACTTCACCTTCTCCTTCTCCTTCTTCTGCTTCTTCTGATTCACCCTCCAGACTTCACCTTCTCATTCTCCTTCTTCTGCTTCTTCTGCTGCGCCCTCCAGACTTCACCTTCTCCTTCTCCTTCTTCTGCTTCTTCTGCTTTACACTCCAGACTTCACCTTCTCCTTCTCCTTCTTCTGCTTCTTCTGCTGCGCCCTCCAGGCTTCACCTTCTCCTTCTCCTTCTTCTGCTTCTTCTGCTTCACCGTCCTGACTTCACCTTCTCCTTCTCCTTCTTCTATTTCATCTGCTACACCCCCCTGACTTCACCTGCTCCTTCTCCTTCTTCTGCTTCTTCTGATTCACCCTCCTAACTTCACCTTCTCCTTCTCCTTCTTCTGCTTCTTCTGATTCACCCTCCTGACTTCACCTTCTCCTTCTCCTTCTTCTGCTTCTTCTGATTCACCCTCCAGACTTCACCTTCTCCTTCTCCTTCTTCTGCTTCTTCTGATTCACCCTCCAGACTTCACCTTCTCCTTCTCCTTCTTCTACTTCTTCTGATTCACCCTCCTGACTTCAACTTCTCCTTCTCCTTCTTCTACTTCTTCTGCTTCACCCTCCAGACTTCACCTTCTCCTTCTCCTTCTTCTACTTCTTCTGATTCACCCTCCAGACTTCACCTTCTCCTTCTCCTTCTTCTACTTCTTCTGATTCACCCTACAGACTTCACCTTCTCCTTCTCCTTCTTCTGCTTCTTCTGATTCACCCACCAGACTTCACCTTCTCCTTCTCCTTATTCTGCTTCTTCTGTTTCACCCTCCAGACTTCGCCTTCTCCTTCTCCTTCTTCTGCTTCTTCTGATTCACCCTCCAGACTTCACCTTCTCCTTCTCCTTCTTCTGCTTCTTCTGATTCACCCTCCAGACTTCACCTTCTCCTTCTCCTTCTTCTACTTCTTCTGATTCACCCTCCAGACTTCACCTTCTCCTTCTCCTTCTTCTGCTTCTTCTGATTCACACTCCAGACTTCACCTTCTCCTTCTCCTTCGTCTACTTCTTCTGATTCACCCTCCAGACTTCACCTTCTCCTTCTCCTTCTTCTACTTCTTCTGATTCACCCTCCAATCTTCACCTTCTCCTTCTCCTTCTTCCGCTTCTTCTAATTCACCCTCCAGACTTCACCTTCTCCTTCTCCTTCTTCTACTTCTTCTGATTCACCCTCCAGACTTCACCTTCTCCTTCTCCTTCTTCTGATTCTTCTGATTCACCCTCCAGACTTCACCTTCTCCTTCTCCTTCTTCTACTTCTTCTGATTCAGCCTCCAGACTTCACCTTCTCCTTCTCCTTCTACTTCTTCTGATTCACCCTCCAGACTTCATCTTCTCCTTCTCCTTCTTCTCCTTCTTCTGATTCACCCTCCAGACTTCACCTTCTCCTTCTCCTTCTTCTGCTTCTTCCGATTCACCCTCCAGACTTCACCTTCTCCTTCTCCTTCTTCTACTTCTTCTGATTCACCCTCCAGACTTCACCTTCTCCTTCTCCTTCTTCTACTTCTTCTGATTCACCCTCCAGTCTTCACCTTCTCCTTCTCCTTCTTCTGTTTCTTCTGCTTCACCCTCCAGACTTCACCTTCTCCTTCTCTTTCTTCTGCTTCTTCTGATTCACCCTCCAGACTTCACCTTCTCCTTCTCCTTCTTCTGATTCTTCTGATTCACCCTCCAGACTTCACCTTCTCCTTCTCCTTCTTCTACTTCTTCTGATTCACCCTCCAGACTTCACCTTCTCCTTCTCCTTCTTCTGATTCACCCTCCAGACTTCACCTTCTCCTTCTCCTTCTTCTGCTTCTTCTGATTCACCCTCCAGACTTCACCTTCTCCTTCTCCTTCGTCTACTTCTTCTGATTCACCCTCCAGACTACACCTTCTCCTTCTCCTTCTTCTACTTCTTCTGATTCACCCTCCAGACTTCACCTTCTCCTTCTCCTTCTTCTGTTTCTTCTGATTCACCCTCCAGACTTCATCTTCTCCTTCTCCTTCTTCTACTTCTTCTGATTCACCCTCCAGACTTCACCTTCTCCTTCTCCTTCTTCTACTTCTTCTGATTCACCCTCCAGACTTCATCTTCTCCTTCTCCTTCTTCTGCTTCTTCTGATTCACCCTCCAGACTTCACCTTCTCCTTCTCCTTCTTCTGCTTCTTCTGATTCACCCTCCAGACTTCAACTTCTCCTTCTCCTTCTTCTACTTCTTCTGATTCACCCTCCAGACTTCACCTTCTCCTTCTCCTTCTTCTACTTCTTCTGATTCACCCTCCAGTCTTCACCTTCTCCTTCTCCTTCTTCTGTTTCTTCTGCTTCACCCTCCAGACTTCACCTTCTCCTTCTCTTTCTTCTGCTTCTTCTGATTCACCCTCCAGACTTCACCTTCTCCTTCTCCTTCTTCTGATTCTTCTGATTCACCCTCCAGACTTCACCTTCTCCTTCTCCTTCTTCTGCTTCTTCTGATTCACCCTCCTGACTTCACCATCTCCTTCTCCTTCTTCTACTTCTTCTGATTCACCCTCCTGACTTCACCTTCTCCTTCTCCTTCTTCTACTTCTTCTGCTTCTCCCTCCAGACTTCATCTTCTCCTTCTCCTTCTTCTACTTCTTCTGATTCACCCTCCAAACTTCACCTTCTCCTTCTCCTTCTTCTGCTTCTTCTGATTCACCCTCCAGACTTCACCTTCTCATTCTCCTTCTTCTGCTTCTTCTGCTGCGCCCTCCAGACTTCACCTTCTCCTTCTCCTTCTTCTGCTTCTTCTGCTTCACACTCCAGACTTCACCTTCTCCTTCTCCTTTTTCTGCTTCTTCTGCTGCGCCCTCCAGGCTTCACCTTCTCCTTCTCCTTCTTCTGCTTCTTCTGCTTCACTGTCCTGACTTCACCTTCTCCTTCTCCTTCTTCTACTTCTTCTGCTACACCCCACTGACTTCACCTGCTCCTTCTCCTTCTTCTGCTTCTTCTGATTCACCCTCCTAAATTCACCTTCTCCTTCTCCTTCTTCTGCTTCTTCTGATTCACCCTCCTGACTTCACCTTCTCCTTCTCCTTCTTCTGCTTCTTCTGATTCACCCTCCAGACTTCACCTTCTCCTTCTCCTTCTTCTGCTTCTTCTGATTCATCCTCCAGACTTCACCTTCTCCTTCTCCTTCTTCTGCTTCTTCTGATTCACCCTCCATACCTCACCTTCTCCTTCTCCTTCTTCTACTTCTTCTGATTCAACCTCCAGACTTCATCTTCTCCTTCTCCTTCTTCTGCTTCTTCTGATTCACCCTCCAGACTTCACCTTCTCCTTCTCCTTCTTCTGCTTCTTCTGATTCGCCCTCCAGACTTCACCTTCTCCTTCTCCTTCTTCTACTTCTTCTGATTCACCCTCCAGACTTCACCTTCTCCTTCTCCTTCTTCTACTTCTTCTGATTCACCCTCCAGTCTTCACCTTCTCCTTCTCCTTCTTCTGTTTCTTCTGCTTCACCCTCCAGACTTCACCTTCTCCTTCTCTTTCTTCTGCTTCTTCTGCTTCACCCTCCAGACTTCACCTTCTCCTTCTCCTTCTTCTGATTCTTCTGATTCACCCTCCAGACTTCACCTTCTCTATCTCCTTCTTCTGCTTCTTCTGATTCACCCTCCTGACTTCACCTTCTCCTTCTCCTCCTTCTACTTCTTCTGATTCACCCTCCTGACTTCACCTTCTCCTTCTCCTTCTTCTACTTCTTCTGCTTCACCCTCCAGACTTCACCTTCTCCTTCTCCTTCTTCTACTTCTTCTGATTCACCCTCCAGACTTCACCTTCTCCTTCTCCTTCTTCTGCTTCTTCTGATTCACCCTCCAGACTTCACCTTCTCCTTCTCCTTATTCTGCTTCTTCTGATTCACCCTCCAGACTTCACCTTCTCCTTCTCCTTCTTCTGCTTCTTCTGATTCACCCTCCAGACTTCACCTTCTCCTTCTCCTTCTGCTGCTTCTTCTGATTCACCCTCCAGACTTCACCTTCTCCTTCTCCTTCTTCTGCTTCTTCTGATTCACCCTCCAGACTTCACCTTCTCCTTCTCCTTCTTCTACTTCTTCTGATTCACCCTCCAGACTTCACCTTCTCCTTCTCCTTCTTCTGCTTCTTCTGATTCACCCTCCTGACTTCACCTTCTCCTTCTCCTTCTTCTACTTCTTCTGATTCACCCTCCTGACTTCACCTTCTCCTTCTCCTTCTTCTACTTATTCTGCTTCACCCTCCAGACTTCACCTTCTCCTTCTCCTTCTTCTACTTCTTCTGATTCACCCTCCAGACTTCACCTTCTCCTTCTCCTTCTTCTGCTTCTTCTGATTCACCCTCCAGACTTCACCTTCTCATTCTCCTTCTTCTGCTTCTTCTGCTGCGCCCTCCAGACTTCACCTTCTCCTTCTCCTTCTTCTGCTTCTTCTGCTTCACACTCCAGACTTCACCTTCTCCTTCTCCTTCTTCTGCTTCTTCTGCTGCGCCCTCCAGGCTTCACCTTCTCCGTCTCCTTCTTCTGCTTCTTCTGCTTCACCGTCCTGACTTCACCTTCTCCTTCTCCTTCTTCTATTTCATCTGCTACACCCCCCTGACTTCACCTGCTCCTTCTCCTTCTTCTGCTTCTTCTGATTCACCCTCCTAACTTCACCTTCTCCTTCTCCTTCTTCTGCTTCTTCTGATTCACCCTCCTGACTTCACCTTCTCCTTCTCCTTCTTCTGCTTCTTCTGATTCACCCTCCAGACTTCACCTTCTCCTTCTCCTTCTTCTGCTTCTTCTGATTCACCCTCCAGACTTCACCTTCTCCTTCTCCTTCTTCTGCTTCTTCTGATTCACCCTCCAGACCTCACCTTCTCCTTCTCCTTCTTCTACTTCTTCTGATTCACCCTCCAGACTTCATCTTCTCCTTCTCCTTCTTCTGCTTCTTCTGATTCACCCTCCAGACTTCACCTTCTCCTTCTCCTTCTTCTGCTTCTTCTGATTCACCCTCCAGACTTCACCTTCTCCTTCTCCTTCTTCTACTTCTTCTGATTCACCCTCCAGACTTCACCTTCTCCTTCTCCTTCTTCTACTTCTTCTGATTCACCCTCCAGTCTTCACCTTCTCCTTCTCCTTCTTCTGTTTCTTCTGCTTCACCCTCCAGACTTCACCTTCTCCTTCTCTTTCTTCTGCTTCTTCTGTTTCACCCTCCAGACTTCACCTTCTCCTTCTCCTTCTTCTGATTCTTCTGATTCACCCTCCAGACTTCACCTTCTCTATCTCCTTCTTCTGCTTCTTCTGATTCACCCTCCTGACTTCACCTTCTCCTTCTCCTTCTTCTACTTCTTCTGATTCACCCTCCTGACTTCACCTTCTCCTTCTCCTTCTTCTACTTCTTCTGCTTCACCCTCCAGACTTCACCTTCTCCTTCTCCTTCTTCTACTTCTTCTGATTCACCCTCCAGACTTCACCTTCTCCTTCTCCTTCTTCTGCTTCTTCTGATTCACCCTCCAGACTTCACCTTCTCCTTCTCCTTATTCTGCTTCTTCTGATTCACCCTCCAGACTTCACCTTCTCCTTCTACTTCTTCTGCTTCTTCTGATTCACCCTCCAGACTTCACCTTCTCCTTCTCCTTCTTCTGCTTCTTCTGATTCACCCTCCAGACTTCACCTTCTCCTTCTCCTTCTTCTGCTTCTTCTGATTCACCCTCCAGACTTCACCTTCTCCTTCTCCTTCTTCTACTTCTTCTGATTCACCCTCCAGACTTCACCTTCTCCATCTCCTTCTTCTGCTTTTTCTGATTCACCCACCAGACTTCACCTTCTCCTTCTCCTTCGTCTACTTCTTCTGATTCACCCTCCAGACTTCACCTTCTCCTTCTCCTTCTTCTGCTTCTTCTGATTCACCCTCCAGACTTCACCTTCTCCTTCTCCTTCTTCTACTTCTTCTGATTCACCCTCCAGACTTCACCTTCTCCTTCTCTTTCTTCTGCTTCTTCTGATTCACCCTCCAGACTTCACCTTCTCCTTCTCCTTCTTCTGATTCTTCTGATTCACCCTCCAGACTTCACTTTCTCCTTCTCCTTCTTCTGCTTCTTCTGATTCACCCTCCTGACTTCACCTTCTCCTTCTCCTTCTTCTACATCTTCTGATTCACCCTCCTGACTTCACCTTCTCCTTCTCCTTCTTCTACTTCTTCTGCTTCACCCTCCAGACTTCACCTTCTCCTTCTCCTTCTTCTACTTCTTCTGATTCACCCTCCAGACTTCACCTTCTCCTTCTCCTTCTTCTACTTCTTCTGATTCACCCTCCAGTCTTCACCTTCTCCTTCTCCTTCTTCTGTTTCTTCTGCTTCACCCTCCAGACTTCACCTTCTCCTTCTCTTTCTTCTGCTTCTTTTGTTTCACCCTCCAGACTTCACCTTCTCCTTCTCCTTCTTCTGATTCTTCTGATTCACCCTCCAGACTTCACCTTCTCCTTCTCCTTCTTCTGCTTCTTCTGATTCACCCTCCTGACTTCACCTTCTCCTTCTCCTTCTTCTACTTCTTCTGATTCACTCTCCTGACTTCACCTTCTCCTTCTCCTTCTTCTCCTTCTTCTGCTTCACCCTCCAGACTTCACCTTCTCCTTCTTCTTCTTCTACTTCTTCTGATTCACCCTCCAGACTTCACCTTCTCCTTCTCCTTCTTCTGCTTCTTCTGATTCACCCTCCAGACTTCACCTTCTCCTTCTCCTTATTCTGCTTCTTCTGATTCACCCTCCAGACTTCACCTTCTCCTTCTCCTTATTCTGCTTCTTCTGATTCACCCTCCAGACTTCACCTTCTCCTTCTCCTTCCTTTGCTTCTTCTGATTCACCCTCCAGACTTCACCTTCTCCTTCTCCTTCTTCTGATTCTTCTGATTCACCCTCCAGACTTCACCTTCTCCTTCTCCATCTTCTGCTTCTTCTGATTCATCCTCCTGACATCACCTTCTCCTTCTCCTTCTTCTACTTCTTCTGATTCACCCTCCTGACTTCACCTTCTCCTTCTCCATCTTCTACTTCTTCTGCTTCACCCTCCAGACTTCAAATTCTCCTTCTCCTTCTTCTACTTCTTCTGATTCACCCTCCAGACTTCACCTTCTCCTTCTCCTTCTTCTGCTTCTTCTGATTCACACTCCAGACTTCACCTTCTCCTTCTCCTTCTTCTGCTTCTTCTGATTCACCCTCCAGACTTCACCTTCTCCTTCTCCTTCTTCTGCTTCTTCTGATTCACCCTCCAGACTTCACCTTCTCATTCTCCTTCTTCTGCTTCTTCTGCTGCGCCATCCAGACTTCACCTTCTCCTTCTCCTTCTTCTGCTTCTTCTGCTTCACACTCCAGACTTCACCTTCTCCTTCTCCTTCTTCTGCTTCTTCTGCTTCACCCTCCTGACTTCACCTTCTCCTTCTCCTTCTTCTACTTCTTCTGCTTCACCCTCCAGACTTCACCTTCTCCTTCTCCTTCTTCTACTTCTTCTGATTCACCCTCCAGACTTCACCTTCTCCTATTCCTTCTTCTGCTTCTTCTGATTCACCCTCCAGACTTCACCTTCTCCTTCTCCTTCTTCTGCTTCTTCTGATTCACCCTCCAGACTTCACCTTCTCCTTCTCCTTCTTCTGCTTCTTCTGATTCACCCTCCAGACTTCACCTTCTCCTTCTCCTTCTGCTGCTTCTTCTGATTCACCCTCCAGACTTCACCTTCTCCTTCTCCTTCTTCTGCTTCTTCTGATTCACCCTCCAGACTTCACCTTCTCCTTCTCCTTCTTCTACTTCTTCTGATTCATCCTCCAGACTTCACCTTCTCCTTCTCCTTCTTCTGCTTCTTCTGATTCACCCTCCTGACTTCACCTTCTCCTTCTCCTTCTTCTACTTCTTCTGATTCACCCTCCTGACTTCACCTTCTCCTTCTCCTTCTTCTACTTCTTCTGCTTCACCCTCCAGACTTCACCTTCTCCTTCTCCTTCTTCTACTTCTTCTGATTCACCCTCCAGACTTCACCTTCTCCTTCTGCTTCTTCTGCTTCTTCTGATTCACCCTCCAGACTTCACCTTCTCATTCTCCTTCTTCTGCTTCTTCTGCTGCGCCCTCCAGACTTCACCTTCTCCTTCTCCTTCTTCTGCTTCTTCTGCTTCACACTCCAGACTTCACCTTCTCCTTCTCCTTCTTCTGCTTCTTCTGCTGCGCCCTCCAGGCTTCACCTTCTCCTTCTCCTTCTTCTGCTTCTTCTGCTTCACCGTCCTGACTTCACCTTCTCCTTCTCCTTCTTCTATTTCATCTGCTACACCCCCCTGACTTCACCTGCTCCTTCTCCTTCTTCTGCTTCTTCTGATTCACCCTCCTAACTTCACCTTCTCCTTCTCCTTCTTCTGCTTCTTCTGATTCACCCTCCTGACTTCACCTTCTCCTTCTCCTTCTTCTGCTTCTTCTGCTTCACCCTCCAGACTTCACCTTCTCCTTCTCTTTCTTTTGCTTCTTCTGTTTCACCCTCCAGACTTCACCTTCTCCTTCTCCTTCTTCTGATTCTTCTGATTCACCCTCCAGACTTCACCTTCACCTTCTCCTTCTTCTGCTTCTTCTGATTCACCCTCCTGACTTCACCTTCTCCTTCTCCTTCTTCTACTTCTTCTGATTCACACTCCTGACTTCACCTTCTCCTTCTCCTTCTTCTACTTCTTCTGCTTCACCCTCCAGACTTCACCTTCTCCTTCTCCTTCTTCTACTTCTTCTGATTCACCCTCCAGACTTCACCTTCTCCTTCTCCTTCTTCTGCTTCTTCTGATTCACCCTCCAGACTTCACCTTCCCCTTCTCCTTATTCTGCTTCTTCTGATTCACCCTCCAGACTTCACCTTCTCCTTCTCCTTATTCTGCTTCTTCTGATTCACCCTCCAGACTTCACCTTCTCCTTCTCCTTCCTTTGCTTCTTCTGATTCACCCTCCAGACTTCACCTTCTCCTTCTCCTTCTTCTGATTCTTCTGATTCACCCTCCAGACTTCACCTACTCCTTCTCCATCTTCTGCTTCTTCTGATTCACCCTCCTGACATCACCTTCTCCTTCTCCTTCTTCTACTTCTTCTGATTCACCCTCCTGACTTCACCTTCTCCTTCTCCATCTTCTACTTCTTCTGCTTCACCCTCCAGACTTCAAATTCTCCTTCTCCTTCTTCTACTTCTTCTGATTCACCCTCCAGACTTCACCTTCTCCTTCTCCTTCTTCTGCTTCTTCTGATTCACACTCCAGACTTCACCTTCTCCTTCTCCTTCTTCTGCTTCTTCTGATTCACCCTCCAGACTTCACCTTCTCCTTCTCCTTCTTCTGCTTCTTCTGATTCACCCTCCAGACTTCACCTTCTCATTCTCCTTCTTCTGCTTCTTCTGCTGCGCCCTCCAGACTTCACCTTCTCCTTCTCCTTCTTCTGCTTCTTCTGCTTCACACTCCAGACTTCACCTTCTCCTTCTCCTTCTTCTGCTTCTTCTGCTGCGCCCTCCAGGCTTCACCTTCTCCTTCTCCTTCTTCTGCTTCTTCTGCTTCACCCTCCTGACTTCACCTTCTCCTTCTCCTTCTTCTACTTCTTCTGCTTCACCCTCCAGACTTCACCTTCTCCTTCTCCTTCTTCTACTTCTTCTGATTCACCCTCCAGACTTCACCTTCTCCTTCTCCTTCTTCTGCTTCTTCTGATTCACCCTCCAGACTTCACCTTCTCCTTCTCCTTCTTCTGCTTCTTCTGATTCACCCTCCAGACTTCACCTTCTCCTTCTCCTTCTTCTGCTTCTTCTGATTCACCCTCCAGACTTCACCTTCTCCTTCTCCTTCTGCTGCTTCTTCTGATTCACCCTCCAGACTTCACCTTCTCCTTCTCCTTCTTCTGCTTCTTCTGATTCACCCTCCAGACTTCACCTTCTCCTTCTCCTTTTCTACTTCTTCTGATTCATCCTCCAGACTTCACCTTCTCCTTCTCCTTCTTCTGCTTCTTCTGATTCACCCTCCTGACTTCACCTTCTCCTTCTCCTTCTTCTACTTCTTCTGATTCACCCTGCTGACTTCACCTTCTCCTTCTCCTTCTTCTACTTCTTCTGCTTCACCCTCCAGACTTCACCTTCTCCTTCTCCTTCTTCTACTTCTTCTGATTCTCCCTCCAGACTTCACCTTCTCCTTCTCCTTCTTCTGCTTCTTCTGATTCACCCTCCAGACTTCACCTTCTCATTCTCCTTCTTCTGCTTCTTCTGCTGCGCCCTCCAGACTTCACCTTCTCCTTCTCCTTCTTCTGCTTCTTCTGCTTCACACTCCAGACTTCACCTTCTCCTTCTCCTTCTTCTGCTTCTTCTGCTGCGCCCTCCAGGCTTCACCTTCTCCTTCTCCTTCTTCTGCTTCTTCTGCTTCACCGTCCTGACTTCACCTTCTCCTTCTCCTTCTTCTATTTCATCTGCTACACCCCACTGACTTCACCTGCTCCTTCTCCTTCTTCTGCTTCTTCTGATTCACCCTCCTAACTTCACCTTCTCCTTCTCCTTCTTCTGCTTCTTCTGATTCACCCTCCTGACTTCACCTTCTCCTTCTCCTTCTTCTGCTTCTTCTGATTCACCCTCCAGACTTCACCTTCTCCTTCTCCTTCTTCTGCTTCTTCTGATTCACCCTCCAGACTTCACCTTCTCCTTCTCCTTCTTCTGCTTCTTCTGATTCACCCTCCAGACCTCACCTTCTCCTTCTCCTTCTTCTACTTCTTCTGATTCACCCTCCAGACTTCATCTTCTCCTTCTCCTTCTTCTGCTTCTTCTGATTCACCCTCCAGACTTCACCTTCTCCTTCTCCTTCTTCTGCTTCTTCTGATTCACCCTCCAGACTTCACCTTCTCCTTCTCCTTCTTCTACTTCTTCTGATTCACCCTCCAGACTTCACCTTCTCCTTCTCCTTCTTCTACTTCTTCTGATTCACCCTCCAGTCTTCACCTTCTCCTTCTCCTTCTTCTGTTTCTTCTGCTTCACCCTCCAGACTTCACCTTCTCCTTCTCTTTCTTCTGCTTCTTCTGTTTCACCCTCCAGACTTCACCTTCTCCTTCTCCTTCTTCTGATTCTTCTGATTCACCCTCCAGACTTCACCTTCTCTATCTCCTTCTTCTGCTTCTTCTGATTCACCCTCCTGACTTCACCTTCTCCTTCTCCTTCTTCTACTTCTTCTGATTCACCCTCCTGACTTCACCTTCTCCTTCTCCTTCTTCTACTTCTTCTGCTTCACCCTCCAGACTTCACCTTCTCCTTCTCCTTCTTCTACTTCTTCTGATTCACCCTCCAGACTTCACCTTCTCCTTCTCCTTCTTCTGCTTCTTCTGATTCACCCTCCAGACTTCACCTTCTCCTTCTCCTTATTCTGCTTCTTCTGATTCACCCTCCAGACTTCACCTTCTCCTTCTACTTCTTCTGCTTCTTCTGATTCACCCTCCAGACTTCACCTTCTCCTTCTCCTTCTTCTGCTTCTTCTGATTCACCCTCCAGACTTCACCTTCTCCTTCTCCTTCTTCTGCTTCTTCTGATTCACCCTCCAGACTTCACCTTCTCCTTCTCCTTCTTCTACTTCTTCTGATTCACCCTCCAGACTTCACCTTCTCCTTCTCCTTCTTCTGCTTCTTCTGATTCACCCTCCTGACTTCACCTTCTCCTTCTTCTTCTTCTACATCTTCTGATTCACCCTCCTGACTTCACCTTCTCCTTCTCCTTCTTCTACTTCTTCTGCTTCACCCTCCAGACTTCACCTTCTCCTTCTCCTTCTTCTACTTCTTCTGATTCACCCTCCAGACTTCACCTTCTCCTTCTCCTTCTTCTACTTCTTCTGATTCACCCTCCAGACTTCACCTTCTCCTTCTCCTTCTTCTACTTCTTCTGATTCACCCTCCAGACTTCACCTTCTCCTTCTCCTTCTTCTGCTTCTTCTGATTCACCCTCCAGAATTCACCTTCTCCTTCTCCTTATTCTGCTTCTTCGGAATCACCCTCCAGACTTCACCTTCTCCTTCTTCTGCTTCTTCTGATTCACCCTCCAGACTTCACCTTCTCCTTCTCCTTCTTCTGCTTCTTCTGATTCACCCTCCAGACTTCACCTTCACCTTCTCCTTCTTCTACTTCTTCTGATTCACCCTCCAGACTTCACCTTCTCCATCTCCTTCTTCTGCTTCTTCTGATTCACCCTCCAGACTTCACCTTCTCCTTCTCCTTCGTCTACTTCTTCTGATTCACCCTCCAGACTTCACCTTCTCCTTCTCCTTCTTCTGCTTCTTCTGATTCACCCTCCAGACTTCACCTTCTCCTTCTCCTTCTTCTACTTCTTCTGATTCACCCTCCAGACTTCACCTTCTCCTTCTCTTTCTTCTGCTTCTTCTGATTCACCCTCCAGACTTCACCTTCTCCTTCTCCTTCTTCTGATTCTTCTGATTCACCCTCCAGACTTCACCTTCTCCTTCTCCTTCTTCTGCTTCTTCTGATTCACCCTCCTGACTTCACCTTCTCCTTCTCCTTCTTCTACATCTTCTGATTCACCCTCCTGACTTCACCTTCTCCTTCTCCTTCTTCTACTTCTTCTGCTTCACCCTCCAGACTTCACCTTCTCCTTCTCCTTCTTCTACTTCTTCTGATTCACCCTCCAGACTTCACCTTCTCCTTCTCCTTCTTCTACTTCTTCTGATTCACCCTCCAGACTTCACCTTCTCCTTCTCCTTCTTCTACTTCTTCTGATTCACCCTCCAGACTTCACCTTCTTCTTCTCCTTCTTCTGCTTCTTCTGATTCACCCTCCAGACATCACCTTCTCCTTCTCCTTATTCTGCTTCTTCTGAATCACCCTCCAGACTTCACCTTCTCCTTCTCCTTCTTCTGCTTCTTCTGATTCACCCTCCAGACTTCACCTTCTCCTTCTCCTTCTTCTGCTTCTTCTGATTCACCCTCCAGACTTCACCTTCTCCTTCTCCTTCTTCTACTTCTTCTGATTCACCCTCCAGACTTCACCTTCTCCATCTCCTTCTTCTGCTTCTTCTGATTCACCCTCCAGACTTCACCTTCTCCTTCTCCTTCGTCTACTTCTTCTGATTCACCCTCCAGACAACACCTTCTCCTTCTCCTTCTTCTACTTCTTCTGATTCACCCTCCAGACTTCACCTTCTCCTTCTCCTTCTTCTACTACTTCTGATTCACCCTCCAGACTTCACCTTCTCCTTCTCCTTCTTCTGCTTCTTCTGCTGCGCCCTCCAGGCTTCACCTTCTCCTTCTCCTTCTTCTGCTTCTTCTGCTTCACCCTCCTGACTTCACCTTCTCCTTCTCCTTCTTCTACTTCTTCTGCTTCACCCTCCAGACTTCACCTTCTCCTTCTCCTTCTTCTACTTCTTCTGCTTCACCCTCCAGACTTCACCTTCTCCTTCTCCTTCTTCTACTTCTTCTGATTCACCCTCCAGACTTCACCTTCTCCTTCTCCTTCTTCTGCTTCTTCTGATTCACCCTCCAGACTTCACCTTCTCATTCTCCTTCTTCTGCTTCTTCTGCTGCGCCCTCCAGACTTCACCTTCTCCTTCTCCTTCTTCTGCTTCTTCTGCTTCACACTCCAGACTTCACCTTCTCCTTCTCCTTCTTCTGCTTCTTCTGCTGCGCCCTCCAGGCTTCACCTTCTCCTTCTCCTTCTTCTACTTCTTCTGATTCACCCTCCAGACTTCACCTTCTCCTTCTCCTTCTTCTGCTTCTTCTGATTCACCCTCCAGACTTCACCTTCTCCTTCTCCTTCTTCTGCTTCTTCTGATTCACCCTCCAGACTTCACCTTCTCCTTCTCCTTCTTCTGCTTCTTCTGATTCACCCTCCAGACTTCACCTTCTCCTTCTCCTTCTGCTGCTTCTTCTGATTCACCCTCCAGACTTCACCTTCTCATTCTCCTTCTTCTGCTTCTTCTGATTCACCCTCCAGACTTCACCTTCTCCTTCTCCTTCTTCTACTTCTTCTGATTCATCCTCCAGACTTCACCTTCTCCTTCTCCTTCTTCTGCTTCTTCTGATTCACCCTCCTGACTTCACCTTCTCCTTCTCCTTCTTCTACTTCTTCTGATTCACCCTCCTGACTTCACCTTCTCCTTCTCCTTCTTCTACTTCTTCTGCTTCACCCTCCAGACTTCACCTTCTCCTTCTCCTTCTTCTACTTCTTCTGATTCACCCTCCAGACTTCACCTTCTCCTTCTCCTTCTTCTGCTTCTTCTGATTCACCCTCCAGACTTCACCTTCTCATTCTCCTTCTTCTGCTTCTTCTGCTGCGCCCTCCAGACTTCACCTTCTCCTTCTCCTTCTTCTGCTTCTTCTGCTTCACACTCCAGACTTCACCTTCTCCTTCTCCTTCTTCTGCTTCTTCTGCTGCGCCCTCCAGGCTTCACCTTCTCCTTCTCCTTCTTCTGCTTCTTCTGCTTCACCGTCCTGACTTCACCTTCTCCTTCTCCTTCTTCTATTTCATCTGCTACACCCCCCTGACTTCACCTGCTCCTTCTCCTTCTTCTGCTTCTTCTGATTCACCCTCCTAACTTCACCTTCTCCTTCTCCTTCTTCTGCTTCTTCTGATTCACCCTCCTGACTTCACCTTCTCCTTCTCCTTCTTCTGCTTCTTCTGATTCACCCTCCAGACTTCACCTTCTCCTTCTCCTTCTTCTGCTTCTTCTGATTCACCCTCCAGACTTCACCTTCTCCTTCTCCTTCTTCTGCTTCTTCTGATTCACCCTCCAGACCTCACCTTCTCCTTCTCCTTCTTCTACTTCTTCTGATTCACCCTCCAGACTTCATCTTCTCCTTCTCCTTCTTCTGCTTCTTCTGATTCACCCTCCAGACTTCACCTTCTCCTTCTCCTTCTTCTGCTTCTTCTGATTCACCCTCCAGACTTCACCTTCTCCTTCTCCTTCTTCTACTTCTTCTGATTCACCCTCCAGACTTCACCTTCTCCTTCTCCTTCTTCTACTTCTTCTGATTCACCCTCCAGTCTTCACCTTCTCCTTCTCCTTCTTCTGTTTCTTCTGCTTCACCCTCCAGACTTCACCTTCTCCTTCTCTTTCTTCTGCTTCTTCTGTTTCACCCTCCAGACTTCACCTTCTCCTTCTCCTTCTTCTGATTCTTCTGATTCACCCTCCAGACTTCACCTTCTCTATCTCCTTCTTCTGCTTCTTCTGATTCACCCTCCTGACTTCACCTTCTCCTTCTCCTTCTTCTACTTCTTCTGATTCACCCTCCTGACTTCACCTTCTCCTTCTCCTTCTTCTACTTCTTCTGCTTCACCCTCCAGACTTCACCTTCTCCTTCTCCTTCTTCTACTTCTTCTGATTCACCCTCCAGACTTCACCTTCTCCTTCTCCTTCTTCTGCTTCTTCTGATTCACCCTCCAGACTTCACCTTCTCCTTCTCCTTATTCTGCTTCTTCTGATTCACCCTCCAGACTTCACCTTCTCCTTCTACTTCTTCTGCTTCTTCTGATTCACCCTCCAGACTTCACCTTCTCCTTCTCCTTCTTCTGCTTCTTCTGATTCACCCTCCTGACTTCACCTTCTCCTTCTTCTTCTTCTACATCTTCTGATTCACCCTCCTGACTTCACCTTCTCCTTCTCCTTCTTCTACTTCTTCTGCTTCACCCTCCAGACTTCACCTTCTCCTTCTCCTTCTTCTACTTCTTCTGATTCACCCTCCAGACTTCACCTTCTCCTTCTCCTTCTTCTACTTCTTCTGATTCACACTCCAGACTTCACCTTCTCCTTCTCCTTCTTCTACTTCTTCTGATTCACCCTCCAGACTTCACCTTCTCCTTCTCCTTCTTCTGCTTCTTCTGATTCACCCTCCAGAATTCACCTTCTCCTTCTCCTTATTCTGCTTCTTCGGAATCACCCTCCAGACTTCACCTTCTCCTTCTTCTGCTTCTTCTGATTCACCCTCCAGACTTCACCTTCTCCTTCTCCTTCTTCTGCTTCTTCTGATTCACCCTCCAGACTTCACCTTCACCTTCTCCTTCTTCTACTTCTTCTGATTCACCCTCCAGACTTCACCTTCTCCATCTCCTTCTTCTGCTTCTTCTGATTCACCCTCCAGACTTCACCTTCTCCTTCTCCTTCGTCTACTTCTTCTGATTCACCCTCCAGACTTCACCTTCTCCTTCTCCTTCTTCTGCTTCTTCTGATTCACCCTCCAGACTTCACCTTCTCCTTCTCCTTCTTCTACTTCTTCTGATTCACCCTCCAGACTTCACCTTCTCCTTCTCTTTCTTCTGCTTCTTCTGATTCACCCTCCAGACTTCACCTTCTCCTTCTCCTTCTTCTGATTCTTCTGATTCACCCTCCAGACTTCACCTTCTCCTTCTCCTTCTTCTGCTTCTTCTGATTCACCCTCCTGACTTCACCTTCTCCTTCTCCTTCTTCTACATCTTCTGATTCACCCTCCTGACTTCACCTTCTCCTTCTCCTTCTTCTACTTCTTCTGCTTCACCCTCCAGACTTCACCTTCTCCTTCTCCTTCTTCTACTTCTTCTGATTCACCCTCCAGACTTCACCTTCTCCTTCTCCTTCTTCTACTTCTTCTGATTCACCCTCCAGACTTCACCTTCTCCTTCTCCTTCTTCTACTTCTTCTGATTCACCCTCCAGACTTCACCTTCTCCTTCTCCTTCTTCTGCTTCTTCTGATTCACCCTCCAGACATCACCTTCTCCTTCTCCTTATTCTGCTTCTTCTGAATCACCCTCCAGACTTCACCTTCTCCTTCTCCTTCTTCTGCTTCTTCTGATTCACCCTCCAGACTTCACCTTCTCCTTCTCCTTCTTCTGCTTCTTCTGATTCACCCTCCAGACTTCACCTTCTCCTTCTCCTTCTTCTACTTCTTCTGATTCACCCTCCAGACTTCACCTTCTCCATCTCCTTCTTCTGCTTCTTCTGATTCACCCTCCAGACTTCACCTTCTCCTTCTCCTTCGTCTACTTCTTCTGATTCACCCTCCAGACAACACCTTCTCCTTCTCCTTCTTCTACTTCTTCTGATTCACCCTCCAGACTTCACCTTCTCCTTCTCCTTCTTCTACTACTTCTGATTCACCCTCCAGACTTCACCTTCTCCTTCTCCTTCTTCTACTTCTTCTGATTCACCCTCCAGACTTCATCTTCTCCTTCTCCTTCTTCTGCTTCTTCTGATTCACCCTCCAGACTTCACCTTCTCCTTCTCCTTCTTCTACTTCTTCTGATTCACCCTCCAGTCTTCACCTTCTCCTTCTCCTTCTTCTGTTTCTTCTGCTTCACCCTCCAGACTTCACCTTCTCCTTCTCTTTCTTCTGCTTCTTCTGTTTCACCCTCCAGACTTCACCTTCTCCTTCTCCTTCTTCTGATTCTTCTGATTCACCCTCCAGACTTCACCTTCTCCTTCTCCTTCTTCTGCTTCTTCTGATTCACCCTCCTGACTTCACCTTCTCCTTCTCCTTCTTCTACTTCTTCTGATTCACACTCCTGACTTCACCTTCTCCTTCTCCTTCTTCTACTTCTTCTGCTTCACCCTCCAGACTTCACCTTCTCCTTCTCCTTCTTCTACTTCTTCTGATTCACCCTCCAGACTTCACCTTCTCCTTCTCCTTCTTCTGCTTCTTCTGATTCACCCTCCAGACTTCACCTTCTCCTTCTCCTTATTCTGCTTCTTCTGATTCACCCTCCAGACTTCACCTTCTCCTTCTCCTTATTCTGCTTCTTCTGATTCACCCTCCAGACTTCACCTTCTCCTTCTCCTTCCTTTGCTTCTTCTGATTCACCCTCCAGACTTCACCTTCTCCTTCTCCTTCTTCTGATTCTTCTGATTCACCCTCCAGACTTCACCTTCTCCTTCTCCATCTTCTGCTTCTTCTGATTCACCCTCCTGACATCACCTTCTCCTTCTCCTTCTTCTACTTCTTCTGATTCACCCTCCTGACTTCACCTTCTCCTTCTCCATCTTCTACTTCTTCTGCTTCACCCTCCAGACTTCACCTTCTCCTTCTCCTTCTTCTGCTTCTTCTGATTCACCCTCCAGACTTCACCTTCTCCTTCTCCTTCTTCTGCTTCTTCTGATTCACCCTCCAGACTTCACCTTCTCCTTCTCCTTCTTCTGCTTCTTCTGATTCACCCTCCAGACTTCACCTTCTCATTCTCCTTCTTCTGCTTCTTCTGCTGCGCCCTCCAGACTTCACCTTCTCCTTCTCCTTCTTCTGCTTCACACTCCAGACTTCACCTTCTCCTTCTCCTTCTTCTGCTTCTTCTGCTGCGCCCTCCAGGCTTCACCTTCTCCTTCTCCTTCTTCTGCTTCTTCTGCTTCACCGTCCTGACTTCACCTTCTCCTTCTCCTTCTTCTACTTCATCTGCTACACCCCCCTGACTTCACCTGCTCCTTCTCCTTCTTCTGCTTCTTCTGAATCGCCCTCCTAACTTCATCTTCTCCTTCTCCTTCTTCTGCTTCTTCTGATTCACCCTCCTGACTTCACCTTCTCCTTCTCCTTCTTCTGCTTATTCTGATTCACCCTCCAGACTTCACCTTCTCCTTCTCCTTCTTCTGCTTCTTCTGATTCACCCTCCAGACTTCACCTTCTCCTTCTCCTTCTTCTGCTTCTTCTGATTCACCCTCCAGACCTCACCTTCTCCTTCTCCTTCTTCTACTTCTTCTGATTCACCCTCCAGACTTCATCTTCTCCTTCTCCTTCTTCTGCTTCTTCTGATTCACCCTCCAGACTTCACCTTCTCCTTCTCCTTCTTCTGCTTCTTCTGATTCACCCTCCAGACTTCACCTTCTCCCTCTCCTTCTTCTACTTCTTCTGATTCACCCTCCAGACTTCACCTTCTCCTTCTCCTTCTTCTACTTCTTCTGATTCACCCTCCAGTCTTCACCTTCTCCTTCTCCTTCTTCTGTTTCTTCTGCTTCACCCTCCAGACTTCACCTTCTCCTTCTCTTTCTTCTGCTTCTTCTGTTTCACCCTCCAGACTTCACCTTCTCCTTCTCCTTCTTCTGATTCTTCTGATTCACCCTCCAGACTTCACCTTCTCTATATCCTTCTTCTGCTTCTTCTGATTCACCCTCCTGACTTCACCTTCTCCTTCTCCTTCTTCTACTTCTTCTGATTCACCCTCCTGACTTCACCTTCTCCTTCTCCTTCTTCTACTTCTTCTGCTTCACCCTCCAGACTTCACCTTCTCCTTCTCCTTCTTCTACTTCTTCTGATTCACCCTCCAGACTTCACCTTCTCCTTCTCCTTCTTCTGCTTCTTCTGATTCACCCTCCAGACTTCACCTTCTCCTTCTCCTTATTCTGCTTCTTCTGATTCACCCTCCAGACTTCACCTTCTCCTTCTACTTCTTCTGCTTCTTCTGATTCACCCTCCAGACTTCACCTTCTCCTTCTCCTTCTTCTGCTTCTTCTGATTCACCCTCCAGACTTCACCTTCTCCTTCTCCTTCTTCTGCTTCTTCTGATTCACCCTCCAGACTTCACCTTCTCCTTCTCCTTCTTCTACTTCTTCTGATTCACCCTCCAGACTTCACCTTCACCTTCTCCTTCTTCTGCTTCTTCTGATTCACCCTCCTGACTTCATCTTCTCCTTCTTCTTCTTCTACATCTTCTGATTCACCCTCCTGACTTCACCTTCTCCTTCTCCTTCTTCTACTTCTTCTGCTTCACCCTCCAGACTTCACCTTCTCCTTCTCCTTCTTCTACTTCTTCTGATTCACCCTCCAGACTTCACCTTCTCCTTCTCCTTCTTCTACTTCTTCTGATTCACCCTCCAGACTTCACCTTCTCCTTCTCCTTCTTCTGCTTCTTCTGATTCACCCTCCAGACATCACCTTCTCCTTCTCCTTATTCTGCTTCTTCTGAATCACCCTCCAGACTTCACCTTCTCCTTCTCCTTCTTCTGCTTCTTCTGATTCACCCTCCAGACTTCACCTTCTCCTTCTCCTTCTTCTGCTTCTTCTGATTCACCCTCCAGACTTCACCTTCTCCTTCTCCTTCTTCTACTTCTTCTGATTCACCCTCCAGACTTCACCTTCTCCATCTCCTTCTTCTGCTTCTTCTGATTCACCCTCCAGACTTCACCTTCTCCTTCTCCTTCGTCTACTTCTTCTGATTCACCCTCCAGACAACACCTTCTCCTTCTCCATCTTCTACTTCTTCTGATTCACCCTCCAGACTTCACCTTCTCCTTCTCCTTCTTCTACTACTTCTGATTCACCCTCCAGACTTCACCTTCTCCTTCTCCTTCTTCTACTTCTTCTGATTCACCCTCCAGACTTCATCTTCTCCTTCTCCTTCTTCTGCTTCTTCTGATTCACCCTCCAGACTTCACCTTCTCCTTCTCCTTCTTCTACTTCTTCTGATTCACCCTCCAGTCTTCACCTTCTCCTTCTCCTTCTTCTGTTTCTTCTGCTTCACCCTCCAGACTTCACCTTCTCCTTCTCTTTCTTCTGCTTCTTCTGTTTCACCCTCCAGACTTCACCTTCTCCTTCTCCTTCTTCTGATTCTTCTGATTCACCCTCCAGACTTCACCTTCTCCTTCTCCTTCTTCTGCTTCTTCTGATTCACCCTCCTGAATTCACCTTCTCCTTTTCCTTCTTCTACTTCTTCTGATTCACACTCCTGACTTTACCTTCTCCTTCTCCTTCTTCTACTTCTTCTGCTTCACCCTCCAGACTTCACCTTCTCCTTCTCCTTCTTCTACTTCTTCTGATTCACCCTCCAGACTTCACCTTCTCCTTCTCCTTCTTCTGCTTCTTCTGATTCACCCTCCAGACTTCACCTTCTCCTTCTCCTTATTCTGCTTCTTCTGATTCACCCTCCAGACTTCACCTTCTCCTTCTCCTTATTCTGCTTCTTCTGATTCACCCTCCAGACTTCACCTTCTCCTTCTCCTTCCTTTGCTTCTTCTGATTCACCCTCCAGACTTCACCTTCTCCTTCTCCTTCTTCTGATTCTTCTGATTCACCCTCCAGACTTCACCTTCTCCTTCTCCATCTTCTGCTTCTTCTGATTCACCCTCCTGACATCACCTTCTCCTTCTCCTTCTTCTACTTCTTCTGATTCACCCTCCTGACTTCACCTTCTCCTTCTCCATCTTCTACTTCTTCTGCTTCACCCTCCAGACTTCAAATTCTCCTTCTCCTTCTTCTACTTCTTCTGATTCACCCTCCAGACTTCACCTTCTCCTTCTCCTTCTTCTGCTTCTTCTGATTCACCCTCCAGACTTCACCTTCTCCTTCTCCTTCTTCTGCTTCTTCTGATTCACCCTCCAGACTTCACCTTCTCCTTCTCAATCTTCTGCTTCTTCTGATTCACCCTCCAGACTTCACCTTCTCATTCTCCATCTTCTGCTTCTTCTGCTGCGCCCTCCAGACTTCACCTTCTCCTTCTCCTTCTTCTGCTTCTTCTGCTTCACACTCCAGACTTCACCTTCTCCTTCTCCTTCTTCTGCTTCTTCTGCTGCGCCCTCCAGGCTTCACCTTCTCCTTCTCCTTCTTCTGCTTCTTCTGCTTCACCGTCCTGACTTCACCTTCTCCTTCTCCTTCTTCTACTTCATCTGCTACACCCCCCTGACTTCACCTGCTCCTTCTCCTTCTTCTGCTTCTTCTGAATCGCCCTCCTAACTTCATCTTCTCCTTCTCCTTCTTCTGCTTCTTCTGATTCACCCTCCTGACTTCACCTACTCCTTCTCCTTCTTCTGCTTATTCTGATTCACCCTCCAGACTTCACCTTCTCCTTCTCCTTCTTCTGCTTCTTCTGATTCACCCTCCAGACTTCACCTTCTCCTTCTCCTTCTTCTGCTTCTTCTGATTCACCCTCCAGACCTCACCTTCTCCTTCTCCTTCTTCTACTTCTTCTGATTCACCCTCCAGACTTCATCTTCTCCTTCTCCTTCTTCTGCTTCTTCTGATTCACCCTCCAGACTTCACCTTCTCCTTCTCCTTCTTCTGCTTCTTCTGATTCACCCTCCAGACTTCACCTTCTCCTTCTCCTTCTTCTACTTCTTCTGATTCACCCTCCAGACTTCACCTTCTCCTTCTCCTTCTTCTACTTCTTCTGATTCACCCTCCAGTCTTCACCTTCTCCTTCTCCTTCTTCTGTTTCTTCTGCTTCACCCTCCAGACTTCACCTTCTCCTTCTCTTTCTTCTGCTTCTTCTGTTTCACCCTCCAGACTTCACCTTCTCCTTCTCCTTCTTCTGATTCTTCTGATTCACCCTCCAGACTTCACCTTCTCTATCTCCTTCTTCTGCTTCTTCTGATTCACCCTCCTGACTTCACCTTCTCCTTCTCCTTCTTCTACTTCTTCTGATTCACCCTCCTGACTTCATCTTCTCCTTCTCCGTCTTCTACTTCTTCTGCTTCACCCTCCAGACTTCACCTTCTCCTTCTCCTTCTTCTACTTCTTCTGATTCACCCTCCAGACTTCACCTTCTCCTTCTCCTTCTTCTGCTTCTTCTGATTCACCCTCCAGACTTCACCTTCTCCTTCTCCTTATTCTGCTTCTTCTGATTCACCCTCCAGACTTCACCTTCTCCTTCTACTTCTTCTGCTTCTTCTGATTCACCCTCCAGACTTCACCTTCTCCTTCTCCTTCTTCTGCTTCTTCTGATTCACCCTCCAGACTTCACCTTCTCCTTCTCCTTCTTCTACTTCTTCTGATTCACCCTCCAGACTTCACCTTCTCCTTCTCCTTCTTCTGCTTCTTCTGATTCACCCTCCTGACTTCATCTTCTCCTTCTTCTTCTTCTACATCTTCTGATTCACCCTCCTGACTTCACCTTCTCCTTCTCCTTCTTCTACTTCTTCTGCTTCACCCTCCAGACTTCACCTTCTCCTTCTCCTTCTTCTACTTCTTCTGATTCACCCTCCAGACTTCACCTTCTCCTTCTCCTTCTTCTACTTCTTCTGATTCACCCTCCAGACTTCACCTTCTCCTTCTCCTTCTTCTACTTCTTCTGATTCACCCTCCAGACTTCACCTTCTCCTTCTCCTTCTTCTGCTTCTTCTGATTCACCCTCCAGAATTCACCTTCTCCTTCTCCTTATTCTGCTTCTTCGGAATCACCCTCCAGACTTCACCTTCTCCTTCTCCTTCTTCTGCTTCTTCTGATTCACCCTCCAGACTTCACCTTCTCCTTCTCCTTCTTCTGCTTCTTCTGATTCACCCTCCAGACTTCACCTTCACCTTCTCCTTCTTCTACTTCTTCTGATTCACCCTCCAGACTTCACCTTCTCCATCTCCTTCTTCTGCTTCTTCTGATTCACCCTCCAGACTTCACCTTCTCCTTCTCCTTCGTCTACTTCTTCTGATTCACCCTCCAGACTTCACCTTCTCCTTCTCCTTCTTCTGCTTCTTCTGATTCACCCTCCAGACTTCACCTTCTCCTTAACCTTCTTCTACTTCTTCTGATTCACCCTCCAGACTTCACCTTCTCCTTCTCTTTCTTCTGCTTCTTCTGATTCACCCTCCAGACTTCACCTTCTCCTTCTCCTTCTTCTGATTCTTCTGATTCACCCTCCAGACTTCACCTTCTCCTTCTCCTTCTTCTGCTTCTTCTGATTCACCCTCCTGACTTCACCTTCTCCTTCTCCTTCTTCTACATCTTCTGATTCACCCTCCTGACTTCACCTTCTCCTTCTCCTTCTTCTACTTCTTCTGCTTCACCCTCCAGACTTCACCTTCTCCTTCTCCTTCTTCTACTTCTTCTGATTCACCCTCCAGACTTCACCTTCTCCTTCTCCTTCTTCTACTTCTTCTGATTCACCCTCCAGACTTCACCTTCTCCTTCTTCTACTTCTTCTGATTCACCCTCCAGACTTCACCTTCTCCTTCTCCTTCTTCTGCTTCTTCTGATTCAACCTCCAGACATCACCTTCTCCTTCTCCTTATTCTGCTTCTTCTGAATCACCCTCCAGACTTCACCTTCTCCTTCTCCTTCTTCTGCTTCTTCTGATTCACCCTCCAGACTTCACCTTCTCCTTCTCCTTCTTCTGCTTCTTCTGCTTCACCGTCCTGACTTCACCTTCTCCTTCTCCTTCTTCTACTTCATCTGCTACACCCCCCTGACTTCACCTGCTCCTTCTCCTTCTTCTGCTTCTTCTGAATCGCCCTCCTAACTTCATCTTCTCCTTCTCCTTCTTCTGCTTCTTCTGATTCACCCTCCTGACTTCACCTACTCCTTCTCCTTCTTCTGCTTATTCTGATTCACCCTCCAGACTTCACCTTCTCCTTCTCCTTCTTCTGCTTCTTCTGATTCACCCTCCAGACTTCACCTTCTCCTTCTCCTTCTTCTGCTTCTTCTGATTCACCCTCCAGACCTCACCTTCTCCTTCTCCTTCTTCTACTTCTTCTGATTCACCCTCCAGACTTCATCTTCTCCTTCTCCTTCTTCTGCTTCTTCTGATTCACCCTCCAGACTTCACCTTCTCCTTCTCCTTCTTCTGCTTCTTCTGATTCACCCTCCAGACTTCACCTTCTCCTTCTCCTTCTTCTACTTCTTCTGATTCACCCTCCAGACTTCACCTTCTCCTTCTCCTTCTTCTACTTCTTCTGATTCACCCTCCAGTCTTCACCTTCTCCTTCTCCTTCTTCTGTTTCTTCTGCTTCACCCTCCAGACTTCACCTTCTCCTTCTCTTTCTTCTGCTTCTTCTGTTTCACCCTCCAGACTTCACCTTCTCCTTCTCCTTCTTCTGATTCTTCTGATTCACCCTCCAGACTTCACCTTCTCTATCTCCTTCTTCTGCTTCTTCTGATTCACCCTCCTGACTTCACCTTCTCCTTCTCCTTCTTCTACTTCTTCTGATTCACCCTCCTGACTTCACCTTCTCCTTCTCCGTCTTCTACTTCTTCTGCTTCACCCTCCAGACTTCACCTTCTCCTTCTCCTTCTTCTACTTCTTCTGATTCACCCTCCAGACTTCACCTTCTCCTTCTCCTTCTTCTGCTTCTTCTGATTCACCCTCCAGACTTCACCTTCTCCTTCTCCTTATTCTGCTTCTTCTGATTCACCCTCCAGACTTCACCTTCTCCTTCTACTTCTTCTGCTTCTTCTGATTCACCCTCCAGACTTCACCTTCTCCTTCTCCTTCTTCTGCTTCTTCTGATTCACCCTCCAGACTTCACCTTCTCCTTCTCCTTCTTCTACTTCTTCTGATTCACCCTCCAGACTTCACCTTCTCCTTCTCCTTCTTCTGCTTCTTCTGATTCACCCTCCTGACTTCATCTTCTCCTTCTTCTTCTTCTACATCTTCTGATTCACCCTCCTGACTTCACCTTCTCCTTCTCCTTCTTCTACTTCTTCTGCTTCACCCTCCAGACTTCACCTTCTCCTTCTCCTTCTTCTACTTCTTCTGATTCACCCTCCAGACTTCACCTTCTCCTTCTCCTTCTTCTACTTCTTCTGATTCACCCTCCAGACTTCACCTTCTCCTTCTCCTTCTTCTACTTCTTCTGATTCACCCTCCAGACTTCACCTTCTCCTTCTCCTTCTTCTGCTTCTTCTGATTCACCCTCCAGAATTCACCTTCTCCTTCTCCTTATTCTGCTTCTTCGGAATCACCCTCCAGACTTCACCTTCTCCTTCTCCTTCTTCTGCTTCTTCTGATTCACCCTCCAGACTTCACCTTCTCCTTCTCCTTCTTCTGCTTCTTCTGATTCACCCTCCAGACTTCACCTTCACCTTCTCCTTCTTCTACTTCTTCTGATTCACCCTCCAGACTTCACCTTCTCCATCTCCTTCTTCTGCTTCTTCTGATTCACCCTCCAGACTTCACCTTCTCCTTCTCCTTCGTCTACTTCTTCTGATTCACCCTCCAGACTTCACCTTCTCCTTCTCCTTCTTCTGCTTCTTCTGATTCACCCTCCAGACTTCACCTTCTCCTTAACCTTCTTCTACTTCTTCTGATTCACCCTCCAGACTTCACCTTCTCCTTCTCTTTCTTCTGCTTCTTCTGATTCACCCTCCAGACTTCACCTTCTCCTTCTCCTTCTTCTGATTCTTCTGATTCACCCTCCAGACTTCACCTTCTCCTTCTCCTTCTTCTGCTTCTTCTGATGCACCCTCCTGACTTCACCTTCTCCTTCTCCTTCTTCTACATCTTCTGATTCACCCTCCTGACTTCACCTTCTCCTTCTCCTTCTTCTACTTCTTCTGCTTCACCCTCCAGACTTCACCTTCTCCTTCTCCTTCTTCTACTTCTTCTGATTCACCCTCCAGACTTCACCTTCTCCTTCTCCTTCTTCTACTTCTTCTGATTCACCCTCCAGACTTCACCTTCTCCTTCTTCTACTTCTTCTGATTCACCCTCCAGACTTCACCTTCTCCTTCTCCTTCTTCTGCTTCTTCTGATTCACCCTCCAGACATCACCTTCTCCTTCTCCTTATTCTGCTTCTTCTGAATCACCCTCCAGACTTCACCTTCTCCTTCTCCTTCTTCTGCTTCTTCTGATTCACCCTCCAGACTTCACCTTCTCCTTCTCCTTCTTCTGCTTCTTCTGATTCACCCTCCAGACTTCACCTTCTCCTTCTCCTTCTTCTACTTCTTCTGATTCACCCTCCAGACTTCACCTTCTCCATCTCCTTCTTCTGCTTCTTCTGATTCACCCTCCAGACTTCACCATCTCCTTCTCCTTCGTCTACTTCTTCTGATTCACCCTCCAGACAACACCTTCTCCTTCTCCTTCTTCTACTTCTTCTGATTCACCCTCCAGACTTCACCTTCTCCTTCTCCTTCTTCTGTTTCTTCTGATTCACCCTCCAGACTTCACCTTCTCCTTCTCCTTCTTCTACTACTTCTGATTCACCCTCCAGACTTCACCTTCTCCTTCTCCTTCTTCTACTTCTTCTGATTCACCCTCCAGACTTCATCTTCTCCTTCTCCTTCTTCTGCTTCTTCCGATTCACCCTCCAGACTTCACCTTCTCCTTCTCCTTCTTCTACTTCTTCTGATTCACCCTCCAGTCTTCACCTTCTCCTTCTCCTTCTTCTGTTTCTTCTGCTTCACCCTCCAGACTTCACCTTCTCCTTCTCTTTCTTCTGCTTCTTCTGTTTCACCCTCCAGACTTCACCTTCTCCTTCTCCTTCTTCTGATTCTTCTGATTCACCCTCCAGACTTCACCTTCTCCTTCTCCTTCTTCTGCTTCTTCTGATTCACCCTCCTGACTTCACCTTCTCCTTCTCCTTCTTCTACTTCTTCTGATTCACACTCCTGACTTCACCTTCTCCTTCTCCTTCTTCTACTTCTTCTGCTTCACCCTCCAGACTTCACCTTCTCCTTCTCCTTCTTCTACTTCTTCTGATTCACCCTCCAGACTTCACCTTCTCCTTCTCCTTCTTCTGCTTCTTCTGATTCACCCTCCAGACTTCACCTTCTCCTTCTCCTTATTCTGCTTCTTCTGATTCACCCTCCAGACTTCACCTTCTCCTTCTCCTTCTTCTGCTTCTTCTGATTCACCCTCCAGACTTCACCTTCTCCTTCTCCTTCCTTTGCTTCTTCTGATTCACCCTCCAGACTTCACCTTCTCCTTCTCCTTCTTCTGCTTCTTCTGATTCACCCTCCAGACTTCACCTTCTCCTTCTCCTTCTTCTGCTTCTTCTGATTCACCCTCCAGACTTCACCTTCTCCTTCTCCTTATTCTGCTTCTTCTGATTCACCCTCCAGACTTCACCTTCTCCTTCTCCTTCCTTTGCTTCTTCTGATTCATCCTCCAGACTTCACCTTCTCCTTCTCCTTCTTCTGATCCTTCTGATTCACCCTCCAGACTTCACCTTCTCCTTCTCCATCTTCTGCTTCTTCTGATTCACCCTCCTGACATCACCTTCTCCTTCTCCTTCTTCTACTTCTTCTGATTCACCCTCCTGACTTCACCTTCTCCTTCTCCATCTTCTACTTCTTCTGCTTCACCCTCCAGACTTCAAATTCTCCTTCTCCTTCTTCTACTTCTTCTGATTCACCCTCCAGACTTCACCTTCTCCTTCTCCTTCTTCTGCTTCTTCTGATTCACCCTCCAGACTTCACCTTCTCCTTCTCCTTCTTCTGCTTCTTCTGATTCACCCTCCAGACTTCACCTTCTCCTTCTCCTTCTTCTGCTTCTTCTGATTCACCCTCCAGACTTCACCTTCTCATTCTCCTTCTTCTGCTTCTTCTGCTGCGCCCTCCAGACTTCACCTTCTCCTTCTCCTTCTTCTGCTTCTTCTGCTTCACACTCCAGACTTCACCTTCTCCTTCTCCTTCTTCTGCTTCTTCTGCTGCGCCCTCCAGGCTTCATCTTCTCCTTCTCCTTCTTCTGCTTCTTCTGCTTCACCGTCCTGACTTCACCTTCTCCTTCTCCTTCTTCTACTTCATCTGCTACACCCCCCTGACTTCACCTGCTCCTTCTCCTTCTTCTGCTTCTTCTGAATCGCCCTCCTAACTTCATCTTCTCCTTCTCCTTCTTCTGCTTCTTCTGATTCACCCTCCTGACTTCACCTTCTCCTTCTCCTTCTTCTGCTTCTTCTGATTCACCCTCCAGACTTCACCTTCTCCTTCTCCTTCTTCTGCTTCTTCTGATTCACCCTCCAGACTTCACCTTCTCCTTCTCCTTCTTCTGCTTCTTCTGATTCACCCTCCAGACCTCACCTTCTCCTTCTCCTTCTTCTACTTCTTCTGATTCACCCTCCAGACTTCATCTTCTCCTTCTCCTTCTTCTGCTTCTTCTGCTTCACCCTCCAGACTTCACCTTCTCCTTCTCCTTCTTCTGCTTCTTCTGATTCACCCTCCAGACTTCACCTTCTCCTTCTCCTTCTTCTGCTTCTTCTGCTGCGCCCTCCAGGCTTCACCTTCTCCTTCTCCTTCTTCTGCTTCTTCTGCTTCACCGTCCTGACTTCACCTTCTCCTTCTCCTTCTTCTACTTCATCTGCTACACCCCCCTGACTTCACCTGCTCCTTCTCCTTCTTCTGCTTCTTCTGAATCGCCCTCCTAACTTCATCTTCTCCTTCTCCTTCTTCTGCTTCTTCTGATTCACCCTCCTGACTTCACCTACTCCTTCTCCTTCTTCTGCTTATTCTGATTCACCCTCCAGACTTCACCTTCTCCTTCTCCTTCTTCTGCTTCTTCTGATTCACCCTCCAGACTTCACCTTCTCCTTCTCCTTCTTCTGCTTCTTCTGATTCACCCTCCAGACCTCACCTTCTCCTTCTCCTTCTTCTACTTCTTCTGATTCACCCTCCAGACTTCATCTTCTCCTTCTCCTTCTTCTGCTTCTTCTGATTCACCCTCCAGACTTCACCTTCTCCTTCTCCTTCTTCTGCTTCTTCTGATTCACCCTCCAGACTTCACCTTCTCCTTCTCCTTCTTCTACTTCTTCTGATTCACCCTCCAGACTTCACCTTCTCCTTCTCCTTCTTCTACTTCTTCTGATTCACCCTCCAGTCTTCACCTTCTCCTTCTCCTTCTTCTGTTTCTTCTGCTTCACCCTCCAGACTTCACCTTCTCCTTCTCTTTCTTCTGCTTCTTCTGTTTCACCCTCCAGACTTCACCTTCTCCTTCTCCTTCTTCTGATTCTTCTGATTCACCCTCCAGACTTCACCTTCTCTATCTCCTTCTTCTGCTTCTTCTGATTCACCCTCCTGACTTCACCTTCTCCTTCTCCTTCTTCTACTTCTTCTGATTCACCCTCCTGACTTCACCTTCTCCTTCTCCGTCTTCTACTTCTTCTGCTTCACCCTCCAGACTTCACCTTCTCCTTCTCCTTCTTCTACTTCTTCTGATTCACCCTCCAGACTTCACCTTCTCCTTCTCCTTCTTCTGCTTCTTCTGATTCACCCTCCAGACTTCACCTTCTCCTTCTCCTTATTCTGCTTCTTCTGATTCACCCTCCAGACTTCACCTTCTCCTTCTACTTCTTCTGCTTCTTCTGATTCACCCTCCAGACTTCACCTTCTCCTTCTCCTTCTTCTGCTTCTTCTGATTCACCCTCCAGACTTCACCTTCTCCTTCTCCTTCTTCTACTTCTTCTGATTCACCCTCCAGACTTCACCTTCTCCTTCTCCTTCTTCTGCTTCTTCTGATTCACCCTCCTGACTTCATCTTCTCCTTCTTCTTCTTCTACATCTTCTGATTCACCCTCCTGACTTCACCTTCTCCTTCTCCTTCTTCTACTTCTTCTGCTTCACCCTCCAGACTTCACCTTCTCCTTCTCCTTCTTCTACTTCTTCTGATTCACCCTCCAGACTTCACCTTCTCCTTCTCCTTCTTCTACTTCTTCTGATTCACCCTCCAGACTTCACCTTCTCCTTCTCCTTCTTCTACTTCTTCTGATTCACCCTCCAGACTTCACCTTCTCCTTCTCCTTCTTCTGCTTCTTCTGATTCACCCTCCAGAATTCACCTTCTCCTTCTCCTTATTCTGCTTCTTCGGAATCACCCTCCAGACTTCACCTTCTCCTTCTCCTTATTCTGCTTCTTCTGATTCACCCTCCAGACTTCACCTTCTCCTTCTCCTTCCTTTGCTTCTTCTGATTCATCCTCCAGACTTCACCTTCTCCTTCTCCTTCTTCTGATCCTTCTGATTCACCCTCCAGACTTCACCTTCTCCTTCTCCATCTTCTGCTTCTTCTGATTCACCCTCCTGACATCACCTTCTCCTTCTCCTTCTTCTACTTCTTCTGATTCACCCTCCTGACTTCACCTTCTCCTTCTCCATCTTCTACTTCTTCTGCTTCACCCTCCAGACTTCAAATTCTCCTTCTCCTTCTTCTACTTCTTCTGATTCACCCTCCAGACTTCACCTTCTCCTTCTCCTTCTTCTGCTTCTTCTGATTCACCCTCCAGACTTCACCTTCTCCTTCTCCTTCTTCTGCTTCTTCTGATTCACCCTCCAGACTTCACCTTCTCCTTCTCCTTCTTCTGCTTCTTCTGATTCACCCTCCAGACTTCACCTTCTCATTCTCCTTCTTCTGCTTCTTCTGCTGCGCCCTCCAGACTTCACCTTCTCCTTCTCCTTCTTCTGCTTCTTCTGCTTCACACTCCAGACTTCACCTTCTCCTTCTCCTTCTTCTGCTTCTTCTGCTGCGCCCTCCAGGCTTCATCTTCTCCTTCTCCTTCTTCTGCTTCTTCTGCTTCACCGTCCTGACTTCACCTTCTCCTTCTCCTTCTTCTACTTCATCTGCTACACCCCCCTGACTTCACCTGCTCCTTCTCCTTCTTCTGCTTCTTCTGAATCGCCCTCCTAACTTCATCTTCTCCTTCTCCTTCTTCTGCTTCTTCTGATTCACCCTCCTGACTTCACCTTCTCCTTCTCCTTCTTCTGCTTCTTCTGATTCACCCTCCAGACTTCACCTTCTCCTTCTCCTTCTTCTGCTTCTTCTGATTCACCCTCCAGACTTCACCTTCTCCTTCTCCTTCTTCTGCTTCTTCTGATTCACCCTCCAGACCTCACCTTCTCCTTCTCCTTCTTCTACTTCTTCTGATTCACCCTCCAGACTTCATCTTCTCCTTCTCCTTCTTCTGCTTCTTCTGCTTCACCCTCCAGACTTCACCTTCTCCTTCTCCTTCTTCTGCTTCTTCTGATTCACCCTCCAGACTTCACCTTCTCCTTCTCCTTCTTCTGCTTCTTCTGCTGCGCCCTCCAGGCTTCACCTTCTCCTTCTCCTTCTTCTGCTTCTTCTGCTTCACCGTCCTGACTTCACCTTCTCCTTCTCCTTCTTCTACTTCATCTGCTACACCCCCCTGACTTCACCTGCTCCTTCTCCTTCTTCTGCTTCTTCTGAATCGCCCTCCTAACTTCATCTTCTCCTTCTCCTTCTTCTGCTTCTTCTGATTCACCCTCCTGACTTCACCTACTCCTTCTCCTTCTTCTGCTTATTCTGATTCACCCTCCAGACTTCACCTTCTCCTTCTCCTTCTTCTGCTTCTTCTGATTCACCCTCCAGACTTCACCTTCTCCTTCTCCTTCTTCTGCTTCTTCTGATTCACCCTCCAGACCTCACCTTCTCCTTCTCCTTCTTCTACTTCTTCTGATTCACCCTCCAGACTTCATCTTCTCCTTCTCCTTCTTCTGCTTCTTCTGATTCACCCTCCAGACTTCACCTTCTCCTTCTCCTTCTTCTGCTTCTTCTGATTCACCCTCCAGACTTCACCTTCTCCTTCTCCTTCTTCTACTTCTTCTGATTCACCCTCCAGACTTCACCTTCTCCTTCTCCTTCTTCTACTTCTTCTGATTCACCCTCCAGTCTTCACCTTCTCCTTCTCCTTCTTCTGTTTCTTCTGCTTCACCCTCCAGACTTCACCTTCTCCTTCTCTTTCTTCTGCTTCTTCTGTTTCACCCTCCAGACTTCACCTTCTCCTTCTCCTTCTTCTGATTCTTCTGATTCACCCTCCAGACTTCACCTTCTCTATCTCCTTCTTCTGCTTCTTCTGATTCACCCTCCTGACTTCACCTTCTCCTTCTCCTTCTTCTACTTCTTCTGATTCACCCTCCTGACTTCACCTTCTCCTTCTCCGTCTTCTACTTCTTCTGCTTCACCCTCCAGACTTCACCTTCTCCTTCTCCTTCTTCTACTTCTTCTGATTCACCCTCCAGACTTCACCTTCTCCTTCTCCTTCTTCTGCTTCTTCTGATTCACCCTCCAGACTTCACCTTCTCCTTCTCCTTATTCTGCTTCTTCTGATTCACCCTCCAGACTTCACCTTCTCCTTCTACTTCTTCTGCTTCTTCTGATTCACCCTCCAGACTTCACCTTCTCCTTCTCCTTCTTCTGCTTCTTCTGATTCACCCTCCAGACTTCACCTTCTCCTTCTCCTTCTTCTACTTCTTCTGATTCACCCTCCAGACTTCACCTTCTCCTTCTCCTTCTTCTGCTTCTTCTGATTCACCCTCCTGACTTCATCTTCTCCTTCTTCTTCTTCTACATCTTCTGATTCACCCTCCTGACTTCACCTTCTCCTTCTCCTTCTTCTACTTCTTCTGCTTCACCCTCCAGACTTCACCTTCTCCTTCTCCTTCTTCTACTTCTTCTGATTCACCCTCCAGACTTCACCTTCTCCTTCTCCTTCTTCTACTTCTTCTGATTCACCCTCCAGACTTCACCTTCTCCTTCTCCTTCTTCTACTTCTTCTGATTCACCCTCCAGACTTCACCTTCTCCTTCTCCTTCTTCTGCTTCTTCTGATTCACCCTCCAGAATTCACCTTCTCCTTCTCCTTATTCTGCTTCTTCGGAATCACCCTCCAGACTTCACCTTCTCCTTCTCCTTCTTCTGCTTCTTCTGATTCACCCTCCAGACTTCACCTTCTCCTTCTCCTTCTTCTGCTTCTTCTGATTCACCCTCCAGACTTCACCTTCACCTTCTCCTTCTTCTACTTCTTCTGATTCACCCTCCAGACTTCACCTTCTCCATCTCCTTCTTCTGCTTCTTCTGATTCACCCTCCAGACTTCACCTTCTCCTTCTCCTTCGTCTACTTCTTCTGATTCACCCTCCAGACTTCACCTTCTCCTTCTCCTTCTTCTGCTTCTTCTGATTCACCCTCCAGACTTCACCTTCTCCTTAACCTTCTTCTACTTCTTCTGATTCACCCTCCAGACTTCACCTTCTCCTTCTCTTTCTTCTGCTTCTTCTGATTCACCCTCCAGACTTCACCTTCTCCTTCTCCTTCTTCTGATTCTTCTGATTCACCCTCCAGACTTCACCTTCTCCTTCTCCTTCTTCTGCTTCTTCTGATTCACCCTCCTGACTTCACCTTCTCCTTCTCCTTCTTCTACATCTTCTGATTCACCCTCCTGACTTCACCTTCTCCTTCTCCTTCTTCTACTTCTTCTGCTTCACCCTCCAGACTTCACCTTCTCCTTCTCCTTCTTCTACTTCTTCTGATTCACCCTCCAGACTTCACCTTCTCCTTCTCCTTCTTCTACTTCTTCTGATTCACCCTCCAGACTTCACCTTCTCCTTCTTCTACTTCTTCTGATTCACCCTCCAGACTTCACCTTCTCCTTCTCCTTCTTCTGCTTCTTCTGATTCAACCTCCAGACATCACCTTCTCCTTCTCCTTATTCTGCTTCTTCTGAATCACCCTCCAGACTTCACCTTCTCCTTCTCCTTCTTCTGCTTCTTCTGATTCACCCTCCAGACTTCACCTTCTCCTTCTCCTTCTTCTGCTTCTTCTGCTTCACCGTCCTGACTTCACCTTCTCCTTCTCCTTCTTCTACTTCATCTGCTACACCCCCCTGACTTCACCTGCTCCTTCTCCTTCTTCTGCTTCTTCTGAATCGCCCTCCTAACTTCATCTTCTCCTTCTCCTTCTTCTGCTTCTTCTGATTCACCCTCCTGACTTCACCTACTCCTTCTCCTTCTTCTGCTTATTCTGATTCACCCTCCAGACTTCACCTTCTCCTTCTCCTTCTTCTGCTTCTTCTGATTCACCCTCCAGACTTCACCTTCTCCTTCTCCTTCTTCTGCTTCTTCTGATTCACCCTCCAGACCTCACCTTCTCCTTCTCCTTCTTCTACTTCTTCTGATTCACCCTCCAGACTTCATCTTCTCCTTCTCCTTCTTCTGCTTCTTCTGATTCACCCTCCAGACTTCACCTTCTCCTTCTCCTTCTTCTGCTTCTTCTGATTCACCCTCCAGACTTCACCTTCTCCTTCTCCTTCTTCTACTTCTTCTGATTCACCCTCCAGTCTTCACCTTCTCCTTCTCCTTCTTCTGTTTCTTCTGCTTCACCCTCCAGACTTCACCTTCTCCTTCTCTTTCTTCTGCTTCTTCTGTTTCACCCTCCAGACTTCACCTTCTCCTTCTCCTTCTTCTGATTCTTCTGATTCACCCTCCAGACTTCACCTTCTCTATCTCCTTCTTCTGCTTCTTCTGATTCACCCTCCTGACTTCACCTTCTCCTTCTCCTTCTTCTACTTCTTCTGATTCACCCTCCTGACTTCACCTTCTCCTTCTCCGTCTTCTACTTCTTCTGCTTCACCCTCCAGACTTCACCTTCTCCTTCTCCTTCTTCTACTTCTTCTGATTCACCCTCCAGACTTCACCTTCTCCTTCTCCTTCTTCTGCTTCTTCTGATTCACCCTCCAGACTTCACCTTCTCCTTCTCCTTATTCTGCTTCTTCTGATTCACCCTCCAGACTTCACCTTCTCCTTCTACTTCTTCTGCTTCTTCTGATTCACCCTCCAGACTTCACCTTCTCCTTCTCCTTCTTCTGCTTCTTCTGATTCACCCTCCAGACTTCACCTTCTCCTTCTCCTTCTTCTACTTCTTCTGATTCACCCTCCAGACTTCACCTTCTCCTTCTCCTTCTTCTGCTTCTTCTGATTCACCCTCCTGACTTCATCTTCTCCTTCTTCTTCTTCTACATCTTCTGATTCACCCTCCTGACTTCACCTTCTCCTTCTCCTTCTTCTACTTCTTCTGCTTCACCCTCCAGACTTCACCTTCTCCTTCTCCTTCTTCTACTTCTTCTGATTCACCCTCCAGACTTCACCTTCTCCTTCTCCTTCTTCTACTTCTTCTGATTCACCCTCCAGACTTCACCTTCTCCTTCTCCTTCTTCTACTTCTTCTGATTCACCCTCCAGACTTCACCTTCTCCTTCTCCTTCTTCTGCTTCTTCTGATTCACCCTCCAGAATTCACCTTCTCCTTCTCCTTATTCTGCTTCTTCGGAATCACCCTCCAGACTTCACCTTCTCCTTCTCCTTCTTCTGCTTCTTCTGATTCACCCTCCAGACTTCACCTTCTCCTTCTCCTTCTTCTGCTTCTTCTGATTCACCCTCCAGACTTCACCTTCACCTTCTCCTTCTTCTACTTCTTCTGATTCACCCTCCAGACTTCACCTTCTCCATCTCCTTCTTCTGCTTCTTCTGATTCACCCTCCAGACTTCACCTTCTCCTTCTCCTTCGTCTACTTCTTCTGATTCACCCTCCAGACTTCACCTTCTCCTTCTCCTTCTTCTGCTTCTTCTGATTCACCCTCCAGACTTCACCTTCTCCTTAACCTTATTCTACTTCTTCTGATTCACCCTCCAGACTTCACCTTCTCCTTCTCTTTCTTCTGCTTCTTCTGATTCACCCTCCAGACTTCACCTTCTCCTTCTCCTTCTTCTGATTCTTCTGATTCACCCTCCAGACTTCACCTTCTCCTTCTCCTTCTTCTGCTTCTTCTGATTCACCCTCCTGACTTCACCTTCTCCTTCTCCTTCTTCTACATCTTCTGATTCACCCTCCTGACTTCACCTTCTCCTTCTCCTTCTTCTACTTCTTCTGCTTCACCCTCCAGACTTCACCTTCTCCTTCTCCTTCTTCTACTTCTTCTGATTCACCCTCCAGACTTCACCTTCTCCTTCTCCTTCTTCTACTTCTTCTGATTCACCCTCCAGACTTCACCTTCTCCTTCTTCTACTTCTTCTGATTCACCCTCCAGACTTCACCTTCTCCTTCTCCTTCTTCTGCTTCTTCTGATTCAACCTCCAGACATCACCTTCTCCTTCTCCTTATTCTGCTTCTTCTGAATCACCCTCCAGACTTCACCTTCTCCTTCTCCTTCTTCTGCTTCTTCTGATTCACCCTCCAGACTTCACCTTCTCCTTCTCCTTCTTCTGCTTCTTCTGCTTCACCGTCCTGACTTCACCTTCTCCTTCTCCTTCTTCTACTTCATCTGCTACACCCCCCTGACTTCACCTGCTCCTTCTCCTTCTTCTGCTTCTTCTGAATCGCCCTCCTAACTTCATCTTCTCCTTCTCCTTCTTCTGCTTCTTCTGATTCACCCTCCTGACTTCACCTACTCCTTCTCCTTCTTCTGCTTATTCTGATTCACCCTCCAGACTTCACCTTCTCCTTCTCCTTCTTCTGCTTCTTCTGATTCACCCTCCAGACTTCACCTTCTCCTTCTCCTTCTTCTGCTTCTTCTGATTCACCCTCCAGACCTCACCTTCTCCTTCTCCTTCTTCTACTTCTTCTGATTCACCCTCCAGACTTCATCTTCTCCTTCTCCTTCTTCTGCTTCTTCTGATTCACCCTCCAGACTTCACCTTCTCCTTCTCCTTCTTCTGCTTCTTCTGATTCACCCTCCAGACTTCACCTTCTCCTTCTCCTTCTTCTACTTCTTCTGATTCACCCTCCAGACTTCACCTTCTCCTTCTCCTTCTTCTACTTCTTCTGATTCACCCTCCAGTCTTCACCTTCTCCTTCTCCTTCTTCTGTTTCTTCTGCTTCACCCTCCAGACTTCACCTTCTCCTTCTCTTTCTTCTGCTTCTTCTGTTTCACCCTCCAGACTTCACCTTCTCCTTCTCCTTCTTCTGATTCTTCTGATTCACCCTCCAGACTTCACCTTCTCTATCTCCTTCTTCTGCTTCTTCTGATTCACCCTCCTGACTTCACCTTCTCCTTCTCCTTCTTCTACTTCTTCTGATTCACCCTCCTGACTTCACCTTCTCCTTCTCCGTCTTCTACTTCTTCTGCTTCACCCTCCAGACTTCACCTTCTCCTTCTCCTTCTTCTACTTCTTCTGATTCACCCTCCAGACTTCACCTTCTCCTTCTCCTTCTTCTGCTTCTTCTGATTCACCCTCCAGACTTCACCTTCTCCTTCTCCTTATTCTGCTTCTTCTGATTCACCCTCCAGACTTCACCTTCTCCTTCTACTTCTTCTGCTTCTTCTGATTCACCCTCCAGACTTCACCTTCTCCTTCTCCTTCTTCTGCTTCTTCTGATTCACCCTCCAGACTTCACCTTCTCCTTCTCCTTCTTCTACTTCTTCTGATTCACCCTCCAGACTTCACCTTCTCCTTCTCCTTCTTCTGCTTCTTCTGATTCACCCTCCTGACTTCATCTTCTCCTTCTTCTTCTTCTACATCTTCTGATTCACCCTCCTGACTTCACCTTCTCCTTCTCCTTCTTCTACTTCTTCTGCTTCACCCTCCAGACTTCACCTTCTCCTTCTCCTTCTTCTACTTCTTCTGATTCACCCTCCAGACTTCACCTTCTCCTTCTCCTTCTTCTACTTCTTCTGATTCACCCTCCAGACTTCACCTTCTCCTTCTCCTTCTTCTACTTCTTCTGATTCACCCTCCAGACTTCACCTTCTCCTTCTCCTTCTTCTGCTTCTTCTGATTCACCCTCCAGAATTCACCTTCTCCTTCTCCTTATTCTGCTTCTTCGGAATCACCCTCCAGACTTCACCTTCTCCTTCTCCTTCTTCTGCTTCTTCTGATTCACCCTCCAGACTTCACCTTCTCCTTCTTCTTCTTCTGCTTCTTCTGATTCACCCTCCAGACTTCACCTTCACCTTCTCCTTCTTCTACTTCTTCTGATTCACCCTCCAGACTTCACCTTCTCCATCTCCTTCTTCTGCTTCTTCTGATTCACCCTCCAGACTTCACCTTCTCCTTCTCCTTCGTCTACTTCTTCTGATTCACCCTCCAGACTTCACCTTCTCCTTCTCCTTCTTCTGCTTCTTCTGATTCACCCTCCAGACTTCACCTTCTCCTTAACCTTCTTCTACTTCTTCTGATTCACCCTCCAGACTTCACCTTCTCCTTCTCTTTCTTCTGCTTCTTCTGATTCACCCTCCAGACTTCACCTTCTCCTTCTCCTTCTTCTGATTCTTCTGATTCACCCTCCAGACTTCACCTTCTCCTTCTCCTTCTTCTGCTTCTTCTGATTCACCCTCCTGACTTCACCTTCTCCTTCTCCTTCTTCTACATCTTCTGATTCACCCTCCTGACTTCACCTTCTCCTTCTCCTTCTTCTACTTCTTCTGCTTCACCCTCCAGACTTCACCTTCTCCTTCTCCTTCTTCTACTTCTTCTGATTCACCCTCCAGACTTCACCTTCTCCTTCTCCTTCTTCTACTTCTTCTGATTCACCCTCCAGACTTCACCTTCTCCTTCTTCTACTTCTTCTGATTCACCCTCCAGACTTCACCTTCTCCTTCTCCTTCTTCTGCTTCTTCTGATTCACCCTCCAGACATCACCTTCTCCTTCTCCTTATTCTGCTTCTTCTGAATCACCCTCCAGACTTCACCTTCTCCTTCTCCTTCTTCTGCTTCTTCTGATTCACCCTCCAGACTTCACCTTCTCCTTCTCCTTCTTCTGCTTCTTCTGATTCACCCTCCAGACTTCACCTTCTCCTTCTCCTTCTTCTACTTCTTCTGATTCACCCTCCAGACTTCACCTTCTCCATCTCCTTCTTCTGCTTCTTCTGATTCACCCTCCAGACTTCACCATCTCCTTCTCCTTCGTCTACTTCTTCTGATTCACCCTCCAGACAACACCTTCTCCTTCTCCTTCTTCTACTTCTTCTGATTCACCCTCCAGACTTCACCTTCTCCTTCTCCTTCTTCTGTTTCTTCTGATTCACCCTCCAGACTTCACCTTCTCCTTCTCCTTCTTCTACTACTTCTGATTCACCCTCCAGACTTCACCTTCTCCTTCTCCTTCTTCTACTTCTTCTGATTCACCCTCCAGACTTCATCTTCTCCTTCTCCTTCTTCTGCTTCTTCCGATTCACCCTCCAGACTTCACCTTCTCCTTCTCCTTCTTCTACTTCTTCTGATTCACCCTCCAGTCTTCACCTTCTCCTTCTCCTTCTTCTGTTTCTTCTGCTTCACCCTCCAGACTTCACCTTCTCCTTCTCTTTCTTCTGCTTCTTCTGTTTCACCCTCCAGACTTCACCTTCTCCTTCTCCTTCTTCTGATTCTTCTGATTCACCCTCCAGACTTCACCTTCTCCTTCTCCTTCTTCTGCTTCTTCTGATTCACCCTCCTGACTTCACCTTCTCCTTCTCCTTCTTCTACTTCTTCTGCTTCACCCTCCAGACTTCACCTTCTCCTTCTCCTTCTTCTACTTCTTCTGATTCACCCTCCAGACTTCACCTTCTCCTTCTCCTTCTTCTGCTTCTTCTGATTCACCCTCCAGACTTCACCTTCTCCTTCTCCTTATTCTGCTTCTTCTGATTCACCCTCCAGACTTCACCTTCTCCTTCTCCTTATTCTGCTTCTTCTGATTCACCCTCCAGACTTCACCTTCTCCTTCTCCTTCCTTTGCTTCTTCTGATTCACCCTCCAGACTTCACCTTCTCCTTCTCCTTCTTCTGCTTCTTCTGATTCACCCTCCAGACTTCACCTTCTCCTTCTCCTTATTCTGCTTCTTCTGATTCACCCTCCAGACTTCACCTTCTCCTTCTCCTTATTCTGCTTCTTCTGATTCACCCTCCAGACTTCACCTTCTCCTTCTCCTTCCTTTGCTTCTTCTGATTCATCCTCCAGACTTCACCTTCTCCTTCTCCTTCTTCTGATCCTTCTGATTCACCCTCCAGACTTCACCTTCTCCTTCTCCATCTTCTGCTTCTTCTGATTCACCCTCCTGACATCACCTTCTCCTTCTCCTTCTTCTACTTCTTCTGATTCACCCTCCTGACTTCACCTTCTCCTTCTCCATCTTCTACTTCTTCTGCTTCACCCTCCAGACTTCAAATTCTCCTTCTCCTTCTTCTACTTCTTCTGATTCACCCTCCAGACTTCACCTTCTCCTTCTCCTTCTTCTGCTTCTTCTGATTCACCCTCCAGACTTCACCTTCTCCTTCTCCTTCTTCTGCTTCTTCTGATTCACCCTCCAGACTTCACCTTCTCCTTCTCCTTCTTCTGCTTCTTCTGATTCACCCTCCAGACTTCACCTTCTCATTCTCCTTCTTCTGCTTCTTCTGCTGCGCCCTCCAGACTTCACCTTCTCCTTCTCCTTCTTCTGCTTCTTCTGCTTCACACTCCAGACTTCACCTTCTCCTTCTCCTTCTTCTGCTTCTTCTGCTGCGCCCTCCAGGCTTCATCTTCTCCTTCTCCTTCTTCTGCTTCTTCTGCTTCACCGTCCTGACTTCACCTTCTCCTTCTCCTTCTTCTACTTCATCTGCTACACCCCCCTGACTTCACCTGCTCCTTCTCCTTCTTCTGCTTCTTCTGAATCGCCCTCCTAACTTCATCTTCTCCTTCTCCTTCTTCTGCTTCTTCTGATTCACCCTCCTGACTTCACCTTCTCCTTCTCCTTCTTCTGCTTCTTCTGATTCACCCTCCAGACTTCACCTTCTCCTTCTCCTTCTTCTGCTTCTTCTGATTCACCCTCCAGACTTCACCTTCTCCTTCTCCTTCTTCTGCTTCTTCTGATTCACCCTCCAGACCTCACCTTCTCCTTCTCCTTCTTCTACTTCTTCTGATTCACCCTCCAGACTTCATCTTCTCCTTCTCCTTCTTCTGCTTCTTCTGCTTCACCCTCCAGACTTCACCTTCTCCTTCTCCTTCTTCTGCTTCTTCTGATTCACCCTCCAGACTTCACCTTCTCCTTCTCCTTCTTCTGCTTCTTCTGATTCACCCTCCAGACCTCACCTTCTCCTTCTCCTTCTTCTACTTCTTCTGATTCACCCTCCAGACTTCATCTTCTCCTTCTCCTTCTTCTGCTTCTTCTGATTCACCCTCCAGACCTCACCTTCTCCTTCTCCTTCTTCTACTTCTTCTGATTCACCCTCCAGACTTCATCTTCTCCTTCTCCTTCTTCTGCTTCTTCTGATTCACCCTCCAGACTTCACCTTCTCCTTCTCCTTCTTCTGCTTCTTTTGATTCACCCTCCAGACTTCACCTTCTCCCTCTCCTTCTTCTACTTCTTCTGATTCACCCTCCAGACTTCACCTTCTCCTTCTCCTTCTTCTACTTCTTCTGATTCACCCTCCAGTCTTCACCTTCTCCTTCTCCTTCTTCTGTTTCTTCTGCTTCACCCTCCAGACTTCACCTTCTCCTTCTCCTTCTTCTGCTTCTTCTGATTCACCCTCCAGACATCACCTTCTCCTTCTCCTTATTCTGCTTCTTCTGAATCACCCTCCAGACTTCACCTTCTCCTTCTCCTTCTTCTGCTTCTTCTGATTCACCCTCCAGACTTCACCTTCTCCTTCTCCTTCTTCTGCTTCTTCTGATTCACCCTCCAGACTTCACCTTCTCCTTCTCCTTCTTCTACTTCTTCTGATTCACCCTCCAGACTTCACCTTCTCCATCTCCTTCTTCTGCTTCTTCTGATTCACCCTCCAGACTTCACCATCTCCTTCTCCTTCGTCTACTTCTTCTGATTCACCCTCCAGACAACACCTTCTCCTTCTCCTTCTTCTACTTCTTCTGATTCACCCTCCAGACTTCACCTTCTCCTTCTCCTTCTTCTGTTTCTTCTGATTCACCCTCCAGACTTCACCTTCTCCTTCTCCTTCTTCTACTACTTCTGATTCACCCTCCAGACTTCACCTTCTCCTTCTCCTTCTTCTACTTCTTCTGATTCACCCTCCAGACTTCATCTTCTCCTTCTCCTTCTTCTGCTTCTTCCGATTCACCCTCCAGACTTCACCTTCTCCTTCTCCTTCTTCTACTTCTTCTGATTCACCCTCCAGTCTTCACCTTCTCCTTCTCCTTCTTCTGTTTCTTCTGCTTCACCCTCCAGACTTCACCTTCTCCTTCTCTTTCTTCTGCTTCTTCTGTTTCACCCTCCAGACTTCACCTTCTCCTTCTCCTTCTTCTGATTCTTCTGATTCACCCTCCAGACTTCACCTTCTCCTTCTCCTTCTTCTGCTTCTTCTGATTCACCCTCCTGACTTCACCTTCTCCTTCTCCTTCTTCTACTTCTTCTGCTTCACCCTCCAGACTTCACCTTCTCCTTCTCCTTCTTCTACTTCTTCTGATTCACCCTCCAGACTTCACCTTCTCCTTCTCCTTCTTCTGCTTCTTCTGATTCACCCTCCAGACTTCACCTTCTCCTTCTCCTTATTCTGCTTCTTCTGATTCACCCTCCAGACTTCACCTTCTCCTTCTCCTTATTCTGCTTCTTCTGATTCACCCTCCAGACTTCACCTTCTCCTTCTCCTTCCTTTGCTTCTTCTGATTCACCCTCCAGACTTCACCTTCTCCTTCTCCTTCTTCTGCTTCTTCTGATTCACCCTCCAGACTTCACCTTCTCCTTCTCCTTATTCTGCTTCTTCTGATTCACCCTCCAGACTTCACCTTCTCCTTCTCCTTATTCTGCTTCTTCTGATTCACCCTCCAGACTTCACCTTCTCCTTCTCCTTCCTTTGCTTCTTCTGATTCATCCTCCAGACTTCACCTTCTCCTTCTCCTTCTTCTGATCCTTCTGATTCACCCTCCAGACTTCACCTTCTCCTTCTCCATCTTCTGCTTCTTCTGATTCACCCTCCTGACATCACCTTCTCCTTCTCCTTCTTCTACTTCTTCTGATTCACCCTCCTGACTTCACCTTCTCCTTCTCCATCTTCTACTTCTTCTGCTTCACCCTCCAGACTTCAAATTCTCCTTCTCCTTCTTCTACTTCTTCTGATTCACCCTCCAGACTTCACCTTCTCCTTCTCCTTCTTCTGCTTCTTCTGATTCACCCTCCAGACTTCACCTTCTCCTTCTCCTTCTTCTGCTTCTTCTGATTCACCCTCCAGACTTCACCTTCTCCTTCTCCTTCTTCTGCTTCTTCTGATTCACCCTCCAGACTTCACCTTCTCATTCTCCTTCTTCTGCTTCTTCTGCTGCGCCCTCCAGACTTCACCTTCTCCTTCTCCTTCTTCTGCTTCTTCTGCTTCACACTCCAGACTTCACCTTCTCCTTCTCCTTCTTCTGCTTCTTCTGCTGCGCCCTCCAGGCTTCATCTTCTCCTTCTCCTTCTTCTGCTTCTTCTGCTTCACCGTCCTGACTTCACCTTCTCCTTCTCCTTCTTCTACTTCATCTGCTACACCCCCCTGACTTCACCTGCTCCTTCTCCTTCTTCTGCTTCTTCTGAATCGCCCTCCTAACTTCATCTTCTCCTTCTCCTTCTTCTGCTTCTTCTGATTCACCCTCCTGACTTCACCTTCTCCTTCTCCTTCTTCTGCTTCTTCTGATTCACCCTCCAGACTTCACCTTCTCCTTCTCCTTCTTCTGCTTCTTCTGATTCACCCTCCAGACTTCACCTTCTCCTTCTCCTTCTTCTGCTTCTTCTGATTCACCCTCCAGACCTCACCTTCTCCTTCTCCTTCTTCTACTTCTTCTGATTCACCCTCCAGACTTCATCTTCTCCTTCTCCTTCTTCTGCTTCTTCTGCTTCACCCTCCAGACTTCACCTTCTCCTTCTCCTTCTTCTGCTTCTTCTGATTCACCCTCCAGACTTCACCTTCTCCTTCTCCTTCTTCTGCTTCTTCTGATTCACCCTCCAGACCTCACCTTCTCCTTCTCCTTCTTCTACTTCTTCTGATTCACCCTCCAGACTTCATCTTCTCCTTCTCCTTCTTCTGCTTCTTCTGATTCACCCTCCAGACTTCACCTTCTCCTTCTCCTTCTTCTGCTTCTTTTGATTCACCCTCCAGACTTCACCTTCTCCCTCTCCTTCTTCTACTTCTTCTGATTCACCCTCCAGACTTCACCTTCTCCTTCTCCTTCTTCTACTTCTTCTGTTCACCCTCCAGTCTTCACCTTCTCCTTCTCCTTCTTCTGTTTCTTCTGCTTCACCCTCCAGACTTCACCTTCTCCTTCTCTTTCTTCTGCTTCTTCTGTTTCACCCTCCAGACTTCACCTTCTCCTTCTCCTTCTTCTGAATCTTCTGATTCACCCTCCAGACTTCACCTTCTCTATATCCTTCTTCTGCTTCTTCTGATTCACCCTCCTGACTTCACCTTCTCCTTCTCCTTCTTCTACTTCTTCTGATTCACCCTCCTGACTTCACCTTCTCCTTCTCCTTCTTCTACTTCTTCTGCTTCACCCTCCAGACTTCACCTTCTCCTTCTCCTTCTTCTACTTCTTCTGATTCACCCTCCAGACTTCACCTTCTCCTTCTCCTTCTTCTGCTTCTTCTGATTCACCCTCCAGACTTCACCTTCTCCTTCTCCTTATTCTGCTTCTTCTGATTCACCCTCCAGACTTCACCTTCTCCTTCTACTTCTTCTGCTTCTTCTGATTCACCCTCCAGACTTCACCTTCTCCTTCTCCTTCTTCTGCTTCTTCTGATTCACCCTCCAGACTTCACCTTCTCCTTCTCCTTCTTCTGCTTCTTCTGATTCACCCTCCAGACTTCACCTTCTCCTTCTCCTTCTTCTACTTCTTCTGATTCACCCTCCAGACTTCACCTTCTCCTTCTCCTTCTTCTGCTTCTTCTGATTCACCCTCCTGACTTCATCTTCTCCTTCTTCTTCTTCTACATCTTCTGATTCACCCTCCTGACTTCACCTTCTCCTTCTCCTTCTTCTACTTCTTCTGCTTCACCCTCCAGACTTCACCTTCTCCTTCTCCTTCTTCTACTTCTTCTGATTCACCCTCCAGACTTCACCTTCTCCTTCTCCTTCTTCTACTTCTTCTGATTCACCCCTCCAGTCTTCACCTTCTCCTTCTCCTTCTTCTGTTTCTTCTGCTTCACCCTCCAGACTTCACCTTCTCCTTCTCTTTCTTCTGCTTCTTCTGTTTCACCCTCCAGACTTCACCTTCTCCTTCTCCTTCTTCTGATTCTTCTGATTCACCCTCCAGACTTCACCTTCTCCTTCTCCTTCTTCTGCTTCTTCTGATTCACCCTCCTGACTTCACCTTCTCCTTCTCCTTCTTCTACTTCTTCTGCTTCACCCTCCAGACTTCACCTTCTCCTTCTCCTTCTTCTACTTCTTCTGATTCACCCTCCAGACTTCACCTTCTCCTTCTCACTTCTTCTGCTTCTTCTGATTCACCCTCCAGACTTCACCTTCTCCTTCTCCTTATTCTGCTTCTTCTGATTCACCCTCCAGACTTCACCTTCTCCTTCTCCTTATTCTGCTTCTTCTGATTCACCCTCCAGACTTCACCTTCTCCTTCTCCTTCCTTTGCTTCTTCTGATTCACCCTCCAGACTTCACCTTCTCCTTCTCCTTCTTCTGCTTCTTCTGATTCACCCTCCAGACTTCACCTTCTCCTTCTCCTTATTCTGCTTCTTCTGATTCACCCTCCAGACTTCACCTTCTCCTTCTCCTTATTCTGCTTCTTCTGATTCACCCTCCAGACTTCACCTTCTCCTTCTCCTTCCTTTGCTTCTTCTGATTCATCCTCCAGACTTCACCTTCTCCTTCTCCTTCTTCTGATCCTTCTGATTCACCCTCCAGACTTCACCTTCTCCTTCTCCATCTTCTGCTTCTTCTGATTCACCCTCCTGACATCACCTTCTCCTTCTCCTTCTTCTACTTCTTCTGATTCACCCTCCTGACTTCACCTTCTCCTTCTCCATCTTCTACTTCTTCTGCTTCACCCTCCAGACTTCAAATTCTCCTTCTCCTTCTTCTACTTCTTCTGATTCACCCTCCAGACTTCACCTTCTCCTTCTCCTTCTTCTGCTTCTTCTGATTCACCTCCAGACTTCACCTTCTCCTTCTCCTCTTCTGCTTCTTCTGATTCACCCTCCAGACTTCACCTTCTCCTTCTCCTTCTTCTGCTTCTTCTGATTCACCCTCCAGACTTCACCTTCTCATTCTCCTTCTTCTGCTTCTTCTGCTGCGCCCTCCAGACTTCACCTTCTCCTTCTCCTTCTTCTGCTTCTTCTGCTTCACACTCCAGACTTCACCTTCTCCTTCTCCTTCTTCTGCTTCTTCTGCTGCGCCCTCCAGGCTTCATCTTCTCCTTCTCCTTCTTCTGCTTCTTCTGCTTCACCGTCCTGACTTCACCTTCTCCTTCTCCTTCTTCTACTTCATCTGCTACACCCCCCTGACTTCACCTGCTCCTTCTCCTTCTTCTGCTTCTTCTGAATCGCCCTCCTAACTTCTCTTCTCCTTCTCCTTCTTCTGCTTCTTCTGATTCACCCTCCTGACTTCACCTTCTCCTTCTCCTTCTTCTGCTTCTTCTGATTCACCCTCCAGACTTCACCTTCTCCTTCTCCTTCTTCTGCTTCTTCTGATTCACCCTCCAGACTTCACCTCTCCTTCTCCTTCTTCTGCTTCTTCTGATTCACCCTCCAGGACCTCACCTTCTCCTTCTCCTTCTTCTACTTCTTCTGATTCACCCTCCAGACTTCATCTTCTCCTTCTCCTTCTTCTGCTTCTTCTGCTCACCCTCCAGACTTCACCTTCTCCTTCTCCTTCTTCTGCTTCTTCTGATTCACCCTCCAGACTTCACCTTCTCCTTCTCCTTCTTCTGCTTCTCTGATTCACCCTCCAGACCTCACCTTCTCCTTCTCCTTCTTCTACTTCTTCTGATTCACCCTCCAGACTTCATCTTCTCCTTCTCCTTCTTCTGCTTCTTCTGATTCACCCTCCAGACTTCACCTTCTCCTTCTCCTTCTTCTGCTTCTTTTGATTCACCCTCCAGACTTCACCTTCTCCCTCTCCTTCTTCTACTTCTTCTGATTCACCCTCCAGACTTCACCTTCTCCTTCTCCTTCTTCTACTTCTTCTGATTCACCCTCCAGTCTTCACCTTCTCCTTCTCCTTCTTCTGTTTCTTCTGCTTCACCCTCCAGACTTCACCTTCTCCTTCCTCTTTCTTCTGCTTCTTTCTGTTTCACCCTCCAGACTTCACCTTCTCCTTCTCCTTCTTCTGAATCTTCTGATTCACCCTCCAGACTTCACCTTCTCTATATCCTTCTTCTGCTTCTTCTGATTCACCCTCCTGACTTCACCTTCTCCTTCTCCTTCTTCTACTTCTTCTGATTCACCCTCCTGACTTCACCTTTCCTTCTCTCCTTCTTCTACTTCTTCTGCTTCACCCTCCAGACTTCACCTTCTCCTTCTCCTTCTTTTACTTCTTCTGATTCACCCTCCAGACTTCACCTTCTCCTTCTCCTTCTTCTGCTTCTTCTGATTCACCCTCCAGACTTCACCTTCTCCTTCTCCTTATTCTGCTTCTTCTGATTCACCCTCCAGACTTCACCTTCTCCTTCTACTTCTTCTGCTTCTTCTGATTCACCCTCCAGACTTCACCTTCTCCTTCTCCTTCTTCTGCTTCTTCTGATTCACCCTCCAGACATCACCTTCTCCTTCTCCTTCTTCTGCTTCTTCTGATTCACCCTCCAGACTTCACCTTCTCCTTCTCCTTCTTCTACTTCTTCTGATTCACCCTCCAGACTTCACCTTCTCCTTCTCCTTCTTCTGCTTCTTCTGATTCACCCTCCTGACTTCATCTTCTCCTTCTTCTTCTTCTACATCTTCTGATTCACCCTCCTGACTTCACCTTCTCCTTCTCCTTCTTCTACTTCTCTGCTTCACCCTCCAGACTTCACCTTCTCCTTCTCCTTCTTCTACTTCTTCTGATTCACCCTCCAGACTTCACCTTCTCCTTCTCCTTCTTCTACTTCTTCTGATTCACCCTCCAGACTTCACCTTCTCCTTCTCCTTCTTCTGCTTCTTCTGATTCACCCTCCAGACATCACCTTCTCCTTCTCCTTATTCTGCTTCTTCTGAATCACCCTCCAGACTTCACCTTCTCCTTCTCCTCTTCTGCTTCTTCTGATTCACCCTCCAGACTTCACCTTCTCCTTCTCCTTCTTCTGCTTCTTCTGATTCACCCTCCAGACTTCACCTTCTCCTTCTCCTTCTTCTACTTCTTCTGATTCACCCTCCAGACTTCACCTTCTCCATCTCCTTCTTCTGCTTCTTCTGATTCACCCTCCAGACTTCACCTTCTCCTTCTCCTTCGTCTACTTCTTCTGATTCACCCTCCAGACAACACCTTCTCCTTCTCCTTCTTCTACTTCTTCTGATTCACCCTCCAGACTTCACCTTCTCCTTCTCCTTCTTCTACTACTTCTGATTCACCCTCCAGACTTCACCTTCTCCTTCTCCTTCTTCTACTTCTTCTGATTCACCCTCCAGACTTCATCTTCTCCTTCTCCTTCTTCTGCTTCTTCTGATTCACCCTCCAGACTTCACCTTCTCCTTCTCCTTCTTCTACTTCTTCTTATTCACCCTCCAGTCTTCACCTTCTCCTTCTCCTTCTTCTGTTTCTTCTGCTTCACCCTCCAGACTTCACCTTTCTCCTTCTCTTTCTTCTGCTTCTTCTGTTTCACCCTCCAGACTTCACCTTCTCCTTCTCCTTCTTCTGATTCTTCTGATTCACCCTCCAGACTTCACCTTCTCCTTCTCCTTATTCTGCTTCTTCTGATTCACCCTCCAGACTTCACCTTCTCCTTCTCCTTATTCTGCTTCTTCTGATTCACCCTCCAGACTTCACCTTCTCCTTCTCCTTCCTTTGCTTCTTCTGATTCACCCTCCAGACTTCACCTTCTCCTTCTCCTTCTTCTGATTCTTCTGATTCACCCTCCAGACTTCACCTTCTCCTTCTCCATCTTCTGCTTCTTCTGATTCACCCTCCTGACATCACCTTCTCCTTCTCCTTCTTCTACTTCTTCTGATTCACCCTCCTGACTTCACCTTCTCCTTCTCCATCTTCTACTGTCTTCTGCTTCACCCTCCAGACTTCAAATTCTCCTTCTCCTTCTTCTACTTCTTCTGATTCACCCTCCAGCCTTCACCTTCTCCTTCTCCTTCTTCTGCTTCTTCTGATTCACCCTCCAGACTTCACCTTCTCCTTCTCCTTCTTCTGCTTCTTCTGATTCACCCTCCAGACTTCACCTTCTCCTTCTCAATCTTCTGCTTCTTCTGATTCACCCTCCAGACTTCACCTTCTCAATCTCCTTCTTCTGCTTCTTCTGCTGCGCCCTCCAGACTTCACCTTCTCCTTCTCCTTCTTCTGCTTCTTCTGCTTCACACTCCAGACTTCACCTTCTCCTTCTCCTTCTTCTGCTTCTTCTGCTGCGCCCTCCAGGCTTCACCTTCTCCTTCTCCTTCTTCTGCTTCTTCTGCTTCACCGTCCTGACTTCACCTTCTCCTTCTCCTTCTTCTACTTCATCTGCTACACCCCCCTGACTTCACCTGCTCCTTCTCCTTCTTCTGCTTCTTCTGAATCGCCCTCCTAACTTCATCTTCTCCTTCTCCTTCTTCTGCTTCTTCTGATTCACCCTCCTGACTTCACCTTCTCCTTCTCCTTCTTCTGCTTATTCTGATTCACCCTCCAGACTTCACCTTCTCCTTCTCCTTCTTCTGCTTCTTCTGATTCACCCTCCAGACTTCACCTTCTCCTTCTCCTTCTTCTGCTTCATCTGATTCACCCTCCAGACCTCACCTTCTCCTTCTCCTTCTTCTACTTCTTCTGATTCACCCTCCAGACTTCATCTTCTCCTTCTCCTTCTTCTGCTTCTTCTGATTCACCCTCCAGACTTCACCTTCTCCTTCTCCTTCTTCTGCTTCTTCTGATTCACCCTCCAGACTTCACCTTCTCCTTCTCCTTCTTCTACTTCTTCTGATTCACCCTCCAGACTTCACCTTCTCCTTCTCCTTCTTCTACTTCTTCTGATTCACCCTCCAGTCTTCACCTTCTCCTTCTCCTTCTTCTGTTTCTTCTGCTTCACCCTCCAGACTTCACCTTCTCCTTCTCTTTCTTCTGCTTCTTCTGTTTCACCCTCCAGACTTCACCTTCTCCTTCTCCTTCTTCTGATTCTTCTGATTCACCCTCCAGACTTCACCTTCTCTATCTCCTTCTTCTGCTTCTTCTGATTCACCCTCCTGACTTCACCTTCTCCTTCTCCTTCTTCTACTTCTTCTGATTCACCCTCCTGACTTCACCTTCTCCTTCTCCGTCTTCTACTTCTTCTGCTTCACCCTCCAGACTTCACCTTCTCCTTCTCCTTCTTCTACTTCTTCTGATTCACCCTCCAGACTTCACCTTCTCCTTCTCCTTCTTCTGCTTCTTCTGATTCACCCTCCAGACTTCACCTTCTCCTTCTCCTTATTCTGCTTCTTCTGATTCACCCTCCAGACTTCACCTTCTCCTTCTACTTCTTCTGCTTCTTCTGATTCACCCTCCAGACTTCACCTTCTCCTTCTCCTTCTTCTGCTTCTTCTGATTCACCCTCCAGACTTCACCTTCTCCTTCTCCTTCTTCTACTTCTTCTGATTCACCCTCCAGACTTCACCTTCTCCTTCTCCTTCTTCTGCTTCTTCTGATTCACCCTCCTGACTTCATCTTCTCCTTCTTCTTCTTCTACATCTTCTGATTCACCCTCCTGACTTCACCTTCTCCTTCTCCTTCTTCTACTTCTTCTGCTTCACCCTCCAGACTTCACCTTCTCCTTCTCCTTCTTCTACTTCTTCTGATTCACCCTCCAGACTTCACCTTCTCCTTCTCCTTCTTCTACTTCTTCTGATTCACCCTCCAGACTTCACCTTCTCCTTCTCCTTCTTCTACTTCTTCTGATTCACCCTCCAGACTTCACCTTCTCCTTCTCCTTCTTCTGCTTCTTCTGATTCACCCTCCAGAATTCACCTTCTCCTTCTCCTTATTCTGCTTCTTCGGAATCACCCTCCAGACTTCACCTTCTCCTTCTCCTTCTTCTGCTTCTTCTGATTCACCCTCCAGACTTCACCTTCTCCTTCTCCTTCTTCTGCTTCTTCTGATTCACCCTCCAGACTTCACCTTCACCTTCTCCTTCTTCTACTTCTTCTGATTCACCCTCCAGACTTCACCTTCTCCATCTCCTTCTTCTGCTTCTTCTGATTCACCCTCCAGACTTCACCTTCTCCTTCTCCTTCGTCTACTTCTTCTGATTCACCCTCCAGACTTCACCTTCTCCTTCTCCTTCTTCTGCTTCTTCTGATTCACCCTCCAGACTTCACCTTCTCCTTAACCTTCTTCTACTTCTTCTGATTCACCCTCCAGACTTCACCTTCTCCTTCTCTTTCTTCTGCTTCTTCTGATTCACCCTCCAGACTTCACCTTCTCCTTCTCCTTCTTCTGATTCTTCTGATTCACCCTCCAGACTTCACCTTCTCCTTCTCCTTCTTCTGCTTCTTCCGATTCACCCTCCTGACTTCACCTTCTCCTTCTCCTTCTTCTACATCTTCTGATTCACCCTCCTGACTTCACCTTCTCCTTCTCCTTCTTCTACTTCTTCTGCTTCACCCTCCAGACTTCACCTTCTCCTTCTCCTTCTTCTACTTCTTCTGATTCACCCTCCAGACTTCACCTTCTCCTTCTCCTTCTTCTACTTCTTCTGATTCACCCTCCAGACTTCACCTTCTCCTTCTTCTACTTCTTCTGATTCACCCTCCAGACTTCACCTTCTCCTTCTCCTTCTTCTGCTTCTTCTGATTCACCCTCCAGACATCACCTTCTCCTTCTCCTTATTCTGCTTCTTCTGAATCACCCTCCAGACTTCACCTTCTCCTTCTCCTTCTTCTGCTTCTTCTAATTCACCCTCCAGACTTCACCTTCTCCTTCTCCTTCTTCTGCTTCTTCTGATTCACCCTCCAGACTTCACCTTCTCCTTCTCCTTCTTCTACTTCTTCTGATTCACCCTCCAGACTTCACCTTCTCCATCTCCTTCTTCTGCTTCTTCTGATTCACCCTCCAGACTTCACCATCTCCTTCTCCTTCGTCTACTTCTTCTGATTCACCCTCCAGACAACACCTTCTCCTTCTCCTTCTTCTACTTCTTCTGATTCACCCTCCAGACTTCACCTTCTCCTTCTCCTTCTTCTGTTTCTTCTGATTCACCCTCCAGACTTCACCTTCTCCTTCTCCTTCTTCTACTACTTCTGATTCACCCTCCAGACTTCACCTTCTCCTTCTCCTTCTTCTACTTCTTCTGATTCACCCTCCAGACTTCATCTTCTCCTTCTCCTTCTTCTGCTTCTTCCGATTCACCCTCCAGACTTCACCTTCTCCTTCTCCTTCTTCTACTTCTTCTGATTCACCCTCCAGTCTTCACCTTCTCCTTCTCCTTCTTCTGTTTCTTCTGCTTCACCCTCCAGACTTCACCTTCTCCTTCTCTTTCTTCTGCTTCTTCTGTTTCACCCTCCAGACTTCACCTTCTCCTTCTCCTTCTTCTGATTCTTCTGATTCACCCTCCAGACTTCACCTTCTCCTTCTCCTTCTTCTGCTTCTTCTGATTCACCCTCCTGACTTCACCTTCTCCTTCTCCTTCTTCTACTTCTTCTGATTCACACTCCTGACTTCACCTTCTCCTTCTCCTTCTTCTACTTCTTCTGCTTCACCCTCCAGACTTCACCTTCTCCTTCTCCTTCTTCTACTTCTTCTGATTCACCCTCCAGACTTCACCTTCTCCTTCTCCTTCTTCTGCTTCTTCTGATTCACCCTCCAGACTTCACCTTCTCCTTCTCCTTATTCTGCTTCTTCTGATTCACCCTCCAGACTTCACCTTCTCCTTCTCCTTATTCTGCTTCTTCTGATTCACCCTCCAGACTTCACCTTCTCCTTCTCCTTCCTTTGCTTCTTCTGATTCACCCTCCTGACTTCACCTTCTCCTTCTCCTTCTTCTACTTCTTCTGATTCACACTCCTGACTTCACCTTCTCCTTCTCCTTCTTCTACTTCTTCTGCTTCACCCTCCAGACTTCACCTTCTCCTTCTCCTTCTTCTACTTCTTCTGATTCACCCTCCAGACTTCACCTTCTCCTTCTCCTTCTTCTGCTTCTTCTGATTCACCCTCCAGACTTCACCTTCTCCTTCTCCATCTTCTGCTTCTTCTGATTCACCCTCCTGACATCACCTTCTCCTTCTCCTTCTTCTACTTCTTCTGATTCACCCTCCTGACTTCACCTTCTCCTTCTCCATCTTCTACTTCTTCTGCTTCACCCTCCAGACTTCAAATTCTCCTTCTCCTTCTTCTACTTCTTCTGATTCACCCTCCAGACTTCACCTTCTCCTTCTCCTTCTTCTGCTTCTTCTGATTCACCCTCCAGACTTCACCTTCTCCTTCTCCTTCTTCTGCTTCTTCTGATTCACCCTCCAGACTTCACCTTCTCCTTCTCCTTCTTCTGCTTCTTCTGATTCACCCTCCAGACTTCACCTTCTCATTCTCCTTCTTCTGCTGCGCCCTCCAGACTTCACCTTCTCCTTCTCCTTCTTCTGCTTCTTCTGCTTCACACTCCAGACTTCACCTTCTCCTTCTCCTTCTTCTGCTTCTTCTGCTGCGCCCTCCAGGCTTCATCTTCTCCTTCTCCTTCTTCTGCTTCTTCTGCTTCACCGTCCTGACTTCACCTTCTCCTTCTCCTTCTTCTACTTCATCTGCTACACCCCCCTGACTTCACCTGCTCCTTCTCCTTCTTCTGCTTCTTCTGAATCGCCCTCCTAACTTCATCTTCTCCTTCTCCTTCTTCTGCTTCTTCTGATTCACCCTCCTGACTTCACCTTCTCCTTCTCCTTCTTCTGCTTCTTCTGATTCACCCTCCAGACTTCACCTTCTCCTTCTCCTTCTTCTGCTTCTTCTGATTCACCCTCCAGACTTCACCTTCTCCTTCTCCTTCTTCTGCTTCTTCTGATTCACCCTCCAGACCTCACCTTCTCCTTCTCCTTCTTCTACTTCTTCTGATTCACCCTCCAGACTTCATCTTCTCCTTCTCCTTCTTCTGCTTCTTCTGATTCACCCTCCAGACTTCACCTTCTCCTTCTCCTTCTTCTGCTTCTTCTGATTCACCCTCCAGACTTCACCTTCTCCTTCTCCTTCTTCTACTTCTTCTGATTCACCCTCCAGACTTCACCTTCTCCTTCTCCTTCTTCTACTTCTTCTGATTCACCCTCCAGTCTTCACCTTCTCCTTCTCCTTCTTCTGTTTCTTCTGCTTCACCCTCCAGACTTCACCTTCTCCTTCTCTTTCTTCTGCTTCTTCTGTTTCACCCTCCAGACTTCACCTTCTCCTTCTCCTTCTTCTGATTCTTCTGATTCACCCTCCAGACTTCACCTTCTCTATCTCCTTCTTCTGCTTCTTCTGATTCACCCTCCTGACTTCACCTTCTCCTTCTCCTTCTTCTACTTCTTCTGATTCACCCTCCTGACTTCACCTTCTCCTTCTCCTTCTTCTACTTCTTCTGCTTCACCCTCCAGACTTCACCTTCTCCTTCTCCTTCTTCTACTTCTTCTGATTCACCCTCCAGACTTCACCTCCTCCTTCTCCTTCTTCTGCTTCTTCTGATTCACCCTCCAGACTTCACCTTCTCCTTCTCCTTATTCTGCTTCTTCTGATTCACCCTCCAGACTTCACCTTCTCCTTCTACTTCTTCTGCTTCTTCTGATTCACCCTCCAGACTTCACCTTCTCCTTCTCCTTCTTCTGCTTCTTCTGATTCACCCTCCAGACTTCACCTTCTCCTTCTCCTTCTTCTGCTTCTTCTGATTCACCCTCCAGACTTCACCTTCTCCTTCTCCTTCTTCTACTTCTTCTGATTCACCCTCCAGACTTCACCTTCTCCTTCTACTTCTTCTGCTTCTTCTGATTCACCCTCCTGACTTCACCTTCTCCTTCTTCTTCTTCTACATCTTCTGATTCACCCTCCTGACTTCACCTTCTCCTTCTCCTTCTTCTACTTCTTCTGCTTCACCCTCCAGACTTCACCTTCTCCTTCTCCTTCTTCTACTTCTTCTGATTCACCCTCCAGACTTCACCTTCTCCTTCTCCTTCTTCTACTTCTTCTGATTCACCCTCCAGACTTCACCTTCTCCTTCTCCTTCTTCTACTTCTTCTGATTCACCCTCCAGACTTCACCTTCTCCTTCTCCTTCTTCTGCTTCTTCTGATTCACCCTCCAGAATTCACCTTCTCCTTCTCCTTATTCTGCTTCTTCGGAATCACCCTCCAGACTTCACCTTCTCCTTCTCCTTCTTCTGCTTCTTCTGATTCACCCTCCAGACTTCACCTTCTCCTTCTCCTTCTTCTGCTTCTTCTGATTCACCCTCCAGACTTCACCTTCACCTTCTCCTTCTTCTACTTCTTCTGATTCACCCTCCAGACTTCACCTTCTCCATCTCCTTCTTCTGCTTCTTCTGATTCACCCTCCAGACTTCACCTTCTCCTTCTCCTTCGTCTACTTCTTCTGATTCACCCTCCAGACTTCACCTTCTCCTTCTCCTTCTTCTGCTTCTTCTGATTCACCCTCCAGACTTCACCTTCTCCTTCTCCTTCTTCTACTTCTTCTGATTCACCCTCCAGACTTCACCTTCTCCTTCTCTTTCTTCTGCTTCTTCTGATTCACCCTCCAGACTTCACCTTCTCCTCCTCCTTCTTCTGATTCTTCTGATTCACCCTCCAGACTTCACCTTCTCCTTCTCCTTCTTCTGCTTCTTCTGATTCACCCTCCTGACTTCACCTTCTTCTTCTCCTTCTTCTACATCTTCTGATTCACCCTCCTGACTTCACCTTCTCCTTCTCCTTCTTCTACTTCTTCTGCTTCACCCTCCAGACTTCACCTTCTCCTTCTCCTTCTTCTACTTCTTCTGATTCACCCTCCAGACTTCACCTTTTCCTTCTCCTTCTTCTACTTCTTCTGATTCACCCTCCAGACTTCACCTTCTCCTTCTCCTTCTTCTACTTCTTCTGATTCACCCTCCAGACTTCACCTTCTCCTTCTCCTTCTTCTGCTTCTTCTGATTCACTCTCCAGACATCACCTTCTCCTTCTCCTTATTCTGCTTCTTCTGAATCACCCTCCAGACTTCACCTTCTCCTTCTCCTTCTTCTGCTTCTTCTGATTCACCCTCCAGACTTCACCTTCTCCTTCTCCTTCTTCTCCTTCTTCTGATTCACCCTCCAGACTTCACCTTCTCCTTCTCCTTCTTCTACTTCTTCTGATTCACCCTCCAGACTTCACCTTCTCCATCTCCTTCTTCTGCTTCTTCTGATTCACCCTCCAGACTTCACCTTCTCCTTCTCCTTCGTCTACTTCTTCTGATTCACCCTCCAGACAAAACCTTCTCCTTCTCCTTCTTCTACTTCTTCTGATTCACCCTCCAGACTTCACCTTCTCCTTCTCCTTCTTCTGTTTCTTCTGATTCACCCTCCAGACTTCACCTTCTCCTTCTCCTTCTTCTACTACTTCTGATTCACCCTCCAGACTTCAGCTTCTCCTTCTCCTTCTTCTACTTCTTCTGATTCACCCTCCAGACTTCATCTTCTCCTTCTCCTTCTTCTGCTTTTTCCGATTCACCCTCCAGACTTCACCTTCTCCTTCTCCTTCTTCTACTTCTTCTGATTCACCCTCCAGTCTTCACCTTCTCCTTCTCCTTCTTCTGTTTCTTCTGCTTCACCCTCCAGACTTCACCTTCTCCTTCTCTTTCTTCTGCTTCTTCTGTTTCACCCTCCAGACTTCACCTTCTCCTTCTCCTTCTTCTGATTCTTCTGATTCACCCTCCAGACTTCACCTTCTCCTTCTCCTTCTTCTGATTCACCCTCCTGACTTCACCTTCTCCTTCTCCTTCTTCTACTTCTTCTGATTCACACTCCTGACTTCACCTTCTCCTTCTCCTTCTTCTACTTCTTCTGCTTCACCCTCCAGACTTCACCTTCTCCTTCTCCTTCTTCTACTTCTTCTGATTCACCCTCCAGACTTCACCTTCTCCTTCTCCTTCTTCTGCTTCTTCTGGTTCACCCTCCAGACTTCACCTTCTCCTTCTCCTTATTCTGCTTCTTCTGATTCACCCTCCAGACTTCACCTTCTCCTTCTCCTTATTCTGCTTCTTCTGATTCACCCTCCAGACTTCACCTTCTCCTTCTCCTTCCTTTGCTTCTTCTGATTCACCCTCCAGACTTCACCTTCTCCTTCTCCTTCTTCTGATTCTTCTGATTCACCCTCCAGACTTCACCTTCTCCTTCTCCATCTTCTGCTTCTTCTGATTCACCCTCCTGACATCACCTTCTCCTTCTCCTTCTTCTACTTCTTCTGATTCACCCTCCTGACTTCACCTTCTCCTTCTCCATCTTCTACTTCTTCTGCTTCACCCTCCAGACTTCAAATTCTCCTTCTCCTTCTTCTACTTCTTCTTATTCAGCCTCCAGACTTCACCTTCTCCTTCTCCTTCTTCTGCTTCTTCTGATTCACCCTCCAGACTTCACCTTCTCCTTCTCCTTCTTCTGCTTCTTCTGATTCACCCTCCAGACTTCACCTTCTCCTTCTCCTTCTTCTACTTCTTCTGATTCACCCTCCAGACTTCACCTTCTCCATCTCCTTCTTCTGCTTCTTCTGATTCACCCTCCAGACTTCACCTTCTCCTTCTCCTTCGTCTACTTCTTCTGATTCACCCTCCAGACAAAACCTTCTCCTTCTCCTTCTTCTACTTCTTCTGATTCAGCCTCCAGACTTCACCTTCTCCTTCTCCTTCTTCTGTTTCTTCTGATTCACCCTCCAGACTTCACCTTCTCCTTCTCCTTCTTCTACTACTTCTGATTCACCCTCCAGACTTCAGCTTCTCCTTTTCCTTCTTCTACTTCTTCTGATTCACCCTCCAGACTTCATCTTCTCCTTCTCCTTCTTCTGCTTCTTCCGATTCACCCTCCAGACTTCACCTTCTCCTTCTCCTTCTTCTACTTCTTCTGATTCACCCTCCAGTCTTCACCTTCTCCTTCTCCTTCTTCTGTTTCTTCTGCTTCACCCTCCAGACTTCACCTTCTCCGTCTCTTTCTTCTGCTTCTTCTGTTTCACCCTCCAGACTTCACCTTCTCCTTCTCCTTCTTCTGATTCTTCTGATTCACCCTCCAGACTTCACCTTCTCCTTCTCCTTCTTCTGCTTCTTCTGATTCACCCTCCTGACTTCACCTTCTCCTTCTCCTTCTTCTACTTCTTCTGATTCACACTCCTGACTTCACCTTCTCCTTCTCCTTCTTCTACTTCTTCTGCTTCACCCTCCAGACTTCACCTTCTCCTTCTCCTTCTTCTACTTCTTCTGATTCACCCTCCAGACTTCACCTTCTCCTTCTCCTTCTTCTGCTTCTTCTGATTCACCCTCCAGACTTCACCTTCTCCTTCTCCTTATTCTGCTTCTTCTGATTCACCCTCCAGACTTCACCTTCTCCTTCTCCTTATTCTGCTTCTTCTGATTCACCCTCCAGACTTCACCTTCTCCTTCTCCTTCCTTTGCTTCTTCTGATTCACCCTCCAGACTTCACCTTCTCCTTCTCCTTCTTCTGATTCTTCTGATTCACCCTCCAGACTTCACCTTCTCCTTCTCAATCTTCTGCTTCTTCTGATTCACCCTCCAGACTTCACCTTCTCATTCTCCTTCTTCTGCTTCTTCTGCTGCGCCCTCCAGACTTCACCTTCTCCTTCTCCTTCTTCTGCTTCTTCTGCTTCACACTCCAGACTTCACCTTCTCCTTCTCCTTCTTCTGCTTCTTCTGCTGCGCACTCCAGGCTTCACCTTCTCCTTCTCCTTCTTCTGCTTCTTCTGCTTCACCGTCCTGACTTCACCTTCTCCTTCTCCTTCTTCTACTTCATCTGCTACACCCCCCTGACTTCACCTGCTCCTTCTCCTTCTTCTGCTTCTTCTGAATCGCCCTCCTAACTTCATCTTCTCCTTCTCCTTCTTCTGCTTCTTCTGATTCACCCTCCTGACTTCACCTTCTCCTTCTCCTTCTTCTGCTTATTCTGATTCACCCTCCAGACTTCACCTTCTCCTTCTCCTTCTTCTGCTTCTTCTGATTCACCCTCCAGACTTCACCTTCTCCTTCTCCTTCTTCTGCTTCATCTGATTCACCCTCCAGACCTCACCTTCTCCTTCTCCTTCTTCTACTTCTTCTGATTCACCCTCCAGACTTCATCTTCTCCTTCTCCTTCTTCTGCTTCTTCTGATTCACCCTCCAGACTTCACCTTCTCCTTCTCCTTCTTCTGCTTCTTCTGATTCACCCTCCAGACTTCACCTTCTCCTTCTCCTTCTTCTACTTCTTCTGATTCACCCTCCAGACTTCACCTTCTCCTTCTCCTTCTTCTACTTCTTCTGATTCACCCTCCAGTCTTCACCTTCTCCTTCTCCTTCTTCTGTTTCTTCTGCTTCACCCTCCAGACTTCACCTTCTCCTTCTCTTTCTTCTGCTTCTTCTGTTTCACCCTCCAGACTTCACCTTCTCCTTCTCCTTCTTCTGATTCTTCTGATTCACCCTCCAGACTTCACCTTCTCTATCTCCTTCTTCTGCTTCTTCTGATTCACCCTCCTGACTTCACCTTCTCCTTCTCCTTCTTCTACTTCTTCTGATTCACCCTCCTGACTTCACCTTCTCCTTCTCCGTCTTCTACTTCTTCTGCTTCACCCTCCAGACTTCACCTTCTCCTTCTCCTTCTTCTACTTCTTCTGATTCACCCTCCAGACTTCACCTTCTCCTTCTCCTTCTTCTGCTTCTTCTGATTCACCCTCCAGACTTCACCTTCTCCTTCTCCTTATTCTGCTTCTTCTGATTCACCCTCCAGACTTCACCTTCTCCTTCTACTTCTTCTGCTTCTTCTGATTCACCCTCCAGACTTCACCTTCTCCTTCTCCTTCTTCTGCTTCTTCTGATTCACCCTCCAGACTTCACCTTCTCCTTCTCCTTCTTCTACTTCTTCTGATTCACCCTCCAGACTTCACCTTCTCCTTCTCCTTCTTCTGCTTCTTCTGATTCACCCTCCTGACTTCATCTTCTCCTTCTTCTTCTTCTACATCTTCTGATTCACCCTCCTGACTTCACCTTCTCCTTCTCCTTCTTCTACTTCTTCTGCTTCACCCTCCAGACTTCACCTTCTCCTTCTCCTTCTTCTACTTCTTCTGATTCACCCTCCAGACTTCACCTTCTCCTTCTCCTTCTTCTACTTCTTCTGATTCACCCTCCAGACTTCACCTTCTCCTTCTCCTTCTTCTACTTCTTCTGATTCACCCTCCAGACTTCACCTTCTCCTTCTCCTTCTTCTGCTTCTTCTGATTCACCCTCCAGAATTCACCTTCTCCTTCTCCTTATTCTGCTTCTTCGGAATCACCCTCCAGACTTCACCTTCTCCTTCTCCTTCTTCTGCTTCTTCTGATTCACCCTCCAGACTTCACCTTCTCCTTCTCCTTCTTCTGCTTCTTCTGATTCACCCTCCAGACTTCACCTTCACCTTCTCCTTCTTCTACTTCTTCTGATTCACCCTCCAGACTTCACCTTCTCCATCTCCTTCTTCTGCTTCTTCTGATTCACCCTCCAGACTTCACCTTCTCCTTCTCCTTCGTCTACTTCTTCTGATTCACCCTCCAGACTTCACCTTCTCCTTCTCCTTCTTCTGCTTCTTCTGATTCACCCTCCAGACTTCACCTTCTCCTTAACCTTCTTCTACTTCTTCTGATTCACCCTCCAGACTTCACCTTCTCCTTCTCTTTCTTCTGCTTCTTCTGATTCACCCTCCAGACTTCACCTTCTCCTTCTCCTTCTTCTGATTCTTCTGATTCACCCTCCAGACTTCACCTTCTCCTTCTCCTTCTTCTGCTTCTTCTGATTCACCCTCCTGACTTCACCTTCTCCTTCTCCTTCTTCTACATCTTCTGATTCACCCTCCTGACTTCACCTTCTCCTTCTCCTTCTTCTACTTCTTCTGCTTCACCCTCCAGACTTCACCTTCTCCTTCTCCTTCTTCTACTTCTTCTGATTCACCCTCCAGACTTCACCTTCTCCTTCTCCTTCTTCTACTTCTTCTGATTCACCCTCCAGACTTCACCTTCTCCTTCTTCTACTTCTTCTGATTCACCCTCCAGACTTCACCTTCTCCTTCTCCTTCTTCTGCTTCTTCTGATTCACCCTCCAGACATCACCTTCTCCTTCTCCTTATTCTGCTTCTTCTGAATCACCCTCCAGACTTCACCTTCTCCTTCTCCTTCTTCTGCTTCTTCTGATTCACCCTCCAGACTTCACCTTCTCCTTCTCCTTCTTCTGCTTCTTCTGATTCACCCTCCAGACTTCACCTTCTCCTTCTCCTTCTTCTACTTCTTCTGATTCACCCTCCAGACTTCACCTTCTCCATCTCCTTCTTCTGCTTCTTCTGATTCACCCTCCAGACTTCACCATCTCCTTCTCCTTCGTCTACTTCTTCTGATTCACCCTCCAGACAACACCTTCTCCTTCTCCTTCTTCTACTTCTTCTGATTCACCCTCCAGACTTCACCTTCTCCTTCTCCTTCTTCTGTTTCTTCTGATTCACCCTCCAGACTTCACCTTCTCCTTCTCCTTCTTCTACTACTTCTGATTCACCCTCCAGACTTCACCTTCTCCTTCTCCTTCTTCTACTTCTTCTGATTCACCCTCCAGACTTCATCTTCTCCTTCTCCTTCTTCTGCTTCTTCCGATTCACCCTCCAGACTTCACCTTCTCCTTCTCCTTCTTCTACTTCTTCTGATTCACCCTCCAGTCTTCACCTTCTCCTTCTCCTTCTTCTGTTTCTTCTGCTTCACCCTCCAGACTTCACCTTCTCCTTCTCTTTCTTCTGCTTCTTCTGTTTCACACTCCAGACTTCACCTTCTCCTTCTCCTTCTTCTGATTCTTCTGATTCACCCTCCAGACTTCACCTTCTCCTTCTCCTTCTTCTGCTTCTTCTGATTCACCCTCCTGACTTCACCTTCTCCTTCTCCTTCTTCTACTTCTTCTGATTCACACTCCTGACTTCACCTTCTCCTTCTCCTTCTTCTACTTCTTCTGCTTCACCCTCCAGACTTCACCTTCTCCTTCTCCTTCTTCTACTTCTTCTGATTCACCCTCCAGACTTCACCTTCTCCTTCTCCTTCTTCTGCTTCTTCTGATTCACCCTCCAGACTTCACCTTCTCCTTCTCCTTATTCTGCTTCTTCTGATTCACCCTCCAGACTTCACCTTCTCCTTCTCCTTATTCTGCTTCTTCTGATTCACCCTCCAGACTTCACCTTCTCCTTCTCCTTCCTTTGCTTCTTCTGATTCACCCTCCAGACTTCACCTTCTCCTTCTCCTTCTTCTGCTTCTTCTGATTCACCCTCCAGACTTCACCTTCTCCTTCTCCTTATTCTGCTTCTTCTGATTCACCCTCCAGACTTCACCTTCTCCTTCTCCTTATTCTGCTTCTTCTGATTCACCCTCCAGACTTCACCTTCTCCTTCTCCTTCCTTTGCTTCTTCTGATTCATCCTCCAGACTTCACCTTCTCCTTCTCCTTCTTCTGATCCTTCTGATTCACCCTCCAGACTTCACCTTCTCCTTCTCCATCTTCTGCTTCTTCTGATTCACCCTCCTGACATCACCTTCTCCTTCTCCTTCTTCTACTTCTTCTGATTCACCCTCCTGACTTCACCTTCTCCTTCTCCATCTTCTACTTCTTCTGCTTCACCCTCCAGACTTCAAATTCTCCTTCTCCTTCTTCTACTTCTTCTGATTCACCCTCCAGACTTCACCTTCTCCTTCTCCTTCTTCTGCTTCTTCTGATTCACCCTCCAGACTTCACCTTCTCCTTCTCCTTCTTCTGCTTCTTCTGATTCACCCTCCAGACTTCACCTTCTCCTTCTCCTTCTTCTGCTTCTTCTGATTCACCCTCCAGACTTCACCTTCTCATTCTCCTTCTTCTGCTGCGCCCTCCAGACTTCACCTTCTCCTTCTCCTTCTTCTGCTTCTTCTGCTTCACACTCCAGACTTCACCTTCTCCTTCTCCTTCTTCTGCTTCTTCTGCTGCGCCCTCCAGGCTTCATCTTCTCCTTCTCCTTCTTCTGCTTCTTCTGCTTCACCGTCCTGACTTCACCTTCTCCTTCTCCTTCTTCTACTTCATCTGCTACACCCCCCTGACTTCACCTGCTCCTTCTCCTTCTTCTGCTTCTTCTGAATCGCCCTCCTAACTTCATCTTCTCCTTCTCCTTCTTCTGCTTCTTCTGATTCACCCTCCTGACTTCACCTTCTCCTTCTCCTTCTTCTGCTTCTTCTGATTCACCCTCCAGACTTCACCTTCTCCTTCTCCTTCTTCTGCTTCTTCTGATTCACCCTCCAGACTTCACCTTCTCCTTCTCCTTCTTCTACTTCTTCTGATTCACCCTCCAGACTTCATCTTCTCCTTCTCCTTCTTCTGCTTCTTCTGATTCACCCTCCAGACTTCACCTTCTCCTTCTCCTTCTTCTGCTTCTTCTGATTCACCCTCCAGACTTCACCTTCTCCTTCTCCTTCTTCTACTTCTTCTGATTCACCCTCCAGACTTCACCTTCTCCTTCTCCTTCTTCTACTTCTTCTGATTCACCCTCCAGTCTTCACCTTCTCCTTCTCCTTCTTCTGTTTCTTCTGCTTCACCCTCCAGACTTCACCTTCTCCTTCTCTTTCTTCTGCTTCTTCTGTTTCACCCTCCAGACTTCACCTTCTCCTTCTCCTTCTTCTGATTCTTCTGATTCACCCTCCAGACTTCACCTTCTCTATCTCCTTCATCTGCTTCTTCTGATTCACCCTCCTGACTTCACCTTCTCCTTCTCCTTCTTCTACTTCTTCTGATTCACCCTCCTGACTTCACCTTCTCCTTCTCCTTCTTCTACTTCTTCTGCTTCACCCTCCAGACTTCACCTTCTCCTTCTCCTTCTTCTACTTCTTCTGATTCACCCTCCAGACTTCACCTTCTCCTTCTCCTTCTTCTGCTTCTTCTGATTCACCCTCCAGACTTCACCTTCTCCTTCTCCTTATTCTGCTTCTTCTGATTCACCCTCCAGACTTCACCTTCTCCTTCTACTTCTTCTGCTTCTTCTGATTCACCCTCCAGACTTCACCTTCTCCTGCTCCTTCTTCTGCTTCTTCTGATTCACCCTCCAGACTTCACCTTCTCCTTCTCCTTCTTCTGCTTCTTCTGATTCACCCTCCAGACTTCACCTTCTCCTTCTCCTTCTTCTACTTCTTCTGATTCACCCTCCAGACTTCACCTTCTCCTTCTACTTCTTCTGCTTCTTCTGATTCACCCTCCTGACTTCACCTTCTCCTTCTTCTTCTTCTACATCTTCTGATTCACCCTCCTGACTTCACCTTCTCCTTCTCCTTCTTCTACTTCTTCTGCTTCACCCTCCAGACTTCACCTTCTCCTTCTCCTTCTTCTACTTCTTCTGATTCACCCTCCAGACTTCACCTTCTCCTTCTCCTTCTTCTACTTCTTCTGATTCACCCTCCAGACTTCACCTTCTCCTTCTCCTTCTTCTACTTCTTCTGATTCACCCTCCAGACTTCACCTTCTCCTTCTCCTTCTTCTGCTTCTTCTGATTCACCCTCCAGAATTCACCTTCTCCTTCTCCTTATTCTGCTTCTTCGGAATCACCCTCCAGACTTCACCTTCTCCTTCTCCTTCTTCTGCTTCTTCTGATTCACCCTCCAGACTTCACCTTCTCCTTCTCCTTCTTCTGCTTCTTCTGATTCACCCTCCAGACTTCACCTTCACCTTCTCCTTCTTCTACTTCTTCTGATTCACCCTCCAGACTTCACCTTCTCCATCTCCTTCTTCTGCTTCTTCTGATTCACCCTCCAGACTTCACCTTCTCCTTCTCCTTCGTCTACTTCTTCTGATTCACCCTCCAGACTTCACCTTCTCCTTCTCCTTCTTCTGCTTCTTCTGATTCACCCTCCAGACTTCACCTTCTCCTTCTCCTTCTTCTACTTCTTCTGATTCACCCTCCAGACTTCACCTTCTCCTTCTCTTTCTTCTGCTTCTTCTGATTCACCCTCCAGACTTCACCTTCTCCTCCTCCTTCTTCTGATTCTTCTGATTCACCCTCCAGACTTCACCTTCTCCTTCTCCTTCTTCTGCTTCTTCTGATTCACCCTCCTGACTTCACCTTCTTCTTCTCCTTCTTCTACATCTTCTGATTCACCCTCCTGACTTCACCTTCTCCTTCTCCTTCTTCTACTTCTTCTGCTTCACCCTCCAGACTTCACCTTCTCCTTCTCCTTCTTCTACTTCTTCTGATTCACCCTCCAGACTTCACCTTTTCCTTCTCCTTCTTCTACTTCTTCTGATTCACCCTCCAGACTTCACCTTCTCCTTCTCCTTCTTCTACTTCTTCTGATTCACCCTCCAGACTTCACCTTCTCCTTCTCCTTCTTCTGCTTCTTCTGATTCACTCTCCAGACATCACCTTCTCCTTCTCCTTATTCTGCTTCTTCTGAATCACCCTCCAGACTTCACCTTCTCCTTCTCCTTCTTCTGCTTCTTCTGATTCACCCTCCAGACTTCACCTTCTCCTTCTCCTTCTTCTCCTTCTTCTGATTCACCCTCCAGACTTCACCTTCTCCTTCTCCTTCTTCTACTTCTTCTGATTCACCCTCCAGACTTCACCTTCTCCATCTCCTTCTTCTGCTTCTTCTGATTCACCCTCCAGACTTCACCTTCTCCTTCTCCTTCGTCTACTTCTTCTGATTCACCCTCCAGACAAAACCTTCTCCTTCTCCTTCTTCTACTTCTTCTGATTCACCCTCCAGACTTCACCTTCTCCTTCTCCTTCTTCTGTTTCTTCTGATTCACCCTCCAGACTTCACCTTCTCCTTCTCCTTCTTCTACTACTTCTGATTCACCCTCCAGACTTCAGCTTCTCCTTCTCCTTCTTCTACTTCTTCTGATTCACCCTCCAGACTTCATCTTCTCCTTCTCCTTCTTCTGCTTCTTCCGATTCACCCTCCAGACTTCACCTTCTCCTTCTCCTTCTTCTACTTCTTCTGATTCACCCTCCAGTCTTCACCTTCTCCTTCTCCTTCTTCTGTTTCTTCTGCTTCACCCTCCAGACTTCACCTTCTCCTTCTCTTTCTTCTGCTTCTTCTGTTTCACCCTCCAGACTTCACCTTCTCCTTCTCCTTCTTCTGATTCTTCTGATTCACCCTCCAGACTTCACCTTCTCCTTCTCCTTCTTCTGATTCACCCTCCTGACTTCACCTTCTCCTTCTCCTTCTTCTACTTCTTCTGATTCACACTCCTGACTTCACCTTCTCCTTCTCCTTCTTCTACTTCTTCTGCTTCACCCTCCAGACTTCACCTTCTCCTTCTCCTTCTTCTACTTCTTCTGATTCACCCTCCAGACTTCACCTTCTCCTTCTCCTTCTTCTGCTTCTTCTGATTCACCCTCCAGACTTCACCTTCTCCTTCTCCTTATTCTGCTTCTTCTGATTCACCCTCCAGACTTCACCTTCTCCTTCTCCTTATTCTGCTTCTTCTGATTCACCCTCCAGACTTCACCTTCTCCTTCTCCTTCCTTTGCTTCTTCTGATTCACCCTCCAGACTTCACCTTCTCCTTCTCCTTCTTCTGATTCTTCTGATTCACCCTCCAGACTTCACCTTCTCCTTCTCCATCTTCTGCTTCTTCTGATTCACCCTCCTGACATCACCTTCTCCTTCTCCTTCTTCTACTTCTTCTGATTCACCCTCCTGACTTCACCTTCTCCTTCTCCATCTTCTACTTCTTCTGCTTCACCCTCCAGACTTCAAATTCTCCTTCTCCTTCTTCTACTTCTTCTTATTCAGCCTCCAGACTTCACCTTCTCCTTCTCCTTCTTCTGCTTCTTCTGATTCACCCTCCAGACTTCACCTTCTCCTTCTCCTTCTTCTGCTTCTTCTGATTCACCCTCCAGACTTCACCTTCTCCTTCTCCTTCTTCTACTTCTTCTGATTCACCCTCCAGACTTCACCTTCTCCATCTCCTTCTTCTGCTTCTTCTGATTCACCCTCCAGACTTCACCTTCTCCTTCTCCTTCGTATACTTCTTCTGATTCACCCTCCAGACAAAACCTTCTCCTTCTCCTTCTTCTACTTCTTCTGATTCAGCCTCCAGACTTCACCTTCTCCTTCTCCTTCTTCTGTTTCTTCTGATTCACCCTCCAGACTTCACCTTCTCCTTCTCCTTCTTCTACTACTTCTGATTCACCCTCCAGACTTCAGCTTCTCCTTCTCCTTCTTCTACTTCTTCTGATTCACCCTCCAGACTTCATCTTCTCCTTCTCCTTCTTCTGCTTCTTCCGATTCACCCTCCAGACTTCACCTTCTCCTTCTCCTTCTTCTACTTCTTCTGATTCACCCTCCAGTCTTCACCTTCTCCTTCTCCTTCTTCTGTTTCTTCTGCTTCACCCTCCAGACTTCACCTTCTCCTTCTCTTTCTTCTGCTTCTTCTGTTTCACCCTCCAGACTTCACCTTCTCCTTCTCCTTCTTCTGATTCTTCTGATTCACCCTCCAGACTTCACCTTCTCCTTCTCCTTCTTCTGCTTCTTCTGATTCACCCTCCTGACTTCACCTTCTCCTTCTCCTTCTTCTACTTCTTCTGATTCACACTCCTGACTTCACCTTCTCCTTCTCCTTCTTCTACTTCTTCTGCTTCACCCTCCAGACTTCACCTTCTCCTTCTCCTTCTTCTACTTCTTCTGATTCACCCTCCAGACTTCACCTTCTCCTTCTCCTTCTTCTGCTTCTTCTGATTCACCCTCCAGACTTCACCTTCTCCTTCTCCTTATTCTGCTTCTTCTGATTCACCCTCCAGACTTCACCTTCTCCTTCTCCTTATTCTGCTTCTTCTGATTCACCCTCCAGACTTCACCTTCTCCTTCTCCTTCCTTTGCTTCTTCTGATTCACCCTCCAGACTTCACCTTCTCCTTCTCCTTCTTCTGATTCTTCTGATTCACCCTCCAGACTTCACCTTCTCCTTCTCCATCTTCTGCTTCTTCTGATTCACCCTCCTGACATCACCTTCTCCTTCTCCTTCTTCTACTTCTTCTGATTCACCCTCCTGACTTCACCTTCTCCTTCTCCATCTTCTACTTCTTCTGCTTCACCCTCCAGACTTCAAATTCTCCTTCTCCTTTTTCTACTTCTTCTTATTCACCCTCCAGACTTCAAATTCTCCTTCTCCTTTTTCTACTTCTTCTGATTCACCCTCCAGACTTCACCTTCTCCTTCTCCATCTTCTGCTTCTTCTGATTCACCCTCCTGACATCACCTTCTCCTTCTCCTTCTTCTACTTCTTCTGATTCACACTCCTGACTTCACCTTCTCCTTCTCCTTCTTCTACTTCTTCTGCTTCACCCTCCAGACTTCACCTTCTCCTTCTCCTTCTTCTACTTCTTCTGCTTCACCCTCCAGACTTCACCTTCTCTATCTCCTTCTTCTGCTTCTTCTGATTCACCCTCCTGACTTCACCTTCTCCTTCTCCTTCTTCTACTTCTTCTGATTCACCCTCCTGACTTCACCTTCTCCTTCTCCTTCTTCTACTTCTTCTGCTTCACCCTCCAGACTTCACCTTCTCCTTCTCCTTCTTCTACTTCTTCTGATTCACCCTCCAGACTTCACCTTCTCCTTCTCCTTCTTCTGCTTCTTCTGATTCACCCTCCAGACTTCACCTTCTCCTTCTCCTTATTCTGCTTCTTCTGATTCACCCTCCAGACTTCACCTTCTCCTTCTACTTCTTCTGCTTCTTCTGATTCACCCTCCAGACTTCACCTTCTCCTTCTCCTTCTTCTACTTCTTCTGATTCACCCTCCAGACTTCACCTTCTCCTTCTCCTTCTTCTACTTCTTCTGATTCACCCTCCAGACTTCACCTTCTCCTTCTCCTTCTTCTACTTCTTCTGATTCACCCTCCAGACTTCACCTTCTCCTTCTCCTTCTTCTGCTTCTTCTGATTCACCCTCCAGAATTCAACTTCTCCTTCTCCTTATTCTGCTTCTTCGGAATCACCCTCCAGACTTCACCTTCTCCTTCTCCTTCTTCTGCTTCTTCTGATTCACCCTCCAGACTTCACCTTCTCCTTCTCCTTCTTCTGCTTCTTCTGATTCACCCTCCAGACTTCACCTTCACCTTCTCCTTCTTCTACTTCTTCTGATTCACCCTCCAGACTTCACCTTCTCCATCTCCTTCTTCTGCTTCTTCTGATTCACCCTCCAGACTTCACCTTCTCCTTCTCCTTCGTCTACTTCTTCTGATTCACCCTCCAGACTTCACCTTCTCCTTCTCCTTCTTCTACTTCTTCTGATTCACCCTCCAGTCTTCACCTTCTCCTTCTCCTTCTTCTGTTTCTTCTGCTTCACCCTCCAGACTTCACCTTCTCCTTCTCTTTCTTCTGCTTCTTCTGTTTCACCCTCCAGACTTCACCTTCTCCTTCTCCTTCTTCTGATTCTTCTGATTCACCCTCCAGACTTCACCTTCTCCTTCTCCTTCTTCTGATTCACCCTCCTGACTTCACCTTCTCCTTCTCCTTCTTCTACTTCTTCTGATTCACACTCCTGACTTCACCTTCTCCTTCTCCTTCTTCTACTTCTTCTGCTTCACCCTCCAGACTTCACCTTCTCCTTCTCCTTCTTCTACTTCTTCTGATTCACCCTCCAGACTTCACCTTCTCCTTCTCCTTCTTCTGCTTCTTCTGATTCACCCTCCAGACTTCACCTTCTCCTTCTCCTTATTCTGCTTCTTCTGATTCACCCTCCAGACTTCACCTTCTCCTTCTCCTTATTCTGCTTCTTCTGATTCACCCTCCAGACTTCACCTTCTCCTTCTCCTTCCTTTGCTTCTTCTGATTCACCCTCCAGACTTCACCTTCTCCTTCTCCTTCTTCTGATTCTTCTGATTCACCCTCCAGACTTCACCTTCTCCTTCTCCATCTTCTGCTTCTTCTGATTCACCCTCCTGACATCACCTTCTCCTTCTCCTTCTTCTACTTCTTCTGATTCACCCTCCTGACTTCACCTTCTCCTTCTCCATCTTCTACTTCTTCTGCTTCACCCTCCAGACTTCAAATTCTCCTTCTCCTTCTTCTACTTCTTCTTATTCAGCCTCCAGACTTCACCTTCTCCTTCTCCTTCTTCTGCTTCTTCTGATTCACCCTCCAGACTTCACCTTCTCCTTCTCCTTCTTCTGCTTCTTCTGATTCACCCTCCAGACTTCACCTTCTCCTTCTCCTTCTTCTACTTCTTCTGATTCACCCTCCAGACTTCACCTTCTCCATCTCCTTCTTCTGCTTCTTCTGATTCACCCTCCAGACTTCACCTTCTCCTTCTCCTTCGTCTACTTCTTCTGATTCACCCTCCAGACAAAACCTTCTCCTTCTCCTTCTTCTACTTCTTCTGATTCACCCTCCAGACTTCACCTTCTCCTTCTCCTTCTTCTGTTTCTTCTGATTCACCCTCCAGACTTCACCTTCTCCTTCTCCTTCTTCTACTACTTCTGATTCACCCTCCAGACTTCAGCTTCTCCTTCTCCTTCTTCTACTTCTTCTGATTCACCCTCCAGACTTCATCTTCTCCTTCTCCTTCTTCTGCTTCTTCCGATTCACCCTCCAGACTTCACCTTCTCCTTCTCCTTCTTCTACTTCTTCTGATTCACCCTCCAGTCTTCACCTTCTCCTTCTCCTTCTTCTGTTTCTTCTGCTTCACCCTCCAGACTTCACCTTCTCCTTCTCTTTCTTCTGCTTCTTCTGTTTCACCCTCCAGACTTCACCTTCTCCTTCTCCTTCTTCTGATTCTTCTGATTCACCCTCCAGACTTCACCTTCTCCTTCTCCTTCTTCTGCTTCTTCTGATTCACCCTCCTGACTTCACCTTCTCCTTCTCCTTCTTCTACTTCTTCTGATTCACACTCCTGACTTCACCTTCTCCTTCTCCTTCTTCTACTTCTTCTGCTTCACCCTCCAGACTTCACCTTCTCCTTCTCCTTCTTCTACTTCTTCTGATTCACCCTCCAGACTTCACCTTCTCCTTCTCCTTCTTCTGCTTCTTCTGATTCACCCTCCAGACTTCACCTTCTCCTTCTCCTTATTCTGCTTCTTCTGATTCACCCTCCAGACTTCACCTTCTCCTTCTCCTTATTCTGCTTCTTCTGATTCACCCTCCAGACTTCACCTTCTCCTTCTCCTTCCTTTGCTTCTTCTGATTCACCCTCCAGACTTCACCTTCTCCTTCTCCTTCTTCTGATTCTTCTGATTCACCCTCCAGACTTCACCTTCTCCTTCTCCATCTTCTGCTTCTTCTGATTCACCCTCCTGACATCACCTTCTCCTTCTCCTTCTTCTACTTCTTCTGATTCACCCTCCTGACTTCACCTTCTCCTTCTCCATCTTCTACTTCTTCTGCTTCACCCTCCAGACTTCAAATTCTCCTTCTCCTTTTTCTACTTCTTCTTATTCACCCTCCAGACTTCACCTTCTCCTTCTCCTTCTTCTGCTTCTTCTGATTCACCCTCCAGACTTCACCTTCTCCTTCTCCTTCTTCTGCTTCTTCTGATTCACCCTCCAGACTTCACCTTCTCCTTCTCCTTCTTCTACTTCTTCTGATTCACCCTCCAGACTTCACCTTCTCCTTCTCCTTCTTCTGCTTCTTCTGATTCACCCTCCAGATTTCACCTTCTCCTTCTCCTTCGTCTACTTCTTCTGATTCACCCTCCAGACTACACCTTCTCCTTCTCCTTCTTCTACTTCTTCTGATTCACCCACCAGACTTCACCTTCTCCTTCTCCTTCTTCTGTTTCTTCTGATTCACCCTCCAGACTTCACCTTCTCCTTCTCCTTCTTCTACTTCTTCTGATTCATCCTCCAGACTTCATCTTCTCCTTCTCCTTCTTCTACTTCTTCTGATTCACCCTCCAGACTTCACCTTCTCCTTCTCTTTCTTCTGCTTCTTCTGATTCACCCTCCAGACTTCACCTTCACCTTCTCCTTATTCTGCTTCTTCTGATTCACCCTCCAGACTTCACCTTCTCCTTCTCCATCTTCTACCTCTTCTGATTCACCCTCCAGACTTCACCTTCTCCTTCTCCTTCTTCTGCTTCTTCTGATTCACCCTCCAGACTTCACCTTCTCCTTCTCCTTCGTCTACTTCTTCTGATTCACCCTCCAGACTACACCTTCTCCTTCTCCTTCTTCTACTTCTTCTGATTCACCCTCCAGACTTCACCTTCTCCTTCTCCTTCTTCTGTTTCTTCTGATTCACCCTCCAGACTTCATCTTCTCCTTCTCCTTCTTCTACTTCTTCTGATTCACCCTCCAGACTTCACCTTCTCCTTCTCCTTCTTCTACTTCTTCTGATTCACCCTCCAGACTTCATCTTCTCCTTCTCCTTCTTCTACTTCTTCTGATTCACCCTCCAGACTTCACCTTCTCCTTCTCCTTCTTCTGCTTCTTCTGATTCACCCTCCAGACTTCACCTTCTCCTTCTCCTTATTCTGCTTCTTCTGATTCATCCTCCAGACTTCACCTTCTCCTTCTCCTTCTTCTGCTTCTTCTGATTCACCCTCCAGACTTCACCTTCTCCTTCTCCTTCTTCTGCTTCTTCTGATTCACCCTCCAGACTTCACCTTCTCCTTCTCCTTCGTCTACTTCTTCTGATTCACCCTCCAGACTACACCTTCTCCTTCTCCTTCTTCTACTTCTTCTGATTCACCCTCCTGACTTCACCTTCTCCTTCTCCTTCTTCTACTTCTTCTGCTTCACCCTCCAGACTTCACCTTCTCCTTCTCCTTCTTCTACTTCTTCTGATTCACCCTCCAGACTTCACCTTCTCCTTCTCCTTCTTCTGCTTCTTCTGATTCACCCTCCAGACTTCACCTTCTCATTCTCCTTCTTCTGCTTCTTCTGCTGCGCCCTCCAGACTTCACCTTCTCCTTCTCCTTCTTCTGATTCTTCTGCTTCACACTCCAGACTTCACCTTCTCCTTCTCCTTCTTCTGCTTCTTCTGCTGCGCCCTCCAGGCTTCACCTTCTCCTTCTCCTTCTTCTGCTTCTTCTGCTTCACCGTCCTGACTTCACCTTCTCCTTCTCCTTCTTCTACTTCTTCTGCTACACCCCCCTGACTTCACCTGCTCCTTCTCCTTCTTCTGCTTCTTCTGATTCACCCTCCTAAATTCACCTTCTCCTTCTCCTTCTTCTGCTTCTTCTGATTCACCATCCTGACTTCACCTTCTCCTTCTCCTTCTTCTGCTTCTTCTGATTCACCCTCCAGATTTCACCTTCTCCTTCTCCTTCTTCTGCTTCTTCTGATTCACCCTCCAGACCTCACCTTCTCCTTCTCCTTCTTCTACTTCTTCTGATTCAACCTCCAGACTTCATCTTCTCCTTCTCCTTCTTCTGCTTCTTCTGATTCACCCTCCAGACTTCACCTTCTCCTTCTCCTTCTTCTGCTTCTTCTGATTCACGCTCCAGACTTCACCTTCTCCTTCTCCTTCTTCTACTTCTTCTGATTCACCCTCCAGACTTCACCTTCTCCTTCTCCTTCTTCTACTTCTTCTGATTCACCCTCCAGTCTTCACCTTCTCCTTCTCCTTCTTCTGTTTCTTCTGCTTCACCCTCCAGACTTCACCTTCTCCTTTTCTTTCTTCTGCTTCTTCTGCTTCACCCTCCAGACTTCACCTTCTCCTTCTCCTTCTTCTGATTCTTCTGATTCACCCTCCAGACTTCACCTTCTCTATCTCCTTCTTCTGCTTCTTCTGATTCACCCTCCTGACTTCACCTTCTCCTTCTCCTTCTTCTACTTCTTCTGATTCACCCTCCTGACTTCACCTTCTCCTTCTCCTTCTTCTACTTCTTCTGATTCACCCTCCTGACTTCACCTTCTCCTTCTCCTTCTTCTACTTCTTCTGCTTCACCCTCCAGACTTCAACTTCTCATTCTCCTTCTTTTGCTTCATCTGCTGCGCCCTCCAGACTTTACCTTCTCCTTCTCCTTCTTCTGCTTCTTCTGCTTCACACTCCAGACTTCACCTTCTCCTTCTCCTTCTTCTGCTTCTTCTGCTGCGCCCTCCAGGCTTCACCTTCTCCTTCTCCTTCTTCTGCTTCTTCTGCTTCACCGTCCTGACTTCACCTTCTCCTTCTCCTTCTTCTACTTCATCTGCTACACCCCCCTGACTTCACCTGCTCCTTCTCCTTCTTCTGCTTCTTCTGATTCACCCTCCTAACTTCACCTTCTCCTTCTCCTTCTTCTGCTTCTTCTGATTCACCCTCCTGACTTCATCTTCTCCTTCTCCTTCTTCTGCTTCTTCTGATTCACCCTCCAGACTTCACCTTCTCCTTCTCCTTCTTCTGCTTCTTCTGATTCACCCTCCAGACTTCACCTTCTCCTTCTCCTTCTTCTGCTTCTTCTGATTCACCCTCCAGACCTCACCTTCTCCTTCTCCTTCTTCTACTTCTTCTGATTCACCCTTGATGCGCCATCAATTACTCAAAAGACTGAAGTTGAGCGAGTAACAATCAGGCTTTTATTAACTAAAGAATGAAGGTCTTGTCTCGAGTGGTCGACCCGTCCAGAATACTAAGGGACTGGGAGGTAGTCACTTATATACCTGGAATAGTGGGAGGAGTCAGCCGAGGCATGTCCAGACCTGTACCTAGTGGAATACACATACAGACACAGACAGGTATGACAGTGGTTTACCACATTCACCCCTTGTTTAAAAATGAGTCCGGCGGGGTGAAGTGTATTTAAAAGTTCGTGTATTGGAGTCTCTCCGGAGGTCTTGTCTGCCGCTGTGATCGACGTGGCGACGGCAGGGGTGGTGGAGCTTCCGGCGTCGCGTCCCGTGTAGGCTGGGGCCCTGGAGAGTAGTCCTCGTGGGTGACGGTCCAAGGCGAGCCGGCTGCTGGGGTTGGATATCGGGTCGTGGGGGGGGGTGGTAATGGGTAGTGGGTTACAGCGGTCCCCGAGGGTGCGAGGTCTCGTATGGAGACTGTGTCCTCCCGCCCGTCCGGGTACGCAATGTAAGCGTACTGGGGGTTGGCGTGGAGGAGGTCGACCCTCTCGACCAGGGGGTCCGTTTTATTGGCCCTCACGTGTCTTCTCAGTAGTACCGGCCCTGGGGACGTCAGCCATGGCGGTAACGATGTCCCCGATGTGGACTTCCTTGGGAAGACAAACATTTTCTCGTGAGGGGTGGCATTGGTGGCAGTGCAGAGAAGTGACCGAATCGAGTGGAGCGCATCGGGGAGCACCTCCTGCCAGCGGGAGGTCGGAAGGCCCCTAGACTTTAAGGCTAGTAGGGCAGCCTTCCAAACAGTTGCATTCTCTCTTTCCACCTGTCCGTTCCCCCGGGGGTTGTAACTGGTGGTCCTGCTTGTGGCTATACCCCTAGCGAGCAGGTACTGGCGGAGTTCGTCGCTCATAAACGATGAGCCCCGGTCGCTATGGATATAGCTGGGGAAACCGAACAGGGTGAAGAGGCTGTTCAGACATTTAATGACCGTGGCACTGGTCATGTCCGGGCAGGGGATAGCGAACGGGAACCGGGAGTACTCGTCAATGATGTTGAGGAAGTACACATTGCGGTCGGAGGAGGGGAGAGGCCCTTTAAAATCGACGCTCAGGCGTTCGAAAGGGCGAGTGGCTTTTATCAGGTGGGCTCTGTCTGGTCTATAAAAGTGCGGTTTGCACTCAGCGCAGACTTGGCAGTTCTTGGTCATGGTCCTGACCTCCTCAATGGAGTAAGGCAGGTTGCGGGCCTTGATGAAGTGGAAGAACCTGGTGACCCCCGGGTGGCAGAGGTCATTGTGGAGGGCCCTCAGCCTATCGATCTGCGCGCTGGCGCAGGTGCCACGCGATAGGGCATCTGGGGGTTCATTGAGCTTCCCAGGCCGGTACAAGATCTCGTAATTGTAGGTGGAAAGTTCGATTCTCCACCTCAAGATCTTGTCATTTTTGATTTTGCCCCTCTGCTTGTTGTTGAACATAAAAGCAACTGAACGCTGGTCAGTGAGCAGGGTAAATCGTTTTCCGGCCAGGTAGTGCCTCCAATGACGCACAGCCTCCACGATAGCCTGGGCCTCCTTCTCGACCGCGGAGTGTCTGGTCTCCGGGCCCTGGAGGGTTCATGAGAAGAATGCCACAGGTCTCCCCGCCTGATTAAGGGTGGCGGCCAGAGCGAAGTCGGACGCATCGCTTTCCACCTGGAAGGGGATGGATTCGTCCACTGCGTGCATGGTGGCTTTGGCAATGTCTTCCTTGATACGGTGGAAGGCTAAGCGGGCCTCTGCCGTCACGGGAAAAGAGGTGGACTTGATCAGCGGACGGGCTTTGTCTGCATAGTAGGGGACCCACTGAGCGTAGTAGGAAAAAAACCCTAGGCACCTCTTCAGAGCTTTTAGGCAGTGGGGCAGTGGGAGTTCCATAAGGGGACGCATCCGGTCCGGGTCGGGACCGATGACCCCGTGTTCTACAACACAGCCAAGGATGGCGAGGCGGTCTGTGCGGAATATGCACTTCTCCTTGTTATATGTCAGGTTCAGGAGTTGGGCGGTGCGGAGGAATTTCTCGAGGTTTGCGTCATGGTCCTGCAAGTCATGGCCGCAGATGGTCACATTATCTAGGTAAGGGAAAGTGGCCTGCAGCTCGTTTTGATCGACCATCCGGTCCATCTCCCTTTGGAAGACGGAGACCCCGTTGGTAACGCCGAAGGGAACCCTAAGGAAGTGATAGAGGCGGCCGTTTGCCTCAAAAGCAGTATACTGGCGGTCTTCAGGGCTGATGGGGAGCTGGTGGTACGCTGATTTCAGGTCAATGGTCGAAAAGACGCGGTACTGCGCGATCTGGTTGACCATGTCAGCTATGCGGGGGAGTGGGTAGGCGTCCAGCAGGGTGTAGCGGTTTATTGTTTGGCTGTAGTCGATGACCAGGCGTTGTTTCTCGCCGGTCTTAACGACCACAACCTGGGCTCGCCAGGGGCTGGAGCTGCCCTCAATAATCCCCTCCTTCAGGAGCCGTTCCACTTCGGTTTTGATGAAAACCCTGTCCCCGGCACTGTATCGCCTGCTCTTTGTGGCGATGGGCTTACAGTCGGGGGTGAGGTTAGCAAACAGTGGGGGGGGTGGGACTCTGAGTGTGGAGAGGTTGCATCTAGTGCGCGGCGGGCAATTTGGAGGCTGCTGGCTGCGGACTGTGAGTGGGGGGAGGGGGCCACCGTACGCCATCGTAACGCTTTTGAGGTGGCACTGGAAATCCAACCCCAGTAGAACGGCAGCGCAGAGGTCGGGCAGGACCAGGAGTTTAAAATTATTGAACACAGTCCCGTCTACTACTAGTGTCACCACGCAGTAGCCGCCAATGTCCGCTGACTGGGACTCGGAGGCCATAGAAATCCGCTGGTGCGCAGGCAGGACTGGGAGAGAGCAACGCCGCACCGTGTCGGGGTGGATGAAGCTCTCTGTGCTCCCGGAGTCAAAAAGGCAGTTTATTGCATGGCCGTTTACCTTAACGTCCATTTTGGACCGAGCTAGCTGGTGCGGTCTCGTTTGGTCCAGCGTCACAGAGGCCAGCGTAGGGGTCGGTGTGTCGCTGCGAGTATCAGATGGGGGGGGGTTGGCGGTCTGCTGCGTCCCGGCTGGTGTCCAAGATGGCGGCGCCCATGATTCCCATGTGGCTGGAGTCGTCCAAGATGGCTGCTGCTGCGGTGGTTCGCACATGGCTGGGGAGGCCCAAGATGGCGGCTCGCACAGCCCACACGCGGCGCTGCTGGCGTTCGGGGTGGCTTTGGCCTTGCAGACGCTGGCGTAGTGTCCCTTTTTCCCGCAGCCCGAGCAGATTGCATTCTTCGCCGGGCAGCGCGCTCTGGGGTGTTTGGCCTGGCCACAGAAGTAGCATTTCTGGCCTTGGGATACTGCTGTCTGGCTTTGGGACACTGCTGCGGTAGTTGGGCCGTTGTTGGGCTGTGGCTGGGGTGGCACGGTGCTATGGGGCTGTCCTACCGTGTCCCAGGTTGTCGTTCCCCGCGGCGTCCACGGTGCAGAGGAGTAGGCATCCATGCCCCGGAAGGCTGCGTCCAGCGTTAGTGCGATGTCGGAGGCTTTGTCGAGGGTGAGGTCACTCTGCTCCAGCAGTCGCTGTCGGGTGTAGTTGGACCTGTGGCCCGCTACGAAGGCATCCCGGATCAGTTCCTCCGTGTACTTAGTGGGCGTTACCGCCTTACACCCACAGGCCCGGCCAAGCACGGACAGTGCTTGGAGGTATTCCTCAGTCGATTCCCCAGGTTGTTGCTTGCGACTCCCCAGAAGGTGCCTAGCGTATACTTCGTTCACAGGGCGCGTGTACTGGGTCTTGAGGAGATGGAGGGCGGCTGTGTACGAGGTCGCGTCCCGGATGACTGAGTACACTCGGTGGTTCACCTTGGAGATCAGGACAGACAGTTTGTCCGCATCCGTTTCGACCGCAGTGGAGGCAGTCAGGAATGTCTCGAAGCACGTGAGCCAGTGAGCAAACTTGGTGGAAGCGTCCGCTTCCCGACTGTCCAGGTCCAGGCATGCTGGTGTGAGGATCTTCTCCATTATAAAAAATTTAGTTAATAAAATTGATGCGCCATCAATTACTCAAAAGACTGAAGTTGAGCGAGTAACAATCAGGCTTTTATTAACTAAAGAATGAAGGTCTTGTCTCGAGTGGTCGACCCGTCCAGAATACTAAGGGACTGGGAGGTAGTCACTTATATACCTGGAATAGTGGGAGGAGTCAGCCGAGGCATGTCCAGACCTGTACCTAGTGGAATACACATACAGACACAGACAGGTATGACAGTGGTTTACCACAACCCTCCAGACTTCATCTTCTCCTTCTCCTTCTTCTGCTTCTTCTGATTCACCCTCCAGACTTCACCTTCTCCTTCTCCTTCTTCTGCTTCTTCTGATTCACGCTCCAGACTTCACCTTCTCCTTCTCCTTCTTCTACTTCTTCTGATTCACCCTCCAGACTTCACCTTCTCCTTCTCCTTCTTCTACTTCTTCTGATTCACCCTCCAGTCTTCACCTTCTCCTTCTCCTTCTTCTGTTTCTTCTGCTTCACCCTCCAGACTTCACCTTCTCCTTCTCCTTCTTCTGATTCTTCTGATTCACCCTCCAGACTTCACCTTCTCTATCTCCTTCTTCTGCTTCTTCTGATTCACCCTCCTGACTTCACCTTCTCCTTCTCCTTCTTCTACTTCTTCTGATTCACCCTCCTGACTTCACCTTCTCCTTCTCCTTCTTCTACTTCTTCTGCTTCACCCTCCAGACTTCACCTTCTCCTTCTCCTTCTTCTACTTCTTCTGATTCACCCTCCAGACTTCACCTTCTCCTTCTCCTTCTTCTGCTTCTTCTGATTCACAATCCAGACTTCACCTTCTCCTTCTCCTTATTCTGCTTCTTCTGATTCACCCTCCAGACTTCACCTTCTCCTTCTACTTCTTCTGCTTCTGCTGATTCACCCTCCAGACTTCACCTTCTCCTTCTCCTTCTTCTGCTTCTTCTGATTCACCCTCCAGACTTCACCTTCACCTTCTCCTTCTTCTACTTCTTCTGATTCACCCTCCAGACTTCACCTTCTCCATCTCCTTCTTCTGCTTCTTCTGATTCACCCTCCAGACTTCACCTTCTCCTTCTCCTTCGTCTACTTCTTCTGATTCAACCTCCAGACTTCACCTTCTCCTTCTCCTTCTTCTGCTTCTTCTGATTCACCCTCCAGACTTCACCTTCTCCTTCACCTTCTTCTACTTCTTCTGATTCACCCTCCAGACTTCACCTTCTCCTTCTCTTTCTTCTGCTTCTTCTGATTCACCCTCCAGACTTCACCTTCTCCTTCTCCTTCTTCTGATTCTTCTGATTCACCCTCCAGACTTCACCTTCTCCTTCTCCTTCTTCTGCTTCTTCTGATTCACCCTCCTGACTTCACCTTCTCCTTCTCCTTCTTCTACATCTTCTGATTCACCCTCCTGACATCACCTTCTCCTTCTCCTTCTTCTACTTCTTCTGCTTCACCCTCCAGACTTCACCTTCTCCTTCTCCTTCTTCTACTTCTTCTGATTCACCCTCCAGACTTCACATTCTCCTTCTCCTTCTTCTACTTCTTCTGATTCACCCTCCAGACTTCACCTTCTCCTTCTCCTTCTTCTACTTCTTCTGATTCACCCTCCAGACTTCACCTTCTCCTTCTCCTTCTTCTGCTTCTTCTGATTCACCCTCCAGACATCACCTTCTCCTTCTCCTTATTCTGCTTCTTCTGAATCACCCTCCAGACTTCACCTTCTCCTTCTCCTTCTTCTGCTTCTTCTGATTCACCCTCCAGACTTCACCTTCTCCTTCTCCTTCTTCTGCTTCTTCTGATTCACCCTCCAGACTTGACCTTCTCCTTCTCCTTCTTCTACTTCTTCTGATTCACCCTCCAGACTTCACCTTCTCCATCTCCTTCTTCTGCTTCTTCTGATTCACCCTCCAGACTTCACCTTCTCCTTCTCCTTCGTCTACTTCTTCTGATTCACCCTCCAGACAACACCTTCCCCTTCTCCTTCCTCTACTTCTTCTGATTCACCCTCCAGACTTCACCTTCTCCTTCTCCTCCTTCTGTTTCTTCTGATTCACCCTCCAGACTTCACCTTCTCCTTCTCCTTCTTCTACTACTTCTGATTCACCCTCCAGACTTCACCTTCTCCTTCTCCTTCTTCTACTTCTTCTGATTCACCCTCCAGACTTCATTTTCTCCTTCTCCTTCTTCTGCTTCTTCTGATTCACCCTCCAGACTTCACCTTCTCCTTCTCCTTCTTCTGCTTCTTCTGATTCACCCTCCAGACTTCACCTTCTCCTACTCCTTCTTCTGCTTCTTCTGATTCACCCTCCAGACTTCACCTTCTCCTTCTCCTTCTTCTACATCTTCTGATTCACCCTCCTGACTTCACCTTCTCCTTCTCCTTCTTCTACTTCTTCTGCTTCACCCTCCAGACTTCACCTTCTCTTTCTCCTTCTTCTACTTCTTCTGATTCACCCTCCAGACTTCACCTTCTCCTTCTCCTTCTTCTACTTCTTCTGATTCACCCTCCAGACTTCACCTTCTCCTTCTCCTTCTTCTACTTCTTCTGATTCACCCTCCAGACTTCACCTTCTCCTTCTCCTTCTTCTGCTTCTTCTGATTCACCCTCCAGAATTCACCTTCTCCTTCTCCTTATTCTGCTTCTTCTGAATCACCCTCCAGACTTCACCTTCTCCTTCTCCTTCTTCTGCTTCTTCTGATTCACCCTCCAGACTTCACCTTCTCCTTCTCCTTCTTCTGCTTCTTCTGATACACCCTCCAGACTTCACCTTCACCTTCTCCTTCTTCTACTTCTTCTGATTCACCCTCCAGACTTCACCTTCTCCATCTCCTTCTTCTGCTTCTTCTGATTCACCCTCCAGACTTCACCTTCTCCTTCTCCTTCGTCTACTTCTTCTGATTCAACCTCCAGACTTCACCTTCTCCTTCTCCTTCTTCTGCTTCTTCTGATTCACCCTCCAGACTTCACCTTCTACTTCACCTTCTTCTACTTCTTCTGATTCACCCTCCAGACTTCACCTTCTCCTTCTCTTTCTTCTGCTTCTTCTGATTCACCCTCCAGACTTCACCTTCTCCTTCTCCTTCTTCTGATTCTTCTGATTCACCCTCCAGACTTCACCTTCTCCTTCTCCTTCTTCTGCTTCTTCTGATTCACCCTCCTGACTTCACCTTCTCCTTCTCCTTCTTCTACTTCTTCTGCTTCACCCTCCAGACTTCACCTTCTCCTTCTCCTTCTTCTACTTCTTCTGATTCACCCTCCAGACTTCACCTTCTCCTTCTCCTTCTTCTACTTCTTCTGATTCACCCTCCAGACTTCACCTTCTCCTTCTCCTTCTTCTACTTCTTCTGATTCACCCTCCAGACTTCACCTTCTCCTTCTCCTTCTTCTGCTTCTTCTGATTCACCCTCCAGACATCACCTTCTCCTTCTCCTTATTCTGCTTCTTCTGAATCACCCTCCAGACTTCACCTTCTCCTTCTCCTTCTTCTGCTTCTTCTGATTCACCCTCCAGACTTCACCTTCTCCTTCTCCTTCTTCTGCTTCTTCTGATTCACCCTCCAGACTTCACCTTCTCCTTCTCCTTCTTCTACTTCTTCTGATTCACCCTCCAGACTTCACCTTCTCCATCTCCTTCTTCTGCTTCTTCTGATTCACCTTCCAGACTTCACCTTCTACTTCTCCTTCGTCTACTTCTGCTGATTCACCCTCCAGACAACACCTTCCCCTTCTCCTTCTTCTACTTCTTCTGATTCACCCTCCAGACTTCACCTTCTCCTTCTCCTCCTTCTGTTTCTTCTGATTCACCCTCCAGACTTCACCTTCTCCTTCTAATTCTTCTACTACTTCTGATTCACCCTCCAGACTTCACCTTCTCCTTCTCCTTCTTCTACTTCTTCTGATTCACCCTCCAGACTTCATCTTCTCCTTCTCCTTCTTCTGCTTCTTCTGATTCACCCTCCAGACTTCACCTTCTCCTTCTCCTTCTTCTGCTTCTTCTGATTCACCCTCCAGACTTCACCTTCTCCTTCTCCTTCTTCTACTTCTTCTGATTCACCCTCCAGACTTCACCTTCTCCTTCTCCTTCTTCTACTTCTTCTGATTCACCCTCCAGTCTTCACCTTCTCCTTCTCCTTCTTCTGTTTCTTCTGCTTCACCCTCCAGACTTCACCTTCTCCTTCTCCTTCTTCTGATTCTTCTGATTCACCCTCCAGACTTCACCTTCTCCTTCTCCTTCTTCTGCTTCTTCTGATTCACCCTCCTGACTACACCTTCTCCTTCTCCTTCTTCTACTTCTTCTAATTCACCCTCCTGACTTCACCTTCTCCTTCTCCTTCTTCTACTTCTTCTGCTTCACCCTCCAGACTTCACCTTCTCCTTCTCCTTCTTCTACTTCTTCTGATTCACCCTCCAGACTTCACCTTCTCCTTCTCCTTCTTCTGCTTCTTCTGATTCACCCTCCAGACTTCACCTTCTCCTTCTCCTTATTCTGCTTCTTCTGATTCACCCTCCAGACTTCACCTTCTCCTTCTCCTTATTCTGCTTCTTCTGATTCACCCTCCAGACTTCACCTTCTCCTTCTCCTTCCTTTGCTTCTTCTGATTCACCCTCCAGACTTCACCTTCTCCTTCTCCTTCTTCTGATTCTTCTGATTCACCCTCCAGACTTCACCTTCTCCTTCTCCATCTTCTGCTTCTTCTGATTCACCCTCCTGACATCACCTTCTCCTTCTCCTTCTTCTACTTCTTCTGATTCACCCTCCTGACTTCACCTTCTCCTTCTCCATCTTCTACTTCTTCTGCTTCACCCTCCAGACTTCAAATTCTCCTTCTCCTTCTTCTACTTCTTCTGATTCACCCTCCAGACTTCACCTTCTCCTTCTCCTTCTTCTGCTTCTTCTGATTCACCCTCCAGACTTCACCTTCTCCTTCTCCTTCTTCTGCTTCTTCTGATTCACCCTCCAGACTTCACCTTCTCCTTCTCCTTCTTCTACTTCTTCTGATTCACCCTCCAGACTTCACCTTCTCCTTCTCCTTCTTCTGCTTCTTCTGATTCACCCTCCAGACTTCACCTTCTCCTTCTCCTTCGTCTACTTCTTCTGATTCACCCTCCAGACTACACCTTCTCCTTCTCCTTCTTCTACTTCTTCTGATTCACCCTCCAGACTTCACCTTCTCCTTCTCCTTCTTCTGATTCTTCTGATTCACCCTCCAGACTTCACCTTCTCCTTCTCCTTCTTCTGCTTCTTCTGATTCACCCTCCTGACTTCACCTTCTCCTTCTCCTTCTTCTACATCTTCTGATTCACCCTCCTGACTTCACCTTCTCCTTCTCCTTCTTCTACTTCTTCTGCTTCACCCTCCAGACTTCACCTTCTCCTTCTCCTTCTTCTACTTCTTCTGATTCACCCTCCAGACTTCACCTTCTCCTTCTCCTTCTTCTACTTCTTCTGATTCACCCTCCAGACTTCACCTTCTCCTTCTCCTTCTTCTACTTCTTCTGATTCACCCTCCAGACTTCACCTTCTCCTTCTCCTTCTTCTGATTCTTCTGATTCACCCTCCAGACATCACCTTCTCCTTCTCCTTATTCTGCTTCTTCTGAATCACCCTCCAGACTTCACCTTCTCCTTCTCCTTCTTCTGCTTCTTCTGATTCACCCTCCAGACTTCACCTTCTCCTTCTCCTTCTTCTGCTTCTTCTGATTCACCCTCCAGACTTCACCTTCTCCTTCTCCTTCTTCTACTTCTTCTGATTCACCCTCCAGACTTCAGCTTCTCCATCTCCTTCTTCTGCTTCTTCTGATTCACCCTCCAGACTTCACCTTCTCCTTCTCCTTCGTCTACTTCTTCTGATTCACCCTCCAGACAACACCTTCTCCTTCTCCTTCTTCTACTTCTTCTGATTCACCCTCCAGACTTCACCTTCTCCTTCTCCTCCTTCTGTTTCTTCTGATTCACCCTCCAGACTTCACCTTCTCCTTCTCCTTCTTCTACTACTTCTGATTCACCCTCCAGACTTCACCTTCTCCTTCTCCTTCTTCTACTTCTTCAAATTCACCCTCCAGACTTCATCTTCTCCTTCTCCTTCTTCTGCTTCTTCTGATTCACCCTCCAGACTTCACCTTCTCCTTCTCCTTCTTCTGCTTCTTCTGATTCACCCTCCAGACTTGACCTTCTCCTTCTCCTTCTTCTACTTCTTCTGATTCACCCTCCAGACTTCACCTTCTCCATCTCCTTCTTCTGCTTCTTCTGATTCACCCTCCAGACTTCACCTTCTCCTTCTCCTTCGTCTACTTCTTCTGATTCACCCTCCAGACAACACCTTCCCCTTCTCCTTCCTCTACTTCTTCTGATTCACCCTCCAGACTTCACCTTCTCCTTCTCCTCCTTCTGTTTCTTCTGATTCACCCTCCAGACTTCACCTTCTCCTTCTCCTTCTTCTACTACTTCTGATTCACCCTCCAGACTTCACCTTCTCCTTCTCCTTCTTCTACTTCTTCTGATTCACCCTCCAGACTTCATCTTCTCCTTCTCCTTCTTCTGCTTCTTCTGATTCACCCTCCAGACTTCACCTTCTCCTTCTCCTTCTTCTGCTTCTTCTGATTCACCCTCCAGACTTCACCTTCTCCTTCTCCTTCTTCTGCTTCTTCTGATTCACCCTCCAGACTTCACCTTCTCCTTCTCCTTCTTCTACATCTTCTGATTCACCCTCCTGACTTCACCTTCTCCTTCTCCTTCTTCTACTTCTTCTGCTTCACCCTCCAGACTTCACCTTCTCTTTCTCCTTCTTCTACTTCTTCTGATTCACCCTCCAGACTTCACCTTCTCCTTCTCCTTCTTCTACTTCTTCTGATTCACCCTCCAGACTTCACCTTCTCCTTCTCCTTCTTCTACTTCTTCTGATTCACCCTCCAGACTTCACCTTCTCCTTCTCCTTCTTCTGCTTCTTCTGATTCACCCTCCAGAATTCACCTTCTCCTTCTCCTTATTCTGCTTCTTCTGAATCACCCTCCAGACTTCACCTTCTCCTTCTCCTTCTTCTGCTTCTTCTGATTCACCCTCCAGACTTCACCTTCTCCTTCTCCTTCTTCTGCTTCTTCTGATACACCCTCCAGACTTCACCTTCACCTTCTCCTTCTTCTACTTCTTCTGATTCACCCTCCAGACTTCACCTTCTCCATCTCCTTCTTCTGCTTCTTCTGATTCACCCTCCAGACTTCACCTTCTCCTTCTCCTTCGTCTACTTCTTCTGATTCAACCTCCAGACTTCACCTTCTCCTTCTCCTTCTTCTGCTTCTTCTGATTCACCCTCCAGACTTCACCTTCTACTTCACCTTCTTCTACTTCTTCTGATTCACCCTCCAGACTTCACCTTCTCCTTCTCTTTCTTCTGCTTCTTCTGATTCACCCTCCAGACTTCACCTTCTCCTTCTCCTTCTTCTGATTCTTCTGATTCACCCTCCAGACTTCACCTTCTCCTTCTCCTTCTTCTGCTTCTTCTGATTCACCCTCCTGACTTCACCTTCTCCTTCTCCTTCTTCTACATCTTCTGATTCACCCTCCTGACTTCACCTTCTCCTTCTCCTTCTTCTACTTCTTCTGCTTCACCCTCCAGACTTCACCTTCTCCTTCTCCTTCTTCTACTTCTTCTGATTCACCCTCCAGACTTCACCTTCTCCTTCTCCTTCTTCTACTTCTTCTGATTCACCCTCCAGACTTCACCTTCTCCTTCTCCTTCTTCTACTTCTTCTGATTCACCCTCCAGACTTCACCTTCTCCTTCTCCTTCTTCTGCTTCTTCTGATTCACCCTCCAGACATCACCTTCTCCTTCTCCTTATTCTGCTTCTTCTGAATCACCCTCCAGACTTCACCTTCTCCTTCTCCTTCTTCTGCTTCTTCTGATTCACCCTCCAGACTTCACCTTCTCCTTCTCCTTCTTCTGCTTCTTCTGATTCACCCTCCAGACTTCACCTTCTCCTTCTCCTTCTTCTACTTCTTCTGATTCACCCTCCAGACTTCACCTTCTCCATCTCCTTCTTCTGCTTCTTCTGATTCACCTTCCAGACTTCACCTTCTACTTCTCCTTCGTCTACTTCTGCTGATTCACCCTCCAGACAACACCTTCCCCTTCTCCTTCTTCTACTTCTTCTGATTCACCCTCCAGACTTCACCTTCTCCTTCTCCTCCTTCTGTTTCTTCTGATTCACCCTCCAGACTTCACCTTCTCCTTCTCCTTCTTCTACTACTTCTGATTCACCCTCCAGACTTCACCTTCTCCTTCTCCTTCTTCTACTTCTTCTGATTCACCCTCCAGACTTCATCTTCTCCTTCTCCTTCTTCTGCTTCTTCTGATTCACCCTCCAGACTTCACCTTCTCCTTCTCCTTCTTCTGCTTCTTCTGATTCACCCTCCAGACTTCACCTTCTCCTTCTCCTTCTTCTACTTCTTCTGATTCACCCTCCAGACTTCACCTTCTCCTTCTCCTTCTTCTACTTCTTCTGATTCACCCTCCAGTCTTCACCTTCTCCTTCTCCTTCTTCTGTTTCTTCTGCTTCACCCTCCAGACTTCACCTTCTCCTTCTCCTTCTTCTGATTCTTCTGATTCACCCTCCAGACTTCACCTTCTCCTTCTCCTTCTTCTGCTTCTTCTGATTCACCCTCCTGACTACACCTTCTCCTTCTCCTTCTTCTACTTCTTCTGATTCACCCTCCTGACTTCACCTTCTCCTTCTCCTTCTTCTACTTCTTCTGCTTCACCCTCCAGACTTCACCTTCTCCTTCTCCTTCTTCTACTTCTTCTGATTCACCCTCCAGACTTCACCTTCTCCTTCTCCTTCTTCTGCTTCTTCTGATTCACCCTCCAGACTTCACCTTCTCCTTCTCCTTATTCTGCTTCTTCTGATTCACCCTCCAGACTTCACCTTCTCCTTCTCCTTATTCTGCTTCTTCTGATTCACCCTCCAGACTTCACCTTCTCCTTCTCCTTCCTTTGCTTCTTCTGATTCACCCTCCAGACTTCACCTTCTCCTTCTCCTTCTTCTGATTCTTCTGATTCACCCTCCAGACTTCACCTTCTCCTTCTCCATCTTCTGCTTCTTCTGATTCACCCTCCTGACATCACCTTCTCCTTCTCCTTCTTCTACTTCTTCTGATTCACCCTCCTGACTTCACCTTCTCCTTCTCCATCTTCTACTTCTTCTGCTTCACCCTCCAGACTTCAAATTCTCCTTCTCCTTCTTCTACTTCTTCTGATTCACCCTCCAGACTTCACCTTCTCCTTCTCCTTCTTCTGCTTCTTCTGATTCACCCTCCAGACTTCACCTTCTCCTTCTCCTTCTTCTGCTTCTTCTGATTCACCCTCCAGACTTCACCTTCTCCTTCTCCTTCTTCTACTTCTTCTGATTCACCCTCCAGACTTCACCTTCTCCTTCTCCTTCTTCTGCTTCTTCTGATTCACCCTCCAGACTTCACCTTCTCCTTCTCCTTCGTCTACTTCTTCTGATTCACCCTCCAGACTACACCTTCTCCTTCTCCTTCTTCTACTTCTTCTGATTCACCCTCCAGACTTCACCTTCTCCTTCTCCTTCTTCTGATTCTTCTGATTCACCCTCCAGACTTCACCTTCTCCTTCTCCTTCTTCTGCTTCTTCTGATTCACCCTCCTGACTTCACCTTCTCCTTCTCCTTCTTCTACATCTTCTGATTCACCCTCCTGACTTCACCTTCTCCTTCTCCTTCTTCTACTTCTCCTGCTTCACCCTCCAGACTTCACCTTCTCCTTCTCCTTCTTCTACTTCTTCTGATTCACCCTCCAGACTTCACCTTCTCCTTCTCCTTCTTCTACTTCTTCTGATTCACCCTCCAGACTTCACCTTCTCCTTCTCCTTCTTCTACTTCTTCTGATTCACCCTCCAGACTTCACCTTCTCCTTCTCCTTCTTCTGATTCTTCTGATTCACCCTCCAGACATCACCTTCTCCTTCTCCTTATTCTGCTTCTTCTGAATCACCCTCCAGACTTCACCTTCTCCTTCTCCTTCTTCTGCTTCTTCTGATTCACCCTCCAGACTTCACCTTCTCCTTCTCCTTCTTCTGCTTCTTCTGATTCACCCTCCAGACTTCACCTTCTCCTTCTCCTTCTTCTACTTCTTCTGATTCACCCTCCAGACTTCAGCTTCTCCATCTCCTTCTTCTGCTTCTTCTGATTCACCCTCCAGACTTCACCTTCTCCTTCTCCTTCGTCTACTTCTTCTGATTCACCCTCCAGACAACACCTTCTCCTTCTCCTTCTTCTACTTCTTCTGATTCACCCTCCAGACTTCACCTTCTCCTTCTCCTCCTTCTGTTTCTTCTGATTCACCCTCCAGACTTCACCTTCTCCTTCTCCTTCTTCTACTACTTCTGATTCACCCTCCAGACTTCACCTTCTCCTTCTCCTTCTTCTACTTCTTCAAATTCACCCTCCAGACTTCATCTTCTCCTTCTCCTTCTTCTGCTTCTTCTGATTCACCCTCCAGACTTCACCTTCTCCTTCTCCTTCTTCTGCTTCTTCTGATTCACCCACCAGACTTCACCTTCTCCTTCTCCTTCTTCTACTTCTTCTGATTCACCCTCCAGACTTCACCTTCTCCTTCTCCTTCTTCTACTTCTTCTGATTCACCCTCCAGTCTTCACCTTCTCCTTCTCCTTCTTCTGTTTCTTCTGCTTCACCCTCCAGACTTCACCTTCTCCTTCTCTTTCTTCTGCTTCTTCTGATTGACCCTCCAGACCTCACCTTCTCCTTCTCCTTCTTCTGCTTTTTCTGATTCACCCTCCTGACTTCACCTTCTCCTTCTCCTTCTTCTACTTCTTCTGATTCACCCTCCAGACTTCACCTTCTCCTTCTCCTTCTTCTACTTCTTCTGATTCACCCTCCAGACTTCACCTTCTCCTTCTCCTTCTTCTACTTCTTCTGATTCACCCTCCAGACTTCACCTTCTCCTTCTCCTTCTTCTGCTTCTTCTGATTCACCCTCCAGACATCACCTTCTCCTTCTCCTTATTCTGCTTCTTCTGAATCACCCTCCAGACTTCACCTTCTCCTTCTCCTTCTTCTGCTTCTTCTGATTCACCCTCCAGACTTCAACTTCTCCTTCTCCTTCTTCTGCTTCTTCTGATTCACCCTCCAGACTTCACCTTCTCCTTCTCCTTCTTCTACTTCTTCTGATTCACCCTCCAGACTTCACCTTCTCCATCTCCTTCTTCTGCTTCTTCTGATTCACCCTCCAGACTTCACCTTCTCCTTCTCCTTCGTCTACTTCTGCTGATTCACCCTCCAGACAACACCTTCCCCTTCTCCTTCTTCTACTTCTTCTGATTCACCCTCCAGACTTCACCTTCTCCTTCTCCTCCTTCTGTTTCTTCTGATTCACCCTCCAGACTTCACCTTCTCCTTCTCCTTCTTCTACTACTTCTGATTCACCCTCCAGACTTCACCTTCTCCTTCTCCTTCTTCTACTTCTTCTGATTCACCCTCCAGACTTCATCTTCTCCTTCTCCTTCTTCTGCTTCTTCTGATTCACCCTCCAGACTTCACCTTCTCCTTCTCCTTCTTCTGCTTCTTCTGATTCACCCTCCAGACTTCACCTTCTCCTTCTCCTTCTTCTACTTCTTCTGATTCACCCTCCAGACTTCACCTTCTCCTTCTCCTTCTTCTACTTCTTCTGATTCACCCTCCAGTCTTCACCTTCTCCTTCTCCTTCTTCTGTTTCTTCTGCTTCACCCTCCAGACTTCACCTTCTCCTTCTCTTACTTCTGCTTCTTCTGTTTCACCCTCCAGACTTCACCTTCTCCTTCTCCTTCTTCTGATTCTTCTGATTCACCCTCCAAACTTCACCTTCTCCTTCTCCTTCTTCTGCTTCTTCTGATTCACCCTCCTGACTTCACCTTCTCCTTCTCCTTCTTCTACTTCTTCTGATTCACCCTCCTGACTTCACCTTCTCCTTCTCCTTCTTCTACTTCTTCTGCTTCACCCTCCAGACTTCACCTTCTCCTTCTCCTTCTTCTACTTCTTCTGATTCACCCTCCAGACTTCACCTTCTCCTTCTCCTTCTTCTGCTTCTTCTGATTCACCCTCCAGACTTCACCTTCTCCTTCTCCTTATTCTGCTTCTTCTGATTCACCCTCCAGACTTCACCTTCTCCTTCTCCTTATTCTGCTTCTTCTGATTCACCCTCCAGACTTCACCTTCTCCTTCTCCTTCCTTTGCTTCTTCTGATTCACCCTCCAGACTTCACCTTCTCCTTCTCCTTCTTCTGATTCTTCTGATTCACCCTCCAGACTTCACCTTCTCCTTCTCCATCTTCTGCTTCTTCTGATTCACCCTCCTGACATCACCTTCTCCTTCTCCTTCTTCTACTTCTTCTGATTCACCCTCCTGACTTCACCTTCTCCTTCTCCATCTTCTACTTCTTCTGCTTCACCCTCCAGACTTCAAATTCTCCTTCTCCTTCTTCTACTTCTTCTGATTCACCCTCCAGACTTCACCTTCTCCTTCTCCTTCTTCTGCTTCTTCTGATTCACCCTCCAGACTTCACCTTCTCCTTCTCCTTCTTCTGCTTCTTCTGATTCACCCTCCAGACTTCACCTTCTCCTTCTCCTTCTTCTACTTCTTCTGATTCACCCTCCAGACTTCACCTTCTCCTTCTCCTTCTTCTGCTTCTTCTGATTCACCCTCCAGACTTCACCTTCTCCTTCTCCTTCGTCTACTTCTTCTGATTCACCCTCCAGACTACACCTTCTCCTTCTCCTTCTTCTACTTCTTCTGATTCACCCTCCAGACTTCACCTTCTCCTTCTCCTTCTTCTGATTCTTCTGATTCACCCTCCAGACTTCACCTTCTCCTTCTCCTTCTTCTGCTTCTTCTGATTCACCCTCCTGACTTCACCTTCTCCTTCTCCTTCTTCTACATCTTCTGATTCACCCTCCTGACTTCACCTTCTCCTTCTCCTTCTTCTACTTCTTCTGCTTCACCCTCCAGACTTCAACTTCTCCTTCTCCTTCTTCTACTTCTTCTGATTCACCCTCCAGACTTCACCTTCTCCTTCTCCTTCTTCTACTTCTTCTGATTCACCCTCCAGACTTCACCTTCTCCTTCTCCTTCTTCTACTTCTTCTGATTCACCCTCCAGACTTCACCTTCTCCTTCTCCTTCTTCTGATTCTTCTGATTCACCCTCCAGACATCACCTTCTCCTTCTCCTTATTCTGCTTCTTCTGAATCACCCTCCAGACTTCACCTTCTACTTCTCCTTCTTCTGCTTCTTCTGATTCACCCTCCAGACTTCACCTTCTCCTTCTCCTTCTTCTGCTTCTTCTGATTCACCCTCCAGACTTCACCTTCTCCTTCTCCTTCTTCTACTTCTTCTGATTCACCCTCCAGACTTCACCTTCTCCATCTCCTTCTTCTGCTTCTTCTGATTCACCCTCCAGAATTCACCTTCTCCTTCTCCTTCGTCTACTTCTTCTGATTCACCCTCCAGACAACACCTTCTCCTTCTCCTTCTTCTACTTCTTCTGATTCACCCTCCAGACTTCACCTTCTCCTTCTCCTCCTTCTGTTTCTTCTGATTCACCCTCCAGACTTCACCTTCTCCTTCTCCTTCTTCTACTACTTATGATTCACCCTCCAGACTTCACCTTCTCCTTCTCCTTCTTCTACTTCTTCTGATTCACCCTCCAGACTTCATCTTCTCCTTCTCCTTCTTCTGCTTCTTCTGATTCACCCTCCAGACTTCACCTTCTCCTTCTCCTTCTTCTGCTTCTTCTGATTCACCCTCCAGACTTCACCTTCTCCTTTTCCTTCTTCTACTTCTTCTGATTCACCCTCCAGACTTCACCTTCTCCTTCTCCTTCTTCTACTTCTTCTGATTCACCCTCCAGTCTTCACCTTCTCCTTCTCCTTCTTCTGTTTCTTCTGCTTCACCCTCCAGACTTCACCTTCTCCTTCTCTTTCTTCTGCTTCTTCTGATTGACCCTCCAGACCTCACCTTCTCCTTCTCCTTCTTCTGCTTTTTCTGATTCACCCTCCTGACTTCACCTTCTCCTTCTCCTTCTTCTACTTCTTCTGATTCACCCTCCTGACTTCACCTTCTCCTTCTCCTTCTTCTACTTCTTCTGCTTCACCCTCCAGACTTCACCTTCTCCTTCTCCTTCTTCTACTTCTTCTGATTCACCCTCCAGACTTCACCTTCTCCTTCTCCTTCTTCTGCTTCTTCTGATTCACCCTCCAGAATTCACCTTCTCCTTCTCCTTATTCTGCTTCTTCTGATTCACCCTCCAGACTTCACCTTCTCCTTCTCCTTAATCTGCTTCTTCTGATTCACCCTCCAGACTTCACCTTCTCCTTCTCCTTCCTTTGCTTCTTCTGATTCACCCTCCAGACTTCACCTTCTCCTTCTCCTTCTTCTGATTCTTCTGATTCACCCTCCAGACTTCACCTTCTCCTTCTCCATCTTCTGCTTCTTCTGATTCTCCCTCCTGACATCACCTTCTCCTTCTCCTTCTTCTACTTCTTCTGATTCACCCTCCTGACTTCACCTTCTCCTTCTCCATCTTCTACTTCTTCTGCTTCACCCTCCAGACTTCAAATTCTCCTTCTCCTTCTTCTACTTCTTCTGATTCACACTCCAGACTTCACCTTCTCCTTCTCCTTCTTCTGCTTCTTCTGATTCACCCTCCAGACTTCACCTTCTCCTTCTCCTTCTCCTGCTTCTTCTGATTCACCCTCCAGACTTCACCTTCTCCTTCTCCTTCTTCTACTTCTTCTGATTCACCCTCCAGACTTCACCTTCTCCTTCTCCTTCTTCTGCTTCTTCTGATTCACCCTCCAGACTTCACCTTCTCCTTCTCCTTCGTCTACTTCTTCTGATTCACCCTCCAGACTACACCTTCTCCTTCTCCTTCTTCTACTTCTTCTGATTCACCCTCCAGACTTCACCCACTCCTTCTCCTTCTTCTGTTTCTTCTGATTCACCCTCCAGACTTCATCTTCTCCTTCTCCTTCTTCTACTTCTTCTGATTCACCCTCCAGACTTCACCTTCTCCTTCTCCTTCTTCTACTTCTTCTGATTCACCCTCCAGACTTCATCTTCTCCTTCTCCTTCTTCTACTTCTTCTGATTCACCCTCCAGACTTCACCTTCTCCTTCTCCTTCTTCTGCTTCTTCTGATTCACCCTCCAGACTTCACCTTCTCCTTCTCCTTATTCTGCTTCTTCTGATTCACCCTCCAGACTTCACCTTCTCTTTCTCCTTCTTCTACTTCTTCTGATTCACCCTCCAGACTTCACCTTCTCCTTCTCCTTCTTCTGCTTCTTCTGATTCACCCTCCAGACTTCACCTTCTCCTTCTCCTTCGTCTACTTCTTCTGATTCACCCTCCAGACTACACCTTCTCCTTCTCCTTCTTCTACTTCTTCTGATTCACCCTCCAGACTTCACCTTCTCCTTCTCCTTCTTCTGTTTCTTCTGATTCACCCTCCAGACTTCATCTTCTCCTTCTCCTTCTTCTACTTCTTCTGATTCACCCTCCAGACTTCACCTTCTCCTTCTCCTTCTTCTACTTCTTCTGATTCACCCTCCAGACTTCATCTTCTCCTTCTCCTTCTTCTACTTCTTCTGATTCACCCTCCAGACTTCACCTTCTCCTTCTCCTTCTTCTGCTTCTTCTGATTCACCCTCCAGACTTCACCTTCTCCTTCTCCTTTTTCTGCTTCTTCTGATTCACCCTCCAGACTTCACCTTCTCCTTTTCCTTCTTCTGCTTCTTCTGATTCACCCTCCAGACTTCACCTTCTCCTTCTCCTTCTTCTGCTTCTTCTGATTCACCCTCCAGACTTCACCTTCTCCTTCTCCTTCTTCTACTTCTTCTGATTCACCCTCCAGACTTCACCTTCTCCTTCTCCTTCTTCTGCTTCTTCTGATTCACCCTCCAGACTTCACCTTCTCCTTCTCCTTCGTCTACTTCTTCTGATTCACTCTCCAGACTACACCTTCTCCTTCTCCTTCTTCTACTTCTTCTGATTCACCCTCCAGACTTCACCTTCTCCTTCTCCTTCTTCTGTTTCTTCTGATTCACCCTCCAGACTTCATCTTCTCCTTCTCCTTCTTCTACTTCTTCTGATTCACCCTCCAGACTTCACCTTCTCCTTCTCCTTCTTCTACTTCTTCTGATTCACCATCCAGACTTCATCTTCTCCTTCTCCTTCTTCTGCTTCTTCTGATTCACCCTCCAGACTTCACCTTCTCCTTCTTCTGCTTCTTCTGATTCACCCTCCAGACTTCAACTTCTCCTTCTCCTTCTTCTACTTCTTCTGATTCACCCTCCAGACTTCACCTTCTCCTTCTGCTTCTTCTACTTCTTCTGATTCACCCTCCAGTCTTCACCTTCTCCTTCTCCTTCTTCTGTTTCTTCTGCTTCACCCTCCAGACTTCACCTTCTCCTTCTCTTTCTTCTGCTTCTTCTGTTTCACCCTCCAGACTTCACCTTCTCCTTCTCCTTCTTCTGATTCTTATGATTCACCCTCCAGACATCACCTTCTCCTTCTCCTTCTTCTGCTTCTTCTGATTCACCCTCCTGACTTCACCTTCTCCTTCTCCTTCTTCTGCTTCTTCTGATTCACCCTCCAGACTTCACCTTCTCATTCTCCTTCTTCTGCTTCGCCCTCCAGACTTCACCTTCTCCTTCTCCTTCTTCTGCTTCTTCTGCTTCACACTCCAGACTTCACCTTCTCCTTCTCCTTCTTCTGCTTCTTCTGCTGCGCCCTCCAGACTTCACCTTCTCCTTCTCCTTCTTCTGCTTCTTCTGCTTCACCGTCCAGACTTCACCTTCTCCTTCTCCTTCTTCTACTTCTTCTGCTACACCCCCTGACTTCACCTGCTCCTTCTCCTTCTTCTGCTTCTTATGATTCACCCTCCTAACTTCACCTTCTCCTTCTCCTTCTTCTACTTCTTCTGATTCACCCTCCAGACTTCACCTTCTCCTTCTGCTTCTTCTACTTCTTCTGATTCACCCTCCAGTCTTCACCTTCTCCTTCTCCTTCTTCTGTTTCTTCTGCTTCACCCTCCAGACTTCACCTTCTCCTTCTCTTTCTTCTGCTTCTTCTGTTTCACCCTCCAGACTTCACCTTCTCCTTCTCCTTCTTCTACTGCTTCTGCTTCACCCTCCAGACTTCACCTTCTCCTTCTCCTTCTTCTACTTCTTCTGATTCACCCTCCAGACTTCACCTTCTCCTTCTCCTTCTTCTGCTTCTTCTGATTCACCCTCCAGACTTCACCTTCTCATTCTCCTTCTTCTGCTTCGCCCTCCAGACTTCACCTTCTCCTTCTCCTTCTTCTGCTTCTTCTGCTTCACACTCCAGACCTCACCTTCTCCTTCTCCTTCTTCTGCTTCTTTTGCTGCGCCCTCCAGACTTCACCTTCTCCTTCTCCTTCTTCTGCTTCTTCTGCTTCACCGTCCTGACTTCACCTTCTCCTTCTCCTTCTTCTACTTCTTCTGCTACACCCCCTGACTTCACCTGCTCCTTCTCCTTCTTCTGCTTCTTCTGATTCACCCTCCTAACTTCACCTTCTCCTTCTCCTTCTTCTGCTTCTTCTGATTCACCCTCCTGACTTCACCTTCTCCTTCTCCTTCTTCTGCTTCTTCTGATTCACCCTCCAGACTTCACCTTCTCCTTCTCCTTCTTCTGCTTCTTCTGATTCACCCTCCAGACCTCACCTTCTCCTTCTCCTTCTTCTACTTCTTCTGATTCATCTCCAGACTTAATCTTCTCCTTCTCCTTCTTCTGCTTCTTCTGATTCACCCTCCAGACTTCACCTTCTCCTTCTCCTTCTTCTGCTTCTTCTGATTCACCCTCCAGACTTCATCTTCTCCTTCTCCTTCTTCTACTTCTTCTGATTCACCCTCCAGACTTCACCTTCTCCTTCTCCTTCTTCTACTTCTTCTGATTCACCCTCCTGACTTCACCCTCTCCTTCTCCTTCTTCTACTTCTTCTGCTTCACCCTCCAGACTTCACCTTCTCCTTCTCCTTCTTCTACTTCTTCTGATTCACCCTCCAGACTTCACCTTCTCCTTCTCCTTCTTCTGCTTCTTCTGATTCACCCTCCAGACTTCACCTTCTCCTTCTCCTTCTTCTGATTCTTCTGATTCACCCTCCAGACTTCACCTTCTCCTTCTCCTTCTTCTGCTTCTTCTGATTCACCCTCCTGACTTCACCTTCTCCTTCTCCTTCTTCTACATCTTCTGATTCACCCTCCTGACTTCACCTTCTCCTTCTCCTTCTTCTACTTCTTCTGCTTCACCCTCCAGACTTCACCTTCTCCTTCTCCTTCTTCTACTTCTTCTGATTCACCCTCCAGACTTCACCTTCTCCTTCTCCTTCTTCTACTTCTTCTGATTCACCCTCCAGACTTCACCTTCTCCTTCTCCTTCTTCTACTTCTTCTGATTCACCCTCCAGACTTCACCTTCTCCTTCTCCTTCTTGTGCTTCTTCTGATTCACCCTCCAGACATCACCTTCTCCTTCTCCTTATTCTGCTTCTTCTGAATCACCCTCCAGACTTCACCTTCTCCTTCTCCTTCTTCTGCTTCTTCTGATTCACCCTCCAGACTTCACCTTCTCCTTCTCCTTCTTCTGCTTCTTCTGATTCACCCTCCAGACTTCACCTTCTCCTTCTCCTTCTTCTACTTCTTCTGATTCACCCTCCAGACTTCACCTTCTCCATCTCCTTCTTCTGCTTCTTCTGATTCACCCTCCAGGCTTCACCTTCTCCTTCTCCTTCGTCTACTTCTTCTGATTCACCCTCCAGACAACACCTTCTCCTTCTCCTTCTTCTACTTCTTCTGATTCACCCTCCAGTCTTCACCTTCTCCTTCTCCTTCTTCTGTTTCTTCTGCTTCACCCTCCAGACTTCACCTTCTCCTTCTCTTTCTTCTGCTTCTTCTGTTTCACCCTCCAGACTTCACCTTCTCCTTCTCCTTCTTCTGCTTCTTCTGATTCACCCTCCTGACTTCACCTTCTCCTTCTCCTTCTTCTGCTTCTTCTGATTCACCCTCCTGACTTCACCTTCTCCTTCTCCTTCTTCTACTTCTTCTGATTCACCCTCCTGACTTCACCTTCTCCTTCTTCTTCTTCTACTTCTTCTGCTTCACCCTCCAGACTTCACCTTCTCCTTCTCCTTCTTCTACTTCTTCTGATTCACCCTCCAGACTTCACCTTCTCCTTCTCCTTCTTCTGCTTCTTCTGATTCACCCTCCAGACTTCACCTTCTGCTTCTCCTTATTCTGCTTCTTCTGATTCACCCTCCAGACTTCACCTTCTCCTTCTCCTTATTCTGCTTCTTCTGATTCACCCTCCAGACTTCACCTTCTCCTTCTCCTTCCATTGCTTCTTCTGATTCACCCTCCAGACTTCACCTTCTCCTTCTCCTTCTTCTGATTCTTCTGATTCACCCTCCAGACTTCACCTTCTCCTTCTCCATCTTCTGCTTCTTCTGATTCACCCTCCTGACATCACCTTCTCCTTCTCCTTCTTCTACTTCTTCTGATTCACCCTCCTGACTTCACCTTCTCCTTCTCCATTTTCTACTTCTTCTGCTTCACCCTCCAGACTTCAAATTCTCCTTCTCCTTCTTCTACTTCTTCTGATTCACACTCCAGACTTCACCTTCTCCTTCTCCTTCTTCTGCTTCTTATGATTCACCCTCCAGACTTCACCTTCTCCTTCTCCTTCTTCTGCTTCTTCTGATTCACCCTCCAGACTTCACCTTCTCCTTCTCCTTCTTCTACTTCTTCTGATTCACCCTCCAGACTTCACCTTCTCCTTCTCCTTCTTCTGCTTCTTCTGATTCACCCTCCAGACTTCACCTTCTCCTTCTCCTTCGTCTACTTCTTCTGATTCACCCTCCAGACTACACCTTCTCCTTCTCCTTCTTCTACTTCTTCTGATTCACCCTCCAGACTTCACCTTCTCCTTCTCCTTCTTCTGTTTCTTCTGATTCACCCTCCAGACTTCATCTTCTCCTTCTCCTTCTTCTACTTCTTCTGATTCACCCTCCAGACTTCACCTTCTCCTTCTCCTTCTTCTACTTCTTCTGATTCACCCTCCAGACTTCATCTTCTCCTTCTCCTTCTTCTACTTCTTCTGATTCACCCTCCAGACTTCACCTTCTCCTTCTCCTTCTTCTGCTTCTTCTGATTCACCCTCCAGACTTCACCTTCTCCTTCTCCTTATTCTGCTTCTTCTGATTCACCCTCCAGAATTCACCTTCTCCTTCTCCTTCTTCTACTTCTTCTGATTCACCCTCCAGACTTCACCTTCTCCTTCTCCTTCTTCTGCTTCTTCTGATTCATACTCCAGACTTCACCTTCTCCTTCTCCTTCGTCTACTTCTTCTGATTCACCCTCCAGACTACACCTTCTCCTTCTCCTTCTTCTACTTCTTCTGATTCACCCTCCAGACTTCACCTTCTCCTTCTCCTTCTTCTGTTTCTTCTGATTCACCCTCCAGACTTCATCTTCTCCTTCTCCTTCTTCTACTTCTTCTGATTCACCCTCCAGACTTCACCTTCTCCTTCTCCTTTTTCTACTTCTTCTGATTCACCCTCCAGACTTCATCTTCTCCTTCTCCTTCTTCTACTTCTTCTGATTCACCCTCCAGACTTCACCTTCTCCTTCTCCTTCTTCTGCTTCTTCTGATTCACCCTCCAGACTTCACCTTCTCCTTCTCCTTATTCTGCTTCTTCTGATTCACCCTCCAGACTTCACCTTCTCCTTCTCCTTCTTCTGCTTCTTCTGATTCACCCTCCAGACTTCACCTTCTCCTTCTCCTTCTTCTGCTTCTTCTGATTCACCCTCCAGACTTCACCTTCTCCTTCTCCTTCTTCTACTTCTTCTGATTCACCCTCCAGACTTCACCTTCTCCTTCTCCTTCTTCTGCTTCTTCTGATTCACCCTCCAGACTTCACCTTCTCCTTCTCCTTCGTCTACTTCTTCTGATTCACCCTCCAGACTACACCTTCTCCTTCTCCTTCTTCTACTTCTTCTGATTCACCCTCCAGACTTCACCTTCTCCTTCTCCTTCTTCTGTTTCTTCTGATTCACCCTCCAGACTTCATCTTCTCCTTCTCCTTCTTCTACTTCTTCTGATTCACCCTCCAGACTTCACCTTCTCCTTCTCCTTCTTCTGCTTCTTCTGATTCACCCTCCAGGCTTCACCTTCTCCTTCTCCTTCGTCTACTTCTTCTGATTCACCCTCCAGACAACACCTTCTCCTTCTCCTTCTTCTACTTCTTCTGATTCACCCTCCAGTCTTCACCTTCTCCTTCTCCTTCTTCTGTTTCTTCTGCTTCACCCTCCAGACTTCACCTTCTCCTTCTCTTTCTTCTGCTTCTTCTGTTTCACCCTCCAGACTTCACCTTCTCCTTCTCCTTCTTCTGCTTCTTCTGATTCACCCTCCTGACTTCACCTTCTCCTTCTCCTTCTTCTGCTTCTTCTGATTCACCCTCCTGACTTCACCTTCTCCTTCTCCTTCTTCTACTTCTTCTGATTCACCCTCCTGACTTCACCTTCTCCTTCTCCTTCTTCTACTTCTTCTGCTTCACCCTCCAGACTTCACCTTCTCCTTCTCCTTCTTCTACTTCTTCTGATTCACCCTCCAGACTTCACCTTCTCCTTCTCCTTCTTCTGCTTCTTCTGATTCACCCTCCAGACTTCACCTTCTGCTTCTCCTTATTCTGCTTCTTCTGATTCACCCTCCAGACTTCACCTTCTCCTTCTCCTTATTCTGCTTCTTCTGATTCACCCTCCAGACTTCACCTTCTCCTTCTCCTTCCTTTGCTTCTTCTGATTCACCCTCCAGACTTCACCTTCTCCTTCTCCTTCTTCTGATTCTTCTGATTCACCCTCCAGACTTCACCTTCTCCTTCTCCATCTTCTGCTTCTTCTGATTCACCCTCCTGACATCACCTTCTCCTTCTCCTTCTTCTACTTCTTCTGATTCACCCTCCTGACTTCACCTTCTCCTTCTCCATTTTCTACTTCTTCTGCTTCACCCTCCAGACTTCAAATTCTCCTTCTCCTTCTTCTACTTCTTCTGATTCACACTCCAGACTTCACCTTCTCCTTCTCCTTCTTCTGCTTCTTATGATTCACCCTCCAGACTTCACCTTCTCCTTCTCCTTCTTCTGCTTCTTCTGATTCACCCTCCAGACTTCACCTTCTCCTTCTCCTTCTTCTACTTCTTCTGATTCACCCTCCAGACTTCACCTTCTCCTTCTCCTTCTTCTGCTTCTTCTGATTCACCCTCCAGACTTCACCTTCTCCTTCTCCTTCGTCTACTTCTTCTGATTCACCCTCCAGACTACACCTTCTCCTTCTCCTTCTTCTACTTCTTCTGATTCACCCTCCAGACTTCACCTTCTCCTTCTCCTTCTTCTGTTTCTTCTGATTCACCCTCCAGACTTCATCTTCTCCTTCTCCTTCTTCTACTTCTTCTGATTCACCCTCCAGACTTCACCTTCTCCTTCTCCTTCTTCTACTTCTTCTGATTCACCCTCCAGACTTCATCTTCTCCTTCTCCTTCTTCTACTTCTTCTGATTCACCCTCCAGACTTCACCTTCTCCTTCTCCTTCTTCTGCTTCTTCTGATTCACCCTCCAGACTTCACCTTCTCCTTCTCCTTATTCTGCTTCTTCTGATTCACCCTCCAGAATTCACCTTCTCCTTCTCCTTCTTCTACTTCTTCTGATTCACCCTCCAGACTTCACCTTCTCCTTCTCCTTCTTCTGCTTCTTCTGATTCATACTCCAGACTTCACCTTCTCCTTCTCCTTCGTCTACTTCTTCTGATTCACCCTCCAGACTACACCTTCTCCTTCTCCTTCTTCTACTTCTTCTGATTCACCCTCCAGACTTCACCTTCTCCTTCTCCTTCTTCTGTTTCTTCTGATTCACCCTCCAGACTTCATCTTCTCCTTCTCCTTCTTCTACTTCTTCTGATTCACCCTCCAGACTTCACCTTCTCCTTCTCCTTTTTCTACTTCTTCTGATTCACCCTCCAGACTTCATCTTCTCCTTCTCCTTCTTCTACTTCTTCTGATTCACCCTCCAGACTTCACCTTCTCCTTCTCCTTCTTCTGCTTCTTCTGATTCACCCTCCAGACTTCACCTTCTCCTTCTCCTTATTCTGCTTCTTCTGATTCACCCTCCAGACTTCACCTTCTCCTTCTCCTTCTTCTGCTTCTTCTGATTCACCCTCCAGACTTCACCTTCTCCTTCTCCTTCTTCTGCTTCTTCTGATTCACCCTCCAGACTTCACCTTCTCCTTCTCCTTCTTCTACTTCTTCTGATTCACCCTCCAGACTTCACCTTCTCCTTCTCCTTCTTCTGCTTCTTCTGATTCACCCTCCAGACTTCACCTTCTCCTTCTCCTTCGTCTACTTCTTCTGATTCACCCTCCAGACTACACCTTCTCCTTCTCCTTCTTCTACTTCTTCTGATTCACCCTCCAGACTTCACCTTCTCCTTCTCCTTCTTCTGTTTCTTCTGATTCACCCTCCAGACTTCATCTTCTCCTTCTCCTTCTTCTACTTCTTCTGATTCACCCTCCAGACTTCACCTTCTCCTTCTCCTTCTTCTACTTCTTCTGATTCACCATCCAGACTTCATCTTCTCCTTCTCCTTCTTCTGCTTCTTCTGATTCACCCTCCAGACTTCACCTTCTCCTTCTCCTTCTTCTGCTTCTTCTGATTCACCCTCCAGACTTCAACTTCTCCTTCTCCTTCTTCTACTTCTTCTGATTCACCCTCCAGACTTCACCTTCTCCTTCTGCTTCTTCTACTTCTTCTGATTCACCCTCCAGTCTTCACCTTCTCCTTCTCCTTCTTCTGTTTCTTCTGCTTCACCCTCCAGACTTCACCTTCTCCTTCTCTTTCTTCTGCTTCTTCTGATTCACCCTCCAGACTTCACCTTCTCCTTCTCCTTCTTCTGATTCTTCTGATTCACCCTCCAGACTTCACCTTCTCCTTCTCCTTCTTCTTCTTCTTCTGATTCACCCTCCTGACTTCACCTTCTCCTTCTCCTTCTTCTACTGCTTCTGCTTCACCCTCCAGACTTCACCTTCTCCTTCTCCTTCTTCTACTTCTTCTGATTCACCCTCCAGACTTCACCTTCTACTTCTCCTTCTTCTGCTTCTTCTGATTCACCCTCCAGACTTCACCTTCTCATTCTCCTTCTTCTGCTTCTTCTGCTGCGCCCTCCAGACTTCAGCTTCTCCTTCTCCTTCTTCTGCTTCTTCTGCTTCACACTCCAGACTTCACCTTCTCCTTCTCCTTCCTCTGCTTCTTCTGCTGCGCCCTCCAGGCTTCACCGTCTCCTTCTCCTTCTTCTGCTTCTTCTGCTTCACCGTCCTGACTTCACCTTCTGCTCCTCCTTCTTCTACTTCTTCTGCTACACCCCCCTGACTTCACCTGCTCCTTCTCCTTCTTCTGCTTCTTCTGATTCACCCTCCTAACTTCACCTTCTCCTTCTCCTTCTTCTGCTTCTTCTGATTCACCCTCCTGACTTCACCTTCTCCTTCTCCTTCTTCTGCTTCTTCTGATTCACCCTCCAGACTTCACCTTCTCCTTCTCCATCTTCTGCTTCTTCTGATTCACCCTCCTGACATCACCTTCTCCTTCTCCTTCTTCTACTTCTTCTGATTCACCCTCCTGACTTCACCTTCTCCTTCTCCATTTTCTACTTCTTCTGCTTCACCCTCCAGACTTCAAATTCTCCTTCTCCTTCTTCTACTTCTTCTGATTCACACTCCAGACTTCACCTTCTCCTTCTCCTTCTTCTGCTTCTTCTGATTCACCCTCCAGACTTCACCTTCTCCTTCTCCTTCTTCTGCTTCTTCTGATTCACCCTCCAGACTTCACCTTCTCCTTCTCCTTCTTCTACTTCTTCTGATTCACCCTCCAGACTTCACCTTCTCCTTCTCCTTCTTCTGCTTCTTCTGATTCACCCTCCAGACTTCACCTTCTCCTTCTCCTTCGTCTACTTCTTCTGATTCACCCTCCAGACTACACCTTCTCCTTCTCCTTCTTCTACTTCTTCTGATTCACCCTCCAGACTTCACCTTCTCCTTCTCCTTCTTCTGTTTCTTCTGATTCACCCTCCAGACTTCATCTTCTCCTTCTCCTTCTTCTACTTCTTCTGATTCACCCTCCAGACTTCACCTTCTCCTTCTCCTTCTTCTACTTCTTCTGATTCACCCTCCAGACTTCATCTTCTCCTTCTCCTTCTTCTACTTCTTCTGATTCACCCTCCAGACTTCACCTTCTCCTTCTCCTTCTTCTGCTTCTTCTGATTCACCCTCCAGACTTCACCTTCTCCTTCTCCTTATTCTGCTTCTTCTGATTCACCCTCCAGAATTCACCTTCTCCTTCTCCTTCTTCTACTTCTTCTGATTCACCCTCCAGACTTCACCTTCTCCTTCTCCTTCTTCTGCTTCTTCTGATTCATACTCCAGACTTCACCTTCTCCTTCTCCTTCGTCTACTTCTTCTGATTCACCCTCCAGACTACACCTTCTCCTTCTCCTTCTTCTACTTCTTCTGATTCACCCTCCAGACTTCACCTTCTCCTTCTCCTTCTTCTGTTTCTTCTGATTCACCCTCCAGACTTCATCTTCTCCTTCTCCTTCTTCTACTTCTTCTGATTCACCCTCCAGACTTCACCTTCTCCTTCTCCTTCTTCTACTTCTTCTGATTCACCCTCCAGACTTCATCTTCTCCTTCTCCTTCTTCTACTTCTTCTGATTCACCCTCCAGACTTCACCTTCTCCTTCTCCTTCTTCTGCTTCTTCTGATTCACCCTCCAGACTTCACCTTCTCCTTCTCCTTATTCTGCTTCTTCTGATTCACCCTCCAGACTTCACCTTCTCCTTCTCCTTCTTCTGCTTCTTCTGATTCACCCTCCAGACTTCACCTTCTCCTTCTCCTTCTTCTGCTTCTTCTGATTCACCCTCCAGACTTCACCTTCTCCTTCTCCTTCTTCTACTTCTTCTGATTCACCCTCCAGACTTCACCTTCTCCTTCTCCTTCTTCTGCTTCTTCTGATTCACCCTCCAGACTTCACCTTCTCCTTCTCCTTCGTCTACTTCTTCTGATTCACCCTCCAGACTACACCTTCTCCTTCTCCTTCTTCTACTTCTTCTGATTCACCCTCCAGACTTCACCTTCTCCTTCTCCTTCTTCTGTTTCTTCTGATTCACCCTCCAGACTTCATCTTCTCCTTCTCCTTCTTCTACTTCTTCTGATTCACCCTCCAGACTTCACCTTCTCCTTCTCCTTCTTCTACTTCTTCTGATTCACCATCCAGACTTCATCTTCTCCTTCTCCTTCTTCTGCTTCTTCTGATTCACCCTCCAGACTTCACCTTCTCCTTCTCCTTCTTCTGCTTCTTCTGATTCACCCTCCAGACTTCAACTTCTCCTTCTCCTTCTTCTACTTCTTCTGATTCACCCTCCAGACTTCACCTTCTCCTTCTGCTTCTTCTACTTCTTCTGATTCACCCTCCAGTCTTCACCTTCTCCTTCTCCTTCTTCTGTTTCTTCTGCTTCACCCTCCAGACTTCACCTTCTCCTTCTCTTTCTTCTGCTTCTTCTGATTCACCCTCCAGACTTCACCTTCTCCTTCTCCTTCTTCTGATTCTTCTGATTCACCCTCCAGACTTCACCTTCTCCTTCTCCTTCTTCTGCTTCTTCTGATTCACCCTCCTGACTTCACCTTCTCCTTCTCCTTCTTCTTCTTCTTCTGATTCACCCTCCTGACTTCACCTTCTCCTTCTCCTTCTTCTACTGCTTCTGCTTCACCCTCCAGACTTCACCTTCTCCTTCTCCTTCTTCTACTTCTTCTGATTCACCCTCCAGACTTCACCTTCTACTTCTCCTTCTTCTGCTTCTTCTGATTCACCCTCCAGACTTCACCTTCTCATTCTCCTTCTTCTGCTTCTTCTGCTGCGCCCTCCAGACTTCACCTTCTCCTTCTCCTTCTTCTGCTTCTTCTGCTTCACACTCCAGACTTCACCTTCTCCTTCTCCTTCCTCTGCTTCTTCTGCTGCGCCCTCCAGGCTTCACCTTCTCCTTCTCCTTCTTCTGCTTCTTCTGCTTCACCGTCCTGACTTCACCTTCTGCTCCTCCTTCTTCTACTTCTTCTGCTACACCCCCCTGACTTCACCTGCTCCTTCTCCTTCTTCTGCTTCTTCTGATTCACCCTCCTAACTTCACCTTCTCCTTCTCCTTCTTCTGCTTCTTCTGATTCACCCTCCTGACTTCACCTTCTCCTTCTCCTTCTTCTGCTTCTTCTGATTCACCCTCCAGACTTCACCTTCTCCTTCTCCTTCTTCTGCTTCTTCTGATTCACCCTCCAGACTTCACCTTCTCCTTCTCCTTCTTCTGCTTCTTCTGATTCAGCCTCCAGACCTCACCTTCTCCTTCTCCTTCTTCTACTTCTTCTGATTCACCCTCCAGACTTCATCTTCTCCTTCTCCTTCTTCTGCTTCTTCTGATTCACCCTCCAGACTTCACCTTCTCCTTCTCCTTCTTCTGCTTCTTCTGATTCACCCTCCAGACTTCACCTTCTCCTTCTCCTTCTTCTACTTCTTCTGATTCACCCTCCAGACTTCACCTTCTCCTTCTCCTTCTTCTGTTTCTTCTGCTTCACCCTCCAGACTTCACCTTCTCCTTCTCTTTCTTCTGCTTCTTCTGCTTCACCCTCCAGACTTCACCTTTTTCTTCTCCTTCTTCTGATTCTTCTGATTCACCCTCCAGACTTCACCTTCTCTATCTCCTTCTCCTGCTTCTTCTGATTCACCCTCCTGACTTCACCTTCTCCTTCTCCTTCTTCTACTTCTTCTGATTCACCCTCCTGACTTCACCTTCTCCTTCTCCTTCTTCTGCTTCTTCTGATTCACCCTCCAGACTTCACCTTCTCCTTCTCCTTCGTCTACTTCTTCTGATTCACCCTCCAGACAACACCTTCTCCTTCTCCTTCTTCTACTTCTTCTGATTCACCCTCCAGACTTCACCTTCTCCTTCTCCTCCTTCTGTTTCTTCTGATTCACCCTCCAGACTTCACCTTCTCCTTCTCCTTCTTCTACTACTTCTGATTCACCCTCCAGACTTCACCTTCTCCTTCTCCTTCTTCTACTTCTTCTGATTCACCCTCCAGACTTCATCTTCTCCTTCTCCTTCTTCTGCTTCTTCTGATTCACCCTCCAGACTTCCCCTTCTCCTTCTCCTTCTTCTGCTTCTTCTGATTCACCCTCCAGACTTCACCTTCTCCTTCTGCTTCTTCTACTTCTTCTGATTCACCCTCCAGACTTCACCTTCTCCTTCTCCTTCTTCTACTTCTTCTGATTCACCCTCCAGTCTTCACCTTCTCCTTCTCCTTCTTCTGTTTCTTCTGCTTCACCCTCCAGACTTCACCTTCTCCTTCTCTTTCTTCTGCTTCTTCTGTTTCACCCTCCAGACTTCACCTTCTCCTTCTGCTTCTTCTGATTCTTCTGATTCACCCTCCAGACTTCACCTTCTCCTTCTCCTTCTTCTGCTTCTTCTGATTCACCCTCCTGACTTCACCTTCTCCTTCTCCTTCTTCTACTTCTTCTGATTCACCCTCCTGACTTCACCTTCTCCTTCTCCTTCTTCTACTTCTTCTGCTTCACCCTCCAGACTTCACCTTCTCCTTCTCCTTCTTCTACTTCTTCTGATTCACCCTCCAGACTTCACCTTCTCCTTCTCCTTCTTCTGCTTCTTCTGATTCACCCTCCAGACTTCACCTTCTCCTTCTCCTTATTCTGCTTCTTCTGATTCACCCTCCAGACTTCACCTTCTCCTTCTCCTTATTCTGCTTCTTCTGATTCACCCTCCAGACTTCACCTTCTCCTTCTCCTTCCTTTGCTTCTTCTGATTCACCCTCCAGACTTCACCTTCTCCTTCTCCTTCTTCTGATTCTTCTGATTCACCCTCCAGACTTCACCTTCTCCTTCTCCATCTTCTGCTTCGTCTGATTCACCCTCCTGACATCACCTTCTCCTTCTCCTTCTTCTACTTCTTCTGATTCACCCTCCTGACTTCACCTTCTCCTTCTCCATCTTCTACTTCTTCTGCTTCACCCTCCAGACTTCACCTTCTCCTTCTCCTTCTTCTGCTTCTTCTGATTCACCCTCCAGACTTCACCTTCTCCTTCTCCTTCTTCTACTTCTTCTGATTCACCCTCCAGACTTCACATTCTCCTTCTCCTTCTTCTACTTCTTCTGATTCACCCTCCAGTCTTCACCTTCTCCTTCTCCTTCTTCTGTTTCTTCTGCTTCACCCTCCAGACTTCACCTTCTCCTTCTCTTTCTTCTGCTTCTTCTGTTTCACCCTCCAGACTTCACCTTCTCCTTCTCCTTCTTCTGATTCTTCTGATTCACCCTCCAGACTTCACCTTCTCCTTCTCCTTCTTCTGCTTCTTCTGATTCACCCTCCTGACTTCACCTTCTCCTTCTCCTTCTTCTACTTCTTCTGATTCACCCTCCTGACTTCACCTTCTCCTTCTCCTTCTTCTACTTCTTCTGCTTCACCCTCCAGACTTCACCTTCTCCTTCTCCTTCTTCTACTTCTTCTGATTCACCCTCCAGACTTCACCTTCTCCTTCTCCTTCTTCTGCTTCTTCTGATTCACCCTCCAGACTTCACCTTCTCCTTCTCCTTATTCTGCTTCTTCTGATTCACCCTCCAGACTTCACCTTCTCCTTCTCCTTATTCTGCTTCTTCTGATTCACCCTCCAGACTTCACCTTCTACTTCTCCTTCCTTTGCTTCTTCTGATTCACCCTCCAGACTTCACCTTCTCCTTCTCCTTCTTCTGATTCTTCTGATTCACCCTCCAGACTTCACCTTCTCCTTCTCCATCTTCTGCTTCTTCTGATACACCCTCCTGACATCACCTTCTCCTTCTCCTTCTTCTACTTCTTCTGATTCACCCTCCTGACTTCACCTTCTCCTTCTCCATTTTCTACTTCTTCTGCTTCACCCTCCAGACTTCAAATTCTCCTTCTCCTTCTTCTACTTCTTCTGATTCACACTCCAGACTTCACCTTCTCCTTCTCCTTCTTCTGCTTCTTCTGATTCACCCTCCAGACTTCACCTTCTCCTTCTCCTTCTTCTGCTTCTTCTGATTCACCCTCCAGACTTCACCTTCTCCTTCTCCTTCTTCTACTTCTTCTGATTCACCCTCCAGACTTCACCTTCTCCTTCTCCTTCTTCTGCTTCTTCTGATTCACACTCCAGACTTCACCTTCTCCTTCTCCTTCGTCTACTTCTTCTGATTCACCCTCCAGACTACACCTTCTCCTTCTCCTTCTTCTACTTCTTCTGATTCACCCTCCAGACTTCACCTTCTCCTTCTCCTTCTTCTGTTTCTTCTGATTCACCCTCCAGACTTCATCTTCTCCTTCTCCTTCTTCTACTTCTTCTGATTCACCCTCCAGACTTCACCTTCTCCTTCTCCTTCTTCTACTTCTTCTGATTCACCCTCCAGACTTCATCTTCTCCTTCTCCTTCTTCTACTTCTTCTGATTCACCCTCCAGACTTCACCTTCTCCTTCTCCTTCTTCTGCTTCTTCTGATTCACCCTCCAGACTTCACCTTCTCCTTCTCCTTATTCTGCTTCTTCTGATTCACCCTCCAGAATTCACCTTCTCCTTCTCCTTCTTCTACTTCTTCTGATTCACCCTCCAGACTTCACCTTCTCCTTCTCCTTCTTCTGCTTCTTCTGATTCACCCTCCAGACTTCACCTTCTCCTTCTCCTTCGTCTACTTCTTCTGATTCACCCTCCAGACGACACCTTCTCCTTCTCCTTCTTCTACTTCTTCTGATTCACCCTCCAGACTTCACCTTCTCCTTCTCCTTCTTCTGTTTCTTCTGATTCACCCTCCAGACTTCATCTTCTCCTTCTCCTTCTTCTACTTCTTCTGATTCACCCTCCAGACTTCACCTTCTCCTTCTCCTTCTTCTACTTCTTCTGATTCACCCTCCAGACTTCATCTTCTCCTTCTCCTTCTTCTACTTCTTCTGATTCACCCTCCAGACTTCACCTTCTCCTTCTCCTTCTTCTGCTTCTTCTGATTCACCCTCCAGACTTCACCTTCTCCTTCTCCTTATTCTGCTTCTTCTGATTCACCCTCCAGACGTCACCTTCTCCTTCTCCTTCTTCTGCTTCTTCTGATTCACCCTCCAGACTTCACCTTCTCCTTCTCCTTCTTCTGCTTCTTCTGATTCACCCTCCAGACTTCACCTTCTCCTTCTCCTTCTTCTACTTCTTCTGATTCACCCTCCAGACTTCACCTTCTCCTTCTCCTTCTTCTGCTTCTTCTGATTCACCCTCCAGACTTCACCTTCTCCTTCTCCTTCGTCTACTTCTTCTGATTCACCCTCCAGACTACACCTTCTCCTTCTCCTTCTTCTACTTCTTCTGATTCACCCTCCAGACTTCACCTTCTCCTTCTCCTACTTCTGTTTCTTCTGATTCACCCTCCAGACTTCATCTTCTCCTTCTCCTTCTTCTACTTCTTCTGATTCACCCTCCAGACTTCACCTTCTCCTTCTCCTTCTTCTACTTCTTCTGATTCACCATCCAGACTTCATCTTCTCCTTCTCCTTCTTCTGCTTCTTCTGATTCACCCTCCAGACTTCACCTTCTCCTTCTCCTTCTTCTGCTTCTTCTGATTCACCCTCCAGACTTCAACTTCTCCTTCTCCTTCTTCTACTTCTTCTGATTCACCCTCCAGACTTCACCATCTCCTTCTGCTTCTTCTACTTCTTCTGATTCACCCTCCAGTCTTCACCTTCTCCTTCTCCTTCTTCTGTTTCTTCTGCTTCACCCTCCAGACTTCACCTTCTCCTTCTCTTTCTTCTGCTTCTTCTGATTCACCCTCCAGACTTCACCTTCTCCTTCTCCTTCTTCTGATTCTTCTGATTCACCCTCCAGACTTCACCTTCTCCTTCTCCTTCTTCTGCTTCTTCTGATTCACCCTCCTGACTTCACCTTCTCCTTCTCCTTCTTCTTCTTCTTCTGATTCACCCTCCTGACTTCACCTTCTCCTTCTCCTTCTTCTACTGCTTCTGCTTCACCCTCCAGACTTCACCTTCTCCTTCTCCTTCTTCGACTTCTTCTGATTCACCCTCCAGACTTCACCTTCTACTTCTCCTTCTTCTGCTTCTTCTGATTCTCCCTCCAGACTTCACCTTCTCATTCTCCTTCTTCTGCTTCTTCTGCTGCGCCCTCCAGACTTCACCTTCTCCTTCTCCTTCTTCTGCTTCTTCTGCTTCACACTCCAGACTTCACCTTCTCCTTCTCCTTCCTCTGCTTCTTCTGCTGCGCCCTCCAGACTTCACCATCTCCTTCTGCTTCTTCTACTTCTTCTGATTCACCCTCCAGTCTTCACCTTCTGCTCCTCCTTCTTCTACTTCTTCTGCTACACCCCCCTGACTTCACCTGCTCCTTCTCCTTCTTCTGCTTCTTCTGATTCACCCTCCTAACTTCACCTTCTCCTTCTCCTTCTTCTGCTTCTTCTGATTCACACTCCTGACTTCACCTTCTCCTTCTCCTTCTTCTGCTTCTTCTGATTCACCCTCCAGACTTCACCTTCTCCTTCTCCTTCTTCTGCTTCTTCTGATTCACCCTCCAGACTTCACCTTCTCCTTCTCCTTCTTCTGCTTCTTCTGATTCACCCTCCAGACCTCACCTTCTCCTTCTCCTTCTTCTACTTCTTCTGATTCACCCTCCAGACTTCATCTTCTCCTTCTCCTTCTTCTGCTTCTTCTGATTCACCCTCCAGACTTCACCTTCTCCTTCTCCTTCTTCTGCTTCTTCTGATTCACCCTCCAGACTTCACCTTCTCCTTCTCCTTCTTCTACTTCTTCTGATTCACCCTCCAGACTTCACCTTCTCCTTCTCCTTCTTCTGTTTCTTCTGCTTCACCCTCCAGACTTCACCTTCTCCTTCTCTTTCTTCTGCTTCTTCTGCTTCACCCTCCAGACTTCACCTTCTTCTTTTCCTTCTTCTGATTCTTCTGATTCACCCTCCAGACTTCACCTTCTCTATCTCCTTCTCCTGCTTCTTCTGATTCACCCTCCTGACTTCACCTTCTCCTTCTCCTTCTTCTACTTCTTCTGATTCACCCTCCTGACTTCACCTTCTCCTTCTCCTTCTTCTGCTTCTTCTGATTCACCCTCCAGACTTCACCTTCTCCTTCTCCTTCGTCTACTTCTTCTGATTCACCCTCCAGACAACACCTTCTCCTTCTCCTTCTTCTACTTCTTCTGATTCACCCTCCAGACTTCACCTTCTCCTTCTCCTCCTTCTGTTTCTTCTGATTCACCCTCCAGACTTCACCTTCTCCTTCTCCTTCTTCTACTACTTCTGATTCACCCTCCAGACTTCACCTTCTCCTTCTCCTTCTTCTACTTCTTCTGATTCACCCTCCAGACTTCATCTTCTCCTTCTCCTTCTTCTGCTTCTTCTGATTCACCCTCCAGACTTCACCTTCTCCTTCTCCTTCTTCTGCTTCTTCTGATTCACCCTCCAGACTTCACCTTCTCCTTCTGCTTCTTCTACTTCTTCTGATTCACCCTCCAGACTTCACCTTCTCCTTCTCCTTCTTCTACTTCTTCTGATTCACCCTCCAGTCTTCACCTTCTCCTTCTCCTTCTTCTGTTTCTTCTGCTTCACCCTCCAGACTTCACCTTCTCCTTCTCTTTCTTCTGCTTCTTCTGTTTCACCCTCCAGACTTCACCTTCTCCTTCTGCTTCTTCTGATTCTTCTGATTCACCCTCCAGACTTCACCTTCTCCTTCTCCTTCTTCTGCTTCTTCTGATTCACCCTCCTGACTTCACCTTCTCCTTCTCCTTCTTCTACTTCTTCTGATTCACCCTCCTGACTTCACCTTCTCCTTCTCCTTCTTCTACTTCTTCTGCTTCACCCTCCAGACTTCACCTTCTCCTTCTCCTTCTTCTACTTCTTCTGATTCACCCTCCAGACTTCACCTTTTCCTTCTCCTTCTTCTGCTTCTTCTGATTCACCCTCCAGACTTCACCTTCTCCTTCTCCTTATTCTGCTTCTTCTGATTCACCCTCCAGACTTCACCTTCTCCTTCTCCTTATTCTGCTTCTTCTGATTCACCCTCCAGACTTCACCTTCTCCTTCTCCTTCCTTTGCTTCTTCTGATTCACCCTCCAGACTTCACCTTCTCCTTCTCCTTCTTCTGATTCTTCTGATTCACCCTCCAGACTTCACCTTCTCCTTCTCCATCTTCTGCTTCTTCTGATTCACCCTCCTGACATCACCTTCTCCTTCTCCTTCTTCTACTTCTTCTGATTCACCCTCCTGACTTCACCTTCTCCTTCTCCATCTTCTACTTCTTCTGCTTCACCCTCCAGACTTCAAATTCTCCTTCTCCTTCTTCTACTTCTTCTGATTCACCCTCCAGACTTCACCTTCTCCTTCTCCTTCTTCTGCTTCTTCTGATTCACCCTCCAGACTTCACCTTCTCCTTCTCCTTCTTCTGCTTCTTCTGATTCACCCTCCAGACTTCACCTTCTCCTTCTCCTTCTTCTACTTCTTCTGATTCACCCTCCAGACTTCACCTTCTCCTTCTCCTTCTTCTGCTTCTTCTGATTCACCCTCCAGACTTCACCTTCTCCTTCTCCTTCGTCTACTTCTTCTGATTCACCCTCCAGACTACACCTTCTCCTTCTCCTTCTTCTACTTCTTCTGATTCACCCTCCAGACTTCACCTTCTCCTTCTCCTTCTTCTGTTTCTTCTGATTCACCCTCCAGACTTCATCTTCTCCTTCTCCTTCTTCTACTTCTTCTGATTCACCCTCCAGACTTCACCTTCTCCTTCTCCTTCTTCTACTTCTTCTGATTCACCCTCCAGACTTCATCTTCTCCTTCTCCTTCTTCTACTTCTTCTGATTCACCCTCCAGACTTCACCTTCTCCTTCTCCTTCTTCTGCTTCTTCTGATTCACCCTCCAGACTTCACCTTCTCCTTCTCCTTATTCTGCTTCTTCTGATTCACCCTCCAGACTTCACCTTCTCCTTCTCCTTCTTCTACTTCTTCTGATTCACCCTCCAGACTTCACCTTCTCCTTCTCCTTCTTCTGCTTCTTCTGATTCACCCTCCAGACTTCACCTTCTCCTTCTCCTTCGTCTACTTCTTCTGATTCACCCTCCAGACTACACCTTCTCCTTCTCCTTCTTCTACTTCTTCTGATTCACCCTCCAGACTTCACCTTCTCCTTCTCCTTCTTCTGTTTCTTCTGATTCACCCTCCAGACTTCATCTTCTCCTTCTCCTTCTTCTACTTCTTCTGATTCACCCTCCAGACTTCACCTTCTCCTTCTCCTTCTTCTGCTTCTTCTGATTCACCCTCCAGACTTCACCTTCTCCTTCTCCTTATTCTGCTTCTTCTGATTCACCCTCCAGACTTCACCTTCTCCTTCTCCTTCTTCTGCTTCTTCTGATTCACCCTCCAGACTTCACCTTCTCCTTCTCCTTCTTCTGCTTCTTCTGATTCACCCTCCAGACTTCACCTTCTCCTTCTCCTTCTTCTACTTCTTCTGCTTCACCCTCCAGACTTCACCTTCTTCTTCTCCTTCTTCTGATTCTTCTGATTCACCCTCCAGACTTCACCTTCTCTATCTCCTTCTCCTGCTTCTTCTGATTCACCCTCCTGACTTCACCTTCTCCTTCTCCTTCTTCTACTTCTTCTGATTCACCCTCCTGACTTCACCTTCTCCTTCTCCTTCTTCTGCTTCTTCTGATTCACCCTCCAGACTTCACCTTCTCCTTCTCCTTCGTCTACTTCTTCTGATTCACCCTCCAGACAACACCTTCTCCTTCTCCTTCTTCTACTTCTTCTGATTCACCCTCCAGACTTCACCTTCTCCTTCTCCTCCTCCTGTTTCTTCTGATTCACCCTCCAGACTTCACCTTCTCCTTCTCCTTCTTCTACTACTTCTGATTCACCCTCCAGACTTCACCTTTTCCTTCTCCTTCTTCTACTTCTTCTGATTCACCCTCCAGACTTCATCTTCTCCTTCTCCTTCTTCTGCTTCTTCTGATTCACCCTCCAGACTTCACCTTCTCCTTCTCCTTCTTCTGCTTCTTCTCATTCACCCTCCAGACTTCACCTTCTCCTTCTGCTTCTTCTACTTCTTCTGATTCACCCTCCAGACTTCACCTTCTCCTTCTCCTTCTTCTACTTCTTCTGATTCACCCTCCAGTCTTCACCTTCTCCTTCTCCTTCTTCTGTTTCTTCTGCTTCACCCTCCAGACTTCACCTTCTCCTTCTCTTTCTTCTGCTTCTTCTGTTTCACCCTCCAGACTTCACCTTCTCCTTCTCCTTATTCTGCTTCTTCTGATTCACCCTCCAGACTTCACCTTCTCCTTCTCCTTCCTTTGCTTCTTCTGATTCACCCTCCAGACTTCACCTTCTCCTTCTCCTTCTTCTGATTCTTCTGATTCACCCTCCAGACTTCACCTTCTCCTTCTCCATCTTCTGCTTCTTCTATTCACCCTCCTGACATCACCTTCTCCTTCTCCTTCTTCTACTTCTTCTGATTCACCCTCCTGACTTCACCTTCTCCTTCTCCATCTTCTACTTCTTCTGCTTCACCCTCCAGACTTCAAATTCTCCTTCTCCTTCTTCTACTTCTTCTGATTCACCCTCCAGACTTCACCTTCTCCTTCTCCTTCTTCTGCTTCTTCTGATTCACCCTCCAGACTTCACCTTCTCCTTCTCCTTCTTCTGCTTCTTCTGATTCACCCTCCAGACTTCACCTTCTCCTTCTCCTTCTTCTACTTCTTCTGATTCACCCTCCAGACTTCACCTTCTCCTTCTCCTTCTTCTGCTTCTTCTGATTCACCCTCCAGACTTCACCTTCTCCTTCTCCTTCGTCTACTTCTTCTGATTCACCCTCCAGACTACACCTTCTCCTTCTCCTTCTTCTACTTCTCCTGATTCACCCTCCAGACTTCACCTTCTCCTTCTCCTTCTTCTGTTTCTTCTGATTCACCCTCCAGACTTCATCTTCTCCTTCTCCTTCTTCTACTTCTTCTGATTCACCCTCCAGACTTCACCTTCTCCTTCTCCTTCTTCTACTTCTTCTGATTCACCCTCCAGACTTCATCTTCTCCTTCTCCTTCTTCTACTTCTTCTGATTCACCCTCCAGACTTCACCTTCTCCTTCTCCTTCTTCTGCTTCTTCTGATTCACCCTCCAGACTTCACCTTCTCCTTCTCCTTATTCTGCTTCTTCTGATTCACCCTCCAGACTTCACCTTCTCCTTCTCCTTCTTCTACTTCTTCTGATTCACCCTCCAGACTTCACCTTCTCCTTCTCCTTCTTCTGCTTCTTCTGATTCACCCTCCAGACTTCACCTTCTCCTTCTCCTTCGTCTACTTCTTCTGATTCACCCTCCAGACTACACCTTCTCCTTCTCCTTCTTCTACTTCTTCTGATTCACCCTCCAGACTTCACCTTCTCCTTCTCCTTCTTCTGTTTCTTCTGATTCACCCTCCAGACTTCATCTTCTCCTTCTCCTTCTTCTACTTCTTCTGATTCACCCTCCAGTCTTCACCTTCTCCTTCTCCTTCTTCTACTTCTTCTGATTCACCCTCCAGACTTCATCTTCTCCTTCTCCTTCTTCTACTTCTTCTGATTCACCCTCCAGACTTCACCTTCTCCTTCTCCTTCTTCTGCTTCTTCTGATTCACCCTCCAGACTTCACCTTCTCCTTCTCCTTATTCTGCTTCTTCTGATTCACCCTCCAGACTTCACCTTCTCCTTCTCCTTCTTCTGCTTCTTCTGATTCACCCTCCAGACTTCACCTTCTCCTTCTCCTTCTTCTGCTTCTTCTGATTCACCCTCCAGACTTCACCTTCTCCTTCTCCTTCTTCTACTTCTTCTGATTCACCCTCCAGACTTCACCTTCTCCTTCTCCTTCTTCTGCTTCTTCTGATTCACCCTCCAGACTTCACCTTCTCCTTCTCCTTCGTCTACTTCTTCTGATTCACCCTCCAGACTACACCTTCTCCTTCTCCTTCTTCTACTTCTTCTGATTCACCCTCCAGACTTCACCTTCTCCTTCTCCTTCTTCTGTTTCTTCTGATTCACCCTCCAGACTTCATCTTCTCCTTCTCCTTCTTCTACTTCTTCTGATTCACCCTCCAGACTTCACCTTCTCCTTCTCCTTCTTCTACTTCTTCTGATTCACCATCCAGACTTCATCTTCTCCTTCTTCTTCTGCTTCTTCTGATTCACCCTCCAGACTTCACCTTCTCCTTCTCCTTCTTCTGCTTCTTCTGATTCACCCTCCAGACTTCAACTTCTCCTTCTCCTTCTTCTACTTCATCTGATTCACCCTCCAGACTTCACCTTCTCCTTCTGCTTCTTCTACTTCTTCTGATTCACCCTCCAGTCTTCACCTTCTCCTTCTCCTTCTTCTGTTTCTTCTGCTTCACCCTCCAGACTTCACCTTCTCCTTCTCTTTCTTCTGCTTCTTCTGATTCACCCTCCAGACTTCACCTTCTCCTTCTCCTTCTTCTGATTCTTCTGATTCACCCTCCAGACTTCACCTTCTCCTTCTCCTTCTTCTGCTTCTTCTGATTCACCCTCCTGACTTCACCTTCTCCTTCTCCTTCTTCTTCTTCTTCTGATTCACCCTCCTGACTTCACCTTCTCCTTCTCCTTCTTCTACTGCTTCTGCTTCACCCTCCAGACTTCACCTTCTCCTTCTCCTTCTTCTACTTCTTCTGATTCACCCTCCAGACTTCACCTTCTCCTTCTCCTTCTTCTGCTTCTTCTGATTCACCCTCCAGACTTCACCTTCTCATTCTCCTTCTTCTGCTTCTTCTGCTGCGCCCTCCAGACTTCACCTTCTCCTTCTCCTTCTTCTGCTTCTTCTGCTTCACACTCCAGACTTCACCTTCTCCTTCTCCTTCTTCTGCTTCTTCTGCTGCGCCCTCCAGGCTTCACCTTCTCCTTCTCCTTCTTCTGCTTCTTCTGCTTCACCGTCCTGACTTCACCTTCTCCTTCTCCTTCTTCTACTTCTTCTGCTGCACCCCCCTGACTTCACCTGCTTCTTCTCCTTCTTCTGCTTCTTCTGATTCACCCTCCTAACTTCACCTTCTCCTTCTCCTTCTTCTGCTTCTTCTGATTCACCCTCCTGACTTCACCTTCTCCTTCTCCTTCTTCTGCTTCTTCTGATTCACCCTCCAGACTTCACCTTCTCCTTCTCCTTCTTCTGCTTCTTCTGATTCACCCTCCAGACTTCACCTTCTCCTTCTCCTTCTTCTGCTTCTTCTGATTCACCCTCCAGACCTCACCTTCTCCTTCTCCTTCTTCTACTTCTTCTGATTCACCCTCCAGACTTCATCTTCTCCTTCTCCTTCTTCTGCTTCTTCTGATTCACCCTCCAGACTTCACCTTCTCCTTCTTCTTCTGCTTCTTCTGATTCACCCTCCAGACTTCACCTTCTCCTTCTCCTTCTTCTACTTCTTCTGATTCACCCTCCAGACTTCACCTTCTCCTTCTCCTTCTTCTGTTTCTTCTGCTTCACCCTCCAGACTTCACCTTCTCCTTCTCTTTCTTCTGCTTCTTCTGCTTCACCCTCCAGACTTCACCTTCTCCTTCTCCTTCTTCTGATTCTTCTGATTCACCCTCCAGACTTCACCTTCTCTATCTCCTTCTCCTGCTTCTTCTGATTCACCCTCCTGACTTCACCTTCTCCTTCTCCTTCTTCTACTTCTTCTGATTCACCCTCCTGACTTCACCTTCTCCTTCTCCTTCTTCTACTTCTTCTGCTTCACCCTCCAGACTTCACCTTCTCCTTCTCCTTCTTCTACTTCTTCTGATTCACCCTCCAGACTTCACCTTCTCCTTCTCCTTCTTCTGCTTCTTCTGATTCACCCTCCAGACTTCACCTTCTCCTTCTCCTTATTCTGCTTCTTCTGATTCACCCTCCAGACTTCACCTTCTCCTTCTCCTTCTTCTGCTTCTTCTGATTCACCCTCCATACTTCACCTTCTCCTTCTCCTTCTTCTGCTTCTTCTGATTCACCCTCCAGACTTCACCTTCTCCTTCTCCTTCTTCTGCTTCTTCTGATTCACCCTCCTGACTTCACCTTCTCCTTCTCCTTCTTCTACATCTTCTGATTCACCCTCCTGACTTCACCTTCTCCTTCTCCTTCTTCTACTTCTTCTGCTTCACCCTCCAGACTTCACCTTCTCCTTCTCCTTCTTCTACTTCTTCTGATTCACCCTCCAGACTTCACCATCTCCTTCTCCTTCTTCTACTTCTTCTGATTCACCCTCCAGACTTCACCTTCTCCTTCTCCTTCTTCTACTTCTTCTGATTCACCCTCCAGACTTCACCTTCTCCTTCTCCTTCTTCTGCTTCTTCTGATTCACCCTCCAGACTTCACCTTCTCCTTCTCCTTATTCTGCTTCTTCTGAATCACCCTCCAGACTTCACCTTCTCCTTCTCCTTCTTCTGCTTCTTCTGATTCACCCTCCAGACTTCACCTTCTCCTTCTCCTTCTTCTGATTCTTCTGATTCACCCTCCAGATTTCACCTTCTCCTTCTCCTTCTTCTGCTTCTTCTGATTCACCCTCCTGACTTCACCTTCTCCTTCTCCTTCTTCTACATCTTCTGATTCACCCTCCTGACTTCACCTTCTCCTTCTCCTTCTTCTACTTCTTCTGCTTCACCCTCCAGACTTCACCTTCTCCTTCTCCTTCTTCTACTTCTTCTGATTCACCCTCCAGAATTCACCTTCTCCTTCTCCTTCTTCTACTTCTTCTGATTCACCCTCCAGACTTAACCTTCTCCTTCTCATTCTTCTATTTCTTCTGATTCACCCTCCAGACTTCACCTTCTCCTTCTCCTTCTTCTGCTTCTTCTGATTCACCCTCCAGACATCACCTTCTCCTTCTCCTTATTCTGCTTCTTATGAATCACCCTCCAGACTTCACCTTCTCCTTCTCCTTCTTCTGCTTCTTCTGATTCACCCTCCAGACTTCACCTTCTCCTTCTCCTTCTTCTGCTTCTTCTGATTCACCCTCCAGACTTCACCTTCTCCTTCTCCTTCTTCTACTTCTTCTGATTCACCCTCCAGACTTCACCTTCTCCATCTCCTTCTTCTGCTTCTTCTGATTCACCCTCCAGACTTCACCTTCTCCTTCTCCTTCGTCTACTTCTTCTGATTCACCCTCCAGACTACACCTTCTCCTTCTCCTTCTTCTACTTCTTCTGATTCACCCTCCAGACTTCACCTTCTCCTTCTCCTTCTTCTGTTTCTTCTGATTCACCCTCCAGACTTCACCTTCTCCTTCTCCTTCTTCTACTACTTCTGATTCACCCTCCAGACTTCACCTTCTCCTTCTCCTTCTTCTACTTCTTCTGATTCACCCTCCAGACTTCATCTTCTCCTTCTCCTTCTTCTGCTTCTTCTGATTCACCCTCCAGACTTCACCTTCTCCTTCTCCTTCTTCTGGTTCTTCTGATTCACCCTCCAGACTTCACCTTCTCCTTCTCCTTCTTCTACTTCTTCTGATTCACCCTCCAGACTTCACCTTCTCCTTCTCCTTCTTCTACTTCTTCTGATTCACCCTCCAGTCTTCACCTTCTCCTTCTCCTTCTTCTGTTTCTTCTGCTTCACCCTCCAGACTTCACCTTCTCCTTCTCTTTCTTCTGCTTCTTCTGATTCACCCTCCAGACTTCACCTTCTCCTTCTCCTTCTTCTGATTCTTCTGATTCACCCTCCAGACTTCACCTTCTCCTTCTCCTTCTTCTGCTTCTTCTGATTCACCCTCCTGACTTCACCTTCTCCTTCTCCTTCTTCTACTTCTTCTGATTCACCCTCCTGACTTCACCTTCTCCTTCTCCTTCTTCTACTTCTTCTGCTTCACCCTCCAGACTTCACCTTCTCCTTCTCCTTCTTCTACTTCTTCTGATTCACCCTCCAGACTTCACCTTCTCCTTCTCCTTCTTCTGCTTCTTCTGATTCACCCTCCAGACTTCACCTTCTCCTTCTCCTTATTCTGCTTCTTCTGATTCACCCTCCAGACTTCACCTTCTCCTTCTCCTTATTCTGCTTCTTCTGATTCACCCTCCAGACTTCACCTTCTCCTTCTCCTTCCTTTGCTTCTTCTGATTCACCCTCCAGACTTCACCTTCTCCTTCTCCTTCTTCTGATTCTTCTGATTCACCCTCCAGACTTCACCTTCTCCTTCTCCATCTTCTGCTTCTTCTGATTCACCCTCCTGACTTCACCTTCTCCTTCTCCTTCTTCTACTTCTTCTGATTCACCCTCCTGACTTCACCTTCTCCTTCTCCATCTTTTACTTCTTCTGCTTCACCCTCCAGACTTCAACTTCTCCTTCTCCTTCTTCTACTTCTTCTGATTCACCCTCCAGACTTCACCTTCTCCTTCTCCTTCTTCTGCTTCTTCTGATTCACCCTCCAGACTTCACCTTCTCCTTCTCCTTCTTCTGCTTCTTCTGATTCACCCTCCAGACTTCACCTTCTCCTTCTCCTTCTTCTACTTCTTCTGATTCACCCTCCAGACTTCACCTTCTCCTTCTCCTTCTTCTGCTTCTTCTGATTCACCCTCCAGACTTCACCTTCTCCTTCTCCTTCGTCTACTTCTTCTGATTCACCCTCCAGACTACACCTTCTCCTTCTCCTTCTTCTACTTCTTCTGATTCACCCTCCAGACTTCACCTTCTTCTTCTCCTTCTTCTGTTTCTTCTGATTCACCCTCCAGACTTCATCTTCTCCTTCTCCTTCTTCTACTTCTTCTGATTCACCCTCCAGACTTCACCTTCTCCTTCTCCTTCTTCTAATTCTTCTGATTCACCCTCCAGACTTCATCTTCTCCTTTTACCTTCTTCTGCTTCTTCTGATTCACCCTCCAGACTTCACCTTCTCCTTCTCCTTCTTCTGCTTCTTCTGACTCACCCTCCAGACTTCAACTTCTCCTTCTCCTTCTTCTACTTCTTCTGATTCACCCTCCAGACTTCACCTTCTCCTTCTCCTTCTTCTACTTCTTCCGATTCACCCTCCATACTTCATCTTCTCCTTCTCCTTCTTCTGCTTCTTCTGATTCACCCTCCAGACTTCACCTTCTCCTTCTCCTTCTTCTGCTTCTTCTGATTCACCCTCCAGACTTCACCTTCTCCTTCTCCTTCTTCTACTTCTTCTGATTCACCCTCCAGACTTCACCTTCTCCTTCTCCTTCTTCTACTTCTTCTGATTCACCCTCCAGTCTTCACCTTCTCCTTCTCCTTCTTCTGTTTCTTCTGCTTCACCCTCCAGACTTCACCTTCTCCTTCTCTTTCTTCTGCTTCTTCTGATTCACCCTCCAGACTTCACCTTCTCCTTCTCCTTCTTCTGCTTCTTCTGATTCACCCTCCAGACTTCACCTTCTCCTTCTCCTTCGTCTACTTCTTCTGATTCACCCTCCAGACTACACCTTCTCGTTCTCCTTCTTCTACTTCTTCTGATTCACCCTCCAGACTTCACCTTCTTCTTCACCTTCTTCTGTTTCTTCTGATTCACCCTCCAGACTTCATCTTCTCCTTCTCCTTCTTCTACTTCTTCTGATTCACCCTCCAGACTTCACCTTCTCCTTCTCCTTCTTCTAATTCTTCTGATTCACCCTCCAGACTTCATCTTCTCCTTCTCCTTCTTCTGCTTCTTCTGATTCACCCTCCAGACTTCACCTTCTCCTTCTCCTTCTTCTGCTTCTTCTGATTCACCCTCCAGACTTCAACTTCTCCTTCTCCTTCTTCTACTTCTTCTGATTCACCCTCCAGACTTCACCTTCTCCTTCTCCTTCTTCTACTTCTTCCGATTCACCCTCCATACTTCATCTTCTCCTTCTCCTTCTTCTGCTTCTTCTGATTCACCCTCCAGACTTCACCTTCTCCTTCTCCTTCTTCTGCTTCTTCTGATTCACCCTCCAGACTTCACCTTCTCCTTCTCCTTCTTCTACTTCTTCTGATTCACCCTCCAGACTTCACCTTCTCCTTCTCCTTCTTCTACTTCTTCTGATTCACCCTCCAGTCTTCATCTTCTCCTTCTCCTTCTTCTGTTTCTTCTGCTTCACCCTCCAGACTTCACCTTCTCCTTCTCTTTCTTCTGCTTCTTCTGATTCACCCTCCAGACTTTACCTTCTCCTTCTCCTTCTTCTGATTCTTCTGATTCACCCTCCAGACATCACCTTCTCCTTCTCCTTCTTCTGCTTCTTCTGATTCACCCTCCTGACTTCACCTTCTCCTTCTCCTTCTTCTACTGCTTCTGATTCACCCTCCTGACTTCACCTTCTCCTTCTCCTTCTTCTACTTCTTCTGCTTCACCCTCCAGACTTCACCTTCTCCTTCTCCTTCTTCTCCTTCTTCTGATTCACCCTCCAGACTTCACCTTCTCCTTCTCCTTCTTCTGCTTCTTCTGATTCACCCTCCAGACTTCACCTTCTCCTTCTCCTTCTTCTGCTTCTTCTGATTCACCCTCCAGACCTCACCTTCTCCTTCTCCTTCTTCTACTTCTTCTGATTCACCCTCCAGACTTCATCTTCTCCTTCTCCTTCTTCTGCTTCTTCTGATTCACCCTCCAGACTTCACCTTCTCCCTCTCCTTCTTCTGCTTCTTCTGATTCACCCTCCAGACTTCACCTTCTCCTTCTCCTTCTTCTACTTCTTCTGATTCACCCTCCAGACTTCACCTTCTCCTTCTCCTTCTTCTGTTTCTTCTGCTTCACCCTCCAGACTTCACCTTCTCCTTCTCTTTCTTCTGCTTCTTCTGCTTCACCCTCCAGACTTCACCTTCTCCTTCTCCTTCTTCTACTTCTTCTGCTTCACCCTCCAGACTTCACCTTCTCCTTCTCCTTCTTCTACTTCTTCTGATTCACCCTCCAGACTTCACCTTCTCCTTCTCCTTCTTCTGCTTCTTCTGATTCACCCTCCAGACTTCACCTTCTCCTTCTCCTTATTCTGCTTCTTCTGATTCACCCTCCAGACTTCACCTTCTCCTTCTCCTTCTTCTGCTTCTTCTGATTCACCCTCCATACTTCACCTTCTCCTTCTCCTTCTTCTGCTTCTTCTGATTCACCCTCCAGACTTCACCTTCTCCTTCTCCTTCTTCTGCTTCTTCTGATTCACCCTCCTGACTTCACCTTCTCCTTCTCCTTCTTCTACATCTTCTGATTCACCCTCCTGACTTCACCTTCTCCTTCTCCTTCTTCTACTTCTTCTGCTTCACCCTCCAGACTTCACCTTCTCCTTCTCCTTCTTCTACTTCTTCTGATTCACCCTCCAGACTTCACCTTCTCCTTCTCCTTCTTCTACTTCTTCTGATTCACCCTCCAGACTTCACCTTCTCCTTCTCCTTCTTCTACTTCTTCTGATTCACCCTCCAGACTTCACCTTCTCCTTCTCCTTCTTCTGCTTCTTCTGATTCACCCTCCAGACTTCACCTTCTCCTTCTCCTTATTCTGCTTCTTCTGAATCACCCTCCAGACTTCACCTTCTCCTTTTCCTTCTTCTGCTTCTTCTGATTCACCCTCCAGACTTCACCTTCTCCTTCTCCTTCTTCTGCTTCTTCTGATTCACCCTCCAGACTTCACCTTCACCTTCTCCTTCTTCTACTTCTTCTGATTCACCCTCCAGACTTCACCTTCTCCATCTCCTTCTTCTGCTTCTTCTGATTCACCCTCCAGACTTCACCTTCTCCTTCTCCTTCGTCTACTTCTTCTGATTCACCCTCCAGACTTCACCTTCTCCTTCTCCTTCTTCTGCTTCTTCTGATTCACCCTCCAGACTTCACCTTCTCCTTCTCCTTCTTCTACTTCTTCTGATTCACCCTCCAGACTTCACCTTCTCCTTCTCTTTCTTCTGCTTCTTCTGATTCACCCTCCAGACTTCACCTTCTCCTTCTCCTTCTTCTGATTCTTCTGATTCACCCTCCAGACTTCACCTTCTCCTTCTCCTTCTTCTGCTTCTTCTGATTCACCCTCCTGACTTCACCTTCTCCTTCTCCTTCTTCTACATCTTCTGATTCACCCTCCTGACTTCACCTTCTCCTTCTCCTTCTTCTACTTCTTCTGCTTCACCCTCCAGACTTCACCTTCTCCTTCTCCTTCTTCTACTTCTTCTGATTCACCCTCCAGAATTCACCTTCTCCTTCTCCTTCTTCTACTTCTTCTGATTCACCCTCCAGACTTCACCTTCTCCTTCTCCTTCTTCTACTTCTTCTGATTCACCCTCCAGACTTCACCTTCTCCTTCTCCTTCTTCTGCTTCTTCTGATTCACCCTCCAGACATCACCTTCTCCTTCTCCTTATTCTGCTTCTTCTGAATCACCCTCCAGACTTCACCTTCTCCTTCTCCTTCTTCTGCTTCTTCTGATTCACCCTCCAGACTTCACCTTCTCCTTCTCCTTCTTCTGCTTCTTCTGATTCACCCTCCAGACTTTACCTTCTCCTTCTCCTTCTTCTACTTCTTCTGATTCACCCTCCAGACTTCACCTTCTCCATCTCCTTCTTCTGCTTCTTCTGATTCACCCTCCAGACTTCACCTTCTCCTTCTCCTTCGTCTACTTCTTCTGATTCACCCTCCAGACTACACCTTCTCCTTCTCCTTCTTCTACTTCTTCTGATTCACCCTCCAGACTTCACCTTCTCCTTCTCCTTCTTCTGTTTCTTCTGATTCACCCTCCAGACTTCACCTTCTCCTTCTCCTTCTTCTACTACTTCTGATTCACCCTCCAGACTTCACCTTCTCCTTCTCCTTCTTCTACTTCTTCTGATTCACCCTCCAGACTTCATCTTCTCCTTCTCCTTCTTCTGCTTCTTCTGATTCACCCTCCAGACTTCACCTTCTCCTTCTCCTTCTTCTGGTTCTTCTGATACACCCTCCAGACTTCACCTTCTCCTTCTCCTTCTTCTACTTCTTCTGATTCACCCTCCAGACTTCACCTTCTCCTTCGCCTTCTTCTACTTCTTCTGATTCACCCTCCAGTCTTCACCTTCTCCTTCTCCTTCTTCTGTTTCTTCTGCTTCACCCTCCAGACTTCACCTTCTCCTTCTCTTTCTTCTGCTTCTTCTGATTCACCCTCCAGACTTCACCTTCTCCTTCTCCTTCTTCTGATTCTTCTGATTCACCCTCCAGACTTCACCTTCTCCTTCTCCTTCTTCTGCTTCTTCTGATTCACCCTCCTGACTTCACCTTCTCCTTCTCCTTCTTCTACTTCTTCTGATTCACCCTCCTGACTTCACCTTCTCCTTCTCCTTCTTCTACTTCTTCTGCTTCACCCTCCAGACTTCACCTTCTCCTTCTCCTTCTTCTACTTCTTCTGATTCACCCTCCAGACTTCACCTTCTCCTTCTCCTTCTTCTGCTTCTTCTGATTCACCCTCCAGACTTCACCTTCTCCTTCTCCTTATTCTGCTTCTTCTGATTCACCCTCCAGACTTCACCTTCTCCTTCTCCTTATTCTGCTTCTTCTTATTCACCCTCCAGACTTCACCTTCTCCTTCTCCTTCCTTTGCTTCTTCTGATTCACCCTCCAGACTTCACCTTCTCCTTCTCCTTCTTCTGATTCTTCTGATTCACCCTCCAGACTTCACCTTCTCCTTCTCCATCTTCTGCTTCTTCTCATTCACCCTCCTGACTTCACCTTCTCCTTCTCCTTCTTCTACTTCTTCTGATTCACCCTCCTGACTTCACCTTCTCCTTCTCCATCTTTTACTTCTTCTGCTTCACCCTCCAGACTTCAACTTCTCCTTCTCCTTCTTCTACTTCTTCTGATTCACCCTCCAGACTTCACCTTCTCCTTCTCCTTCTTCTGCTTCTTCTGATTCACCCTCCAGACTTCACCTTCTCCTTCTCCTTCTTCTGCTTCTTCTGATTCACCCTCCAGACTTCACCTTCTCCTTCTCCTTCTTCTACTTCTTCTGATTCACCCTCCAGACTTCACCTTCTCCTTCTCCTTCTTCTGCTTCTTCTGATTCACCCTCCAGACTTCACCTTCTCCTTCTCCTTCTTCTGCTTCTTCTGATTCACCCTCCAGACTTCACCTTCTCCTTCTCCTTCTTCTACTTCTTCTGATTCACCCTCCAGACTTCACCTTCTCCTTCTCCTTCTTCTGCTTCTTCTGATTCACCCTCCAGACTTCACCTTCTCCTTCTCCTTCTTCTACTTCTTCTGATTCACCCTCCAGACTTCACCTTCTCCTTCTCCTTCTTCTGTTTCTTCTGCTTCACCCTCCAGACTTCACCTTCTCCTTCTCTTTCTTCTGCTTCTTCTGCTTCACCCTCCAGACTTCACCTTCTCCTTCTCCTTCTTCTGATTCTTCTGATTCACCCTCCAGACTTCACCTTCTCTATCTCCTTCTCCTGCTTCTTCTGATTCACCCTCCTGACTTCACCTTCTCCTTCTCCTTCTTCTACTTCTTCTGATTCACCCTCCTGACTTCACCTTCTCCTTCTCCTTCTTCTACTTCTTCTGCTTCACCCTCCAGACTTCACCTTCTCCTTCTCCTTCTTCTACTTCTTCTGATTCACCCTCCAGACTTCACCTTCTCCTTCTCCTTCTTCTGCTTCTTCTGATTCACCCTCCAGACTTCACCTTCTCCTTCTCCTTATTCTGCTTCTTCTGATTCACCCTCCAGACTTCACCTTCTCCTTCTCCTTCTTCTGCTTCTTCTGATTCACCCTCCATACTTCACCTTCTCCTTCTCCTTCTTCTGCTTCTTCTGATTCACCCTCCAGACTTCACCTTCTCCTTCTCCTTCTTCTGCTTCTTCTGATTCACCCTCCTGACTTCACCTTCTCCTTCTCCTTCTTCTACATCTTCTGATTCACCCTCCTGACTTCACCTTCTCCTTCTCCTTCTTCTACTTCTTCTGCTTCACCCTCCAGACTTCACCTTCTCCTTCTCCTTCTTCTACTTCTTCTGATTCACCCTCCAGACTTCACCTTCTCCTTCTCCTTCTTCTACTTCTTCTGATTCACCCTCCAGACTTCACCTTCTCCTTCTCCTTCTTCTACTTCTTCTGATTCACCCTCCAGACTTCACCTTCTCCTTCTCCTTCTTCTGCTTCTTCTGATTCACCCTCCAGACTTCACCTTCTCCTTCTCCTTATTCTGCTTCTTCTGAATCACCCTCCAGACTTCACCTTCTCCTTTTCCTTCTTCTGCTTCTTCTGATTCACCCTCCAGACTTCACCTTCTCCTTCTCCTTCTTCTGCTTCTTCTGATTCACCCTCCAGACTTCACCTTCACCTTCTCCTTCTTCTACTTCTTCTGATTCACCCTCCAGACTTCACCTTCTCCATCTCCTTCTTCTGCTTCTTCTGATTCACCCTCCAGACTTCACCTTCTCCTTCTCCTTCGTCTACTTCTTCTGATTCACCCTCCAGACTTCACCTTCTCCTTCTCCTTCTTCTGCTTCTTCTGATTCACCCTCCAGACTTCACCTTCTCCTTCTCCTTCTTCTACTTCTTCTGATTCACCCTCCAGACTTCACCTTCTCCTTCTCTTTCTTCTGCTTCTTCTGATTCACCCTCCAGACTTCACCTTCTCCTTCTCCTTCTTCTGATTCTTCTGATTCACCCTCCAGACTTCACCTTCTCCTTCTCCTTCTTCTGCTTCTTCTGATTCACCCTCCTGACTTCACCTTCTCCTTCTCCTTCTTCTACTTCTTCTGATTCACCCTCCTGACTTCACCTTCTCCTTCTCCTTCTTCTACATCTTCTGATTCACCCTCCTGACTTCACCTTCTCCTTCTCCTTCTTCTACTTCTTCTGCTTCACCCTCCAGACTTCACCTTCTCCTTCTCCTTCTTCTACTTCTTCTGATTCACCCTCCAGAATTCACCTTCTCCTTCTCCTTCTTCTACTTCTTCTGATTCACCCTCCAGACTTCACCTTCTCCTTCTCCTTCTTCTACTTCTTCTGATTCACCCTCCAGACTTCACCTTCTCCTTCTCCTTCTTCTGCTTCTTCTGATTCACCCTCCAGACATCACCTTCTCCTTCTCCTTATTCTGCTTCTTCTGAATCACCCTCCAGACTTCACCTTCTCCTTCTCCTTCTTCTGCTTCTTCTGATTCACCCTCCAGACTTCACCTTCTCCTTCTCCTTCTTCTGCTTCTTCTGATTCACCCTCCAGACTTTACCTTCTCCTTCTCCTTCTTCTACTTCTTCTGATTCACCCTCCAGACTTCACCTTCTCCATCTCCTTCTTCTGCTTCTTCTGATTCACCCTCCAGACTTCACCTTCTCCTTCTCCTTCGTCTACTTCTTCTGATTCACCCTCCAGACTACACCTTCTCCTTCTCCTTCTTCTACTTCTTCTGATTCACCCTCCAGACTTCACCTTCTCCTTCTCCTTCTTCTGTTTCTTCTGATTCACCCTCCAGACTTCACCTTCTCCTTCTCCTTCTTCTACTACTTCTGATTCACCCTCCAGACTTCACCTTCTCCTTCTCCTTCTTCTACTTCTTCTGATTCACCCTCCAGACTTCATCTTCTCCTTCTCCTTCTTCTGCTTCTTCTGATTCACCCTCCAGACTTCACCTTCTCCTTCTCCTTCTTCTGGTTCTTCTGATACACCCTCCAGACTTCACCTTCTCCTTCTCCTTCTTCTACTTCTTCTGATTCACCCTCCAGACTTCACCTTCTCCTTCGCCTTCTTCTACTTCTTCTGATTCACCCTCCAGTCTTCACCTTCTCCTTCTCCTTCTTCTGTTTCTTCTGCTTCACCCTCCAGACTTCACCTTCTCCTTCTCTTTCTTCTGCTTCTTCTGATTCACCCTCCAGACTTCACCTTCTCCTTCTCCTTCTTCTGATTCTTCTGATTCACCCTCCAGACTTCACCTTCTCCTTCTCCTTCTTCTGCTTCTTCTGATTCACCCTCCTGACTTCACCTTCTCCTTCTCCTTCTTCTACTTCTTCTGATTCACCCTCCTGACTTCACCTTCTCCTTCTCCTTCTTCTACTTCTTCTGCTTCACCCTCCAGACTTCACCTTCTCCTTCTCCTTCTTCTACTTCTTCTGATTCACCCTCCAGACTTCACCTTCTCCTTCTCCTTCTTCTGCTTCTTCTGATTCACCCTCCAGACTTCACCTTCTCCTTCTCCTTATTCTGCTTCTTCTGATTCACCCTCCAGACTTCACCTTCTCCTTCTCCTTATTCTGCTTCTTCTTATTCACCCTCCAGACTTCACCTTCTCCTTCTCCTTCCTTTGCTTCTTCTGATTCACCCTCCAGACTTCACCTTCTCCTTCTCCTTCTTCTGATTCTTCTGATTCACCCTCCAGACTTCACCTTCTCCTTCTCCATCTTCTGCTTCTTCTCATTCACCCTCCTGACTTCACCTTCTCCTTCTCCTTCTTCTACTTCTTCTGATTCACCCTCCTGACTTCACCTTCTCCTTCTCCATCTTTTACTTCTTCTGCTTCACCCTCCAGACTTCAACTTCTCCTTCTCCTTCTTCTACTTCTTCTGATTCACCCTCCAGACTTCACCTTCTCCTTCTCCTTCTTCTGCTTCTTCTGATTCACCCTCCAGACTTCACCTTCTCCTTCTCCTTCTTCTGCTTCTTCTGATTCACCCTCCAGACTTCACCTTCTCCTTCTCCTTCTTCTACTTCTTCTGATTCACCCTCCAGACTTCACCTTCTCCTTCTCCTTCTTCTGCTTCTTCTGATTCACCCTCCAGACTTCACCTTCTCCTTCTCCTTCTTCTGCTTCTTCTGATTCACCCTCCAGACTTCACCTTCTCCTTCTCCTTCTTCTACTTCTTCTGATTCACCCTCCAGACTTCACCTTCTCCTTCTCCTTCTTCTGCTTCTTCTGATTCACCCTCCAGACTTCACCTTCTCCTTCTCCTTCTTCTACTTCTTCTGATTCACCCTCCAGACTTCACCTTCTCCTTCTCCTTCTTCTGTTTCTTCTGCTTCACCCTCCAGACTTCACCTTCTCCTTCTCTTTCTTCTGCTTCTTCTGCTTCACCCTCCAGACTTCACCTTCTCCTTCTCCTTCTTCTGATTCTTCTGATTCACCCTCCAGACTTCACCTTCTCTATCTCCTTCTCCTGCTTCTTCTGATTCACCCTCCTGACTTCACCTTCTCCTTCTCCTTCTTCTACTTCTTCTGATTCACCCTCCTGACTTCACCTTCTCCTTCTCCTTCTTCTACTTCTTCTGCTTCACCCTCCAGACTTCACCTTCTCCTTCTCCTTCTTCTACTTCTTCTGATTCACCCTCCAGACTTCACCTTCTCCTTCTCCTTCTTCTGCTTCTTCTGATTCACCCTCCAGACTTCACCTTCTCCTTCTCCTTATTCTGCTTCTTCTGATTCACCCTCCAGACTTCACCTTCTCCTTCTCCTTCTTCTGCTTCTTCTGATTCACCCTCCATACTTCACCTTCTCCTTCTCCTTCTTCTGCTTCTTCTGATTCACCCTCCAGACTTCACCTTCTCCTTCTCCTTCTTCTGCTTCTTCTGATTCACCCTCCTGACTTCACCTTCTCCTTCTCCTTCTTCTACATCTTCTGATTCACCCTCCTGACTTCACCTTCTCCTTCTCCTTCTTCTACTTCTTCTGCTTCACCCTCCAGACTTCACCTTCTCCTTCTCCTTCTTCTACTTCTTCTGATTCACCCTCCAGACTTCACCTTCTCCTTCTCCTTCTTCTACTTCTTCTGATTCACCCTCCAGACTTCACCTTCTCCTTCTCCTTCTTCTACTTCTTCTGATTCACCCTCCAGACTTCACCTTCTCCTTCTCCTTCTTCTGCTTCTTCTGATTCACCCTCCAGACTTCACCTTCTCCTTCTCCTTATTCTGCTTCTTCTGAATCACCCTCCAGACTTCACCTTCTCCTTTTCCTTCTTCTGCTTCTTCTGATTCACCCTCCAGACTTCACCTTCTCCTTCTCCTTCTTCTGCTTCTTCTGATTCACCCTCCAGACTTCACCTTCACCTTCTCCTTCTTCTACTTCTTCTGATTCACCCTCCAGACTTCACCTTCTCCATCTCCTTCTTCTGCTTCTTCTGATTCACCCTCCAGACTTCACCTTCTCCTTCTCCTTCGTCTACTTCTTCTGATTCACCCTCCAGACTTCACCTTCTCCTTCTCCTTCTTCTGCTTCTTCTGATTCACCCTCCAGACTTCACCTTCTCCTTCTCCTTCTTCTACTTCTTCTGATTCACCCTCCAGACTTCACCTTCTCCTTCTCTTTCTTCTGCTTCTTCTGATTCACCCTCCAGACTTCACCTTCTCCTTCTCCTTCTTCTGATTCTTCTGATTCACCCTCCAGACTTCACCTTCTCCTTCTCCTTCTTCTGCTTCTTCTGATTCACCCTCCTGACTTCACCTTCTCCTTCTCCTTCTTCTACATCTTCTGATTCACCCTCCTGACTTCACCTTCTCCTTCTCCTTCTTCTACTTCTTCTGCTTCACCCTCCAGACTTCACCTTCTCCTTCTCCTTCTTCTACTTCTTCTGATTCACCCTCCAGAATTCACCTTCTCCTTCTCCTTCTTCTACTTCTTCTGATTCACCCTCCAGACTTCACCTTCTCCTTCTCCTTCTTCTACTTCTTCTGATTCACCCTCCAGACTTCACCTTCTCCTTCTCCTTCTTCTGCTTCTTCTGATTCACCCTCCAGACATCACCTTCTCCTTCTCCTTATTCTGCTTCTTCTGAATCACCCTCCAGACTTCACCTTCTCCTTCTCCTTCTTCTGCTTCTTCTGATTCACCCTCCAGACTTCACCTTCTCCTTCTCCTTCTTCTGCTTCTTCTGATTCACCCTCCAGACTTCACCTTCTCCTTCTCCTTCTTCTACTTCTTCTGATTCACCCTCCAGACTTCACCTTCTCCATCTCCTTCTTCTGCTTCTTCTGATTCACCCTCCAGACTTCACCTTCTCCTTCTCCTTCGTCTACTTCTTCTGATTCACCCTCCAGACTACACCTTCTCCTTCTCCTTCTTCTACTTCTTCTGATTCACCCTCCAGACTTCACCTTCTCCTTCTCCTTCTTCTGTTTCTTCTGATTCACCCTCCAGACTTCACCTTCTCCTTCTCCTTCTTCTACTACTTCTGATTCACCCTCCAGACTTCACCTTCTCCTTCTCCTTCTTCTACTTCTTCTGATTCACCCTCCAGACTTCATCTTCTCCTTCTCCTTCTTCTGCTTCTTCTGATTCACCCTCCAGACTTCACCTTCTCCTTCTCCTTCTTCTGGTTCTTCTGATTCACCCTCCAGACTTCACCTTCTCCTTCTCCTTCTTCTACTTCTTCTGATTCACCCTCCAGACTTCACCTTCTCCTTCTCCTTCTTCTACTTCTTCTGATTCACCCTCCAGTCTTCACCTTCTCCTTCTCCTTCTTCTGTTTCTTCTGCTTCACCCTCCAGACTTCACCTTCTCCTTCTCTTTCTTCTGCTTCTTCTGATTCACCCTCCAGACTTCACCTTCTCCTTCTCCTTCTTCTGATTCTTCTGATTCACCCTCCAGACTTCACCTTCTCCTTCTCCTTCTTCTGCTTCTTCTGATTCACCCTCCTGACTTCACCTTCTCCTTCTCCTTCTTCTACTTCTTCTGATTCACCCTCCTGACTTCACCTTCTCCTTCTCCTTCTTCTACTTCTTCTGCTTCACCCTCCAGACTTCACCTTCTCCTTCTCCTTCTTCTACTTCTTCTGATTCACCCTCCAGACTTCACCTTCTCCTTCTGCTTCTTCTGCTTCTTCTGATTCACCCTCCAGACTTCACCTTCTCCTTCTCCTTATTCTGCTTCTTCTGATTCACCCTCCAGACTTCACCTTCTCCTTCTCCTTATTCTGCTTCTTCTTATTCACCCTCCAGACTTCACCTTCTCCTTCTCCTTCCTTTGCTTCTTCTGATTCACCCTCCAGACTTCACCTTCTCCTTCTCCTTCTTCTGATTCTTCTGATTCACCCTCCAGACTTCACCTTCTCCTTCTCCATCTTCTGCTTCTTCTGATTCACCCTCCTGACTTCACCTTCTCCTTCTCCTTCTTCTACTTCTTCTGATTCACCCTCCTGACTTCACCTTCTCCTTCTCCATTTTTACTTCTTCTGCTTCACCCTCCAGACTTCAACTTCTCCTTCTCCTTCTTCTACTTCTTCTGATTCACCCTCCAGACTTCACCTTCTCCTTCTCCTTCTTCTGCTTCTTCTGATTCACCCTCCAGACTTCACCTTCTCCTTCTCCTTCTTCTGCTTCTTCTGATTCACCCTCCAGACTTCACCTTCTCCTTCTCCTTCTTCTACTTCTTCTGATTCACCCTCCAGACTTCACCTTCTCCTTCTCCTTCTTCTGCTTCTTCTGATTCACCCTCCAGACTTCACCTTCTCCTTCTCCTTCGTCTACTTCTTCTGATTCACCCTCCAGACTACACCTTCTCCTTCTCCTTCTTCTACTTCTTCTGATTCACCCTCCAGACTTCACCTTCTTCTTCTCCTTCTTCTGTTTCTTCTGATTCACCCTCCAGACTTCATCTTCTCCTTCTCCTTCTTCTACTTCTTCTGATTCACCCTCCAGACTTCACCTTCTCCTTCTCCTTCTTCTAATTCTTCTGATTCACCCTCCAGACTTCATCTTCTCCTTCTCCTTCTTCTGCTTCTTCTGATTCACCCTCCAGACTTCACCTTCTCCTTCTCCTTCTTCTGCTTCTTCTGATTCACCCTCCAGACTTCAACTTCTCCTTCTCCTTCTTCTACTTCTTCTGATTCACCCTCCATACTTCACCTTCTCCTTCTCCTTCTTCTACTTCTTCCGATTCACCCTCCATACTTCATCTGCTCCTTCTCCTTCTTCTGCTTCTTCTGATTCACCCTCCAGACTTCACCTTCTCCTTCTCCTTCTTCTGCTTCTTCTGATTCACCCTCCAGACTTCACCTTCTCCTTCTCCTTCTTCTACTTCTTCTGATTCACCCTCCAGACTTCACCTTCTCCTTCTCCTTCTTCTACTTCTTCTGATTCACCCTCCAGTCTTCACCTTCTCCTTCTCCTTCTTCTGTTTCTTCTGCTTCACGCTCCAGACTTCACCTTCTCCTTCTCTTTCTTCTGCTTCTTCTGATTCACCCTCCAGACTTTACCTTCTCCTTCTCCTTCTTCTGATTCTTCTGATTCACCCTCCAGACTTCACCTTCTCCTTCTCCTTCTTCTGCTTCTTCTGATTCACCCTCCTGACTTCACCTTCTCCTTCTCCTTCTTCTACTTCTTCTGATTCACCCTCCTGACTTCACCTTCTCCTTCTCCTTCTTCTACTTCTTCTGCTTCACCCTCCAGACTTCACCTTCTCCTTCTCCTTCTTCTCCTTCTTCTGATTCACCCTCCAGACTTCACCTTCTCCTTCTCCTTCTTCTGCTTCTTCTGATTCACCCTCCAGACTTCACCTTCTCCTTCTCCTTATTCTGCTTCTTCTGATTCACACTCCAGACTTCACCTTCTCCTTCTCCTTATTCTGCTTCTTCTGATTCACCCTCCAGACTTCACCTTCTCCTTCTCCTTCCTCTGCTTCTTCTGATTCACCCTCCAGACTTCACCTTCTCCTTCTCCTTCTTCTGATTCTTCTGATTCACCCTCCAGACTTCACCTTCTCCTTCTCCATCTTCTGCTTCTTCTGATTCACCCTCCTGACTTCAACTTCTCCTTCTCCTTCTTTTACTTCTTCTGATTCACCCTCCTGACTTCACCTTCTCCTTCTCCATCTTCTACTTCTTCTGCTTCACCCTCCAGAATTCAACTTCTCCTTCTCCTTCTTCTACTTCTTCTGATTCACCCTCCAGACTTCACCTTCTCCTTCTCCTTCTTCTGCTTCTTCTGATTCACCCTCCAGACTTTACCTTCTCCTTCTCCTTCTTCTGCTTCTTCTGATTCACCCTCCAGACTTCACCTTCTCCTTCTCCTTCTTCTACTTCATCTGATTCAACCTCCAGACTTCACCTTCTCCTTCTCCTTCTTCTGCTTCTTCTGATTCACCCTCCAGACTTCACCTTCTCCTTCTCCTTCGTCTACTTCTTCTGATTCACCCTCCAGACTACTCCTTCTCCTTCTCCTTCTTCTACTTCTTCTGATTCACCCTCCAGACTTCACCTTCTCCTTCTCCTTCGTCTACTTCTTCTGATTCACCCTCCAGACTACACCTTCTCCTTCTCCTTCTTCTACTTCTTCTGATTCACCCTCCAGACTTCACCTTCTTCTTCTCCTTCTTCTGTTTCTTCTGATTCACCCTCCAGACTTCATCTTCTCCTTCTCCTTCTTCTACTTCTTCTGATTCACCCTCCAGACTTCATCTTCTCCTTCTCCTTCTTCTGCTTCTTCTGATTCACCCTCCAGACTTCACCTTCTCCTTCTCCTTCTTCTGCTTCTTCTGATTCACCCTCCAGACTTCAACTTCTCCTTCTCCTTGTTCTACTTCTTCCGATTCACCCTCCAGACTTCACCTTCTCCTTCTCCTTCTTCTACTTCTTCCGATTCACCCTCCAGACTTCATCTTCTCCTTCTCCTTCTTCTGCTTCTTCTGATTCACCCTCCAGACTTCACCATCTCCTTCTCCTTCTTCTGCTTCTTCTGATTCACCCTCCAGACTTCACCTTCTCCTTCTCCTTCTTCTACTTCTTCTGATTCACCCTCCAGACTTCACCTTCTCCTTCTCCTTCTTCTACTTCTTCTGATTCACCCTCCAGTCTTCACCTTCTCCTTCTCCTTCTTCTGTTTCTTCTGCTTCACCCTCCAGACTTCACCTTCTCCTTCTCTTTCTTCTGCTTCTTCTGATTCACCCTCCAGACTTTACCTTCTCCTTTTCCTTCTTCTGATTCTTCTGATTCACCCTCCAGACTTCACCTTCTCCTTCTCCTTCTTCTGCTTCTTCTGATTCACCCTCCTGACTTCACCTTCTCCTTCTCCTTCTTCTACTTCTTCTGATTCACCCTCCTGACTTCACCTTCTCCTTCTCCTTCTTCTACTTCTTCTGCTTCACCCTCCAGACTTCACCTTGTCCTTCTCCTTCTTCTGCTTCTTCTGATTCACCCTCCAGACTTAACCTTCTCCTTCTCCTTCTTCTGCTTCTTCTGATTCACCCTCCAGACTTCACCTTCTCCTTCTCCTTATTCTGCTTCTTCTGATTCACACTCCAGACTTCACCTTCTCCTTCTCCTTATTCTGCTTCTTCTGATTCACCCTCCAGACTTCACCTTCTCCTTCTCCTTCCTCTGCTTCTTCTGATTCACCCTCCAGACTTCACCTTCTCCTTCTCCTTCTTCTGATTCTTCTGATTCACCCTCCAGACTTCACCTTCTCCTTCTCCATCTTCTGCTTCTTCTGATTCACCCTCCTGACTTCACCTTCTCCTTCTCCTTCTTCTACTTCTTCTGATTCACCCTCCTGACTTCACCTTCTCCTTCTCCATCTTCTACTTCTTCTGCTTCACCCTCCAGACTTCAACTTCTCCTTCTCCTTCTTCTACTTCTTCTGATTCACCCTCCAGACCTCACCTTCTCCTTCTCCTTCTTCTGCTTCTTCTGATTCACCCTCCAGACTTCACCTTCTCCTTCTCCTTCTTCTGCTTCTTCTGATTCACCCTCCAGACTTCACCTTCTCCTTCTCCTTCTTCTACTTCATCTGATTCACCCTCCAGACTTCACCTTCTCCTTCTCCTTCTTCTGCTTCTTCTGATTCACCCTCCAGACTTCACCTTCTCCTTCTCCTTCTTCTGTTTCTTCTGATTCACCCTCCAGACTTCATCTTCTCCTTCTCCTTCTTCTACTTCTTCTGATTCACCCTCCAGACTTCACCTTCTCCTTCTCCTTCTTCTACTTCTTCTGATTCACCCTCCAGACTTCATCTTCTCCTTCTCCTTCTTCTGCTTCTTCTGATTCTCCCTCCAGACTTCACCTTCTCCTTCTCCTTCTTCTGCTTCTTCTGATTCACCCTCCAGACTTCAACTTCTCCTTCTCCTTCTTCTACTTCTTCTGATTCACCCTCCAGACTTCACCTTCTCCTTCTCCTTCTTCTACTTCTTCTGATTCACCCTCCAGTCTTCACCTTCTCCTTCTCCTTCTTCTGTTTCTTCTGCTTCACCCTCCAGACTTCACCTTCTCCTTCTCTTTCTTCTGCTTCTTCTGATTCACCCTCCAGACTTCACCTTCTCCTTCTCCTTCTTCTGATTCTTCTGATTCACCCTCCAGACTTCACCTTCTCCTTCTCCTTCTTCTGCTTCTTCTGATTCACCCTCCTGACTTCATCTTCTCCTTCTCCTTCTTCTACTTCTTCTGATTCACCCTCCTGACTTCACCTTCTCCTTCTCCTTCTTCTACTTCTTCTGCTTCACCCTCCAGACTTCACCTTCTCCTTCTCCTTCTTCTACTTCTTCTGATTCACCCTCCAGACTTCACCTTCTCCTTCTCCTTCTTCTGCTTCTTCTGATTCACCCTCCAGACTTCACCTTCTCATTCTCCTTCTTCTGCTTCTTCTGCTGCGCCCTCCAGACTTCACCTTCTCCTTCTCCTTCTTCTGCTTCTTCTGCTTCACACTCCAGACTTCACCTTCTCCTTCTCCTTCTTCTGCTTCTTCTGCTGCGCCCTCCAGGCTTCACCTTCTCCTTCTCCTTCTTCTGCTTCTACTGCTTCACCGTCCTGACTTCACCTTCTCCTTCTCCTTCTTCTACTTCTTCTGCTTCACCCCCCTGACTTCACCTGCTCCTTCTCCTTCTTCTGCTTCTTCTGATTCACCCTCCTAACTTCACCTTCTCCTTCTCCTTCTTCTGCTTCTTCTGATTCACCCTCCTGACTACACCTTCTCCTTCTCCTTCTTCTGCTTCTTTTGATTCACCCTCCAGACTTCACCTTCTCCTTCTCCTTCTTCTGCTTCTTCTGATTCACCCTCCAGACTTCACCTTCTCCTTCTCCTTCTTCTGCTTCTTCTGATTCACCCTCCAGACCTCACCTTCTCCTTCTCCTTCTTCTACTTCTTCTGATTCACCCTCCAGACTTCATCTTCTCCTTCTCCTTCTTCTGCTTCTTCTGATTCACCCTCCAGACTTCACCTTCTCCTTCTCCTTCTTCTGCTTCTTCTGATTCACCCTCCAGACTTCACCTTCTCCTTCTCCTTCTTCTACTTCTTCTGATTCACCCTCCAGACTTCACCTTCTCCTTCTCCTTCTTCTACTTCTTCTGATTCACCCTCCATTCTTCACCTTCTCCTTCTCCTTCTTCTGTTTCTTCTGCTTCACCCTCCAGACTTCACCTTCTCCTTCTCTTTCTTCTGCTTCTTCTGCTTCACCCTCCAGACTTCACCTTCTCCTTCTCCTTCTTCTGATTCTTCTGATTCACCCTCCAGACTTCACATTCTCTATCTCCTTCTTCTGCTTCTTCTGATTCACCCTCCTGACTTCACCTTCTCCTTCTCCTTCTTCTACTTCTTCTGATTCACCCTCCTGACTTCACCTTCTCCTTCTCCTTCGTCTACTTCTTCTGCTTCACCCTCCAGACTTCACCTTCTCCTTCTCCTTCTTCTACTTCTTCTGATTCACCCTCCAGACTTCACCTTCTCCTTCTCCTTCTTCTGCTTCTTCTGATTCACCCTCCAGACATAACCTTATCCTTCTCCTTATTCTGCTTCTTCTGATTCACCCTCCAGACTTCACCTTCTCCTTCTCCTTCTTCTGCTTCTTCTGATTCACCCTCCAGACTTCACCTTCTCCTTCTCCTTCTTCTGCTTCTTCTGATTCACCCTCCAGACTTCACCTTCTCCTTCTCCTTCTTCTACTTCTTCTGATTCACCCTCCAGACTTCACCTTCTACTTCTCCTTCTTCTGCTTCTTCTGATTCACCCTCCTGACTTCACCTTCTCCTTCTCCTTCTTCTACATCTTCTGATTCACCCTCCTGACTTCACCTTCTCCTTCTCCTTCTTCTACTTCTTCTGCTTCACCCTCCAGACTTCAACTTCTCCTTCTCCTTCTTCTACTTCTTCTGATTCACCCTCCAGACTTCACCTTCTCCTTCTCCTTCTTCTGCTTCTTCTGATTCACCCTCCAGACTTCACCTTCTCCTTCTCCTTCTTCTGCTTCTTCTGATTCACCCTCCAGACTTCACCTTCTCCTTCTCCTTCTTCTACTTCATCTGATTCACCCTCCAGACTTCACCTTCTCCTTCTCCTTCTTCTGCTTCTTCTGATTCACCCTCCAGACTTCACCTTCTCCTTCTCCTTCGTCTACTTCTTCTGATTCATCCTCCAGACTACAACTTCTCCTTCTCCTTCTTCTACTTCTTCTGATTCACCCTCCAGACTTCACCTTCTCCTTCTCCTTCTTCTACTTCTTCTGATTCACCCTCCAGACTTCACCTTCTCCTTCTCCTTCTTCTGCTTCTTCTGATTCACCCTCCTGACTTCACCTTCTCCTTCTCCTTCTTCTACATCTTCTGATTCACCCTCCTGACTTCACCTTCTCCTTCTCCTTCTTCTACTTCTTCTGCTTCACCCTCCAGACTTCAACTTCTCCTTCTCCTTCTTCTACTTCTTCTGATTCACCCTCCAGACTTCACCTTCTCCTTCTCCTTCTTCTGCTTCTTCTGATTCACCCTCCAGACTTCACCTTCTCCTTCTCCTTCTTCTGCTTCTTCTGATTCACCCTCCAGACTTCACCTTCTCCTTCTCCTTCTTCTACTTCATCTGATTCACCCTCCAGACTTCACCTTCTCCTTCTCCTTCTTCTGCTTCTTCTGATTCACCCTCCAGACTTCACCTTCTCCTTCTCCTTCGTCTACTTCTTCTGATTCATCCTCCAGACTACAACTTCTCCTTCTCCTTCTTCTACTTCTTCTGATTCACCCTCCAGACTTCACCTTCTCCTTCTCCTTCTTCTGTTTCTTCTGATTCACCCTCCAGACTTCATCTTCTCCTTCTCCTTCTTCTGCTTCTTCTGACTCACCCTCCAGACTTCACCTTCTCCTTCTCCTTCTTCTGCTTCTTCTGATTCACCCTCCAGACTTCAACTTCTCCTTCTCTTTCTTCTGCTTCTTCTGATTCACCCTCCAGACTTCACCTTCTCCTTCTCCTTCTTCTACTTCATCTGATTCACCCTCCAGACTTCACCTTCTCCTTCTCCTTCTTCTGCTTCTTCTGATTCACCCTCCAGACTACTCCTTCTCCTTCTCCTTCTTCTACTTCTTCTGATTCACCCTCCAGACTTCACCTTCTCCTTCTCCTTCTTCTGTTTCTTCTGATTCACCCTCCAGACTTCATCTTCTCCTTCTCCTTCTTCTACTTCTTCTGATTCACCCTCCAGACTTCACCTTCTCCTTCTCCTTCTTCTACTTCTTCTGATTCACCCTCCAGACTTCATCTTCTCCTTCTCCTTCTTCTGCTTCTTCTGATTCACCCTCCAGACTTCACCTTCTCCTTCTCCTTCTTCTGCTTCTTCTGATTCACCCTCCAGACTTCAACTTCTCCTTCTCCTTCTTCTACTTCTTCTGATTCACCCTCCAGACTTCACCTTCTCCTTCTCCTTCTTCTACTTCTTCTGATTCACCCTCCAGTCTTCACCTTCTCCTTCTCCTTCTTCTGTTTCTTCTGCTTCACCCTCCAGACTTCACCTTCTCCTTCTCTTTCTTCTGCTTCTTCTGATTCACCCTCCAGACTTCACCTTCTCCTTCTCCTTCTTCTGATTCTTCTGATTCACCCTCCAGACTTCACCTTCTCCTTCTCCTTCTTCTGCTTCTTCTGATTCACCCTCCTGACTTCACCTTCTCCTTCTCCTTCTTCTACTTCTTCTGATTCACCCTCCTGACTTCACCTTCTCCTTCTCCTTCTTCTACTTCTTCTGCTTCACCCTCCAGACTTCACCTTCTCCTTCTCCTTCTTCTACTTCTTCTGATTCACCCTCCAGACTTCACCTTCTCCTTCTCCTTCTTCTGCTTCTTCTGATTCACCCTCCAGACTTCACCTTCTCATTCTCCTTCTTCTGCTTCTTCTGCTGCGCCCTCCAGACTTTACCTTCTCCTTCTCCTTCTTCTGCTTCTTCTGCTTCACACTCCAGACTTCACCTTCTCCTTCTCCTTCTTCTGCTTCTTCTGCTGCGCCCTCCAGGCTTCACCTTCTCCTTCTCCTTCTTCTGCTTCTTCTGCTTCACCGTCCTGACTTCACCTTCTCCTTCTCCTTCTTCTACTTCTTCTGCTACACCCCCCTGACTTCATCTGCTCCTTCTCCTTCTTCTGCTTCTTCTGATTCACCCTCCTAACTTCACCTTCTCCTTCTCCTTTTTCTGCTTCTTCTGATTCACCCTCCTGACTTCACCTTCTCCTTCTCCTTCTTCTGCTTCTTTTGATTCACCCTCCAGACTTCACCTTCTCCTTCTCCTTCTTCTGCTTCTTCTGATTCACCCTCCAGACTTCACCTTCTCCTTCTCCTTCTTCTGCTTCTTCTGATTCACCCTCCAGACCTCACCTTCTCCTTCTCCTTCTTCTACTTCTTCTGATTCACCCTCCAGACTTCATCTTCTCCTTCTCCTTCTTCTGCTTCTTCTGATTCACCCTCCAGACTTCACCTTCTCCTTCTCCTTCTTTTGCTTCTTCTGATTCACCCTCCAGACTTCACCTTCTCCTTCTCCTTCTTCTACTTCTTCTGATTCACCCTCCAGACTTCACCTTCTCCTTCTCCTTCTTCTACTTCTTCTGATTCACCCTCCAGTCTTCACCTTCTCCTTCTCCTTCTTCTGTTTCTTCTGCTTCACCCTCCAGACTTCACCTTCTCCTTCTCTTTCTTCTGCTTCTTCTGCTTCACCCTCCAGACTTCACCTTCTCCTTCTCCTTCTTCTGATTCTTCTGATTTACCCTCCAGACTTCACCTTCTCTATCTCCTTCTTCTACTTCTTCTGATTCACCCTCCTGACTTCAACTTCTCCTTCTCCTTCTTCTACTTCTTCTGCTTCACCCTCCAGACTTCACCTTCTCCTTCTCCTTCTTCTACTTCTTCTGATTCACCCTCCAGACTACACCTTCTCCTTCTCCTTCTTCTGCTTCTTCTGATTCACCCTCCAGACATAACCTTCTCCTTCTCCTTATTCTGCTTCTTCTGATTCACCCTCCAGACTTCACCTTCTCCTTTTCCTTCTTCTGCTTCTTCTGATTCACCCTCCAGACTTCACCTTCTCCTTCTCCTTCTTCTGCTTCTTCTGATTCAGCCTCCAGACTTCACCTTCTCCTTCTCCTTCTTCTACTGCTTCTGATTCACCCTCCAGACTTCACCTTCTCCTTCTCCTTCTTCTGCTTCTTCTGATTCACCCTCCTGACTTCACCTTCTCCTTCTCCTTCTTCTACATCTTCTGATTCACCCTCCTGACTTCACCTTCTCCTTCTCCTTCTACTTCTTCTGCTTCACCCTCCAGACTTCAACTTCTCCTTCTCCTTCTTCTACTTCTTCTGATTCACCCTCCAGACTTCACCTTCTCCTTCTCCTTCTTCTGCTTCTTCTGATTCACCCTCCAGACTTCACCTTCTCCTTCTCCTTCTTCTGCTTCTTCTGATTCACCCTCCAGACTTCATCTTCTCCTTCTCCTTCTTCTACTTCATCTGATTCACCCTCCAGACTTCACCTTCCCCTTCTCCTTCTTCTGCTTCTTCTGATTCACCCTCCAGACTTCACCTTCTCCTTCTCCTTCGTCTACTTCTTCTGATTCACCCTCCAGACTACACCTTCTCCTTCTCCTTCTTCTACTTCTTCTGATTCACCCTCCAGACTTCACCTTCTCCTTCTCCTTCTTCTGTTTCTTCTGATTCACCCTCCAGACTTCATCTTCTCCTTCTCCTTCTTCTACTTCTTCTGATTCACCCTCCAGACTTCACCTTCTCCTTCTCCTTCTTCTACTTCTTCTGATTCACCCTCCAGACTTTATCTTCTCCTTCTCCTTCTTCTGCTTCTTCTGATTCACCCTCCAGACTTCACCTTCTCCTTCTCCTTCTTCTGCTTCTTCTGATTCACCCTCCAGACTTCAACTTCTCCTTCTCCTTCTTCTACTTCTTCTGATTCACCCTCCAGACTTCACCTTCTCCTTCTCCTTCTTCTACTTCTTCTGATTCACCCTCCAGTCTTCACCTTCTCCTTCTCCTTCTTCTGTTTCTTCTGCTTCACCCTCCAGACTTCACCTTCTCCTTCTCTTTCTTCTGCTTCTTCTGATTCACCCTCCAGACTTCACCTTCTCCTTCTCCTTCTTCTGATTCTTCTGATTCACCCTCCAGACTTCACCTTCTCCTTCTCCTTCTTCTGCTTCTTCTGATTCACCCTCCTGACTTCACCTTCTCCTTCTCCTTCTTCTACTTCTTCTGATTCACCCTCCTGACTTCACCTTCTCCTTCTCCTTCTTCTACTTCTTCTGCTTCACCCTCCAGACTTCACCTTCTCCTTCTCCTTCTTCTACTTCTTCTGATTCACCCTCCAGACTTCACCTTCTCCTTCTCCTTCTTCTGCTTCTTCTGATTCACCCTCCAGACTTCACCTTCTCCTTCTCCTTCTTCTGCTTCTTCTGCTTCACACTCCAGACTTCACCTTCTCCTTCTCCTTCTTCTGCTTCTTCTGCTGCGCCCTCCAGGCTTCACCTTCTCCTTCTCCTTCTTCTACTTCTTCTGCTAGACCCCCCTGACTTCACCTGCTCCTTCTCCTTCTTCTGCTTCTCCTGATTCACCCTCCTAACTTCACCTTCTCCTTCTCCTTCTTCTGCTTCTTCTGATTCACCCTCCTGACTTCACCTTCTCCTTCTCCTTCTTCTGCTTCTTCTGATTCACCCTCCAGACTTCACCTTCTCCTTCTCCTTCTTCTGCTTCTTCTGATTCACCCTCCAGACTTCACCTTCTCCTTCTTCTGCTTCTTCTGATTCACCCTCCAGACCTCACCTTCTCCTTCTCCTTCTTCTACTTCTTCTGATTCACCCTCCAGACTTCATCTTCTCCTTCTCCTTCTTCTGCTTCTTCTGATTCACCCTCCAGACTTCACCTTCTCCTTCTCCTTCTTCTGCTTCTTCTGATTCACCCTCCAGACTTCACCTTCTCCTTCTCCTTCTTCTACTTCTTCTGATTCACTCTCCAGACTTCACCTTCTCCTTCTCCTTCTTCTACTTCTTCTGATTCACCCTCCAGTCTTCACCTTCTCCTTCTCCTTCTTCTGTTTCTTCTGCTTCACCCTCCAGACTTCACCTTCTCCTTCTCTTTCTTCTGCTTCTTCTGCTTCACCCTCCAGACTTCACCTTCTCCTTCTTCTTCTGATTCTTCTGATTCACCCTCCAGACTTCACCTTCTCTATCTCCTTCTTCTGCTTCTTCTGATTCACCCTCCTGACTTCACCTTCTCCTTCTCCTTCTTCTACTTCTTCTGATTCACCCTCCTGACTTCACCTTCTCCTTCTCCTTCTTCTACTTCTTCTGCTTCACCCTCCAGACTTCACCTTCTCCTTCTCCTTCTTCTACTTCTTCTGATTCACCCTCCAGACTTCACCTTCTCCTTCTCCTTCTTCTGCTTCTTCTGATTCACCCTCCAGACTTAACCTTCTCCTTCTCCTTATTCTGCTTCTTCTGATTCACCCTCCAGACTTCACCTTCTCCTTCTCCTTCTTCTGCTTCTTCTGATTCACCCTCCAGACTTCACCTTCTCCTTCTCCTTCTTCTGCTTCTTCTGATTCACCCTCCAGACTTCACCTTCTCCTTCTTCTACTTCTTCTGATTCACCCTCCAGATTTCACCTTCTCCTTCTCCTTCTTCTCCTTCTTCTGATTCACCCTCCTGACTTCACCTTCTCCTTCTCCTTCTTCTACATCTTCTGATTCACCCTCCTGACTTCACCTTCAACTTCTCCTTCTTCTACTTCTTCTGCTTCACCCTCCAGACTTCACCTTCTCCTTCTCCTTCTTCTACTTCTTCTGATTCACCCTCCAGACTTCACCTTCTCCTTCTCCTTCTTCTACTTCTTCTGATTCACCCTCCAGACTTCACCTTCTCCTTCTCCTTCTTCTACTTCTTCTGATTCACCCTCCAGACTTCACCTTCTCCTTCTCCTTCTTCTGCTTCTTCTGATTCACCCTCCAGACTTCACCTTCTCCTTCTCCTTATTCTGCTTCTTCTGAATCACCCTCCAGACTTCACCTTCTCCTTCTCCTTCTTCTGCTTCTTCTGATTCACCCTCCAGACTTCACCTTCTCCTTCTCCTTCTTCTGCTTCTTCTGATTCTACCTCCAGACTTCACCTTCTCCTTCTCCTTCTTCTACTTCTTCTGATTCACCCTCCAGACTTCACCTTCTCCATCTCCTTCTTCTGCTTCTTCTGATCCACCCTCCAGACTTCACCTTCTCCTTCTCCTTCGTCTACTTCTTCTGATTCACCCTCCAGACTTCACCTTCTCCTTCTCCTTCTTCTGCTTCTTCTGATTCACCCTCCAGACTTCACCTTCTCCTTCTCCTTCTTCTGCTTCTTCTGATTCACCCTCCAGACTTCACCTTCTCCTTCTCCTTCTTCTGATTCACCCTCCAGACTTCACCTTCTCCTTCTCCTTCTTCTGCTTCTTCTGATTCACCCTCTAGACTTCACCTTCTCCTTCTCCTTCGTCTACTTCTTCTGATTCACCCTCCAGACTACACCTTCTCCTTCTCCTTCTTCTGCTTCTTCTGATTCACCCTCCAGACTTCACCTTCTCCTTCTCCTTCTTCTGCTTCTTCTGATTCACCCTCCAGACTTCACCTTCTCCTTCTCCTTCTTCTGCTTCTTCTGCTTCACACTCCAGACTTCACCTTCTCCTTCTCCTTCTTCTGCTTCTTCTGCTGCGCCCTCCAGGCTTCACCTTCTCCTTCTCCTTCTTCTACTTCTTCTGCTACACCCCCCTGACTTCACCTGCTCCTTCTCCTTCTTCTGCTTCTCCTGATTCACCCTCCTAACTTCACCTTCTCCTTCTCCTTCTTCTGCTTCTTCTGATTCACCCTCCTGACTTCACCTTCTCCTTCTCCTTATTCTGCTTCTTCTGATTCACCCTCCAGACTTCACCTTCTCCTTCTCCTTCTTCTGCTTCTTCTGATTCACCCTCCAGACTTCACCTTCTCCTTCTTCTGCTTCTTCTGATTCACCCTCCAGACCTCACCTTCTCCTTCTCCTTCTTCTACTTCTTCTGATTCACCCTCCAGACTTCATCTTCTCCTTCTCCTTCTTCTGCTTCTTCTGATTCACCCTCCAGACTTCACCTTCTCCTTCTCCTTCTTCTGCTTCTTCTGATTCACCCTCCAGACTTCACCTTCTCCTTCTCCTTCTTCTACTTCTTCTGATTCACTCTCCAGACTTCACCTTCTCCTTCTCCTTCTTCTACTTCTTCTGATTCACCCTCCAGTCTTCACCTTCTCCTTCTCCTTCTTCTGTTTCTTCTGCTTCACCCTCCAGACTTCACCTTCTCCTTCTCTTTCTTCTGCTTCTTCTGCTTCACCCTCCAGACTTCACCTTCTCCTTCTTCTTCTGATTCTTCTGATTCACCCTCCAGACTTCACCTTCTCTATCTCCTTCTTCTGCTTCTTCTGATTCACCCTCCTGACTTCACCTTCTCCTTCTCCTTCTTCTACTTCTTCTGATTCACCCTCCTGACTTCACCTTCTCCTTCTCCTTCTTCTACTTCTTCTGCTTCACCCTCCAGACTTCACCTTCTCCTTCTCCTTCTTCTACTTCTTCTGATTCACCCTCCAGACTTCACCTTCTCCTTCTCCTTCTTCTGCTTCTTCTGATTCACCCTCCAGACTTAACCTTCTCCTTCTCCTTATTCTGCTTCTTCTGATTCACCCTCCAGACTTCACCTTCTCCTTCTCCTTCTTCTGCTTCTTCTGATTCACCCTCCAGACTTCACCTTCTCCTTCTCCTTCTTCTGCTTCTTCTGATTCACCCTCCAGACTTCACCTTCTCCTTCTTCTACTTCTTCTGATTCACCCTCCAGATTTCACCGTCTCCTTCTCCTTCTTCTCCTTCTTCTGATTCACCCTCCTGACTTCACCTTCTCCTTCTCCTTCTTCTACATCTTCTGATTCACCCTCCTGACTTCACCTTCAACTTCTCCTTCTTCTACTTCTTCTGCTTCACCCTCCAGACTTCACCTTCTCCTTCTCCTTCTTCTACTTCTTCTGATTCACCCTCCAGACTTCACCTTCTCCTTCTCCTTCTTCTACTTCTTCTGATTCACCCTCCAGACTTCACCTTCTCCTTCTCCTTCTTCTACTTCTTCTGATTCACCCTCCAGACTTCACCTTCTCCTTCTCCTTCTTCTGCTTCTTCTGATTCACCCTCCAGACTTCACCTTCTCCTTCTCCTTATTCTGCTTCTTCTGAATCACCCTCCAGACTTCACCTTCTCCTTCTCCTTCTTCTGCTTCTTCTGATTCACCCTCCAGACTTCACCTTCTCCTTCTCCTTCTTCTGCTTCTTCTGATTCACCCTCCAGACTTCACCTTCTCCTTCTCCTTCTTCTACTTCTTCTGATTCACCCTCCAGACTTCACCTTCTCCATCTCCTTCTTCTGCTTCTTCTGATTCACCCTCCAGACTTCACCTTCTCCTTCTCCTTCGTCTACTTCTTCTGATTCACCCTCCAGACTTCACCTTCTCCTTCTCCTTCTTCTGCTTCTTCTGATTCACCCTCCAGACTTCACCTTCTCCTTCTCCTTCTTCTGCTTCTTCTGATTCACCCTCCAGACTTCACCTTCTCCTTCTCCTTCTTCTGATTCACCCTCCAGACTTCACCTTCTCCTTCTCCTTCTTCTGCTTCTTCTGATTCACCCTCTAGACTTCACCTTCTCCTTCTCCTTCGTCTACTTCTTCTGATTCACCCTCCAGACTACATCTTCTCCTTCTCCTTCTTCTACTTCTTCTGCTTCACCCTCCAGACTTCACCTTCTCCTTCTCCTTCTTCTACTTCTTCTGATTCACCCTCCAGACTTCACCTTCTCCTTCTCCTTCTTCTGCTTCTTCTGATTCACCCTCCAGACTTCACCTTCTCCTTCTCCTTCTTCTGCTTCTTCTGCTTCACACTCCAGACTTCACCTTCTCCTTCTCCTTCTTCTGCTTCTTCTGCTGCGCCCTCCAGGCTTCACCTTCTCCTTCTCCTTCTTCTACTTCTTCTGCTACACCCCCCTGACTTCACCTGCTCCTTCTCCTTCTTCTGCTTCTCCTGATTCACCCTCCTAACTTCACCTTCTCCTTCTCCTTCTTCTGCTTCTTCTGATTCACCCTCCAGACTTCACCTTCTCCTTCTCCTTCTTCTGCTTCTTCTGATTCACCCTCCAGACTTCACCTTCTCCTTCTTCTGCTTCTTCTGATTCACCCTCCAGACCTCACCTTCTCCTTCTCCTTCTTCTACTTCTTCTGATTCACCCTCCAGACTTCATCTTCTCCTTCTCCTTCTTCTGCTTCTTCTGATTCACCCTCCAGACTTCACCTTCTCCTTCTCCTTCTTCTGCTTCTTCTGATTCACCCTCCAGACTTCACCTTCTCCTTCTCCTTCTTCTACTTCTTCTGATTCACTCTCCAGACTTCACCTTCTCCTTCTCCTTCTTCTACTTCTTCTGATTCACCCTCCAGTCTTCACCTTCTCCTTCTCCTTCTTCTGTTTCTTCTGCTTCACCCTCCAGACTTCACCTTCTCCTTCTCTTTCTTCTGCTTCTTCTGCTTCACCCTCCAGACTTCACCTTCTCCTTCTTCTTCTGATTCTTCTGATTCACCCTCCAGACTTCACCTTCTCTATCTCCTTCTTCTGCTTCTTCTGATTCACCCTCCTGACTTCACCTTCTCCTTCTCCTTCTTCTACTTCTTCTGATTCACCCTCCTGACTTCACCTTCTCCTTCTCCTTCTTCTACTTCTTCTGCTTCACCCTCCAGACTTCACCTTCTCCTTCTCCTTCTTCTACTTCTTCTGATTCACCCTCCAGACTTCACCTTCTCCTTCTCCTTCTTCTGCTTCTTCTGATTCACCCTCCAGACTTAACCTTCTCCTTCTCCTTATTCTGCTTCTTCTGATTCACCCTCCAGACTTCACCTTCTCCTTCTCCTTCTTCTGCTTCTTCTGATTCACCCTCCAGACTTCACCTTCTCCTTCTCCTTCTTCTGCTTCTTCTGATTCACCCTCCAGACTTCACCTTCTCCTTCTTCTACTTCTTCTGATTCACCCTCCAGATTTCACCTTCTCCTTCTCCTTCTTCTCCTTCTTCTGATTCACCCTCCTGACTTCACCTTCTCCTTCTCCTTCTTCTACATCTTCTGATTCACCCTCCTGACTTCACCTTCAACTTCTCCTTCTTCTACTTCTTCTGCTTCACCCTCCAGACTTCACCTTCTCCTTCTCCTTCTTCTACTTCTTCTGATTCACCCTCCAGACTTCACCTTCTCCTTCTCCTTCTTCTACTTCTTCTGATTCACCCTCCAGACTTCACCTTCTCCTTCTCCTTCTTCTACTTCTTCTGATTCACCCTCCAGACTTCACCTTCTCCTTCTCCTTCTTCTGCTTCTTCTGATTCACCCTCCAGACTTCACCTTCTCCTTCTCCTTATTCTGCTTCTTCTGAATCACCCTCCAGACTTCACCTTCTCCTTCTCCTTCTTCTGCTTCTTCTGATTCACCCTCCAGACTTCACCTTCTCCTTCTCCTTCTTCTGCTTCTTCTGATTCACCCTCCAGACTTCACCTTCTCCTTCTCCTTCTTCTACTTCTTCTGATTCACCCTCCAGACTTCACCTTCTCCATCTCCTTCTTCTGCTTCTTCTGATTCACCCTCCAGACTTCACCTTCTCCTTCTCCTTCGTCTACTTCTTCTGATTCACCCTCCAGACTTCACCTTCTCCTTCTCCTTCTTCTGCTTCTTCTGATTCACCCTCCAGACTTCACCTTCTCCTTCTCCTTCTTCTGCTTCTTCTGATTCACCCTCCAGACTTCACCTTCTCCTTCTCCTTCTTCTGATTCACCCTCCAGACTTCACCTTCTCCTTCTCCTTCTTCTGATTCACCCTCCAGACTTCACCTTCTCCTTCTCCTTCTTCTGTTTCTTCTGATTCACCCTCCAGACTTCATCTTCTCCTTCTCCTTCTTCTACTTCTTCTGATTCACCCTCCAGACTTCACCTTCTCCTTCTCCTTCTTCTACTTCTTCTGATTCACCCTCCAGACTTCATCTTCTCCTTCTCCTTCTTCTGTTTCTTCTGATTCACCCTCCAGACTTCACCTTCTCCTTCTCCTTCTTCTGCTTCTTCTGATTCACCCTCCAGACTTCAACTTCTCCTTCTCCTTCTTCTACTTCTTCTGATTCACCCTCCAGACTTCACCTTCTCCTTCTCCTTCTTCTACTTCTTCCGATTCACCCTCCAGACTTCATCTTCTCCTTCTCCTTCTTCTGCTTCTTCTGATTCACCCTCCAGACTTCACCTTCTCCTTCTCCTTCTTCTGCTTCTTCTGATTCACCCTCCAGACTTCACCTTCTCCTTCTCCTTCTTCTACTTCTTCTGATTCACCCTCCAGACTTCACCTTCTCCTTCTCCTTCTTCTACTTCTTCTGATTCACCCTCCAGTCTTCACCTTCTCCTTCTCCTTCTTCTGTTTCTTCTGCTTCACCCTCCAGACTTCACCTTCTCCTTCTCTTTCTTCTGCTTCTTCTGATTCACCCTCCAGACTTCACCTTCTCCTTCTCCTTCTTCTGATTCTTCTGATTCACCCTCCAGACTTCACCTTCTCCTTCTCCTTCTTCTGCTTCTTCTGATTCACCCTCCTGACTTCACCTTCTCCTTCTCCTTCTTCTACTTCGTCTGATTCACCCTCCAGACTTCACCTTCTCCTTCTCCTTCTTCTGCTTCTTCTGATTCACCCTCCAGACTTCACCTTCTCCTTCTCCTTCTTCTACTTCTTCTGATTCACCCTCCAGACTTCACCTTCTCCTTCTACTTCTTCTACTTCTTCTGATTCACCCTCCAGTCTTCACCTTCTCCTTCTCCTTCTTCTGTTTCTTCTGCTTCACCCTCCAGACTTCACCTTCTCCTTCTCTTTCTTCTGCTTCTTCTGATTCACCCTCCAGACTTCACCTTCTCCTTCTCCTTCTTCTGATTCTTCTGATTCACCCTCCAGACTTCACCTTCTCCTTCTCCTTCTTCTGCTTCTTCTGATTCACCCTCCTGACTTCACCTTCTCCTTCTCCTTCTTCTACTTCGTCTGATTCACCCTCCTGACTTCACCTTCTCCATCTCCTTCTTCTGCTTCTTCTGATTCACCCTCCAGACTTCACCTTCTCCTTCTCCTTCGTCTACTTCTTCTGATTCACCCTCCAGACTTCACCTTCTCCTTCTCCTTCTTCTGCTTCTTCTGATTCACCCTCCAGACTTCACCTTCTCCTTCTCCTTCTTCTGCTTCTTCTGATTCACCCTCCAGACTTCACCTTCTCCTTCTCCTTCTTCTGATTCACCCTCCAGACTTCACCTTCTCCTTCTCCTTCTTCTGCTTCTTCTGATTCACCCTCTAGACTTCACCTTCTCCTTCTCCTTCGTCTACTTCTTCTGATTCACCCTCCAGACTACACCTTCTCCTTCTCCTTCTTCTACTTCTTCTGCTTCACCCTCCAGACTTCACCTTCTCCTTCTCCTTCTTCTACTTCTTCTGATTCACCCTCCAGACTTCACCTTCTCCTTCTTCTGCTTCTTCTGATTCACCCTCCAGACTTCACCTTCTCCTTCTCCTTCTTCTGCTTCTTCTGCTTCACACTCCAGACTTCACCTTCTCCTTCTCCTTCTTCTGCTTCTTCTGCTGCGCCCTCCAGGCTTCACCTTCTCCTTCTCCTTCTTCTACTTCTTCTGCTACACCCCCCTGACTTCACCTGCTCCTTCTCCTTCTTCTGCTTCTCCTGATTCACCCTCCTAACTTCACCTTCTCCTTCTCCTTCTTCTGCTTCTTCTGATTCACCCTCCTGACTTCACCTTCTCCTTCTCCTTATTCTGCTTCTTCTGATTCACCCTCCAGACTTCACCTTCTCCTTCTCCTTCTTCTGCTTCTTCTGATTCACCCTCCAGACTTCACCTTCTCCTTCTTCTGCTTCTTCTGATTCACCCTCCAGACCTCACCTTCTCCTTCTCCTTCTTCTACTTCTTCTGATTCACCCTCCTGACTTCACCTTCTCCTTCTCCTTATTCTGCTTCTTCTGATTCACCCTCCAGACTTCACCTTCTCCTTCTCCTTCTTCTGCTTCTTCTGATTCACCCTCCAGACTTCACCTTCTCCTTCTTCTGCTTCTTCTGATTCACCCTCCAGACCTCACCTTCTCCTTCTCCTTCTTCTACTTCTTCTGATTCACCCTCCAGACTTCACCTTCTCCTTCTCCTTCTTCTGCTTCTTCTGATTCACCCTCCAGACTTCACCTTCTCCTTCTCCTTCTTCTACTTCTTCTGATTCACTCTCCAGACTTCACCTTCTCCTTCTCCTTCTTCTACTTCTTCTGATTCACCCTCCAGTCTTCACCTTCTCCTTCTCCTTCTTCTGTTTCTTCTGCTTCACCCTCCAGACTTCACCTTCTCCTTCTCTTTCTTCTGCTTCTTCTGCTTCACCCTCCAGACTTCACCTTCTCCTTCTTCTTCTGATTCTTCTGATTCACCCTCCAGACTTCACCTTCTCTATCTCCTTCTTCTGCTTCTTCTGATTCACCCTCCTGACTTCACCTTCTCCTTCTCCTTCTTCTACTTCTTCTGATTCACCCTCCTGACTTCACCTTCTCCTTCTCCTTCTTCTACTTCTTCTGCTTCACCCTCCAGACTTCACCTTCTCCTTCTCCTTCTTCTACTTCTTCTGATTCACCCTCCAGACTTCACCTTCTCCTTCTCCTTCTTCTGCTTCTTCTGATTCACCCTCCAGACTTAACCTTCTCCTTCTCCTTATTCTGCTTCTTCTGATTCACCCTCCAGACTTCACCTTCTCCTTCTCCTTCTTCTGCTTCTTCTGATTCACCCTCCAGACTTCACCTTCTCCTTCTCCTTCTTCTGCTTCTTCTGATTCACCCTCCAGACTTCACCTTCTCCTTCTTCTACTTCTTCTGATTCACCCTCCAGATTTCACCTTCTACTTCTCCTTCTTCTCCTTCTTCTGATTCACCCTCCTGACTTCACCTTCTCCTTCTCCTTCTTCTACATCTTCTGATTCACCCTCCTGACTTCACCTTCAACTTCTCCTTCTTCTACTTCTTCTGCTTCACCCTCCAGACTTCACCTTCTCCTTCTCCTTCTTCTACTTCTTCTGATTCACCCTCCAGACTTCACCTTCTCCTTCTCCTTCTTCTACTTCTTCTGATTCACCCTCCAGACTTCACCTTCTCCTTCTCCTTCTTCTACTTCTTCTGATTCACCCACCAGACTTCACCTTCTCCTTCTCCTTCTTCTGCTTCTTCTGATTCACCCTCCAGACTTCACCTTCTCCTTCTCCTTATTCTGCTTCTTCTGAATCACCCTCCAGACTTCACCTTCTCCTTCTCCTTCTTCTGCTTCTTCTGATTCACCCTCCAGACTTCACCTTCTCCTTCTCCTTCTTCTGCTTCTTCTGATTCACCCTCCAGACTTCACCTTCTCCTTCTCCTTCTTCTACTTCTTCTGATTCACCCTCCAGACTTCACCTTCTCCATCTCCTTCTTCTGCTTCTTCTGATTCACCCTCCAGACTTCACCTTCTCCTTCTCCTTCGTCTACTTCTTCTGATTCACCCTCCAGACTTCACCTTCTCCTTCTCCTTCTTCTGCTTCTTCTGATTCACCCTCCAGACTTCACCTTCTCCTTCTCCTTCTTCTGCTTCTTCTGATTCACCCTCCAGACTTCACCTTCTCCTTCTCCTTCTTCTGATTCACCCTCCAGACTTCACCTTCTCCTTCTCCTTCTTCTGCTTCTTCTGATTCACCCTCTAGACTTCACCTTCTCCTTCTCCTTCGTCTACTTCTTCTGATTCACCCTCCAGACTACACCTTCTCCTTCTCCTTCTTCTACTTCTTCTGATTCACCATCCAGACTTCACCTTCTCCTTCTCCTTCTTCTGTTTCTTCTGATTCACCCTCCAGACTTCATCTTCTCCTTCTCCTTCTTCTACTTCTTCTGATTCACCCTCCAGACTTCACCTTCTCCTTCTCCTTCTTCTACTTCTTCTGATTCACCCTCCAGACTTCATCTTCTCCTTCTCCTTCTTCTGTTTCTTCTGATTCACCCTCCAGACTTCACCTTCTCCTTCTCCTTCTTCTGCTTCTTCTGATTCACCCTCCAGACTTCAACTTCTCCTTCTCCTTCTTCTACTTCTTCTGATTCACCCTCCAGACTTCACCTTCTCCTTCTCCTTCTTCTACTTCTTCCGATTCACCCTCCAGACTTCATCTTCTCCTTCTCCTTCTTCTGCTTCTTCTGATTCACCCTCCAGACTTCACCTTCTCCTTCTCCTTCTTCTGCTTCTTCTGATTCACCCTCCAGACTTCACCTTCTCCTTCTCCTTCTTCTACTTCTTCTGATTCACCCTCCAGACTTCACCTTCTCCTTCTCCTTCTTCTACTTCTTCTGATTCACCCTCCAGTCTTCACCTTCTCCTTCTCCTTCTTCTGTTTCTTCTGCTTCACCCTCCAGACTTCACCTTCTCCTTCTCTTTCTTCTGCTTCTTCTGATTCACCCTCCAGACTTCACCTTCTCCTTCTCCTTCTTCTGATTCTTCTGATTCACCCTCCAGACTTCACCTTCTCCTTCTCCTTCTTCTGCTTCTTCTGATTCACCCTCCTGACTTCACCTTCTCCTTCTCCTTCTTCTACTTCGTCTGATTCACCCTCCTGACTTCACCTTCTCCTTCTCCTTCTTCTACTTCTTCTGGTTCACCCTCCAGACTTCACCTTCTCCTTCTCCATCTTCTGTTTCTTCTGATTCACCCTCCAGACTTCATCTTCTCCTTCTCCTTCTTCTACTTCTTCTGATTCACCCTCCAGACTTCACCTTCTCCTTCTCCTTCTTCTACTTCTTCTGATTCACCCTCCAGACTTCATCTTCTCCTTCTCCTTCTTCTGCTTCTTCTGATTCACCCTCCAGACTTCACCTTCTCCTTCTCCTTCTTCTGCTTCTTCTGATTCACCCTCCAGACTTCAACTTCTCCTTCTCCTTCTTCTACTTCTTCTGATTCACCCTCCAGACTTCACCTTCTCCTTCTCCTTCTTCTACTTCTTCTGATTCACCCTCCAGTCTTCACCTTCTCCTTCTCCTTCTTCTGTTTCTTCTGCTTCACCCTCCAGACTTCACCTTCTCCTTCTCTTTCTTCTGCTTCTTCTGATTCACCCTCCAGACTTCACCTTCTCCTTCTCCTTCTTCTGATTCTTCTGATTCACCCTCCAGACTTCACCTTCTCCTTCTCCTTCTTCTGCTTCTTCTGATTCACCCTCCTGACTTCACCTTCTCCTTCTCCTTCTTCTACTTCTTCTGATTCACCCTCCTGACTTCACCTTCTCCTTCTCCTTCTTCTACTTCTTCTGCTTCACCCTCCAGACTTCACCTTCTCCTTCTCCTTCTTCTACTTCTTCTGATTCACCCTCCAGACTTCACCTTCTCCTTCTCCTTCTTCTGCTTCTTCTGATTCACCCTCCAGACTTCACCTTCTCATTCTTCTTCTTCTGCTTCTTCTGCTGCGCCCTCCAGACTTCACCTTCTCCTTCTCCTTCTTCTGCTTCTCACTCCAGACTTCACCTTCTCCTTCTCCTTCTTCTGCTTCTTCTGCTGCGCCCTCCAGGCTTCACCTTCTCCTTCTCCTTCTTCTGCTTCTTCTGCTTCACCGTCCTGACTTCCCCTTCTCCTTCTCCTTCTTCTACTTCTTCTGCTACACCCCCCTGACTTCACCTGCTCCTTCTCCTTCTTCTGCTTCTTCTGATTCACCCTCCTAACTTTACCTTCTCCTTCTCCTTCTTCTGCTTCTTCTGATTCACCCTCCTGACTTCACCTTCTCCTTCTCCTTCTTCTGCTTCTTCTGATTCACCCTCCAGACTTCACCTTCTCCTTCTCCTTCTTCTGCTTCTTCTGATTCACCCTCCAGACTTCACCTTCTCCTTCTCCTTCTTCTGCTTCTTCTGATTCACCCTCCAGACCTCACCTTCTCCTTCTCCTTCTTCTACTTCTTCTGATTCACCCTCCAGACTTCATCTTCTCCTTCTCCTTCTTCTGCTTCTTCTGATTCACCCTCCAGACTTCACCTTCTCCTTCTCCTTCTTCTGCTTCTTCTGATTCACCCTCCAGACTTCACCTTCGCCTTCTCCTTCTTCTACTTCTTCTGATTCACCCTCCAGACTTCACCTTCTCCTTCTCCTTCTTCTACTTCTTCTGATTCACCCTCCAATCTTCACCTTCTCCTTCTCCTTCTTCTGTTTCTTCTGCTTCACCCTCCAGACTTCACCTTCTCCTTCTCTTTCTTCTGCTTCTTCTGCTTCACCCTCCAGACTTCACCTTCTCCTTCTCCTTCTTCTGATTCTTCTGATTCACCCTCCAGACTTCACCTTCTCTATCTCCTTCTTCTGCTTCTTCTGATTCACCCTCCTGACTTCATCTTCTCCTTCTCCTTCTTCTACTTCTTCTGATTCACCCTCCTGACTTCACCTTCTCCTTCTCCTTCTTCTACTTCTTCTGCTTCACCCTCCAGACTTCACCTTCTCCTTCTCCTTCTTCTACTTCTTCTGATTCACCCTCCAGACTTCACCTTCTCCTTCTCCTTCTTCTGCTTCTTCTGATTCACCCTCCAGACTTCACCTTCTCCTTCTCCTTATTCTGCTTCTTCTGATTCACCCTCCAGACTCCACCTTCTCCTTCTCCTTATTCTGCTTCTTCTGATTCACCCTCCAGACTCCATCTTCTCCTTCTCCTTCTTCTGCTTCTTCTGATTTACCCTCCAGACTTCACCTTCGCCTTCTCCTTCTTCTGCTTCTTCTGATTCACCCTCCAGACTTCACCTTCTCCTTCTCCTTCTTCTACTTCTTCTGATTCACCCTCCAGACTTCACCTTCTCCTTCTCCTTCTTCTGCTTCTTCTGATTCACCCTCCTGACTTCACCTTCTCCTTCTTCTACATCTTCTGATTCACCCTCCTGACTTCACCTTCTCCTTCTCCTTCTTCTACTTCTTCTGCTTCACCCTCCAGACTTCACCTTCTCCTTCTCCTTCTTCTACTTCTTCTGATTCACCCTCCAGACTTCATCTTCTCCTTCTCCTTCTTCTGCTTCTTCTGATTCACCCTCCAGACTTCACCTTCTCCTTCTCCTTCTTCTGCTTCTTCTGATTCACCCTCCAGACTTCACCTTCTCCTTCTCCTTCTTCTACTTCTTCTGATTCACCCTCCAGACTTCACCTTCTCCTTCTCCTTCTTCTACTTCTTCTGATTCACCCTCCAGTCTTCACCTTCTCCTTCTCCTTCTTCTGTTTCTTCTGCTTCACCCTCCAGACTTCACCTTCTCCTTCTCTTTAATCTGCTTCTTCTGCTTCACCCTCCAGACTTCACCTTCTCCTTCTCCTTCTTCTGATTCTTCTGATTCACCCTCCAGACTTCACCTTCTCTATCTCCTTCTTCTGCTTCTTCTGATTCACCCTCCAGACTTCACCTTCTCCTTCTCCTTCTTCTACTTCTTCTGCTACACCCCCCTGACTTCACCTGCTCCTTCTCCTTCTTCTGCTTCTTCTGATTCACCCTCCTAACTTCACCTTCTCCTTCTCCTTCTTCTGCTTCTTCTGATTCACCCTCCTGACTTCACCTTCTCCTTCTCCTTTTTCTGCTTCTTCTGATTCACCCTCCAGACTTCTCCTTCTCCTTCTCCTTCTTCTGCTTCTTCTGATTCACCCTGCAGACTTCACCTTCTCCTTCTCCTTCTTCTGCTTCTTCTGATTCACCCTCCAGACCTCACCTTCTCCTTCTCCTTCTTCTACTTCTTCTGATTCACCCTCCAGACTTCATCTTCTCCTTCTCCTTCTTCTGCTTCTTCTGATTCACCCTCCAGACTTCACCTTCTCCTTCTCCTTCTTCTGCTTGTTCTGATTCACCCTCCAGACTTCACCTTCTCCTTCTCCTTCTTCTACTTCTTCTGATTCACCCTCCAGACTTCACCTTCTCCTTCTCCTTCTTCTACTTCTTCTGATTCACCCTCCAGTCTTCACCTTCTCCTTCTCCTTCTTCTGTTTCTTCTGCTTCACCCTCCAGACTTCACCTTCTCCTTCTCTTTCTTCTGCTTCTTCTGCTTCACCCTCCAGACTTCACCTTCTCCTTCTCCTTCTTCTGATTCTTCTGATTCACCCTCCAGACTTCACCTTCTCTATCTCCTTCTTCTGCTTCTTCTGATTCACCCTCCTGACTTCACCTTCTCCTTCTCCTTCTTCTACTTCTTCTGATTCACCCTCCTGACTTCACCTTCTCCTTCTCCTTCTTCTACTTCTTCTGCTTCACCCTCCAGACTTCACCTTCTCCTTCTCCTTCTTCTACTTCTTCTGATTCACCCTCCAGACTTCACCTTCTCCTTCTCCTTCTTCTGCTTCTTCTGATTCACCCTCCAGACTTAACCTTCTCCTTCTCCTTATTCTGCTTCTTCTGATTCACCCTCCAGACTTCACCTTCTCCTTCTCCTTCTTCTGCTTCTTCTGATTCACCCTCCAGACTTCACCTTCTCCTTCTCCTTCTTCTGCTTCTTCTGATTCACCCTCCAGACTTCACCTTCTCCTTCTTCTACTTCTTCTGATTCACCCTCCAGACTTCACCTTCTCCTTCTCCTTCTTCTCCATCTTCTGATTCACCCTCCTGACTTCACCTTCTCCTTCTCCTTCTTCTACATCTTCTGATTCACCCTCCTGACTTCACCTTCAACTTCTCCTTCTTCTACTTCTTCTGCTTCACCCTCCAGACTTCACCTTCTCCTTCTCCTTCTTCTACTTCTTCTGATTCACCCTCCAGACTTCACCTTCTCCTTCTCCTTCTTCTACTTCTTCTGATTCACCCTCCAGACTTCACCTTCTCCTTCTCCTTCTTCTACTTCTTCTGATTCACCCTCCAGACTTCACCTTCTCCTTCTCCTTCTTCTGCTTCTTCTGATTCACCCTCCAGACTTCACCTTCTCCTTCTCCTTATTCTGCTTCTTCTGAATCACCCTCCAGACTTCACCTTCTCCTTCTCCTTCTTCTGCTTCTTCTGATTCACCCTCCAGACTTCACCTTCTCCTTCTCCTTCTTCTGCTTCTTCTGATTCACCCTCCAGACTTCAACTTCTCCTTCTCCTTCTTCTACTTCTTCTGATTCACCCTCCAGACTTCACCTTCTCCATCTCCTTCTTCTGCTTCTTCTGATTCACCCTCCAGACTTCACCTTCTCCTTCTCCTTCGTCTACTTCTTCTGATTCACCCTCCAGACTTCACCTTCTCCTTCTCCTTCTTCTGCTTCTTCTGATTCACCCTCCAGACTTCACCTTCTCCTTCTCCTTCTTCTGCTTCTTCTGATTCACCCTCCAGACTTCACCTTCTCCTTCTCCTTCTTCTACTTCTTCTGATTCACCCTCCAGACTTCACCTTCTCCTTCTCCTTATTCTGCTTCTTCTGATTCACCCTCCAGACTTCACCTTCTCCTTCTCCTTCGTCTACTTCTTCTGATTCACCCTCCAGACTACACCTTCTCCTTCTCCTTCTTCTACTTCTTCTGATTCACCCTCCAGACTTCACCTTCTCCTTCTCCTTCTTCTGTTTCTTCTGATTCACCCTCCAGACTTCATCTTCTCCTTCTCCTTCTTCTACTTCTTCTGATTCACCCTCCAGACTTCACCTTCTCCTTCTCCTTCTTCTACTTCTTCTGATTCACCCTCCAGACTTCATCTTCTCCTTCTCCTTCTTCTGCTTCTTCTGATTCACCCTCCAGACTTCACCTTCTCCTTCTCCTTCTTCTGCTTCTTCTGATTCACCCTCCAGACTTCAACTTCTCCTTCTCCTTCTTCTACTTCTTCTGATTCACCCTCCAGACTTCACCTTCTCCTTCTCCTTCTTCTACTTCTTCCGATTCATCCTCCAGACTTCATCTTCTCCTTCTCCTTCTTCTGCTTCTTCTGATTCACCCTCCAGACTTCACCTTCTCCTTCTCCTTCTTCTGCTTCTTCTGATTCACCCTCCAGACTTCACCTTCTCCTTCTCCTTCTTCTACTTCTTCTGATTCACCCTCCAGACTTCAGCTTCTCCTTCTCCTTCTTCTACTTCTTCTGATTCACCCTCCAGTCTTCACCTTCTCCTTCTCCTTCTTCTGTTTCTTCTGCTTCACCCTCCAGACTTCACCTTCTCCTTCTCTTTCTTCTGCTTCTTCTGATTCACCCTCCAGACTTCACCTTCTCCTTCTCCTTCTTCTGATTCTTCTGATTCACCCTCCAGACTTCACCTTCTCCTTCTCCTTCTTCTGCTTCTTCTGATTCACCCTCCTGACTTCACCTTCTCCTTCTCCTTCTTCTACTTCGTCTGATTCACCCTCCTGACTTCACCTTCTCCTTCTCCTTCTTCTACTTCTTCTGGTTCACCCTCCAGACTTCACCTTCTCCTTCTCCATCTTCTGTTTCTTCTGATTCACCCTCCAGACTTCATCTTCTCCTTCTCCTTCTTCTACTTCTTCTGATTCACCCTCCAGACTTCACCTTCTCCTTCTCCTTCTTCTACTTCTTCTGATTCACCCTCCAGACTTCATCTTCTCCTTCTCCTTCTTCTGCTTCTTCTGATTCACCCTCCAGACTTCACCTTCTCCTTCTCCTTCTTCTGCTTCTTCTGATTCACCCTCCAGACTTCAACTTCTCCTTCTCCTTCTTCTACTTCTTCTGATTCACCCTCCAGACTTCACCTTCTCCTTCTCCTTCTTCTACTTCTTCTGATTCACCCTCCAGTCTTCACCTTCTCCTTCTCCTTCTTCTGTTTCTTCTGCTTCACCCTCCAGACTTCACCTTCTCCTTCTCTTTCTTCTGCTTCTTCTGATTCACCCTCCAGACTTCACCTTCTCCTTCTCCTTCTTCTGATTCTTCTGATTCACCCTCCAGACTTCACCTTCTCCTTCTCCTTCTTCTGCTTCTTCTGATTCACCCTCCTGACTTCACCTTCTCCTTCTCCTTCTTCTACTTCTTCTGATTCACCCTCCTGACTTCACCTTCTCCTTCTCCTTCTTCTACCTCTTCTGCTTCACCCTCCAGACTTCACCTTCTCCTTCTCCTTCTTCTACTTCTTCTGATTCACCCTCCAGACTTCACCTTCTCCTTCTCCTTCTTCTGCTTCTTCTAATTCACCCTAAAGACTTCACCTTCTCATTCTCCTTCTTCTGCTTCTTCTGCTGCGCCCTCCAGACTTCACCTTCTCCTTCTCCTTCTTCTGCTTCACACTCCAGACTTCACCTTCTCCTTCTCCTTCTTCTGCTTCTTCTGCTGCGCCCTCCAGGCTTCACCTTCTCCTTCTCCTTCTTCTGCTTCTTCTGCTTCACCGTCCTGACTTCCCCTTCTCCTTCTCCTTCTTCTACTTCTTCTGCTACACCCCCCTGACTTCACCTGCTCCTTCTCCTTCTTCTGCTTCTTCTGATTCACCCTCCTAACTTCACCTTCTCCTTCTCCTTCTTCTGCTTCTTCTGATTCACCCTCCTGACTTCACCTTCTCCTTCTCCTTCTTCTGCTTCTTCTGATTCACCCTCCAGACTTCACCTTCTCCTTCTCCTTCTTCTGCTTCTTCTGATTCACCCTCCAGACTTCACCTTCTCCTTCTCCTTCTTCTTCTTCTTCTGATTCACCCTCCAGACCTCACCTTCTCCTTCTCCTTCTTCTACTTCTTCTGATTCACCCTCCAGACTTCATCTTCTCCTTCTCCTTCTTCTGCTTCTTCTGATTCACCCTCCAGAATTTACCTTCTCCTTCTCCTTCTTCTGCTTCTTCTGATTCACCCTCCAGACTTCACCTTCTCCTTCTCCTTCTTCTACTTCTTCTGATTCACCCTCCAGACTTCACCTTCTCCTTCTCCTTCTTCTACTTCTTCTGATTCACCCTCCAATCTTCACCTTCTCCTTCTCCTTCTTCTGTTTCTTCTGCTTCACCCTCCAGACTTCACCTTCTCCTTCTCTTTCTTCTGCTTCTTCTGCTTCACCCTCCAGACTTCACCTTCTCCTTCTCCTTCTTCTGATTCTTCTGATTCACCCTCCAGACTTCACCTTCTCTATCTCCTTCTTCTGCTTCTTCTGATTCACCCTCCTGACTTCATCTTCTCCTTCTCCTTCTTCTACTTCTTCTGATTCACCCTCCTGACTTCACCTTCTCCTTCTCCTTCTTCTACTTCTTCTGCTTCACCCTCCAGACTTCACCTTCTCCTTCTCCTTCTTCTACTTCTTCTGATTCACCCTCCAGACTTCACCTTCTCCTTCTCCTTCTTCTGCTTCTTCTGATTCACCCTCCAGACTTCACCTTCGCCTTCTCCTTCTTCTTCTTCTTCTTCTTCTGATTCACCCTCCAGACTTCACCTTCTCCTTCTCCTTCTTCTACTTCTTCTGATTCACCCTCCAGACTTCACCTTCTCCTTCTCCTTCTTCTGCTTCTTCTGATTCACCCTCCTGACTTCACCTTCTCCTTCTCCTTCTTCTACATCTTCTGATTCACCCTCCTGACTTCACCTTCTCCTTCTCCTTCTTCTACTTCTTCTGCTTCACCCTCCAGACTTCACCTTCTCCTTCTCCTTCTTCTACTTCTTCTGATTCACCCTCCAGACTTCATCTTCTCCTTCTCCTTCTTCTGCTTCTTCTGATTCACCCTCCAGACTTCACCTTCTCCTGCTCCTTCTTCTGCTTCTTCTGATTCACCCTCCAGACTTCACCTTCTCCTTCTCCTTCTTCTACTTCTTCTGATTCACCCTCCAGACTTCACCTTCTCCTTCTCCTTCTTCTACTTCTTCTGATTCACCCTCCAGTCTTCACCTTCTCCTTCTCCTTCTTCTGTTTCTTCTGCTTCACCCTCCAGACTTCACCTTCTCCTTCTCTTTAATCTGCTTCTTCTGCTTCACCCTCCAGACTTCACCTTCTCCTTCTCCTTCTTCTGATTCTTCTGATTCACCCTCCAGACTTCACCCTCTCTATCTCCTTCTTCTGCTTCTTCTGATTCACCCTCCTGACTTCACCTTCTCCTTCTCCTTCTTCTACTTCTTCTGATTCACCCTCCTGACTTCACCTTCTCCTTCTCCTTCTTCTACTTCTTCTGCTTCACCCTCCAGACTTCACCTTCTCCTTCTCCTTCTTCTACTTCTTCTGATTCACCCTCCAGACTTCACCTTCTCCTTCTCCTTCTTCTGCTTCTTCTGATTCACCCTCCAGACTTCATCTTCTCCTTCTCCTTATTCTGCTTCTTCTGATTCACCCTCCAGACTTCACCTTCTCCTTCTCCTTCTTCTGCTTCTTCTGATTCACCCTCCAGACTTCACCTTCGCCTTCTCCTTCTTCTGCTTCTTCTGATTCACCCTCCAGACTTCACCTTCTCCTTCTCCTTCTTCTACTTCTTCTGATTCACCCTCCAGACTTCACCTTCTCCTTCTCCTTCTTCTACTTCTTCTGATTCACCCTCCAGACTTCACCTTCTCCTTCTCCTTCTTCTACTTCTTCTGATTCACCCTCCAGACTTCATCTTCTCCTTCTCCTTCTTCGACTTCTTCTGATTCACCCTCCAGACTTCACCTTCTCCTTCTCCTTCTTCTGCTTCTTCTGATTCACCCTCCAGATTTCACCTTCTCCTTCTCCTTATTCTGCTTCTTCTGAATCACCCTCCAGACTTCACCTTCTCCTTCTCCTTCTTCTGCTTCTTCTGATTCACCCTCCAGACTTCACCTTCTCCTTCTCCTTCTTCTGCTTCTTCTGATTCGCCCTCCAGACTTCACCTTCTCCTTCTCCTTCTTCTACTTCTTCTGATTCACCCTCCAGACTTCACCTTCTCCATCTCCTTCTTCTGCTTCTTCTGATTCACCCTCCAGACTTCACCTTCTCCTTCTCCTTCGTCTACTTCTTCTGATTCACACTCCAGACTTCACCTTCTCCTTCTCCTTCTTCTGCTTCTTCTGATTCACCCTCCAGACTTCACCTTCTCCTTCTCCTTCTTCTACTTCTTCTGATTCACCCTCCAGACTTCACCTTCTCCTTCTCTTTCTTCTGCTTCTTCTGATTCACCCTCCAGACTTCACCTTCTCCTTCTCCTTCTTCTGATTCTTCTGATTCACCCTCCAGACTTCACCTTCTCCTTCTCCTTCTTCTGCTTCTTCTGATTCACCCTCCTGACTTCACCTTCTCCTTCTCCTTCTTCTACATCTTCTGATTCACCCTCCTGACTTCACCTTCTCCTTCTCCTTCTTCTACTTCTTCTGCTTCACCCTCCAGACTTCACCTTCTCCTTCTCCTTCTTCTACGTCTTCTGATTCACCCTCCAGACTTCACCTTCTCCTTCTCCTTCTTCTACTTCTTCTGATTCACCCTCCAGACTTCACCTTCTCCTTCTCCTTCTTCTACTTCTTCTGATTCACCCTCCAGACTTCACCTTCTCCTTCTCCTTATTCTGCTTCTTCTGAATCACCCTCCAGACTTCACCTTCTCCTTCTCCTTCTTCTGCTTCTTCTGATTCACCCTCCAGACTTCACCTTCTCCTTCTCCTTCTTCTGCTTCTTCTGATTCACCCTCCAGACTTCACCTTCTCCTTCTCCTTCTTCTACTTCTTCTGATTCACCCTCCAGACTTCACCTTCTCCATCTCCTTCTTCTGCTTCATCTGATTCACCCTCCAGACTTCACCTTCTCCTTCTCCTTCGTCTACTTCTTCTGATTCACCCTCCAGACTACACCTTCTCCTTCTCCTTCTTCTACTTCTTCTGATTCACCCTCCAGACTTCACCTTCTCCTTCTCCTTCTTCTGTTTCTTCTGATTCACCCTCCAGACTTCACCTTCTCCTTCTCCTTCTTCTACTACTTCTGCTTCACCCTCCAGACTTCACCTTCTCCTTCTCCTTCTTCTACTTCTTCTGATTCACCCTCCAGACTTCATCTTCTCCTTCTCCTTCTTCTGCTTCTTCTGATTCACCCTCCAGACTTCACCTTCTCCTTCTCCTTCTTCTGCTTCTTCTGATTCACCCTCCAGACTTCACCTTCTCCTTCTCCTTCTTCTACTTCTTCTGATTCACCCTCCAGACTTCACCTTCTCCTTCTACTTCTTCTACTTCTTCTGATTCACCCTCCAGTCTTCACCTTCTCCTTCTCCTTCTTCTGTTTCTTCTGCTTCACCCTCCTGACTTCACCTTCTCCTTCTCCTTCTTCTACTTCTTCTGATTCACCCTCCAGACTTCACCTTCTCCTTCTCCTTCTTCTACTTCTTCTGATTCACCCTCCAGACTTCACCTTCTCCTTCTCCTTCTTCTGCTTCTTCTGATTCACCCTCCAGACTTCACCTTCTCCTTCTCCTTATTCTGCTTCTTCTGATTCACCCTCCAGACTTCACCTTCTCCTTCTCCTTATTCTGCTTCTTCTGATTCACCCTCCAGACTTCACCTTCTCCTTCTCCTTCCTCTGCTTCTTCTGATTCACCCTCCAGACTTCACCTTCTCCTTCTCCTTCTTCTGATTCTTCTGATTCACCCTCCAGACTTCACCTTCTCCTTCTCCATCTTCTGCTTCTTCTGATTCACCCTCCTGACTTCACCTTCTCCTTCTCCTTCTTCTACTTCTTCTGATTCACCATCCTGACTTCACCTTCTCCTTCTCCATCTTCTAATTCTTCTGCTTCACCCTCCAGACTTCAACTTCTCCTTCTCCTTCTTCTACTTCTTCTGATTCACCCTCCAGACTTCACCTTCTCCTTCTCCTTCTTCTGCTTCTTCTGATTCACCCTCCAGACTTCACCTTCTCCTTCTCCTTATTCTGCTTCTTCTGATTCACCCTCCAGACTTCACCTTCTCCTTCTCCTTCTTCTGCTTCTTCTGATTCACCCTGCAGACTTCACCTTCTCCTTCTCCTTCTTCTGCTTCTTCTGATTCACCCTCCAGACTTCACCTTCTCCTTCTCCTTCTTCTGCTTCTTCTGATTCACCCTCCAGACTTCACCTTCTCCTTCTCCTTCTTCTACTTCTTCTGATTCACCCTCCAGACTTCACCTTCTCCTCTTTCTTCTGCTTCTTCTGATTCACCCTCCAGACTTCACCTTCTCCTTCTCCTTCTTCTGATTCTTCTGATTCACCCTCCAGACTTCACCTTCTCCTTCTCCTTCTTCTGCTTCTTCTGATTCACCCTCCTGACTTCACCTTCTCCTTCTCCTTCTTCTACTTCTTCTGATTCACCCTCCTGACTTCCCCTTCTCCTTCTCCTTCTTCTACTTCTTCTGCTTCACCCTCCAGACTTCACCTTCTCCTTCTCATTCTTCTACTTCTTCTGATTCACCCTCCAGACTTGACCTTCTCCTTTTCCTTCTTCTACTTCTTCTGATTCACCCTCCAGACTTCACCTTCTCCTTCTCCTTCTTCTGCTTCTTCTGCTTCACCGTCCTGACTTCACCTTCTCCTTCTCCTTCTTCTACTTATTCTGCTTCATCCCCCTGACATCACCTGCTCCTTCTCCTTCTTCTGCTTCTTCTGATTCACCCTCCTAACTTCACCTTCTCCTTCTCCTTCTTCTGCTTCTTCTGATTCACCCTCCTGACTTCACCTTCTCCTTCTCCTTCTTCTGCTTCTTCTGATTCACCCTCCAGACTTCACCTTCTCCTTCTCCTTCTTCTGCTTCTTCTGATTCACCCTCCAGACTTCACCTTCTCCTTCTCCTTCTTCTGCTTCTTCTGATTCACCCTCCAGACTACACCTTCTCCTTCTCCTTCTTCTACTTCTTCTGATTCACCCTCCAGACTTCACCTTCTCCTTCTCCTTCTTCTGTTTCTTCTGATTCACCCTCCAGACTTCACCTTCTCCTTCTCCTTCTTCTGCTTCTTCTGATTCACCCTCCAGACTTCACCTTCTCCTTCTCCTTCTTCTGCTTCTTCTGATTCACCCTCCAGACCTCACCTTCTCCTTCTCCTTTTTCTACTTCTTCTAATTCACCCTCCAGACTTCATCTTCTCCTTCTCCTTCTTCTGCTTCTTCTGATTCACCCTCCAGACTTCACCTGCTCCTTCTCCTTCTTCTGCTTCTTCTGATTCACCCTCCAGACTTCACCTTCTCCTTCTTCTACTTCTTCTGATTCACCCTCCAGACTTCACCTTCTCCTTCTCCTTCTTCTACTTCTTCTGATTCACCCTCCAGTCTTCACCTTCTCCTTCTCCTTCTTCTGTTTCTTCTGCTTCACCCTCCAGACTTCACCTTCTCCTTCTCTTTCTTCTGCTTCTTCTGATTCACCCTCCAGACTTCACCTTCTCCTTCTCCTTCTTCTGATTCTTCTGATTCACCCGACAGACTTCACCTTCTCCTTCTCCTTCTTCTGCTTCTTCTGATTCACCCTCCTGATTTCACCTTCTCCTTCTCCTTCTTCTACTTCTTCTGATTCACCCTCCTGATTCACCTTCTCCTTCTCCTTCTTCTGCTTCACCCTCCAGACTTCACCTTCTCCTTCTCCTTCTTCTACTTCTTCTGATTCACCCTCCAGACTTCACCTTCTCCTTCTCCTTCTTCTGCTTCTTCTGATTCACCCTCCAGACTTCACCTTCTCCTTCTCCTTATTCTGCTTCTTCTCATTCACCCTCCAGACTTCACCTTCTCCTTCTCCTTCTTCTGCTTCTTCTGATTCACCCTCCAGACTTCACCTTCTCCTTCTACTTCTTCTGCTTCTTCTGATTCACCCTCCAGACTTCACCTTCTCCTTCTCCTTCCTCTGCTTCTTCTGATTCACCCTCCAGACTTCACCTTCTCCTTCTCCTTCTTCTACTTCTTCTGATTCACCCTCCAGACTTCACCATCTCCGTCTCTTTCTTCTGCTTCTTCTGATTCACCCTCCAGACTTCACCTTCTCCTTCTCCTTCTTCTGATTCTTCTGATTCACCCTCCAGACTTCACCTTCTCCTTCTCCTTCTTCTGCTTCTTCTGATTCACCCTCCTGACTTCACCTTCTCCTTCTCCTTCTTCTACTTCTTCTGATTCACCCTCCTGACTTCACCTTCTCCTTCTCCTTCTTCTACTTCTTCTGCTTCACCCTCCAGACTTCACCTTCTCCTTCTCCCTCTTCTACTTCTTCTGATTCAACCTCCAGACTTCACCTTCTCCTTCTCCTTCTTCTACTTCTTCTGATTCACCCTCCAGACTTCACCTTCTCCTTCTCCTTCTTCTACTTCTTCTGATTTACCCTCCAGACTTCACCTTCTCCTTCTCCTTCTTCTGCTTCTTCTGATTCACCCTCCAGACTTCACCTTCTCCTTCTCCTTATTCTGCTTCTTCTGATTCACCCTCCAGACTTCTCCTTCTCCTTCTCCTTCTTCTGCTTCTTCTGATTCACCCTCCAGACTTCACCTTCTCCTTCTCCTTCTTCTGCTTCTTCTGATTCACCCTCCAGACTTCACCTTCTCCTTCTCCTTCTTCTACTTCTTCTGATTCACCCTCCAGACTTCACCTTCTCCTTCTCCTTCTTCTACTTCTTCTGATTCACCCTCCAGACTTCACCTTCTCCTTCTCCTTCTTCTACTTCTTCTGATTCACCCTCCAGACTTCACCTTCTCCTTCTCCTTCTTCTGCTTCTTCTAATTCACCCTCCAGACTTCACCTTCTGCTTCTCCTTCGTCTACTTCTTCTGATTCACCCTCCAGACTACACCTTCTCCTTCTCCTTCTTCTACTTCTTCTGATTCACCCTCCAGACTTCACCTTCTCCTTCTCCTTCTTCTGTTTCTTCTGATACACCGTCCAGACTTCACCTTCTCCTTCTCCTTCTTCTACTACTTCTGACTCACCCTCCAGACTTCACCTTCTCCTTCTCCTTCTTCTACTTCTTCTGATTCACCCTCCAGACTTCATCTTCTCCTTCTCCTTCTTCTGCTTCTTCTGATTCACCCTCCAGACTTCACCTTCTCCTTCTCCTTCTTCTGCTTCTTCTGATTCACCCTCCAGACTTCACCTTCCCCTTCTCCTTCTTCTACTTCTTCTGATTCACCCTCCATACTTCACCTCCTCCTTCTCCTTCTTCCACTTCTTCTGATTCATCCTCCAGTCTTCACCTTCTCCTTCTCTTTCTTCTGCTTCTTCTGATTCACCCTCCAGACTTCACCTTCTCCTTCTCCTTCTTCTGATTCTTCTGATTCACCCTCCAGACTTCACCTTCTCCTTCTCCTTCTTCTGCTTCTTCTGATTCACCCTCCTGACTTCACCTTCTCCTTCTCCTTCTTCTACTTCTTCTGATTCACCCTCCTGACTTCACCTTCTCCTTCTCCTTCTTCTACTTCTTCTGCTTCACCCTCCAGACTTCACCTTCTCCTTCTCCTTCTTCTACTTCTTCTGATTCAACCTCCAGACTTCACCTTCTCCTTCTCCTTCTTCTACTTCTTCTGATTCACCCTCCAGACTTCACCTTCTCCTTCTCCTTCTTCTACTTCTTCTGATTCACCCTCCAGACTTCACCTTCTCCTTCTCCTTCTTCTGCTTCTTCTGATTCACCCTCCAGACATCACCTTCTCCTTCTCCTTATTCTGCTTCTTCTGATTCACCCTCCAGACTTCTCCTTCTCCTTCTCCTTCTTCTGCTTCTTCTGATTCACCCTCCAGACTTCACCTTCTCCTTCTCCTTCTTCTGCTTCTTCTGATTCACCCTCCAGACTTCACCTTCTCCTTCTCCTTCTTCTACTTCTTCTGATTCACCCTCCAGACTTCACCTTCTCCTTCTCCTTCTTCTACTTCTTCTGATTCACCCTCCAGACTTCACCTTCTCCTTCTCCTTCTTCTACTTCTTCTGATTCACCCTCCAGACTTCACCTTCTCCTTCTCCTTCTTCTGCTTCTTCTAATTCACCCTCCAGACTTCACCTTCTGCTTCTCCTTCGTCTACTTCTTCTGATTCACCCTCCAGACTACACCTTCTCCTTCTCCTTCTTCTACTTCTTCTGATTCACCCTCCAGACTTCACCTTCTCCTTCTCCTTCTTCTGTTTCTTCTGATACACCGTCCAGACTTCACCTTCTCCTTCTCCTTCTTCTACTACATCTGATTCACCCTCCAGACTTCACCTTCTACTTCTCCTTCTTCTACTTCTTCTGATTCACCCTCCAGACTTCATCTTCTCCTTCTCCTTCTTCTGCTTCTTCTGATTCACCCTCCAGACTTCACCTTCTCCTTCTCCTTCTTCTGCTTCTTCTGATTCACCCTCCAGACTTCACCTTCTCCTTCTCCTTCTTCTACTACTTCTGATTCACCCTCCAGACTTCACCTTCTCCTTCTCCTTCTTCTACTTCTTCTGATTCACCCTCCAGACTTCACCTTCTCCTTCTCCTTCTTCTGCTTCTTCTAATTCACCCTCCAGACTTCACCTTCTGCTTCTCCTTCGTCTACTTCTTCTGATTCACCCTCCAGACTACACCTTCTCCTTCTCCTTCTTCTACTTCTTCTGATTCACCCTCCAGACTTCACCTTCTCCTTCTCCTTCTTCTGTTTCTTCTGATACACCGTCCAGACTTCACCTTCTCCTTCTCGTTCTTCTACTACTTCTGATTCACCCTCCAGACTTCACCTTCTCCTTCTCCTTCTTCTACTTCTTCTGATTCACCCTCCAGACTTCATCTTCTCCTTCTCCTTCTTCTGCTTCTTCTGATTCACCCTCCAGACTTCACCTTCTCCTTCTCCTTCTTCTGCTTCTTCTGATTCACCCTCCAGACTTCACCTTCTCCTTCTCCTTCTTCTACTTCTTCTGATTCACCCTCCATACTTCACCTTCTCCTTCTCCTTCTTCCACTTCTTCTGATTCATCCTCCAGTCTTCACCTTCTCCTTCTCCTTCTTCTACTTCTTCTGCTTCACCCTCCAGACTTCACCATCTCCTTCTCTTTCTTCTGCTTCTTCTGATTCACCCTCCAGACTTCACCTTCTCCTTCTCCTTCTTCTGATTCTTCTGATTCACCCTCCAGACTTCACCTTCTCCTTCTCCTTCTTCTGCTTCTTCTGATTCACCCTCCTGACTTCACCTTCTCCTTCTCCTTCTTCTACTTCTTCTGATTCACCCTCCTGACTTCACCTTCTCCTTCTCCTTCTTCTACTTCTTCTGCTTCACCCTCCAGACTTCACCTTCTCCTTCTCCTTCTTCTACTTCTTCTGATTCAACCTCCAGACTTCACCTTCTCCTTCTCCTTCTTCTACTTCTTCTGATTCACCCTCCAGACTTCACCTTCTCCTTCTCCTTCTTCTACTTCTTCTGATTCACCCTCCAGACTTCACCTTCTCCTTCTCCTTCTTCTGCTTCTTCTGATTCACCCTCCAGACTTCACCTTCTCCTTCTCCTTATTCTGCTTCTTCTGATTCACCCTCCAGACTTCTCCTTCTCCTTCTCCTTCTTCTGCTTCTTCTGATTCACCCTCCAGACTTCACCTTCTCCTTCTCCTTCTTCTGCTTCTTCTGATTCACCCTCCAGACTTCACCTTCTCCTTCTCCTTCTTCTACTTCTTCTGATTCACCCTCCAGACTTCACCTTCTCCTTCTCCTTCTTCTACTTTTTCTGATTCACCCTCCAGACTTCACCTTCTCCTTCTCCTTCTTCTACTTCTTCTGATTCACCCTCCAGACTTCACCATCTCCTTCTCCTTCTTCTGCTTCTTCTAATTCACCCTCCAGACTTCACCTTCTGCTTCTCCTTCGTCTACTTCTTCTGATTCACCCTCCAGACTACACCTTCTCCTTCTCCTTCTTCTACTTCTTCTGATTCACCCTCCAGACTTCACCTTCTCCTTCTCCTTCTTCTGTTTCTTCTGATACACCGTCCAGACTTCACCTTCTCCTTCTCCTTCTTCTACTACTTCTGATTCACCCTCCAGACTTCACCTTCTCCTTCTCCTTCTTCTACTTCTTCTGATTCACCCTCCAGACTTCATCTTCTCCTTCTCCTTCTTCTGCTTCTTCTGATTCACCCTCCAGACTTCACCTTCTCCTTCTCCTTCTTCTGCTTCTTCTGATTCACCCTCCAGACTTCACCTTCTCCTTCTCCTTCTTCTACTTCTTCTGATTCACCCTCCATACTTCACCTTCTCCTTCTCCTTCTTCCACTTCTTCTGATTCATCCTCCAGTCTTCACCTTCTCCTTCTCCTTCTTCTGTTTCTTCTGCTTCACCCTCCAGACTTCACCTTCTCCTTCTCTTTCTTCTGCTTCTTCTGATTCACCCTCCAGACTTCACCTTCTCCTTCTCCTTCTTCTGATTCTTCTGATTCACCCTCCAGACTTCACCTTCTCCTTCTCCTTCTTCTGCTTCTTCTGATTCACCCTCCTGACTTCATCTTCTCCTTCTCCTTCTTCTACTTCTTCTGATTCACCCTCCTGACTTCACCTTCTCCTTCTCCTTCTTCTACTTCTTCTTCTTCACCCTCCAGACTTCACCTTCTCCTTCTCCTTCTTCTACTTCTTCTGATTCACCCTCCAGACTTCATCTTCTCCTTCTCCTTCTTCTGCTTCTTCTGATTCACCCTCCAGACTTCACCTTCTCCTTCTCCTTATTCTGCTTCTTCTGATTCACCCTCCAGACTTCCCCTTCTACTTCTCCTTATTCTGCTTCTTCTGATTCACCCTCCAGACTTCACCTTCTCCTTCTCCTTCTTCTGCTTCTTCTGATTCACCCTCCTGACTTCACCTTCTCCTTCTCCTTCTTCTACTTCTTCTGATTCACCCTCCTGACTTCACCTTCTCCTTCTCCTTCTTCTACTTCTTCTGCTTCACCCTCCAGACTTCACCTTCTCCTTCTCCTTCTTCTACTTCTTCTGATTCACCCTCCAGACTTCACCTTCTCCTTCTCCTTCTTCTTCTTCTTCTGATTCACCCTCCAGACTTCACCTTCTCCTTCTCCTTCTTCTACTTCTTCTGATTCACCCTCCAGACTTCACCTTCTCCTTCTCCTTCTTCTGCTTCTTCTAATTCACCCTCCAGACTTCACCTTCTGCTTCTCCTTCGTCTACTTCTTCTGATTCACCCTCCAGACTACACCTTCTCCTTCTCCTTCTTCTACTTCTTCTGATTCACCCTCCAGACTTCACCTTCTCCTTCTCCTTCTTCTGTTTCTTCTGATACACCGTCCAGACTTCACCTTCTCCTTCTCGTTCTTCTACTACTTCTGATTCACCCTCCAGACTTCACCTTCTCCTTCTCCTTCTTCTACTTCTTCTGATTCACCCTCCAGACTTCATCTTCTCCTTCTCCTTCTTCTGCTTCTTCTGATTCACCCTCCAGACTTCACCTTCTCCTTCTCCTTCTTCTGCTTCTTCTGATTCACCCTCCAGACTTCACCTTCTCCTTCTCCTTCTTCTACTTCTTCTGATTCACCCTCCATACTTCACCTTCTCCTTCTCCTTCTTCCACTTCTTCTGATTCATCCTCCAGTCTTCACCTTCTCCTTCTCCTTCTTCTACTTCTTCTGCTTCACCCTCCAGACTTCACCATCTCCTTCTCTTTCTTCTGCTTCTTCTGATTCACCCTCCAGACTTCACCTTCTCCTTCTCCTTCTTCTGATTCTTCTGATTCACCCTCCAGACTTCACCTTCTCCTTCTCCTTCTTCTGCTTCTTCTGATTCACCCTCCTGACTTCACCTTCTCCTTCTCCTTCTTCTACTTCTTCTGATTCACCCTCCTGACTTCACCTTCTCCTTCTCCTTCTTCTACTTCTTCTGCTTCACCCTCCAGACTTCACCTTCTCCTTCTCCTTCTTCTACTTCTTCTGATTCAACCTCCAGACTTCACCTTCTCCTTCTCCTTCTTCTACTTCTTCTGATTCACCCTCCAGACTTCACCTTCTCCTTCTCCTTCTTCTACTTCTTCTGATTCACCCTCCAGACTTCACCTTCTCCTTCTCCTTCTTCTGCTTCTTCTCATTCACCCTCCAGACTTCACCTTCTCCTTCTCCTTATTCTGCTTCTTCTGATTCACCCTCCAGACTTCTCCTTCTCCTTCTCCTTCTTCTGCTTCTTCTGATTCACCCTCCAGACTTCACCTTCTCCTTCTCCTTCTTCTGCTTCTTCTGATTCACCCTCCAGACTTCACCTTCTCCTTCTCCTTCTTCTACTTCTTCTGATTCACCCTCCAGACTTCACCTTCTCCTTCTCCTTCTTCTACTTCTTCTGATTCACCCTCCAGACTTCACCTTCTCCTTCTCCTTCTTCTACTTCTTCTGATTCACCCTCCAGACTTCACCATCTCCTTCTCCTTCTTCTGCTTCTTCTAATTCACCCTCCAGACTTCACCTTCTGCTTCTCCTTCGTCTACTTCTTCTGATTCACCATCCAGACTACACCTTCTCCTTCTCCTTCTTCTACTTCTTCTGATTCACCCTCCAGACTTCACCTTCTCCTTCTCCTTCTTCTGTTTCTTCTGATACACCGTCCAGACTAAACCTTCTCCTTCTCCTTCTTCTACTACTTCTGATTCACCCTCCAGACTTCACCTTCTCCTTCTCCTTCTTCTACTTCTTCTGATTCACCCTCCAGACTTCATCTTCTCCTTCTCCTTCTTCTGCTTCTTCTGATTCACCCTCCAGACTTCACCTTCTCCTTCTCCTTCTTCTGCTTCTTCTGATTCACCCTCCAGACTTCACCTTCTCCTTCTCCTTCTTCTACTTCTTCTGATTCACCCTCCATACTTCACCTTCTCCTTCTCCTTCTTCCACTTCTTCTGATTCATTCCTCCAGTCTTCACCTTCTCCTTCTCCTTCTTCTGTTTCTTCTGCTTCACCCTCCAGACTTCACCTTCTCCTTCTCTTTCTTCTGCTTCTTCTGATTCACCCTCCAGACTTCACCTTCTCCTTCTCCTTCTTCTGATTCTTCTGATTCACCCTTCAGACTTCACCTTCTCCTTCTCCTTCTTCTGCTTCTTCTGATTCACCCTCCTGACTTCATCTTCTCCTTCTCCTTCTTCTACTTCTTCTGATTCACCCTCCTGACTTCACCTTCTCCTTCTCCTTCTTCTACTTCTTCTGCTTCACCCTCCAGACTTCACCTTCTCCTTCTCCTTCTTCTACTTCTTCTGATTCACCCTCCAGACTTCATCTTCTCCTTCTCCTTCTTCTGCTTCTTCTGATTCACCCTCCAGACTTCACCTTCTCCTTCTCCTTATTCTGCTTCTTCTGATTCACCCTCCAGACTTCCCCTTCTACTTCTCCTTATTCTGCTTCTTCTGATTCACCCTCCAGACTTCACCTTCTCCTTCTCCTTCTTCTGCTTCTTCTGATTCACCCTGCAGACTTCACCTTCTCCTTCTCCTTCTTCTGCTTCTTCTGATTCACCCTCCAGACTTCACCTTCTCCTTCTCCTTCTTCTGCTTCTTCTGATTCACCCTCCAGACTTCACCTTCTCCTTCTCCTTCTTCTACTTCTTCTGATTCACCCTCCAGACTTCACCTTCTCCTCTTTCTTCTGCTTCTTCTGATTCACCCTCCAGACTTCACCTTCTCCTTCTCCTTCTTCTGATTCTTCTGATTCACCCTCCAGACTTCACCTTCTCCTTCTCCTTCTTCTGCTTCTTCTGATTCACCCTCCTGACTTCACCTTCTCCTTCTCCTTCTTCTACTTCTTCTGATTCACCCTCCTGACTTCCCCTTCTCCTTCTCCTTCTTCTACTTCTTCTGCTTCACCCTCCAGACTTCACCTTCTCCTTCTCATTCTTCTACTTCTTCTGATTCACCCTCCAGACTTGACCTTCTCCTTTTCCTTCTTCTACTTCTTCTGATTCACCCTCCAGACTTCACCTTCTCCTTCTCCTTCTTCTGCTTCTTCTGCTTCACCGTCCTGACTTCACCTTCTCCTTCTCCTTCTTCTACTTATTCTGCTTCATCCCCCTGACATCACCTGCTCCTTCTCCTTCTTCTGCTTCTTCTGATTCACCCTCCTAACTTCACCTTCTCCTTCTCCTTCTTCTGCTTCTTCTGATTCACCCTCCTGACTTCACCTTCTCCTTCTCCTTCTTCTGCTTCTTCTGATTCACCCTCCAGACTTCACCTTCTCCTTCTCCTTCTTCTGCTTCTTCTGATTCACCCTCCAGACTTCACCTTCTCCTTCTCCTTCTTCTGCTTCTTCTGATTCACCCTCCAGACTACACCTCCTCCTTCTCCTTCTTCTACTTCTTCTGATTCACCCTCCAGACTTCACCTTCTCCTTCTCCTTCTTCTGTTTCTTCTGATTCACCCTCCAGACTTCACCTTCTCCTTCTCCTTCTTCTGCTTCTTCTGATTCACCCTCCAGACTTCACCTTCTCCTTCTCCTTCTTCTGCTTCTTCTGATTCACCCTCCAGACCTCACCTTCTCCTTCTCCTTTTTCTACTTCTTCTAATTCACCCTCCAGACTTCATCTTCTCCTTCTCCTTCTTCTGCTTCTTCTGATTCACCCTCCAGACTTCACCTGCTCCTTCTCCTTCTTCTGCTTCTTCTGATTCACCCTCCAGACTTCACCTTCTCCTTCTTCTACTTCTTCTGATTCACCCTCCAGACTTCACCTTCTCCTTCTCCTTCTTCTACTTCTTCTGATTCACCCTCCAGTCTTCACCTTCTCCTTCTCCTTCTTCTGTTTCTTCTGCTTCACCCTCCAGACTTCACCTTCTCCTTCTCTTTCTTCTGCTTCTTCTGATTCACCCTCCAGACTTCACCTTCTCCTTCTCCTTCTTCTGATTCTTCTGATTCACCCGACAGACTTCACCTTCTCCTTCTCCTTCTTCTGCTTCTTCTGATTCACCCTCCTGATTTCACCTTCTCCTTCTCCTTCTTCTACTTCTTCTGATTCACCCTCCTGATTCACCTTCTCCTTCTCCTTCTTCTGCTTCACCCTCCAGACTTCACCTTCTCCTTCTCCTTCTTCTACTTCTTCTGATTCACCCTCCAGACTTCACCTTCTCCTTCTCCTTCTTCTGCTTCTTCTGATTCACCCTCCAGACTTCACCTTCTCCTTCTCCTTATTCTGCTTCTTCTCATTCACCCTCCAGACTTCACCTTCTCCTTCTCCTTCTTCTGCTTCTTCTGATTCACCCTCCAGACTTCACCTTCTCCTTCTACTTCTTCTGCTTCTTCTGATTCACCCTCCAGACTTCACCTTCTCCTTCTCCTTCCTCTGCTTCTTCTGATTCACCCTCCAGACTTCACCTTCTCCTTCTCCTTCTTCTACTTCTTCTGATTCACCCTCCAGACTTCACCATCTCCGTCTCTTTCTTCTGCTTCTTCTGATTCACCCTCCAGACTTCACCTTCTCCTTCTCCTTCTTCTGATTCTTCTGATTCACCCTCCAGACTTCACCTTCACCTTCTCCTTCTTCTGCTTCTTCTGATTCACCCTCCTGACTTCACCTTCTCCTTCTCCTTCTTCTACTTCTTCTGATTCACCCTCCTGACTTCACCTTCTCCTTCTCCTTCTTCTACTTCTTCTGCTTCACCCTCCAGACTTCACCTTCTCCTTCTCCCTCTTCTACTTCTTCTGATTCAACCTCCAGACTTCACCTTCTCCTTCTC